>NC_141048.1:19393351-20593351 GCF_041138505.1 Cibotium barometz
GATTAAGTCTTAATCATAGTGTCAAATTTCTCATAGTTTCTTGTAAACCTCATTTGCTCACAACTTTTGATTTCGAATTCCATTTGGAAATCCAAGACCATAGTTGGAAAAACTGAATTGAGCTCGACTGCATTGACTAGGGCTATAAAAACTTTATATTTTAGACCCCTAATCTTGATTAGTGTTATAGATCATGTTAAACTAAGCTACATTAGTTGCGGATTGGTATAATTAGTTTAGTTATTTAATTAGTGTATTGCATGTTAGGCACAATTGTAGGTCAATGTGATCCTATGTACATTCTACATAGGCTAGTAGTTGAGTTAATCACTTTGGTTTAAGCCTTAAATCAAGGGGATTAACATAATCTTTGCTTGATGTATCTTGTTTAGTGTATAATCTATTTTTCCAAGCATTGGTTTGAGATTGTGTACATTGATTCATATATAATAATAAACAGTAAGTGGAGTAAGAACTCCCTATCCTCCCTAACTCAGAGGTGGATGTGTTTTTGACCCTATAAGCTATCCCTTTCTTGTCCTCTTGATCGGTCATCCATATCTATGTGTGTATATGTGTTGTTGTTTTATTTTTATACACACTTGATGCTTTGATGCATTGTGTTGTCTAGTTATACTTTCAGGAGCTAGAGCCTATTCTAGCACATCCTATTCGGTGTCCTATTTGGTTTTTAGACTATAGGATTACTTTGGAGATCATAAGGACAAGGAGAATCAGCCCAAGAAAGCTTTAGGATGGATGTTGAATCTTGGGAGAAGAACAACTCATGCAACTTGAACTACTATAAGCTGTCCAGAAAAAACTAGTTGTCTAGTTTCTAGCTTGGTATAGTGGTTAAGTAAAGGTGAAATTTCTATCCCACCCTTGCACTACACATTTTTTATTTAGAAGTCATTCCAAACACCTCCAAGCATGCATTTTTATGTGGTCTTTTACTTATAACATCAGTCTCTTCTTGGACATTAAGATATTGCAGACATATTATTTAGATTAGACACCAGTGATATAGGTAGCTAGTGGAAAACTAGCCAATCTAGCCTGTCCATTATGTGTAGGTGATGGAGTCATAAGCCAAATCTATCCCATAGCTTTTGGATGGTCTTTGAGTTGAATTATAAGAGGTTTTTACCCCTTCACTGAGAATTTTAAATCTTTTTAGAAACTTGTGACTAACTTTTCTTTGAAGAAATGATTGTATCTATAGAGATTACAATCTTTTTGTCAATGCTACTAAAAGAATCCAATGAGAATGTTAGGGCATACATAGTTCTTTCCTTTTATTCCTTCAATACCTTGATGAGACATAAGTGGGTCTTACAAAATGGGACTTTGATGTTTGACTTGCCATTTGATTTTGTGCATTCTTATTGTCATTGTGTAAACTAAAGCTATGTCAATCACTCTAGATAGTGCATGCCAATTTTCTTGTCTCACTAATAACCACCAAAGTCGCCAAAATAAGTATGGTAAAAGACCCACTTGTAATAGTAACCTAGCCTCTAAAAGTAAATATGGCACCTTTTAAACTGATAGATAAATTTTCCCAAATGAATGTAAGCTATCCTACATTTGGGCAAAATCTACTTTGTGTTCTCTGTGTGATTACCCTCCATACTTTTTAATTAATTTGTGTTATGTGTGTGATTACCCTCTAAAGTTTTTAACTACTCTGTGTTATGTATGCGATTACCCTCTAGATTTTTCCCAAAGGAATGTAAGCTATCCTGAATTTGGGAAAAATCTAATTTGTGTTATGTATGCGATTACCCTCTAGATTTTCCCAAAGGAATGTAAGCTTTCCTGAATTTGGGAAAAATTTACTTTGTGTTCTATGTGGGATAAATTTTTAACTAATTATGAAGAACCTAGATTTAAAAGGCTATATTACTTGATATAAAGCTAAATTATCCTTACATGTGAAGAAGGAATTGATGGTGGCATGAACTATTTTGTACTTGTAGGAGTTGTACAATTTTACAAAAATATCAAAGCTAGATTTCCTAGGTAGTTTCTTCCTTTTGGTGAGGAGGGATCTTATGAGTAATAAGACTTTCTTTCTTTCTCCTTATCTAAGTTTTAACTCAATATCAAAGTTAGATTTCCTAGGTAGTTTCTTCCCTTTTGAGGAGGGATATTATTAGTTATAATGTGAGTTAAGAAAAAATGGCATAGTTCTCTCTCTCTCTCTCTCTCTCTCTCTCTCTCTCTCTCTCTTTCTCTCATAAGCATTAAACCAATATGCAATAACTACTAAATTGGAGTATCATCATCCTCTTTCACCCTTTGGTGGTACTCATGACTTCTAGATATAGCAAATAAGTGGCCTTCATATACTTTCCACATGACTTCGAGATATAGCAAATAAATGGCCTTAATATACTTTCCACATGACTTCAAGATATAGCAAATAAATGGCCTTAATATACTTTCCACATGACTTCGAGATATAGCAAATAAATGGCCTTAATATACTTTCCACATGAATGATTACTTACAACTCCAACAACTTATCCTTTTTTGAGTGTGGATGGTATGAACAATCTAACTAAATAATTACCAAGGAACAGTATTTTCATTTGAGGGAAATAATCCCATTTATGGCTTGCATACAGTACCTCAGATGATATGGCATGAGGATAAAGTAATAAAGGTCGTGTTTTCCCTTTCTATAATTATGCATGATGAATCATTGTTTTTAGCCTCTAATTAGTACAAGAATTGTGTATAGCCCTATAACATTATTACTAATAAGAAAGGTTGGGTGATATTATGGTGGTATGAACATGGAGGAAAGGCGAAGGTATAGGGTTTGAATCTTACTCTCATGAATGCATGTATTATTTGTATACATTTATTTTCTTGGTATTATTCTATTTAGTAATATGAAAAATAGCATTGGCCCATTAAGTAATCAAAAATACATAACATAAAAACCACATAGTTTTCTACATCAATTCCATAAATCCCTACCTTATCTCTATAATCTATATCTAGTCTATTTAGTAATACTAAATAGCATTGTTCCATGTGTATTTGTGGGCATAGCCTTGTGTAATTTTGGGCTTCTAACCTGTGATACCTCCAACCCCTAATTATAGAGTACACAAGCAGTGAAAACTATTTTAAAGGGAAGAGGGACTCACTCAGGGCCTCCCCTACATTGTCTAATAAGAGGCTATCCCAGTGGCTACCCCAACTAGAAAAAATCCCTTATCGAGAAATGTGGGTAATTTCTCCAAGTAGTTATACACTTCTACTCTTCTAGGGGTCTCTTCTATAGTCTAAACTAGCGGTCTCTCAAGGCTCAATTGGGAAAGCTCTCAACTTAAAAACCATAAATGATACCTCTAGCTGTAAACATCCAATAAAATATACCTCAAAACTTGTGAAAAAGGGACAAAACCTTGTGAGCAATAACATTCTCTAAGAGTTTAGATGTAGTCTATGCTATAATGAACAAATCTTATTCTCTACATATTGATGTAGTGTAGACTTTCATTGAGGAAAAATATGTTTAGAGTAATCTAGGAAGCCACCCCAAAAATGATCCATGCATTCCAATGTAAACATGACCATAACCCCTAGTCAAGCAAACATGCTAGACATCAAACTATCTCTAGACCATATCTCCATAATTAGGGTTATTGGTTTGAGCCCATACCCCTAGCTAGCACTAGGATGTTAAAGCACAGACAATTTTTGAATACATGCACACCCCTTTTTGAAAATAATAGTTTCTAAAAAAATTTATTGTTTTAAAAAATGGGTGTGCATGTATTCAAAAGTTGCATGTAATTGGTTTCTGATTGGGTACAAAGGGGGAGGAAATCCCAAGCCCCCTAGCTAGCACTAGGATGTTAAAGTACCATGTTAAAGTATGCACACTTTTTGAATACATGCACACCCATTTTTGAAAACAATAAGTATCACATTCATATATGCCTCAAAACTTAAACATGATATTTCATCATAAAACATCATCAATATCCATCACCACCACAAAAATCATGACCCGAGGCTCTATACTCGCAATAAAGATAATCACTATAATCATCAAGACACGGGGTTTTATACTCGTAATCAAGATAATCATCATGATTATATTATGACCGAGGGCTCTATACCCACAATCATAAGATCTTTGTCCCTGTGTTGCTTAGGGAAGTCCTGACCAACACTAGTGCTTGGGGGGGGTCTACACTCCCACCAGTCGCCACACGGTCCATTTTTGTAACCACATCTCTTCAATTCCAAAGATTTTTTCTTTACCTTGTTCTAAGGCCATCATCCATGATAACTATTTCTCTTAAATAGTTTCTCAAAATAGATATAAATTTCACTTATAATTTCACTATACCCACATCCCTATCTAACACTAGGGTTCACTTTTCAAGTCAAAGTCTAATGAAGATATGCATCAACTTACTAGAAAATGGGATTTCCATCTTGGTAAGATGTTTTCAATATTTAATAGCATTCTCCAAGATCAGTTGCTTATACCTTTACGTACTTGAAATATTCTAATAGTCACAATAGTCTCAACACTATGGTCTCATTTATGGTCTTAAAGGTACCTTAAAAGCACTCTACAAGCACTTAATAAGCATTCATGAAACAATTTACTAGTAATTTTCAAAAGATCTTTTGCTATGGGTCCAAGTTTTTATTGGTCAATTCTTAAAGCCCTACTAAGTCCAATGCTTAAAGTCATGCTAAGGCTACAAGACCGACCAAACCTTGAAGAAAAAGCTATAAAAGTTTCTTCTTCCTAAAGCACAAGGTCTCACCTTGGCTAAAAGGTTCTATTTTCTAAAAGGATTAGTGGAGTTACCTCCAAGATGATTGGGATCTATAGCTATAGCAAGTACTTCTTACATTTATGTAACAAATCTTATCCTTATTTTGCTAATGATGTAAACATTAAGAGAACTATCAAGAATTCCCAAATTTTGTGTTAATTAATACCTAATGTTGTTTGAACTCATACTACTTTCCCAAATACTTTTTGATAGACATTACTATTAATACTTCTCCCGTTAGAGTGAGGAGGATTGATTCAATCATATAAGAGAAACTAAGTATCAAGGTCTCTATATGGTAGGATCCTCTAGAGTCTTTACCCTTACTTAACCCCAAAAGAATTTTACTTCTTAGATGGAAACTAACCCTTTTGTTACTAAGTGCTATGAACCTTGTATTCTCTTTTCTTGAAAGCATTAGACATAAGAAGTAAAGAGTGCTCTTTCTACCTTTATTTTTCTTGAGTGTGTCCTACATGGATCATCTAAGGTGTCTTATATGTAAAGAGTGGCTAGTCAATGTAAGGGGGATACCAAGGGAGTAGCTAAGTGTCATTAAAAGGGGATGATCCATACAAAAGGGGTATTATAATCTATTCATCACCTTAAAGTCATTTCTCCCTTCCCTTCTCTCTTTATAGGCCTAAACTACCTTATGCCTAATTATTATCATTAAGTGTTAAGTTTTTCTTTTGGAAAATGCTAGGCACATGAGATAAGGGAAATCACCTTCCTTACTATTCCCATTTATTTAGATGCATCCATTTCTTCGGGACATTTGGTGCTTCCTTACATCAAGGACCTCTTGGTTCTCCTTTAAGTCCCTACATCTACCATGATAAAAATCATTACTTCAAGCTCCGAAACATAATTTAAAATCTCTATAAGAGGATTTATGCATAATTGAGGGTAAAGAACACTAGGTTATTGTGCACACCTTGTCATGATCTTGGCCCATAAAAATCTTCAATTTTTGGTGTAACTTTTGTTCGTAATTTGATCCTTAAACTAACCTTAATCATGCTAAACAATCCCCAAAAGTTATCTCATTAGTATCTCTCACTAATTAAAAGACATGGTCAAAAGTGCACCACTAGTGAGCTAGTGTAGCCTTTCTTAGTGATTTGGGCCGATTTCTACCGGGGTGATTTTTGCTACCTAAAAATTGAAAACAAACCATGATTACTCTAGCTAAATGTGTGTCTTTCATCAAAATCCATCCTGGATCTCTTAACATGCACTAAGTTGCCAATTTTATTAATCTTTAATTTACCATCAAACAAGATTAACCCATGGGGCTTGAGGATTTAGGCATGATATTTCAACTCCTAAGATCACAAGATCTCTAATTCCTATTGGAGTCCCAAAATCAAAATTATCATCATAAAGAAAGAAAGAAAAGATATGATCATCATACCTCCAAAATTAGAGATCTGTATTTTGACCATAACACTTGAGTAAGGAAACTCAAATTATAGTGCTCTTTGGCTTGTTGCAAAGCTTAGACACAAATGCACAAGTTCATGTTTATGAGGTGATTCCTAATTTTGCCTCAGGGTCAAAGTTGCACTTGAAGGCATGCAGACTAGCCCTTTGGCATGAGAGAGGAGACAATTGTGTGGAGAATTGGGGAGGGGAGACTTATATACGCCTCATCTATGCATGCATGTGCATGGCCAACTCCACTTGTATGGCCACTGAACTCATGTGCTAACTGCACTATCACTAGTTTGCATGGCCACTTACCCCACCCTAACTGCACTATCACTAGTTTGCATGGCCACTTACCCCACCCTAACTCCACTAACACTAACATTAACTTAATTAGACTAGGACTAACTCATCTAGGCCTCTCACTTAATTAGACTAGGACTAACTCATCTAGGCCTCTCACTTAATTAGACTAGGACTAACTCATCTAGGCCTCTCACTTAATTAACTAATTGTAGCTCTAGTTGACTCACCTGTCACTTAGTTAACTAATTGTATTAATAACTAACCTTTAAATCCACTTAAATTAATATTTAGAGTTTAAATAAATTCATTAATTCAACCATCCAATATGACTAAGGTCTTAAACATACATTAAAAAAATTCATTTTATTACCCCAAGACTTCTAGCTCCTTCACACTCGCCTCACCCCAAGCCCAAAAAAAATTAGAGGGGCCTTACATTCTCTCCCCCTTAAAACATTTGCAACACCCTCATCTCGAGCTCTAGGGTAGGTTAACTATCCAATTTTTTTTTTTCTAGATCTTAACAACACCATAGGCATGGTGAGTCTTCCAAGGTCAAAATTATCCTCATATATAAGGTGCCCTTTTTATCCAAGAATACAATAATCTTTATTAAACTTGGTAATCCACAATAGTATGGAAAAGATGAACTTCCATCAGTGGTAGTCAACACATTTTTCCTCTCTCAAATAATCTCTAATTTCATAAACTTCTTAACCATAGTGTTAATAAAATCTTAGTCTAAATTATTAATCTCTTAATATCCAACCACAAATAAAGGGAATGCCTTTCAACCACAATTAATCTCAGGTCAGTCCTAGCTAATAAAAAAGGCTCATAGTCATACAAAACATCCAAGTGATTGAAATTCAAGCCTTGGCTAATCTTGTAATCTGAAAACATTTATCAACTGATCAAATAGTTAAGTCATATTAATAATCCTTATTGTAGCCTACACCATTTCGAGTCATCTCAATAACAGTTTTGCATGGACTTACAATTCAAATAGGGAGAGTAAATCAAACATAGCATTTTGAGTCATCTCAACAACACTTTTTTGTGGACTTCAAACACAAACAGGGAGAGTAAATCAAACTTAGCAAATACCATGATTCCAAACATAATTAAACTCTCATAGTCATGCAGTATCAAAAGTTTCCTTCAACACGAGAGTAATCCATCCAAAAAAGAATAAAAAAATTTGAGTTTAATCCATTTCTATTTTTAGTTTTATTTCTTCATCTATAAGGTTTCACACTTTGGGTATCAAGAATATCTTATTCTTGTCAAAGAGTATTCTAACCCTTACTCTTTGTACACGCATCTTATGTGTGCATCCACCACAAGATACAAGTACAACTTCTGGGTGGCTATCTTAGGACATGAGGATATATCCAAAGCACCTCTATTTCAAGTAGGGATGCTCGATCTATTCTCATGTGATAAACAATTAGTTCCCCTGAAATTCCAACAACTTAACCTAGTCATCTTTATAACTTGCAAAATGGCACAAGATAAGAAGGGTGTTCTTAATTTGATCTCTATGTTTCCTCTTTTTTCTCACATTCTAAATAGTGTTACTGAAGAATTGGGTGAGTTCTAAGAGAGAATTCAACAAACCCTAACCAATAATCATACCCTTCTAGTTGAATAAAGGTCATATAGATGAGCACATTGAAGGAAACTCCAAAAAAATAATTTTTTGTGTATTGTAATTATGGCAAGTCTAGCAGTTGACTAGCTTTAAGGCCCATATCTAGCATCCAAGGAACATGATTTATTAACTATTTAAAAATTTATCCAAGTACTAGGGCTATATGAAGGATTTGGCTTTACATGCCCTGAAGTGAAGGGAGTCTTCTTTAATCATGCCCTCATGTCTTCATTGCTTAATCTCTTATTCCTTTATTAGTGGATGATCTAAGGTCAATGAAAGAGTGAACATGCTAAAAGATCATTCACCCCATGCTATCATAGAGTTTGGAGTCACCAATGTTAGGTTACTAGCACTTGATAGCACACTCTCACAGTATCTTAACCACAAGGTTCTAGACCAATTTTCTCAATGCTTGATTTGATGTCTCTTATAGAACTAAGCTTGGTTGCCTTGTTTTAAGGTCCATAATCACAAGGGTTCTTTGTACTAAAGCATACCTTCTTAATCAATTCTTTTAAGAAACCTAAAATCTCTAAGTCGCTCAAGTAGCCTTAATTGAATTAAGATACCAGGTAATTCTTATTCCTCCTAAAGTGGATCAGGGTGAATGCTTTCAGACTTTGACTTCTTTGTTCACCAAGGGATTATTAGCTTACTCTATAGTAATTTTGACTATCGAATTCTACGAATTACTCAATGGCTCTTTAGAGCGTACTTGTACACTCCAAAGAGCATACTATCAAATTCTAAGAATTCCTCAATATGGTAAGATGGAAATCCCATTCTAGTAAGTTGATGTATATCTTCATTAGAATTTAACTTGAAAGTGAACCCTAGGGTTAGATAGGGGTGTGGGTATGATGAAACTCTAAGTAAATTTTGGATCTGTTTCTATGATGAATGAGAAACTATTTAAGATAAATAGGTATGGACGATGGCCTTGGAACAAGGTAAAGAAACCATCCTTGGAATGGAAGAGATGTGGTTATGAAAATGGACCATGTGAATCATGGTGGAGATTCATATCAAAATACCAAGCTGTCTTGTCATTTGTTTGATGTATTTGCTTGAAGCACAATTTAATGTTTTATGATTTTTTTTTGGGATAATGTTGTTGTGGTAGAGTCATCTGTGAAGGTCCCTCATAGGTAAGACGTTTTTCGTGTGATTTTCATCCACCGACGGATGCTTCATACGAAGGCATTCCTACGAGGACCTAATGTATCTCAGACAAATGTCGGTCCACTCCTTGTTTGTGCCTGAATGATGCATGTGTCAAGGATTCTAGATGATGATGGAGCATGTTGTGTTGCAAAATGGCTCCTCCTTTAGTGACTTGGGATACTACACTACAAGAAATTATTATTTTCAAAAGTGGGTGCATGTATTCAAAAGTGTGTGTAATTTAACATCCTAGTGCCAACTAGGGGGCTTGGAAATGTCCTCCCCCTTTGTACCCAAACCCAAACCAAGAACCCTGATTACCGAGTCCATCAATTGTGTGGTTGGGTGATGGCTAACCCATGGGTCAAATGGGGTTAGTCAACGGATTTGGGCAGGTCGATTGAAGTGAGGAGAACTAGGAATACAGAAGAAAGATAAAGGTAGCTAAGAGGTTTACGACAGGATATATCTTCTATAATTTTTAAGTTGAGAGCTTTCCTAGTTGAGCCTTGGAGAGTCACTAGGTTTAATTACTTTTCAATAGAATTATATAATATACCCCCATAAGAGTAGAACTACTTGGAGGATTCACTCGCATTTCTCGACAATGGATTTTTCCAGTTGAGCTTCATGGGGAGCCACTAGGATAGTGTCTTATTTAAGACAATATAGGGGAGGCCCGGAGTGATCCCCTCTACCCTCTAGGTTAGTTTCTTGCTCTCATGTGTACTCTAGAATTAATAAGGGGATAGGGTGTCACACATTTGGTATCAAAGCCATCAAGTTAATTTTCTCAGGGAAAAGATGCTTTTCAATCATAAAGGTTAAACCCTCGTTAAACCTAACCCGCGGAGATGTAAAATTATCCCACTCTTGGGCACTATGGGTAAGGATTATTTTTTAACTCATGATGACTCCTCAAGGAAGATTTAAGCTTGTTTATCCAGACCTAGATGGGAGAGACTTGATCTTTTCCCTTACGGCATAAGAATTGAAAAGGAGGAATGGAGAAACTCTTATTTAGAGTCTTTCATGGACAAATCTAAAATTGATGAGATGAGTTATAGTTTCAACCCAAATGATTAGTATGAGGCTTTACTATATAAAGAATAAGCAATTATCCTCTCACTTAATGGCTTTTAATAGCCCAAATTATTAGTATGAGGCTTTACTATATTTGAAGAATAAGCAATTATCCTAGCACTTGATAAGAGTATCAATGATGGAGCAAGGTCGAGATTATCATTCAAGAATTCACATTGTGTTTCTAGGGTTAAATAATTCTAGAAGAACAATTAGACATGTAGGAATTTAAGAGGTAGGGTGCCTTGACCTTGTAGAAGGCAAGTATTTCCACTATGCACCTCGAAGGATAGATTCTAAACTCTATAGAAAGGATATGTTGAGGAGCTTAAACTAATGCAACCTCTGGCATGAGGACGCTGAAATCAACTTGAGAATGAGTGTACAAGTATGCTCCAAATTTAGGGTCTTAAAGGTACCCTAAAATAATTATAAAAGCATTCATAAAACATTCTACTAGTATGATGGGTGAAGTTTTGTATTGGGGCCAATGATTAAAGCCATACTAAGGTCATAAATTTGTCTGAAGAGACCGAACAACACTTTAAGAGAAAGTCATGAACGTTTCTTCTTCCTAAATCAAAAGGTCTCACCTTGGTTAGAAGAGTCTATTTTCTAGAAGGATGAGTGAATTCACCCTCCAAGATGATTGGAAAACTATAGCAAGTACTTCTTATACTCATGTAACAAATCTTAACCTTTTTTCTAATATATAAATTGAATCCCCAAATAGTAATGCAAGGGCCC
Organism: Cibotium barometz; assembly: GCF_041138505.1. NCBI lineage: Eukaryota > Viridiplantae > Streptophyta > Polypodiopsida > Cyatheales > Cibotiaceae > Cibotium > Cibotium barometz. Next base: position 19,404,560 of record NC_141048.1, read on the forward strand.
CAAATCTGACATCTCAAACAATGACTGTAAATCAGCCTTAAAGGTTGAAATCTGATCTATATCAAGTCTCGTGAGCAGCATGTCATCAACGTATAGAACGATGACCAAAAATGTGTCCTTACTTTACATAGAGGGTACTCTCTCTTGGACTATTACAAAAATCATTTGCAACCAAGTATGCATGAATTTTCTCATACCATACTCTAGGAGCCTGCTTAAGGCCATAAAGAGCCTTTTTCAACTTGCATACTTTAGACTCTTCTCCTTTCACAGCAAAACCAGGAGACTACGATACATACACCTCCTCATGTAAATCACCATTCAAGAATGCAATCTTAATGTCCAACTGATATACATTCCACCCATGATGTGCTGCCAAAGCAATGAGACACCTATGGTAGTCATACGAGATGTGGGTGCAAAGGTCTCATCATAATCAATGCCCTTTTGCTGGGCATACCCCTTTGCAACAAGTCTGGCCTTGTAGCGACCAATGCTACCATCTGTTTTGCGTTTTAACTTGTAAACCCACTTAGTACCAATGGCCTTCTTGCCATGAGGTAGATCTGTCAAATACCAGGTGTCATTCTTGAGTATAGAGTTATACTCATCCTGGATAGCATGCATCCAATGATCATCATCTTGTGCTTCCTCAAAGGAAACAGGTTCCTCCTCATTACATAAAGTAGAAATGAGAACATGATCCACATGAGAATAATTTGCATGATGAGAATCTACATGTGTTCTACTAGGTAAAGGAGCTGCCAACTTGCTATCCCCTCAATGTCTGCACAAGCTATTTTGGCATACGCCTACATTCTTCTATGGTTACCCTCTCCTCATCCAGTACATCCTCAATAATGGCCTCATTAAAAGGCTGATTTGCAGGCTGATTTTGCACCTGCAAAGGCTAAATTTTAGCACTTAGTTGAGCATTCATTTGCTCTACATATGGCTGCCCTCCATTAAACAAAAGTAGAAGCGAATCAAACATGTCCTGTGAGGATACATTCTACTATTTTTTGCATGAAAGCATGGTTTGAACTAAGTTTTCGACAAAAACTTTACTTACCAAAATCCACTTTGAGGCCAGATGGTAAAGTCTATATCCCTTGCTTTCTGAACTGTATCCCACAAATATGCATTTAACTGCCTTATCATCAAGCTTACTACGTTGTACAAGAGCATAATCAAGATAACCAAAAACAGGCAAATGAGCCACAGAAGGCTACCTCCCATGCCAAGCTTCATAAGGAGTTTTAGACTGCAAGGCCTTGGTAGGGCATTTGTTCAACACATAGTTTACGCACATAGTTGCCTCTAACCAAAGACCATGAGGTAAATCTTGGGCTTTCACCATACATTGTGCCATCTCCATGAGAGACTCGTTCTTCCTCTCAACCACACCATTTAGCTAAGGTGTGTATGGCATTGTACATTGATGCCTTATGCCTTTTTCAGCCATATATGCATGAAATTCCTTGGACATATACTCCCCCCCTCGATCTGAACGAAGGGTCCCAACTTTACATTCACATGCATTTTCAGCCATGGGTACAAAGTGCCTAAAGCACATAAAAGCCTCTGACTTCTGCTTTAATGTATACACCCAGCTATATCTGGAGTAATCATCAATAAAAGTGATGAAGTAGAGATACCCCCCAATAGATGGTGTCCTCATAGGACCACATACATCACTATATATAAGCTATAATTTCTTAACACCTCTCACAGATCCATACTTGGTTGGACATATACTCTCCTCCCCTCGATCTGAACGAAGGGTCCCAACTTTACATTCACATGCATTTTCAGCCATGGATACAAAGTGCCTAAAGCACATAAAAGCCTCTGACTTCTGCTTTAATGTATACACCCAGATATATCTGGAGTAATCATCAATAAAAGTAACGAAGTAGAGATATCCCCCAATAGATGGTGTCCTCATAGGACCACATACATCACTATATATAAGCTATAATTTCTTAATAGCTCTTATAGATCCATCCTTTGGAAATGATGCCTGATGCATTTTACCAAGAATACACCCCTCACATACATGTCTAGCAAGGGTCTCAAGAGTTGGCAACTCAAACACCATATCATACCTTTGAAGGTGTAACAAACTGGCATAATTCAGATGGCCAAATCGTGCATGCTATAATTCTACATCACTCATAGCACGAGTCATAAAGACTGAGCAAGCATCATGCTGCAATTTCTCAAATACATCCATCTTGTATAGGCCATGAGACAAGGTACCTAAGATAATGATAGAATAACCATCATTTCTATCCTGAACTGTACATATGTCATCCACAAATTTCACCATCAAGCCTAACAAAGCTAAGGCTGAAATTGACAGCAAGTTCTTCTTAATGCCTAGCACATATAAAACTTTAGAAAGAGTAAATGCGCCCCCATTTGCCTCTGCCAACTCCTTTGACAGGATATGAGAAACCATTTTCACATGTGATGGTTCCTGCACTTGGGACAAATTCCAGAGATGAGAACAATTTTTTTTGTGAAGTAATGTGCTTACTAGCACCACTGTCAAAGTACCAAGCATCCGATTCTGCCACTACCATGCATACATCATGAACAGAAGAGTCATAACTGCAATGTACAGTCCATGCCCAATCATAACTGCAATGTACAGTCCGATTCTGCCACTACCATGCATACATCATGAACAGAAGAGTCATAACTGCAATGTACAGTCCATGCACAATCATCTTGAGCAAAACTTGTAGATTCTTTCTTCTCTGCACTTAGTGCAGATGCATCAGTCATCTCACAGCCATGCCCGATTCTTTCTTTTTCTCCTTCTCTAGCCTTTTCTTGCACTCATTTATATAGTGCCCTAGTTTCCTACACAATAGTGACACTTGCCCTTCTTTTTAGGCTTATCATCTTCTTTCTCTGCATCCTTACCTAAGGATTCTGATTTTGGCTTATAGCCACCATGCGAAGAAGCTTTACCTTTGCCTTTCTGACTAGCAACAAAAGCTTGGTCACCAACTCCCATAACAGATGTGTTTTGCCTAGACTGCTCTTCTTGCAAGAGTACTGAAACCAGCTCATCAAATTTAAGGGCATTTGGATTTTCCTTCATCACGAGTCTAAGGGTAGAGGCAAAACTCTGATAAGAATCCGGCAATGCATTGAAAACTGTGGGCACCAATGTACTATCAGGATATATCTCATCCACACTAGCGAGCTGCTCCTTAAAATCTTTAATATAGGTCAAGAAGCTGTCTATTAAGTCTCCCTCATTCATGTGCTCAGACTCCACCTGATTGTGCAGATATGCAACATGTGCTTCATTGCGCACATGGTCTAATACAGCAAGTGCATCCCATGCGTGTTTTGAAGTCCTACATGATCGAATATGAGAAATAATGCTTCGCTTCACAGAAAGTGCAAGCAATGCATGTGCCTGTGCATCTCTTCCATCCCATCTCATTTGAGCAGTATTGGGAGGTACTGGTGGTGTATATGGAGGAGCCACATCTGTATCATATTCTACTTCAGATGTACCTGCAGCACTTGGTTGCACTGGTAGTTGTGAAACAAGATGAGTTACCATTGACCACATTCCAAAGGCCTTTAGCAACCAGTACATGCCTCATCATATAGAACCACACTGGGTAGTTAGTCCCATCAAGTTTGTCCTTGGCAGACAACATGCTGAATACATCACTACTGCGAGCCATGACTGTCTACCAAATGCAAAATCTTTCAACACACTGCAAGTACTCAGTATTCAGTGAATGCAACCCCAGATGGCTGCCAACTAACTGAATCACCTGCAAAGTGTATGAAAAAATAACACAGAATAGAGAATAGAGTGTTATTTTTTGAAGGTCTAGCCTAATTTTGGAATATTCTTGACCATTCGCATTTGCAGGGAAATGTCACTACATCAAGGTGAAATTTTATATATATGACAAAAGTGTACTTAAAGAACACAAAAAATAATTAATAATTCTTATATGATTAGAGGGATGTTACATAACCTTTTATAGCAATGTTTATTGTTACATCAAGATTCCCTTATAAAATATTGATTGAGGCCTTCCCACATTTATTGGAGTCAGCTTTGACTTTAGCAATTTGCTTAACACATCATATCCCCTTGGGGCCTCTCATTACCATAAGATTTCACTTACCATCTAAGCATAAATAAAGGTAGTGTAGACACTATTTTAATTTGAATTCTCCTACCACCAAATTAATAGTTCTTATATAACTAGCGGGATCTTATATAACCTTTTACATTAATGTCTATTGTCACATAAAGATTCCATAATAAAATATTGATTGAGGCCTTCCCACATTTATTGACTTTGGCAATTTTCTTAACACTTCATATCCCCTTGGGGCCTCCCATTACCATAAGATTTCACTTACCATCTAAGCACAAATAAAAGTGTAGACACAATAATTGTTTCTATCAACTTTGGCTTTGGCAATTTGCTTAACATATCATATCGCATGGGGGCCTCTCATTACCATAAGATTTTCCTTACCATCTAAGCATAAATAAAATAGTATAGATACCATTTTAATTTGACTTGTCCTATCACCAAATAAAAAGTCAACTTTGACTTTGGGAATTTGCTTCACATCATATCCCTTTGACACCTATCATTACCATAAAATTTCGCTTACCATCTAAGCACAAATAAAGGTAGTGTAGACATTATTTTAATTTGACTTCTCCTATCATCAAATAAAAAGAATGAGGACCTATACTATTTTATATATTTATTAAGATTCTTATGAAAAAAAAATGTTCAAAGGTTATAGTGTATAAGTGTTAATGATTTTCACAAAATGTCATACAAAGTTTTTAATAGCAACACAAAGAAGATGGAATGATATTATAAGAATATTCCAAGGAGATGTTTCTAGGAATGCCATATAAAGTTTTTAACATCCACATAAAGAAGATGGAATGATATTCCAAGGATATATTTTTAGAAGTGTGGATGGTTATGACATTATTGCAAGAAAAATGGGTCATATTCTTGTAACATTATTGCAAGAAAAATGGGTCTTATTCTTGTCACATTATTGCAAGCAAAATGGGTCTTATTCCATGGATCTAGGACATTTTATTCTTGTAAAAGTTTGGTATTTTTTAGAGTGGTGTGAAAATTGTGTAACCCCTTTTTATAATGGTGTGTATATTGTGTAACCCCCTTTTTTTAAAATGACCAAAAAGTGTGTAAATTTTTCATTATTGAAAAATTAATGTAGTTCATTAAACTAGCAAACCTAAGACCTTTTGTATGACCAAAAAAGCAAGGTTCTTGTTACTTATTAAATTTTAAAATTAAATTAGCAAAGAACTTATCACTTTAAATTTTCATATTGACTCGTGGGTGGATATCACAACCATTATGCTATAATTATATTTTCTATGTTACAATAGGATCTTAAACCTTATTTTATACTTTATAGTTTGTAATGGGTGCACTCTTGAGTCTTTGGGATGTCAAATTTCTTCTCAAATGCATACCCATAAACCATTTAATTCAATAAGAAAACACCAAAATTTTAAAGTTATAGAGAAAATGGGTCATTATGTCCAACATGAGAGTTAATTTAAAAAATGAAATAAAAAACTATTGATAAGAAATTACTCTATCTAAACATAAATTTAAATATTTAAAACATAAAATTAAGTGTTCAAAATACAATCGTTTTCAAAAGTATCAAATATATGAGTGATAACTAAAGAAAAAACAGACAAAAAAATAACGTATGCTATAAAGTTGGCACCAAAATATTGATAAGAAAAAACTTTAAGATCTTAAATCAAAACTAAGAATTAAAGATCTAATCCAAAATGACTAGCTTGTGCTTTAACTTTGTATTCTTTGGTCTTGTTTATCCTTGATAAATTATTAATTATTAATTAAAGTTTTTTTTTTGCATTTAACCAATTTATACTTGTCAAAGCTCTATATTTTAGCCTTGTTCTTTTAAAATTATCCGTAGTAGTGCCATATTTTTTTTTACAACATGATTTGAAATCAGGTTTGATTTGAAATCAAACCTAAGAATTAAAAATCTAGGCCAAAATGACCATCTTGTGCTTTAATCGTGTATTCTTTGGTTTATCTAGTTAGCTTCACAGAATGAAGCTGGACTCACACACACATAATGCTCAAAGATAAGAACACAAAGGTGTAGATTGTGAGGGAGATCGATAAGCTCAAAGGAGAGAGATGAACATCTCTACAAGTACAAAGAGAAAGTATAAATGCACAATAATCCTAAACTGAGAATGAGGTTACTTATATACTAGCTAACCCTAAGGTGCCCGTTCACACCTGGATGGGAAAAAACCTAGTGGGAGAAAAGTTCCCATGGCATAAGTGCCCGTTCATACCTGGATGGCCATGGGAAAAACCTAGTGGGAGAAAAGTTCCCATGGCATAAGTGCATGACCTCACAGTGTAGTACTACCAAATATCTAACAAATCTCCCTATAATACAAATGTGAGGTTTACAAAGATTGCAAATCAGTATCTGAAAGTGAAGAGGCCCAAAGCTTTGCAAAAAGCCTCAAACTTTTCACATGTTAAGGCTTTAGTGAAAAGATTTGCCACACTGTCATGTGTACTATAATAAATTACATTGATCTCTCTTGCATGGATTCTCTCTCTGACATAGTGGTAATGCACTTCAATGTGCTTGGTCTTAGCATGAAAGACATGATTCTTTGCAATTGACATTGCACTCTGACTGTCAGTGAGAATATGAGTAGGGGTGTTTGAAGGGACACAGAGATCCTCCATCAATCTTCTCAACCATACACATTCAACTATCACGTTGAATGTTGCTTTTAATTCAGCTTCACAGGACGATGTTGCCACAATTGGTTGTTTCTTTCTTAGGCAAGATATGTATAAATAGTCAAGAAGCAACAGTTTCTAGATGTGGAACTATCATGTATCAAAATTACCTACCCAATCAAAATCATTGAAGGCCTCCAGTTCTAAATCACCCCCCTTGGCATAGACCAATCCAAAATCTTGAGTGTCTTTTAAGTATCTGAAGACACCTCAATGCTTAGTGTCTGGGCAATGCATGAACTTTGAAAGTTGTGACACACCAAACTGGTTGTCTGGCCATAAATTGTATAAACAAGTTAGGTATCCAATAGTTTGATCATATGTGGTTATGTCAAATGGTTCACCGGCATCTTACATGCTAAGTTTTACACCGGTTTCATTAGTGTAGATATTGGTTTGCAACTTTTCACATTGAACCTCTTTGAGTAGTGCCTTGATGTACTTTAACTACTTAATAATTGTACCATCATCTGGCTGTATAAATTGCATACCCAAGTAGTAGTGCAAAAAACCAAGCTTTGACATCTCCAAATTTGGGGCAAGATCAACCTTGAAAGCTATAATGTAATCCTCATTGGTGCCTGCCACTAGCATTCATCTACATAGAGAATGATAACAAGAAAATCATGCTTATCTTTTTTCACACACAAAGTGCATTTCATAGGACTGTTTTGAAATCCTTGTCTAATCAAGTAGGTATGAATCTTTTGGTACCAAGCATTGGGAGCTTGTTTCAAACCATATAAAGCTTGTTTCATAGGACTGTTTTGAAATCCTTGTCTAATCAAGTAGGTATGAATCTTTTGGTACCAAGCACTGGGAGCTTGTTTCAAACCATATAAAGCTTGTTTTGAAATCTTTATCCAATCAAATAGGTATGAATCTTATGGTATCAAACATTGGGAGCTGTTTCAAACTATATAAAGCTTTATTAAGCTTACATACCTCTATTCTTCACTAGTTCGAGCAAATCCAGCTCCTTGACTCACTTAAACTTCTTCTTGCAAGTCACTATTCAAGAATGTTGGTGCACTTTCCATCCACGATGGCCTGCCAAAACAATAACAAATCGGATAGTGATCATACAAGAAGTAGGAGAAAAAGTTTCATCATAATCGATTCCTTTCTGTTTGGCTTAACCTTTTGCAACAAGTCTAGCCTTGATCTATTAACAGATCCATTTGCCTTTCTCTTTATTTTAAAGACCCACTTAGTACCAATAGTTTTCTAGCCAAGTGGTAAATCCACTAAATCCCAAGTATTATTTTTTTGAATTGAATGAATTTCATTCTACATTGATTCCACCCAATTTGGATCTTCTTAAGCCTCTTCAAAAGACTCAGGTTCATCTACATCATGTAGAGAACTAAGAAATGAAAACTTAGCAATATCTGTTGAGAACTCGTTCGAGCATCGGATCTAGATCTACTATGCAAAGAAGTGCACAATTTGCTATCCTCAGCAAGGTGCTTCTACCCCATCTATGCATAAGCCTAGATTCATTGATTGGTGATCTTTTAACATTTACTATATCATCTAGCTTATCTGAAGGTGTTGCATCAAATCCTTCAGCATTCCCCCCCTTGTAACCCCCCTTACAAAAACAAACAAGGATTAGTAGGCAAAATCTAATGCAAATCAACTTATGGTGTATAAGGAGTTGTACACTGATGCTTAATGCCTTTTGTGCCAAAAACTCTTTGAATGTATTAGACATGTATTCCCCCCGGAGAGTTTGAACTTTTACGCTAGTTTCACTTTCAACTATAGCAACAAAGTGTTGAAAATGAGAAAATACCTTTGATTTTTCTTTCATAGGGTAAGATCAGCCATACTTTCTATAGTCATTAATGAATGTAACAAAGTATAAGTTTCCTCCTAAAGAAGTAGTCCTCTCATAGACCACACACATTAATGTGTATGAGTTGTAATTTATGATCAGCTCTATCTACTCCATTCTTTGGGAAAGGTTAGTGAGAATGTTTGTCATCCTTCACAAACATATCTTGGTGTGGGTGGATAAAGTTGAGGAAGATCCTCTAACATTCCATGTTTCTACAAAAGCATCAAACCACCAATAGAAGCATGGCCAAAGCTAGCATGTCACAATTGGGCATCTTTCATTGCATTAGAAATGTTTTGCCAGACAAGAAACATCACACTTATCATACATGTCCAATTTGTACAAACCACCAATGGTTAAAGATCCAATAAAAACAATCTATTTGTCCTTTTCTTTGTCATGGACAATGCATTTATCATCTACAAATTCAACATTAAGACTCCCCCCCTCCCCTTGCTAGGGTGGACACAAAAAGCAAATTCTTATGAATTCTTAGAACAACAGGTACATTTTGAAGACAAGGATTCTTTACCACACTTACAATAATGAGAGCTATCTCACTAATAACGTTGATGGGGTAAGAGGCATAGTTGGCACACGTAATAGTGTGACCACCTTGCGTAGTCTCCATATATTTGACCGAACTTCATAAATAAGTTATGTGCTTAGAAGCATTGCTATCAAGAAACCGAGGCATGTATCCTGGTCATAATTATAACTACAACAAATGTCGGGGGAGTCACTATGTATAAACTCTATATATCATATGCATTCAAGGCCTATTTGTAAAACCCCTTATCTGTGAATTTCTCATGAATAGATCACACTCTTTTTCTATTCAAACTATGAATACCCCCTTTAAAAGATACCCTTATGTATGTAAAAAATGTGCAAAAAAGGGATTTAGAAAACCCGTTCTGTTGAACCCATGTGCTACGCTTACATATTTATGAGTGATCCCTGTGAGCAACAAATAGCCATTAGAGAGAGGTCTTGATGGATAACAACATTAACATAGTCCTCTTTCTTTGAACTCTAATTGTCAAAGGTAGAACTGCTAGTATCCTTGTTAGATTCATTTTTCTTCTTTTCCTTATTTTGAAGGTTGAAGCAATTTTCAATTACATGACTGGGCTGGTCGCAATATCGGCAAGTCACCTTCTACAGCTCTTTGAAATCATCCTTAGCCTCAGATGTTTTATTTGAATTGGTCTTTCGCTAAAATTTCATTCCCTTATCCTTGATTGCTAGAGCCTGATCACTGCTAGAACTCTTAGACATTTTTTCTAAATTGTTCATTCTGCAACAGTAAGAAGGGTTGATTGTTAGAGCCAGTGCTAGTCTAACTCTTAGAGACATTCTTTCTAAACTATTCCTCTTGCAACAACAGTAAGCTAAAAAGCTGCTGATAGGTAAGAAGGCTTGCATTACCTCTCAAAGAAAGTCGAAGGGAAGTATTAAACCCCAAATAAGATTCACGCATGATGTTAATCATATCGTATTTAGGAATGACTTCATCAATATTGAGAAGTTTCTTTCTCAAGTCCTGTAATTTTTTTAAATGTTCATTCATGGACCCCTTATCTTGCATAGTTTCATTATCAAGTTGCCTTCTGAGATAGGTAATCCTTCTATCATTTTTAGCATGATACATAATTTCTAGAATGTTCCAAGCAAGAAGGGATGTTTTATAAGAGCAAATGTGTAGAACAATAAATTGCTTAATTGATAAGGCAATGAATGCTAAATCTTGAGCATCACATGAATCCCATCTTCTTTGGTTAGAAGTATATTGCGGAGCATGAGGTTGGATATGTTGGCCCTAAATCCTTTGAGGAGTAGCAAGAGTAATTGTGCCTAGGCGTCTAATTGATAAGCCCTTTGCAACAACGTCAAGGACATTTATGACCATGAAACTCCATAGAGAGTAATTTGACCCATCTAATTTATCCGCATTGGAAAGACTACCAAACAAATTATTTGCAAAGTTATTGGCAATACCTGACTACTTGTGAATTTGAGAAGGAAAGATACAAAAATAAGGCCTGAACTAAAGGCAACATATGTTATTGAACAACTTGCAAACTGTTGAAAATTAGCAGCAGGATTGTTAATTGGAGTCACAAATCAATGATGGATCGAATGATCTGATTTTGGAATCGGACGATCAAAGAAAGTGGAATTGGGATGATCTCAAAAAGTGAAATCATTGAAATCTGGTTTGCTGAGGTTGAATCGCTACCACCGCAGAGGATCACTGAAGTAGGATCGTTGTGGTAGGATCACTAATGAATGATCTGACTTTTGGAATTTAGCAATGAGACAAAGTGGAATTGAAAAAAAGTCAAATCACCAAAAAGTGGAATCGACGAAAAGTGAAATCAGTTGATCAGACATAGTTAAATTGGTCGATTGAAGAAACCCACGATCCAAGACTTGAATCAATTGATTTGTAAAACTTGAAAATGATCACAAAATTGGGTAATTGCACATGAAAATGATTGCAAATTCAAAAGATCGCAGAAACGAACGATTTTATTTGCTTGTTTGCTGATCAAGTGGTGAAAAAGTAGGATCATGTGGGCAGCCAAGCAATTCAACTGTATTGATGATTGGGTTAATTGTTTGCCGAGCGGAATCGATTGTGAGGAGTTGAGTCACTTTACAAGAAATGACTGCAAACAATACTCTTGTTTGAAGTAGAATAACTTGGACAAGAATCAATTCAAGATTTACTATGCTAGAGAGTGTGAGGGAGATTGGCAAGCTTAAAGAACAGAGATGCAGCTCTCTACAAGTACAAAGAGAGTACAAATGAGCACCCCTAAACTGAGAAGAAGGTTGCTTATATACTAGCTAACCCTAAGGTACCCATTCACACTTGGATGGCCATGGGGAAAGCCCCAATGGGACAAAATTTCCCATGGCATAAATGCATGGCCTCACAATGTAGTATTACCAAATATCTAACATATCACCCCAAAAAAATTGCACCAAATTGTATCCAAGGACAAGTTCGGTGCTTCAATTATTTAAAAAATTTGATAAGAGTAAGGCAATGTTGCTCCTTGGATAATAGGTTTTGCAATGATCTCTCCATAACCTAACATAGAGTGTGGTAATACTTACATCATGTTGTATGCTTACATCTCAACTACTTATACTAGGTGGCATATAATAAGGTGAAGGAAGGGAAAAAATCTAAAAGATAAGGTAAGAAATGAGGAGAGAGAGATGGGAGAGACAAATAAAGGGTTTAAATTTATTACAAATATCTATATGTTGTTTTTAGCTGAGTTCTTGTTATCTCTAAAGGCCTTGCTAGTTGTGTTAGTAGGTGAATTTATTCTCTGTCTCTATCTCTATCTCTATCTTTCTAGAGTTCTTGTTCTCTGTGAAGGTCTTGCTAGTTCAATTAATGCACAATTGTACAAGCACTTGTGCATTGTGTCAATGCACAATGCACAAGTTGTATTTTCTTATATGACATTAGATCTTAAGTTCTTAACACGGCTGTTTAGAGCAAGTTGCTATGTCAGCAATAAGGAGATTTGGAGAAATGGCTCTACTTGTATGAAGTGCCCCTCAGGCCACGAAGGAAAGTAGTACCAATTACATTCTTTGGAAGTTTAAAATGAATGCAATTAGATCTTTATATGAGTTGTGAGAGACAATCACTAGGGTGGTGGATAGATGTCAATTGCTATAGCACATCCACCACAAATCTAACCCAAATGATGTTGTTAGATCCTGCTCTTGTTTAGCACAGACAAGGGGGATGGACAATCCCCCCTTGGGCAAGAAGGTACCAATTACATTCTTTGTAAGTTTAAAATGAAGGCAATTATATCTTTATACGATTTGTGAGAGACAATCACTAGGGTGGATGGATGTCAATTGCTATAGCACATCCCTCATAGATCTAACTCAAACAATGTTGTTAGATCCTTCTCTTGTTTGGCATGGACAAGAGGGGATGCATACTCATATTTTCTATTATCACAAGCATCAATAATTATGTTATGACTATGATTCAACAATTTTCTACAAATGTAGAAGCTCAAATTCTAAGGAATTAGTATGAGACCACTAGGGATGCAAAACCTTGAGAATCATATAGCACTAGAGAATCTCTCTAATGGAGAAGAAATGGAGCAATTCATCACAAGGATAAAGAATTTACATGATCACATAGCGGAAATGAGAATCACTATGACAACCCAAGAACATTGGGTCCCTACCCCAAAAGTATAATGATCTAGTCACTTCTTTGAATACTCAAGTCAAAGATTTGCCTCTTACATTTGAGGACTTTTTTATGATGGAAGATGCACCAGAAGATGTATGATGGTGGGGATTCTACTTTCCCCCATCAACACAAAAAAGGGCAAGGGTAAAGGCTCCGATAACCCTTCTTCTTCATGAAGAAAAGAAGAAGAAGGGGAAGTGTTTCTACTGCAACAAACCTGATCATTATCAGAATTGTTGTAGGAAGAGGTAAGAAGATTGGAAGAATAACACTTTGAATCCCACCAAGAAGAAAGTCAAGTGGCATTGCCAAAGCTCTTTGTGGTGATCGAAGAAATTTGTGCAAAGGTGGATTAATCAACTTTTCCCAATGGATCATAGATCATCGATAAAGGAGTATCGCAACACATAACTAGCCACATAAGGATTGGTATACATCTCTATACCTAGTAGGAGATGCCATCATGGTACCAGTCAAGGAATAATGTCAAATGCCCATCCCCAATGGCAAAGGTAAAATTTTATTTCAAGTAATGGTGTTAAAAGAATATCCCAATACATGACCGGCCATAAGGATTGGTATATATCTCTATAGCTAGTATGAGATGCATCATGGTTCCAGCCAAGGAATAATGCCAAATGCCTAGCCAAGGGCAAAGGTACAATTTCTTTTATTTTAAGTTTGGTGTTACTAAAAAGCTTTTGGGTGGTGTTGTCATACCATACATCAAGAGAAATCTGATCTTGATCATGGTTATCATAGAGGAACAAGGTCGAATAATGTTTATTATCATCTTTTAATGTCCGAGTAGTTCTCTCAATAGCATCAGTAAGCTGTAGCATGAGAGACTCGGGCACCTGAGCTGTGTCTACCAATTTGATGCATGTGAAGCTTGTATGAGAATGGGCAAGTAGCATCAGCAAAACCATTTACGAGAATCCAACTTTAGAGCAAAGTCTCCTCTTTAACAATTGGTCCATCCTCACCGTTATGGTAAAATGCGAACCATTGCTATGGATGGTTCTTTCTTTTCATGTTGATCAATGATTATAAATAGGAGATGTGGTATACTTTCTCAAGGATAAGGTTGAGGTTTTTGGAAAATTTTAGATTTGGCTAGTAATGGTTAAAAATGAGATAGGATAGAGGTTGAAGATGTTTCATATTAGGGTGGAGAATTCACCTCAATGGAATTCATGGCCAGCACAAAGAGAAGGGGAGACAGAGAGAGAGAGAGAGAGAGAGAGAGAGAGAGAGTTGATGAGATGCAAGCATGGCAAACGCGATAAAAATCGACCAACATACCAAAAAGGGGAGATATGATTAGCATTAGCTTTGATGCTAACATTAATCATGAGCTCATGAAATTTCATTTAGCATTACTTTGATGCCAACAATGATCATGAGCTCAAGAAATTTTATTTTTTTGGGCTCATGATAGGATTGGCATTAGCCTTGTTTCTTTCAAAAACATTTATCACATGAGCCAAATAATAATAATTTTGCATAAAATATCCCCGTACAATTAATTGAAACTAGAAGAAAGCACAACTAAGAAACATTAGGGAAAGCAGTGATTCTTTAGGTCATGTGATAAAACATGCATACAAAGATGGCGAAGGCCATGCTACATCTCTCTCTCTCTCTCTCTCTCTCTCTCTCTCTCTCTAACTTGTAAATATTTTGTATTAAATTATATCCTTATCATTAATTAAACGGGCACATAATGATATCTACGTTAGAGCAACATCATTTTTGCATTTAATATCCATGCAAGTCACAAAAGTAGGGAAAGTTTGGCAAAAAATAGAAGAACTATGGCATCTTGGAGGCGAGAAACAAATCAAAGAAGGGTTTCCCTTAGGCATACAATGATGAGGGGGAGATTTACATGCAAAAAGAAAGAAAGGTTAAGTATTTTAAATTTTGAGAAGGGCACCAGCCTTAAAGTAAGGCCCCATAGTGAGCTAGAGGACTTCAAAATTGCATTTAATAAGCTGCAACAAGTGACAAAAAAATGGATAAGTGCTAACCAAAGTAGAATTACTTGAGCAACTTGAAGGTAGTGTTCAAGAAATTTTTTTTAGTGAACTTCACCTTGAGTTAAAGAGGATAGGACAAATTTGAACAAGCATTTTCTTTATGATTTCATCCAATTACTACTGTTCTTTGAAAACTTGGATGCAACACTTTTCCTTCTCCTCTCAAAATGAGGTGACATTTTCAAAGCTTGAGCAGGCTCCAAGATAAAGCAAACCCATCTTTTCTTGAACCCTGCTTGGAGGATGCTAACCAGTAAACAAGTTTTAAGGTTTGCTCAAAATAAACCGGAGGAGATTTGAGCAAGTTGGCCGAGGGCTATGTCTTGCAGAGTGTGCAGAGCCTTGCTCTTACAGTGTCTTTCCATGCCCCCGTTAATGGAATCTATAGCATAAAATTATTGCCAGCAAAATATTGTCTCTTGCAGTCCCACGGAGAATATGTGAGGCAATGGTGATGTGATGGCCAAGTTTTGCAAAAACAACGGATGGCCAAGTTTTATTAAATACAATTGGCAGGGGCTCGTGGGAAGGGGTTAATAATGTGTTTAATGAGAGAGAGAGAGAGAGAGAGAGAGAGAGAGAGAGCTATGGTACCTATAGAGCTAGGTCTACATCCCCCCCCGCAACAATAGGAACTTGTTGCGGGGGGAGGGAGGACATTAGAAAACTGACACCAAATTCCAATGCAGAGTTGGTCAATGGGGGCACAGATAACAAGAGGGGGAGGTGGGTAGGAAGGGGGAAGTAAGTGAGAGGAAATTGTTGTCATTGGGAGGAAGGCCATTAGAAAAGGGAGCACAAATATGCAAAGTTTGTTGTGGAGCCGAAGGAAACACCAAGGCCGGCAACAAACAAAGTGCTAGGAGATTCTCTCTCTCTCTCTCCCCCCCTTTCCTTTTTGTCTTGTCATGGGCGTCATGTTGTTGTTGAGAAGCTTTTTTGCTGCCATTTGTCTCCCTCTCCCTGCACTACTTTTTCTTTACCCCTCCCTTTAAAGCAACCCACTTCTCTCTTATACCCACTCCCCTCCCTTTAAAGCAACCCACTTCTCTCTTATAACGAGTCCTCTTTGCAATTATTCCTACTCTTAAGTGCCTCAGTCCTTTCCTTAAGCATCACCCTAACCTCACTCTTTCTTTGCTTAATCCCCTCCCTCCATCGCTTGTGAATGACTCGGGTCGCAGCCACGCAGTTCAACAAAGCAGCTCATCATATAGTCATGGGAGTCCCTTAGCTAGAACTGATCCGCGCCAATTTTCAACATCAATTAAGTTTGCCAAAGATAGGTTAATACTTCTAATTACCCTCATTTTCCTCTTAATCTCTCTCCTTCTTCCATGCATTACTTCGAAAAACAGGATCAACGTAGTATGCTGACCCAAAGGGCCAACACAAACATCTTCAAGGTTGCACGGGACGGCTTTGTGGTGGTGGATATAGCGCTGCTGCTCCGTCGGTTGTTTCCTCCAGCCTAACGAAGGCGTCATCAATCCTTGGAGCATATTTGGGTTTTAAGCTTTTCTTTTACATAAAGCTATATCAATGGACGCATTCTATGTTATGGATCCTAAGCTCTGATAAGAGGATTCCATTCTCTGTGAGGGAAGCTGGGCTCTACTCAAGTTCTATTAATAATTGGGGCTTTATTACTATATTTCTATGGCTAATTGGGCTGTATTGGTATAGCAAACTGGGCTGCAGTTGCCAATCAATGGAGGTCAGGATTGCATTATTATCATTATCATAATTCTAATATTGGGTGTGATTATTTATTATAGTAATCCTGAGATCAGCTTTGCATGGGTTATGTCATCTTTGCACATTTAGATTATATATTATGAGCATATATAGCTTGTTATAGTATCAATATAGAGGCACTGCATATTGTGGATCATTTTCTGGTGGGCTTATTGGGTTGTATTGTACCATCAGGAGGTACTATATAGCTTAAATCCTTAGTTTTAGGGAGTTGGGATTGCATTGAGCCATTTGCTTATGTTAAGAAGGTAAATTTAAGGAAATGATGCACAAATCCCCCACTAACCTTCTAAAGAGAAGCCACATCACTGCCCGAAATATGGTTATGCCACTGCTTACACCAGCGACATCGCATCGGCCTGAAGGTGCGTAAAGACCTTAGCTCCCCTTTTAGTCTCATTATGCATGTTTGCATTCGGCTGCTCTTTGCCTTGTGGTTTGCTCCGGGAAAATACTCTTCTATTTTGTGCTTCTTAATTTATGTTACTTTGAGCCCAAGCTTCTCTGACCCGGAAGCCTTACTTTTCTTAACACTCATATCACCTGTGAATAAGAAATAGGTTTCTTTTACATGTCTTTGTAGAACACACACAGAGCACACACATACATACATACATACACTGGAGCAAGCTTGATATACAAGAATATGAACTAAGGTGATAGAACAATGGCAATAATGGGTCTTGTCCTAACAAAGATCCTGTTGTTGTTCCTGGTCTTCGCATGCAATTAGAAGCACTAATAGCAAAATCTGACATCGTCTGGACTTGGTCAGGTCCATACCTATTCGCGGCTCTTGATGAATTTTGTGGATTGCCCACCATCTTGACAAGACAGCCAATTCAGAACCCCTTGATTCAACACCCTGCAAGGCATATCAGTACAAGTTCGGATCAAGAAAACGAGCCCGCAAGGAAGAAGCGTCTTACTTTGGACCAGACAAAATCTCTAGACTGTAGCTTTGTAGTTGATAGCAAGTTGGATATGGAGAAAAAGAACAAGCTCGCACTTGAGCTTGGTCTTCAGCCAAGACAGGTGGCCATCTGGTATCAGAATAGACGTGCTCGAACCAAGACAAAGCATCTTGAAGATAAATATGATGCCCTGCAGATGCAATATCAAGGAGTTCTTGAAGAGAAAAGGAAGCTTGAAGCAGAGGTAATAATTTATCACATTTCTTCCTTGGCTTAACAAAGTACCACGCAAAGGACCACAGCATAGACCACAATGTTTTTTTCTCTATTTGGTTGTGGGTTGGGATATATATTATAGGTTTAGGTGTTGGGTATCGAACTCATGGTCCTTTCTGGCCAGTGAGGTACAGCAGCCACTCAGGCAAGGGCCCCTGACTAGTCATAGACCACAATGTGACAAAGATTTGTTTTGATGATTTCTAACCTTTATGTGACAAATTTCAGGTCATCAAACTGAGGGAGCAGTTGGGATTGCCGGAGAAGGTAAAGCTCAGTGCAAAAGAAGTCAAGACTGTTGTGGAAAAGCGGCAAGAAGCAGCAACATCAACAAATAACTACAAAGTCTACTGCAAGAATCCCAGCGAAGCTGAAGCATTGAGAACAAAGAAAGAGGTCGCCGTGTTCCTGACACAACAACAACTAGATAATGAAATAGATGGAGGAGAAGTAGAAGAGACTTTAGGAGAGACTGAAGCCGAGTCGGACGATATCTCATGTGCAACCGCTCAAAACGCATCGACACTCGCTGCAAACAGCCCAGGTAGTGATTGCACCTACCACCAAGTCAATGACACCACCAAACCTGGATGTGAAACACAAGTCATGCATCCTTATGTGCAACAACGAGAGCTTTACGGTATCGACCACCAAGTCCTCAACTCTAACTATAATCATCAGTATCAACATCAACTTCCCCAACAATTCCAACAGCAATACAACCTTAGCAACTTTAGCCAGTTGGTGGGTGATGTCAAACTAGAGAATGAAGGGTACCTTGAACAATCCAGCACATTATGGGCCCCAGTAGATGATCAGCTTTTCGATTATCATTGCTTCAATCTTGAAGATGAAAACAGTTTCAACCTCTCTACTCAATTCTGATTGGACTCTTTACACTCAACAACTCCCTATTAGTAGGCTATTCCACTATGTAAACAAAGGGGATTGGCTACATGTGTTACTTTATGTGCATTAGCTGCATGTTTTACTGTACTATGCTAAAGACAGTAAATGGCTAAATCTATGTGAGCATTGCAAATAAGATGGAAGGCCTCTCTCACCTTGTAACTCGAGCTTGAACGTTAAAGATGTAAGTAGACTTTATCAAATTCTATACAACTTTGTAAAGAAAGGGCACTGGCCAAAATGTATGTGTGCATTTGGTGCTTTTATTAGAGGCACACTTTTATTACTTTTACATGTCAGGGTCCACAGTTATGCCCCATTGCTTGAATGTGGCATGATGGCCACTCTGGCAAGAGCCCACTGGCTTGGTTGCATAAATTGTATATTGTGTTAGAGATAATGCATGCGTATGCTAGAAATAAGCCACTCCTGCCAACTCCTAGTGTCAATTTTAACACAAGGGAAGTGAAAGTACATAATTAAAGCACCTACCATTTCATTTTGAATGCAAGAAAGAGAAATCTAAGCAGTTTCAGTATGTTGGCAAAGGTTTCTAGTTTTAAAGCTCTTTTGGTGCAAATGTCAATTCATATTTCACTAAAGATGACAACCAGATTATAGATAATGCCGTCGAAAGGTAAGCTGAGATGGAGTTCTCAAATACTTAGGGCCGTGTGAAGTTGGCCTTGGGAGCATTAAACACTCACTTTTTGGAACACATTCATTTCAAAGTTTCCACATGTCTTAGCAAAGGTTGCTTTTTGATAGGTGCCCTCACCTGTCATGGACTGGGGTCGTGGGAGGATTAATCTGAGCCGTTTATTAGCCTACCTTTTATAGCAGTAATATAACCAGTGGATTAAGCAGATGCCAACCCATCAGCATCCGGAATGATCACTTCCAGCAACCACTGGATGACTGACAACTCAACAGGATGCTGACAGATCAGCACCTGGAATGTTACCAGATTTTGACACAGCAGCATCGGGAATGCCCCCAAATTTCAACACATCAGCACTTGGAATGTGACACTCTGACAGCGCACACTCTGAGATTACTGTTGCACGCTATTGCTCCCCCAGACCATGACGGCCGGGAAAGGCCGTCGGGAGGCCCTTCCGGTTGGAAGGGGGTTCCCGGCCTCTGCCAGTCGCCCCCCTTCCTCCCAGGAAAAGCCTCTCGACGGCCTTTCTCTACACCATCATTTTTCCAGGAACGCATTGTTTCGAGCTTTTTACAATGTCTGTAATTTATGACAGAAGCCTTCAAAATTTCCCAGAATTTAACAGTCAGAAAGGTACTCATCAAAAGTCAAGCTTGCATGCGATGGACGGGGAGTGGTAGAGATGGACAAGGATGCTCTGACAGAAGTGGAAGCTTTTTGATGAGGGGGGTAAAAGTATGTAAAGACATCAAAGTCACAACATGTGATCACCTAGTGTTGCAAAGACTTCTCAACTGTGACAAAAGGGCACAGTTGAATGCTTCCATGGGAAGCCCATCTGAGCAAGCTTGGAAGCATTCTGTTAGGCACCAAAATTCCATATTAAGATCATCAATGGAGTAGATCGGGGCTACATCTCTGCAAACTGAGCCCAACGTCTACTCTCATCATATGGCAACCACCGTGGTCATTCTCGGCATCTATGTTGATGAAATCCTTTTACTGAGCAACAGGAAGTATGCCCTAACTGCTGCAAAAGCTGAAATCTCTGCTATGTTTCCTATTACTGATGGAGGCCCCATTTCTTACTGTTTAGGTGTCCAGGGGTGTGATCTCTGCACTCACAGGTCAACTACAGGATATGTTTTTATGTAGCTGCTTCAATTGCCTCCTGAGAGAGCATATGGATTCAACGATGTCTCCAGGAAGTAAGCATCATTAGAACAATACCCTACACACTTCATTCTGACAAAATCAGTCAGCAATATTCCTGGTCAAGAATCCCAAACATTTTCTTTCAGAGAAGACCAAACTTATAGATCTTTGTCATCATTTTATAAGAGATCTAGTTTCTGATGGGTCAGCTTCATGTGGAACATGTCTCAACAAATGACATGTGGGCACACTTTATGACAAAGGCAACATAAGGAATGCTGCAAACACATTGATCTCAAATAAATACCTCAGCCTTAGGTTTTAAATAGAACTTACTTTATTTGTTCAAGTTAGTCATAACCTTAGGCTTTAGTCTTCAATATATCAATCATCAAGTTTTTGCAATCTTTTTTTTGACCAATAATATATATATATATTATAAAAAGAGATAAACTTTACATTGCATATCCTTCCAACCCCACCACAATCAGCCATCATCAACAGATTTAACAACATCTATCAAGCAAGCTACACAGTAAATCCCATCTATCATCCTCACAGACAAAAGATGATTCATCCCAAGAAAATTGGTACCCAGCAAGCTTCAACCATAGCTTCAGTAGAACAGCCCCTAGGGACCTACTTCTCCAGCACATCAGCCTTCACATCCCCTTTTTGGAACCAAATTTTGACTGTTGGTTCAGTCCCTATTGGATTCTCAATAAAGGCAACAAAGATGTATCTTGCGTGCTTGACCTTCTTGTACAATCTCTTTGTCTTAGGTCCATATCTGGCTGGTTTGGTATCCACCTTCTGCTTTCTGAACCCTGCAATCCAACACACCACATCATTAGGCACAGCCTAGTATGTCTGCTAGTGTCCCCTAGGTAGAAGGATCAGATGATAGCAGATTGCGGAGTCTGAATCAACTGAAACAGATTAGCCCCACTCAACTTATTAACCAAGCATATAGACCAGCACATACATTTATGCATCAACCTACTCACATCAATTCCTGTGTCACAAGCTTTCTAAAAAACAATGCAATTTCTGCAATTCTATATCTCCCACAAGCAATAGAATCTGCTAATATTAAAGATCAAATCAACATGTCCACCATTTGTTGCCCATCTCCCAATCAACCAATCCCCCCATTGACTTTGCACCCCTAAGCTACTCTGGATCCATTTCCCAATCTTAACCCAGGCCCCCCTAATAGCAGGGCAATCCCAAAATGCATGCTTCCCATCTTCCAAGCCAATCTTACATCTAGGATAGCATCCACTTGTGAAATTCCTCTGAACCAGTTTAGAACCAATGCGTAGAGCTCCCATACACACTCTCCATAGAAACACCTGAGATTTAGTAGGTATTTCCATCTCCCATATTGCCTTCCACTTCCTTCTCCAACAACTGGAGCTCCAACTCACTTTCCAGATTCTATTACAATAGATGACATTGTCCTCACTTATTCTCAAAGCATTGTACAGGACTCTGGTTGTGCCTCTGTCCAGCTTAGATCCATTAAACCAAGACCAATCCCTAATCCAACAAGATTCATGGATATTCAGCCTTTCTGCACCTCCTCCAACACATATGACAAGTTATGCTTCCCTATTAGATAAGGCAAGATCCATCTCCAATTGCTCAGGCTCTTCCAACCCACTGCTGCTACATCCCAGCAATCGTTAAATCTCCTCAAACCCTTATTGTTCAATCTTTTGGCTATTCTAAGGTCTTGTAGAGCTAGAGGGGGGTTAAACTTGTGAGTCCACCAAATCCCTAAACACATCAAAGAGTTCCCTGAAGCTCTACCACAGCCATCCCAGACCATATGTTCCAATACCTCTTTCCATTTAGTACACAACATCCTGCACAATGAGGATCCTGTTACTTTGAGAGGGGCATGAGAGAACACTTTATCTTTCCAGCTTAGACCTTGCCACACTTCATCAAGATAGACAGTTGAACAATCCACAAGTTCCCTTAGCATCTTTGACCAGATTTCCTTCTGTTGAAGACATTTGGGCAGAAGCACAGCCAACCTGGCTATAGTATGGGAAGGAAGATGAAGAATGCCTAACCCACCTTCGCTCTTAGGCAGGCTAATTCTATCCCAGGCCAGCCAAGCCAAAGCCTTTTTATTGGACCCAACATTCCTCCACACAAAATCTCTCACAGGTCTAATTATCTTCTGCTAGTGCCCTTTTCCAAAGTCCAACACAGGGCATAGGAACATTATGTAGGCATTCAATACTGTGTTGCATAACCCTGATACCCTCCCATTTCTTCAGTTTCACAAAGAATCTGTCCAGTGCCCAATCTGTCATCTGTTTGTTGGTCACATCCACCCCAATGGAACCCCTAAATATCTGACAATTTGACCTCTCCTCACCACCTCACACCCCCATCTCTCTAAGTCAAAGTCATTGTCCTCAGACAGATTGATTAGTTTAGACTTGTGAGTATTACATTTGGAGCCTGAAGCATCAGCAAACTCTTGTATAATGCTTAGAGCCAACCTGACATTATCAGTAAAACATTGAATAACCAACTGCTTAGCTTCCAAGAAGAGTAAAGAGTCATCAGTAAAACATTGAATAACCAATTGCTCCCATTGTTCAACTTTAATCCAGTCACCCTCCCCTTCAGAAGAGGCCTACTCTAGGGCCTTAATTAGAGGGTGAGAAGCAATAGCAAAGAGTAGGGGAGCAAGGGGACAACCCTATCTCACTGATCTATTTACCTCAAATCCCCCAACAACTCTTCCATTCAACAATAAATTAGACTTACCCCCAAGGTAAGAGTGTATATGTAGGAAGACATTCTGAAGCCAAACTCCATTTTTTCCATCACTCTGGCCACAAATGACCAATGCACCCTATTATATGCCTTTTCTAAGTCTAATTGCAAGAGAATACATTTCTACTTAGTCCTCAGAGCCATATCCCTCCCAGCATAGCAGCATAAATATTGTCATATATGGATCTCCCCTTTATAAAACCATGTTGTTTTTTAGAAATAATCTCTTGGAGAGAAGGGGTGATTCTAATGGCAATGACTTTGGCCAGAATTTTGTATATGACAGTCAGCAAAGTAATAGGCCTTAGTGATTAAACTTGTCACAAGCATTCTGTTTAGGGATAAGCTTCACCAGCCCTTCCTTTCCTTTAAGTCCCTATCCAAGTTGCCTAATTTAAAGGCATCATTGCACATTCTCCAAACAAACTCCTTTAGAGAGGGCCAGAAAGCAATAAAAAACTCCACAAATAGACCATCCCAGCCACGGGATTTCTCTCTCTCCAGTTTTAAAAGGGCCTCCCAACATTCTTCTAGTTCTATATCCCTTTCCAACCATTTAGCCCTATCTGGATCCAGACTCTTACTAACTTGTTCAAGAAGATTGGATTCAGCTCGAACCCTTCTAGTTGAGTAATCCTCCTTGAGACTAAGAGTTGCTCCTAGATACTCAACCCATTTCTTGGCTATTAATCTCAACCCTTTTAACTCCTGCCCATTTTCATCCAAAACCCTATCTATAACCTCCTTGCCTTTCAACTTTTTAGTCAACTTGAACAAATAGCCATCTGATCCTTTTGTTGGTGAAGGTTTTCCATTTATACCTAACCTCCTTCCTCTTGGAGCATTTCTCATCTTCACATTTTAACCCAACTTGGCACTTAAAATACAAATTTGTCTCTTCAGCAGTTAATTTCCCAACCTACCTCTTCTTCTGAAGAGATTCCCATAGATCTCCCCATCTCTTTCTCTCGTGTCTACTTCCCTCGGCTCTTAATTTTCCAACCCCCCTAATTATGCCCTGCATTTCATTGGCAAACATTCTCCAAGAACCTTGCGTATTGTCTCTCTCTTTGAGTCTCTCTATAGCTTCCTCAGTTTGATTGACAAACAATTCATCCTTTAGAAGCAGATTATTAACCCTTAGTTTCCTAGTGGGAAACCTATTTAATTCGCCTTCTTCCCAACCTAGCACATGCCATCCCCATTTAAGGGGCATGTGATCAGATAAAGCAGTGCTGGAATCAATTGGAATTTAAGAGTATGAGGTATCCATGTAGCTTGTTGGCTAAAGAACACCCTAGCTATCCTGGAAGAAGACCCAAAATATTGTAGACTGAAATATGAATGTCCAAGATCGGAGCCCCAATCACCCATCTCCCAACCATCCCTAAGGCCTAACTTTCCTTTCAGTCCTTCCCACTTCATCTTTTCATGTCCCATCAACACAGTGCTCCCCCCACACCTATCCCTCTGTTTCTCAATCATATTGAAGTCCCCCATAAGAATATAGTGCCCTTGATAGTTTAAGTTAGCTATCCATTCCCACATCCCATTCTTCACCTTATGGTTATGAGTCCCATAGAGATTAATTATCCAAATCTTCTTCCCTTCCAAAACAATCTCCACTACCAAAATTCTCCCATTGGGATGACTAGCTATGACATTAGGTCATAGACTACTCTTAGCAATGGTCATGACACCACTAAACCCTCCATTCACACCCCCATACATTACAACCCAATCCTTAAACTTGTCCTTCCTCAAAATTTTAGGCCCGTATAGATTATATTCCTGATGAATAGCTACAATAGACAAATCCCAATCCTTAATCAAACTCCAAAAAGCAACATTCTTCTTTTTATCTTTAATCCCCTTAATATTCCACAAACAACCACTAATTCTAATAGTAGAGCTCATGACAATGCAATCTCGGGTACCATCTCTATCTCCTCTCCACTCCTCCCTTGATCCCCTTCTTTTTGAATTTCTTTCCGGGCTTCATCAACTTGTCGATATAACTGATGAAATCCCACTATCCTCTTCCCCTAACGGGTTAAAAGGATTCGAGTACATCAATAGGCTTATGCTGTTAGAATGTTTGCTACCTTGGTTAGTCCCAGCACCACCTGTGAGGGCAAAAGGACGGAAGGACCAGATATACGAGAGATCAGAGTAAAACACACAGCATGAAATATGTGAGTGAATATATATAAAAAGGTGAGTGCAGATATGTACAAGAGCCCTCATATGAGAGGTGACTCTGAGCAAAAAGAAGACCAGTGCTGAAGCAAAGAAAGACGTCGGAGCTGAAGCACGGTCGATGACGAAGGCTCGCGTCGATGTGTGGCAAAGCACTCCGAGGTGATAGTGGCAGCGGAAAAAGATAACGTCGATGACGATGATGGTGGTGCAGTCTCTGATGACATGGGTGCTGCGTACCTAGAGCAGAGAGGGCTGCCGTCCCGAGTGGTGCAAGCTTTGGTGACACGGGTGCTGCGTACCTGAAGCAGAGAGGGCTGCCGTCCCGATGTAGCAAAGAGGGCTGCTGTCCCGAAGTAGCAGAGAGGGCTGCTGTCCCGAGGGCTGTGCCAAAATGCACAAGATATGCTAGATGTGAGCCCTGATGTATGCGCTGAAGAAGGCTGAGATAAACCCTGACATAAGCCTGATGTAAGCGCAGATGTGGGCTGATGTGAAGCGCTGATGTGAGCTGCAGCAAAACGCAGATGTCTGCTGAAGCAAAACGCTGATGTAAGCTGATGTATAAACGCTGATATATGCTCTGATGTAGGCGCTGACATATGCTGAGGTGAAACGCAGATGTGAGCAGAAGAAGGCCTGATGTAAGCGCCAGGATACAGCCTGATGTTGGCTGATGTGAGCCCTGAAGTAGGCCGCCTGGACCAGCCAAGGAAAACGCAAATGAGAGCCTCTGCTTGTAGGTGGCCAGATGGTACCTCATATGGCGATGAAGTGGTACACTGATGATGAGGTATGGGCAATGCTATTTATAGTAAAGGGGGGTGCTGGTCGGTCACCATAAAGGTGTAGGCCAGCAGCCAAGACAAAAACCCCAAAAAATATGAAATATAAAATAACCAAAAAGTCCCTTTTTAGGGCTTGAAAAGTGTTGTTTCTTTACACCACCTCCACTTGCCTTCTTTCTGGCGTCCTCTTTAGCCTGCCTCACACTATTGTTCTCTAGCCTCCCTCTCCTACAGAGTCCCCGTCATTCTCTACAATATTTTTTCCCTTATCCTCTTCCCCTTTACCCCTGCCAACTTCCTTTTCCCCAGTCTTAATCTCTCCCCCTTGCTTATCCTTATTTTCAACCTCGGTTCTATCCTAACTCCCCTTTATGCAGTTCCTAGCAATATGTCCAAACCCACCACATTTGAAGCATACACTAGGGAAAGGTCCAAATTTCAGCATCAACTCCATCTTGCCTAAATCACCTAAATCCACTTCCACAGATTTAGGAGTTTCTATAGCTTTATTCTAGGCTATACACACGCTGTTAATCACGCAAGCAATCTCCCTCAAAGTAGGACGAAGCCACGGAGGTAGCCCAAGAACTTCCACCACACAAGACAAGATTCAGACAGACTTCTATTAACATCAAAGAAAGGATCAAATGGAATAGCATGCATCAGCCTGTGGTCTATGAAGAGGGGAGCTCTGGCAAACAACTCCAAAACTGCTTGCGCTTTAGTAAACAAAATATTAAAGAACCCTTTGCCTAAATAGAAAACCTGAGAAATCACTCTACCATGAAAAACATCATCCTGCAGCCATCTAGCGACGTTAGCTTTGGATGGGATCCTACCTCAACAAAATACAATCACACTGCACAAAGAAAACAATTCAACCTGACTCCTCACTTGCAAACATACCTTCTCTCCTCTGGTTAGGGGCTTTTGTGCTTGAGCAATGATTCTATCGGCTACCCTCTCTGGCAAGGATTTCTTATGATCCCTTTCCTCGTCCTCTGTCTCCCGTGACCTCTTCATCTCTTCAGAACCTTCATTCCCCCAGTCCCCCCAACCGCCAACATCTTCATCTGGGCTATGCTCCTAGTCGCACTCCATGCATGCAACCCGTCACCCTTCACTAGGTACAGGAGCATGCAACCACACATGTGAGGGCGCACCCCACTCGCCCAATGACCGACCCTCGTATTAAAAGCCACTTTAACTCCTCGACCTCTCTCTCTCTCGGCGCTTGCTCTATCTCTCTCTCCAAGTTTTTACAATCTTTCTGCGCTCTGACGATTCATGCCTTTCGCTAGTTTCCACATCATTAACCCACAACATGCAATAGCCTTAACGTTTTTCTCCACTTTCGACTGCTAATGTACTACCTTAGCCAATTTGGTAGGGCATGATAGCAAACACATAAATATATCAATATATATCAGCTATGCATACATAATGCATATTCTCATACTACAATCAATGGATGACTAACTAATTGCCTCATTAATTGAGTGTTGCCATGGGCAGTTGATGAGTGTTAGTACTAAGGTTGTGTGTAAGGTACAAGTTTACAACTTAGTTGCCTCATGGTGGTAGTGTTATTTGTCCCAACCAATCACAAAAAGGAGAAGTCTTTACCTCGAGAGAGGTTTTTCTTTCAAATATCTAGCACACTAAGGCCTAATGGAAAGGAAGGATGGAGATCTTTTGCCCTCAAAGAGAGCTCCTACACCTTGATCAGAGTTTCTCAAGCCTAGTTTGAGAAAGCAAGGCATTGAGATCCTTAACCCTAGGTAGGCCTGAAATTTGCAACCTGCCCTAGACATCAAAATTTTCAAAATTGAAGGCCAAGGTGCTATTTTGAAGCCCACTATTTGCTTTTATGGCCTTTATTTGCAAGCTTCTTTTTAGTGGTAACCTTCACCTAAAAGCTAAAATGGCTTTGATGCCCGTTGCAGCCTTCAAGTTTCAAGCCTCACCCTAGGGCTTAGCCCACCAGCGACTGGAGTGACCAGTTACATACGATGCAAAGAGGGTGGAAGGTTAATGTGTATAAGCAAATGACACAAACCTAAAAGTCTACATGAGAATATATATATATATATATATAGAGAGAGAGAGAGAGAGAGAGAGCTGTGAAGTGTGTGTGTGTATATATCTATATATATTATATGCATATATACATCTCTGTCCATCTCTCTTTCTAAATATATAAATGTATGTGTATATACATATATATACGTGTGTGTGTGTGTATATATATATATATATATACACACACACATTAGAGAGAGAGAACTGTGAAATCGATTTGCAGCAGCTCGTAAGACACACACAGGTTTTTAACCGAGCGAGAAAGATTGGCATGCAATCCACATGGCTTTACTTGCTATACTAGGATGCTTTGATTGTTGAATATAGAAGAAATCGGGTAAAATGAGAGATTAAGAATGCTATTAAAAGAGTACCTGTTAGAATGGTGGAAATCTCACCTGTTTACGCAACATTTGATTGTTGTCCTGTTGTTGCTGGAGCATCTACAGGGCCTGATCAAGTCCTGATGAGAGATCTCCATGGGGAAGGGGGCAATTTAGAGAGAGTTGAATGAAAACATACGCAAATCACTTTCACTACAAAGAGCTCTAACTTTTTTCCTGCGCAGATTGCTCTATCTATGAATATAATATATATATATATTGGGCAAACTCTTCAAAGGTCACTTGCTTAATGACAGAGTTGTGATAGAACCACAATGATCGCGTCGACAATTTGTCATCTATTGTAGTCTAGTTAAGCAATTTTTACCTGTCTTAAACCTTCTAATAGATTAATGTTACAGTTTAGGTTCAGTTTAGGTTATCTTCTTATTAAAAAAAGGGAATGGAGCCCCTTTAGTTCATGTTAGTGGGAATAGATTAATGTTACAGTTTAGGTTCAGTTTAGGTTATCTTCTTATTAAAAAAAGGGAATGGAGCCCCTTTAGTTCACCTTAGCGGGAAGGTGGATTAACGCACACCCGTAGCGCGTATCGAACCTGGGTCCTCACAATGGAACCCAACCGTTCTACTAATTCAGCTACTATGTGCCCGTAGGCTAAGTGTCCCTTATTTCAATTAAGTTCATCTTCAATTTTACTTGTGTTTGATTTCTTTTCATGCCAACCTAAGGGTGACAAGGTCCACACTAAGTAAGCTAAGGCCTAGCTCTAGAGGGCACACCCATCGAGGAGCCAATTTACACATGTTTTACACACCTTGGTCTTACATGTCATATACATGCAAGAGGGGATTATAAAAATAAATGTTTAACATAATTTATTCATGTGAATTTATATAGTGGATTTTTTCATTTCGAAATCTAAACAAAAAATAAATGTTAACATAATTTATTTATGTGAATTTATACAATGGATTTTTTCATTTCGAAATCTAAACATGTATATTTTTTTGGTATTGCAATCCGTCAACATGTATACTTACAAAAGGGGATAAACAATTGTGTAAAAAAATATAAATAAGGGTGCTCATGTGCACACACATGCTATATGATATCTCTCCTTTCCTCATAAGCTTGAAAACAGCTTGTGTCACTTTTGTCCTTTTGTCGGATGTTAGGGATGAACTCCATGCCCCATATTTGCATAGGGGGTTTCTTCCTCTCTCTTCCTTGTCCACATGATAACACCATATTCTCCAATAATTTGTGAGTGTCCAATATGTAAACTGCATAGAGCTTCTTGTGTGCACAAGCTTGGAGGCCTTATGGTGGTCTTTTTAGGTTGAAGTCTTTAAGAACTACCATGGATTTTTGGTAGAATGCATATTGTGCAAGATGGGCTAAAGAATCCTCACATATTATGTTATTTTGGTACTTATTTGCATGCCAAAAAGGTCATCAATTCATGTGTACGCAGGGGTGTGTGTAGACTCATAGGGGGTCTTGTGAATCCATGCTCATAATGTTTGGAGTCTTTTGAGCAAGCTTTTCAAATGTGGAGAATTAAGTGGGGTTCATAAAGTGTGCAATATGTCAATGTAGAGTTCTACACTATAGGTGTAAAAATGGGTTGTGCCTTTAGAGGTTTGCTAGCACCCTCCCATTTATAATCATCATGTATGCCAATGGGAGCACCTGTATACACAAACGCCTACCTCCCATTTAATTGGGTACTGACGGGCTAGGAGTTTTGAGTCCCATGATGGGTTTCACTTGATGCATAAGATCCTAAAGTTACAATTATTTGTTGATGCAATCAAGCCAAACCTCTTGAAAGCATAATTTGAGCCTACGCACAGATGTGATCATTCTTAGACTAGTCAAGCTCAAGGCGAGATCCCCTACATTGATACCTTCACAATCTTTGGCCTTTAAGAGGTCCAAGAATCCACCAAAGGCAAGCCCTGCCACAAAATTGAAAAAATGAAAACCTTGTTTGAGCATAAGGTGGGGCACAATATTCAACGCCCACCTATGAGATCAGCCTATGAAATCAGTAGAGGAGATGAAATTTTGGATATTGATACCCAAAAAAAAACACTTTAGGTCATGTGTGGATCTCTTTCACATACTCCAATCTTGTGATAGGCTTGTAGCAAATCCTTAATCTCAAAAGACTCATCCAAGATTGTGCTCAAGTGTTGACTTCAGCTTTTTCTGCTCAAGTGTTGACTTCAGCTTTTTCTTATGTTTTGACCCCTTACACAATTGATTGGTCTACCATATGAATTTATCAACTGTGAAGTGTGAGGTAGTGTGGATCTTCTCTATGTTCACCTTCTCCTTGAGCTCTACAATGGTCATGTAAGAGATTACAGATCATGATAAACACATAAAATTATGACCTGCTAGAAGCAAAACTGCAAATGAATAGAGTTGCAAAACAACATTGAATTATTGATGTGAGAAGGCGTGCTTGACCAAAAAACAAATGATGTATTCTTGTGGGGGGAGAGAGAGAAAGAACCGGAATCCTTCCCTGAAGGAGGGACTGGCGGCAGGCATGAGCCCCCACTCCTCCAAGGAAAGGATGACTCCTGTCCTTTCCCAGACGTCAAGCAGGACAATGGGAGTCAAGAGGACACCAATGATCTAACATCAGATCAGCTTCAGCAGAAAGCATTCCGGATGATGGCTAATGGGAGATTGGTATTATTGCCCCACATCAGCTTCACCATAATTTTTTATGTTCCCCCTGTCGTGCAGAAATCTGCTTCATCTTCGAGTACAGAAAACAAGGATGTTTGTACAGTTATGGTTCCCCCCTCTGACGAAGCCCATCCTTAACAAAGAAGAAAATCACACACGAGGAGGCTAAAAGAAAGAGGGGAAAAGAGAAAAAGAATGGTTGGGGGGGGGGGGGGGGGGGGGGGGGGGGGGGGATTATGTGTAGGGGAGGCTTTAAAAAAGGGGGAGTGAAAGGGAAAAGATTAACCTAAACAAAAAAACCATCTCAGTGCAAAGACCTAGTATTGCCAGTCAAGAAAGGTAAAGCACACTTTTTCATATAGCAACCTTTCATCGCATACTTCTATCCATATGCCTCCTCTAATTTATAAAAATAATATCGAACAAAAATACACTCACACACTGCAAAGATATTGCTTGATCACAGGCTTTAAACCATGATCTTTTGCTTGCATTCAAACTGGTGTTAAAAAATCACTTTCATGAAACTTCACAAGCACAAATGTACCCCCACTTACAAATCAAAGCCAACGATTTTCTGTACCTCTTGTAAATAGGTACAAGAGTTACTTATATCCTAGACAAAAAAAAAAACTGCATTGATTAAAGGAGCCAAGTAGATTTTTTTATACTGTATTGATTAAAGGAGCCAAGTAGATTAAAAAACTCAACTAAACAGTTTAGTCTTCATACAAGACCCAAAACTGTATACATCATGAAAATGACAAAAGAAACCATGGTACACTCACAAACAGACCTTTTTACAACAAGAATGCCAGGATCCCCCCAAATGACCAAAATATAACCTGAGACACCTACTCATGCAGCTACATACCGATGCCACCACCACTGGCATCTCCTTAATCATACATCCAACTTCCCTTCACAAAGTGTAAGATTAAGAAGTCCCTTGAAATGTGTTTCCCAACAGCACCACTCATGTGCCCCTACGTTTCTGCCTCTGTTGCAAGTGACAGCTCATGAAGCTCATTCAGTATCCACTCCTCACCCGTTTCACCCCCTAACACAACAGCTCGGGTTCCCCCCACTACACATGTGCTGTGTCCCCATGCAAACTTTGGTTTCTGCCCAGGTACATCAAGTTTCCTCCAGGTAGGCTTTTCTTCTGTTGCATCTAGTAGATAGAGCTGAGAAGCTGAATGCAACCCTGCCACTGAGCCACCAAAAATGAGCACTCGCCCACCAGGCAGACTCACAGCAACATGATCAAGCCTCGGTGGGGGCACGGACCCCCCAGGATTGCTGCTCAAGTACTTCCAATTAGGCTCATCTTCACTAAGATCAATCGAGTACACATCACTTGATCTCAGCCTCAAGGACCCGCTTTTTGCAAAACCCCCAAACATGAGAATTTTGCAACCATCATAGACAGACAAAGAGTGACCTAGCCGGGAAGGTGGACTCCATGACACTGGTATTTCTTTCCACATAGGCTTGTCCATTGTTAGGTCCAGAAGAAAGGTGTCGCTCAACAGCACACCTGAATCTGCACAACCCCCAGATACTACTAGCTTTGTACCATCCAAAGTGCAAGAGCTATGCCATGATCTGGGAAGAGGAGGTGTTCCTCCTGTGACTTCCCGCCATACAGGCTTCTGTGCATCCATATCCAAGATGAAAACATCATTGAGCAGCCCTTCTCTCCCGCATCCTCCAAAAACTACCAACCAGGACCCATTCAGGCAGCTTAGAGTATGTCCCCATCTGCCAGGGGGTGGTGAGTTCACATGCATATGACGCCATTCGGGAGATGCTGCACCTAAGTCTAGTACAAAAGTGTCATTCATGGGCTGCATGTTTATTCCCTCACCACCAAAGAGCACCAACCGGTTACCAACAGCACATGCACTGAAATTACAGCGAGAAGGCTCTACAGCCCCTCCTACAATCATCTTCCTCCATGCAGCTCCTTCAAGTGAGGTCAACTCCCTTGCCAGTCTCCCCCAACCGAGCCTCTTAGTACCTGGCACAACTTCGAGAATTGATGTGGTTTCCACACCCCATGTGTTTTGACATACCGTCTTCCACAAGTCTTCATTCTTAGTGAGCTGAAAGAGCCGTGTGCAAACAGAACCAAGTGATGCAACATCCCTTGGTGACAACTGTGCCAATATTTTCTGACCCAGAACCTCGTCACTCAGATCCAGGAGTCCACAGCCATGATGTCTGAAAGACTGGTCAGATGCAGCTGCCCTTCCTCTGTGGGGAGTAGTTTCTTCAGTAGACCACTCAGCTGTGCGAAAGCCCTCTTTCCATGAAGAGCATGCCAAAGGTCCTAGATCTATGTTTGCTTCTAAAAACACCTGTATGCCGATTATGTGGGAAACCGTTCCATCATCACTGTGGATAGGAGTTAGACACAATCTGTTCATCATTGGTGTCCCATCTTTCCTGAAGTTAAGCAGCTCTCCCCGGAACTCTAATCTGTACTCAAGGCATCTCCGCATTTCGCTTACAACTGTTGTATCCACCAGGGGATGCCTTCTCTTTGCAAAAGGCCCTCTGTACTGCAGGAAGCGGCTGGATTTTAATAAAAAAACAGAAAAAGTTATCATTAGATTTGTGTTAGCATTTTCAAAAATGTATACATGAGGTAGAGAAACAACTGTTAGGGGTGTAATCTCCCAATGCATGTGAGATACACAGAAGCCACAAAATGTGCGAGCATGCCCAACCCCACCAAAAAAAAAAACATGCCCACACATGCATGCATTAGTTTTATTTACCTCTTACAGAGGACCGTAATGGTCTGAGAGACAATGGAAGTCCACCAAGAAAACAGCCATCGTGCACAATGGCATGTTTCACGTAACCAAAAAGAAAGTAAACTGCTAGAGGCTAGCCTTGCTTTGGGCCTTGTACCTTGCCATGAGTTGTGCATCACCTAAATGGCCATTCTGTGAAATGAAAGCAAGAAGGTATCCTGGGCATCTTGGGATTGGTGACTGGGCTCTTGCCCCCAAAGAAACACCTTCCCTGCCCTGCTTTATAATATCCTCTGTAGGCTAAAAGGAGGCCATGGGTAATTATGACTAATGACTATCGTATGTCTATCCAAAAGTCATTGAACTATCCAAGGAGATGATGAGCATCTCGTGACTGATGACTAGCCTCTTCAAAAGTCACTAGTCTCTGTTTAAAATGCTTCACCTCAACTTTCAAGAAGGAAGAGGACCACACACACACATGCATGAATGCGTGCAAGCATGCACGCAGAGGACTTCCTCACTACCCCACCCTTCATAAGCCTAAACCCTAACAAATTTCTAGGAGGCCATTACTCTGTCACAGTGCTGTAGGCAATTAGCTTAGCTGCAGAGCAGGCATTAGCATTCACACTGATGATGTCGAAGATTGAGATCGAGACCATAATGAAGTTTTAAGAGCTATCCGATGCACAAATTTCTACTAGGCCACTACTCTGTCCGATGTTGCAGTGCAGTAGGCAACAAGCTGCAGAGCTGGCCTTAGCATCCACACTGATGACAACCACCACCACCACCACAACAATGACGATGGCAATGAAGATCACCACACGCATTCAAAAACATAATCGCTACCTTGGTATCTAAAATACTGCCAAACCTTTCCTTTGCACAACTCCCAAGAATTTAGAGGAAGGGAAGGACTACCACACTAGAGGAGTTTTTCTCCATGCACGTGTGTGTGTATGTATGTGTGTGGGTGTGACCCCATCTGGGTAGAGAGTTGCTTGACTGGCCTGATTGTTTAGCTTACTTTTCCATTACAGCATGAAATGAAGCTAATCCATTCCTGACTATGCATAACAGCCATGAATGATGCTGCATGAACACACACAGATGTGCAGCAGACACGTGTGAAAAATTTTCCAGCTACACTGTTGTTAACCACTGTACAGGAAGGCTGAGTGAGGTTATTGTAGGAAAAGGAGAAGACTTACCAGTTTCTGCCTAGGACCTCGTCCGCTTTGTAGCCTGTGACAAGCTCGAAGACTGCATTGACATAGATGACGGGTTGATCGGGGTCAAGGGCATCTGCCACAACCAAGCCGCAAGGGCTGGACCGAAGAAGCATTTCGCTCTGCAGAGGGTACGCAAACATGCCGGCCATATCGTCATCATCACCATGTTGATGATGATGGCATTCCTCCACATCAAAGCACGAGTCATCAGCCATGTCTGCATCATCCTCCCCCTCATTATCGCCATAGCCAACATCCATTTCCCAGCTTGTCATCGAAGATCAAACAGACTGACGAAATCAGCTTAGCCCTTCTCACTCAAGATCAAGACGAGAAATGGCCACGGCGATGACCCAATTATTGAATCCACGAGTGTATTAAGAAACCACTAGTAACGCTAATCGTCTCCACTCGCGACGACGCATCCGCTTCTGCTTGCGCTCACCAACAATATTCCCTTAGATCATGACAGTTCTTGAAATATCTGGCCACATTATAAATATCTGCCCCTTTCCCCCACATTATAAATATCTGCCTTTCCCCACACACACACACACACAAGATATTTTCACAAACCTTAATTCCTAGTCATCGTTGGCCCCCTTAAGACCTTAAGAGCGTAGTCACACGCAACCACGGTCAACATGACTCCACACCACATTCAATCGCACATGCTCGTTTAACCAACCCATAGAAATGCAAACCACAATGGATGGGTGCTTTTCCCTTACGAATAAGAAAAGACACCCCCACTCCTAGCCCCAACTACATCTCCACGTTGCGCCTGTAATAATAAGTGGAGGGATAGGCGGGCTAGGGTTCGGGGAGTAGCCTTGCAGTAGAGTGTTCAAGCTCTATTACGCAGGCATGAATCCAAATCACCTTAACCACACACCCCCACAACCCCCCTCTTCTTCCTCCTCCTCCTCTCACACCAAAAGGTGTGTGATTAAAACAAACAAACCCCTCTCAAAAAAAAAGTGGATATACATCTCCAACCAATCAATTCCTCACCTTCTCTACTATTGAGGGGTGAAATATGTTTTGCTAGACACAATAGGGATTCACACCAACATGGATGTTCTTTTTGTGTGTGCATGCACGCACGCATGGTGCATGTGTGCGTGTGTGTGTGCGTGTGCATATGTGCAAGCATGTGTATTTTTGTGCACACGAGACATATTAAGTGGTCAAAATGCGAGGCATCTCCAACTTTGAAACTTAAGCTCTTAAACAAATGTAGTCTAATGGATCATCTCTCTCTCACACACACACACAAAACCAACTCTGCATCTGGGTAATGGATATGATACATGTGACTTAAAATTATCCTCTACATGGTTGCATCTATGCAAAATTCACTATGGAGTTTCTTAGCACAATAGTGCAATACGTGACGATTTTATATTTTTTCATGCTTTACTTAATATTTATGCAAAAGGCATTACTGTCATCCAAATTGTAAATACAAGAAAAGGGAAATGCAAACAAATTGTAAATACAAAAAAAATGTAGATCACATTTTCAATGTAAATACATGTAGATCACATTTATAATGTAAATACACGTAGATCACATTTATAATGTAAATACACGTAGATCACATTTACAACGTAAATACCCAAAAAAAAAAACTTTAAGTGATGTATGTACACATCCATGTGATGGGAGCCCACCATCTAAGTCATACTTGCAGAACGGTGTAGTGGGCTTCAAAGCCTCTTTTAAACTTTAAAAAAGATACGCACCTTTGAAAAATGTGTTTCAAAAGGAGGTCATCGTCGCAAGTAAATGGTATCTTATAGTCCTTCAATTTTGATGTCCAAGGTAGGTTTAGCCCTACTTGCATGCAAGCATAGATAATTTCTTCAAATCAAGGATATATGTATAGACATCATTTCCACTACATTTTGCAATAGGGACACACAACGAGTGAAAAAATTTATTGAATTAATTAAGAGAGTATGCAACTTAGATAACATTAGGATCAAAAAACTTTAGGTAATTTTATTATTTATTTATTTATTATTACAATTGTGCGATCTTCCAACGGTTGCAACTGCAATTTATTATTGCGCAATTGTGCGATCTTCCAACAGTTGCAACTGCGCGATCTTCCAGCAGCAACTGCCGGCCTCCGTCCCGCTTGTCAAACACCCTACCCTTTTCACTTTTCTATCCAAACGTTTTATGCTACCTAATCCTCTTCCCGATTATATTGAAGAAAGCGATGTACATGCGAATAGGGGCATCCCGATTTTATGCGATGATGGCCTCATCGTCGACGCTATCGATGGAAGCTTGATGATGGCCTCATGAGTTTGCAGGCTGCTCCACAATTCGGTTAATGCAGAGCAGGTTTTGTCCATGTTTAAACTGCTCGCGCTAATTAAATTAGTGATAATACGATTAAATAATTAATAATTTATCTTGTGCAATTTTTATTTTATTTGTTTCCATTTTAAAATAGATTAAATAATTCATAAACCATTATCCAATGATTACACACACATATATGTAGTGAGATTGGCGAATCATCATGCACCCCCTCCCATACCAATGTAGCCAAACTGGTGGTGTATCTATGCTAGGAGGCATTGCAAAATGAAAGACCAATTTCCTAAATTTGGTAATCCCCAATTATTTCATGAATAAATGTTCTTAAACTTGGTCAATCAAATGTTAATTGGTTCTCTGTGTGAATGGCATTTTTTATTTGCAGTTTTGATTTGCAGTTTTATAATTAGCGCAGCATTTTGGCATCCTTCCAAATAGCGCAGCATTTTTGGAGTCCGTAAAATAAATTAAAGATAGAAATCATTTTTGAGGTGTTTTCTATTTTGCAGGCATTATTTCACTTGATTTCTTCACTTTATTTGCACGGTCTATTGCTGCCTCCTTACCGTATACTGGGATCCGTCTCCAAGAAGCATTGAGGCCAATAGGAAGAACTGTCTGTTGATTTCCTAAATTTGGTAATCCCCTATTATTTCATGAATATAATTTTCTTAAAATTGGGCAATCAAATACATTAATGTTTCTTTCCACAATTGTATTATCACTAATTTGACTATATGTATTCTGAATTATTAACCTATTTTTTCTTTTTTATTATGTAGTGAAATGTCAAAAATGGAAAAAAAGAGCAAGAGAATCAACAACTGGAAAATTTATAAATTCAACTAATGAAAGCCATGAAGTTTCAAGCATAGAACCTAAGAAAAATCGTGGAAGACCAAAGAAGTTATCTAATGAAGATGCAATGTTAGATCAATCCAATGTCCACTTGAAAGTGCTTGAGCTAAGTGTGACAATATCATTAGGTGGTAGCGACATTGATGAAGCATTACTAAATAATCTTCATGATTTTATCACTAAAGAATGCCTTGCTGGTAGTTACTCATTGGAAAGAGGAGGCACAGTTTTCCATTTACACTCTCAAATGGTCATTAGAATTGGGATAAGAATAATCCCATTGGTGGCATTGTAATGTGTAGAGCATTAAGGCAAAAGAACATGCACACATTTCATGGTATGATAGGCTATTGTATGAAAGATATTGATAAGCCTCATTATAAAAATGTGTCACATAATATTAGTGCTTAAGATATTTCAATGGGAATAGAAATTTACATGCAATATGGTGCAGATGATTTAAAGAACAAAGTTTGTCTTACTCCAACAAACATTTTTGATAGAGCATTGATGTTTTGGAAGTTCTATTTAAAGCATCCTTTAGGTAATAATTTCTGCACCACCATTCATAAAATGATCAAGACAGGAAAGTACTACCCATCTTCTAATTGGATAACACCATATCAAGGAAGAGGAATGGAGCTTCAAAAAGTTGATGCTTTATGGAGGACATGTTGAAATTTGAGCATAATGATGAGCTATGGTGGATCATACACTAGAATCAACATGATTAACAAAGTGATTAAGAAATGATTAAGATGTAATTAGTGAATAATTAGCAGATAGATTAATGTAGGCATGGATACTCAAAAACCAGCAAATTCTCATTAGGGCTATGCCTCAATTTATAGAGTTTACATCAAGCATCAAATCCCATTGATTTCTCCATGATTCACTCCCAGAATATCTCCACCTTTTGCCTGATTCTCTCCACCTCTTCTCTTTTCCCTGATTATCTCCCAGAATATCTCCACACTCCTAAATTCCCTCATGCTACCCATTATTCTCTCCCAGTAGATTCTTCTAACCTTTTCACAGGTTCTTTCACAATTACATCTCCTCTTTTACAGCCTCTATCCAAGAGCTTGTTCCCACACACACCCTTTTCATTTGTATATTTCAACACCTCCCCTCAAGTGAATAATCCTAGTACACCTAGACCCTATACCAAGTTTGCCTCCCCTTACTTGGAAGTCCGCGACCAGTGTCTACTCCTCCCCTCAAGTTATCTTAGCACACCTGGACCCTGTATCAAGTTTCTTTCTTACTTGACAGTCCGCGACCAGTGCCTCAAGTCCCTAAACTCCATAGTCCTTGACACTCTCTCTCTCTATGTGTCCAAGGCTACTATAAGTGCCCGCGACCTTGACTAAAGTGCTCACACATACGTCTACCACTTGGCCTACCTCATCGGTGGCTCAGAGGTGGTTTTACTTTATTGGGGCAGGTTACATTGGGTTGTGGGCTCTCTCTCTCTCTCTCAGAGATTTTCACATGGCTCCTCACTCTTTGGAGCCTCACATCTTCTCTTTTCTTCA
Source organism: Cibotium barometz (assembly GCF_041138505.1). Lineage (NCBI taxonomy): Eukaryota > Viridiplantae > Streptophyta > Polypodiopsida > Cyatheales > Cibotiaceae > Cibotium > Cibotium barometz. The sequence continues at coordinate 19,444,897 of NC_141048.1, forward strand.
GTCTTCTTCTCGTGGCAGCATCTCTCCATGCGTCCGTCTCTTCTTCCAGTCTTCTCGGGGCAGCTTCTCTTTTTGTGGCAGCTTCTCTTCTCGTGTCCATGTCTTCCTTCAGATCTTCTTCTCGGTGTGGATCCTCTTCTTGGGAAGAGATATTCTTCTTCTTTCATGGTTGGGGCCATGAGCTCGTCCGTCAGGTCTTTTTGCTCCATGTGAGCAACATGTTTCAATGTTTTGCTGACAGTTCCTTTGGGCTTTTTATGTTTATTTTGTATCATTATGCAATGCAAACCCAAATTTATGCGGGAGGTCTTACCTCTTGCCTTAATCTGGACAAGGGCAGTGTCTGTTCCCATTTTTACACTGATAAAATGTGCCCAATACATAATGTGTATAGCATTCATTCTCATGCACATTCCAAATGCAACTCTGGCTGTGAATAATCTTGAATTTGAGTGAGATTTACAGGCATTAACCAAGGGTTGAATACAAAATGATGATTTTCACAAATTTATCAGCACAATTTTACCAGAAACTACATTAAATTGAGAGTAACCAATTTGTACAGGATGGTTGGAGTATCAAACCAACTCTGATTTGCAATCTGAAGCTTTAGGGATCTGTATCAGATACCTAATGGTTAATTTGAACCCTCAATTGCACCAAAGTACAGTGATTAGCACTGATTAGCAAATTAATGCTCTGTTTTGTGTGCAAAAAACAAAGTATGCGGGGAGCCCAGATCTGGTGCCTTCCACTTCAAATGAGCTCAAATACTTTCAAAGGCATCAATAGCAATGAGTCTAGTAGAGGATTAAGCCAAGAAACACAAGATTTGACCAAATAATGAAAGCTTAATCTCTGTTTTACCAAAGTCACCTGCAGATTTGATGAAGAGCTTGGATCTCTCTGTAGACTTGATGAAATTGATTTCTGTCTTCACCAGCTTGTAGAGCATGCTTGATTACCCCTTGGGCTAGGAGGAATTGAAGCAATTTGATTTGAGCAAGTAGCAATGGCAAAAATACCTCAGAAAAACAGCGCCCAGAAATCAGCGAAAATCGGCAGTTCTGCGCTGAATTAGCCCTCAAGATTCAAGATGAGTGTAGCCCTATGAGTCTACTATAAGTGCCTAAAAGGGCCTAGCCTAATGTTATGTGTGCAAAGAGAATGGAGTCCTCCACCACTGATTGGGGGTGAAGGGGAGAAGTAAAAACACACTAAAAATTTGATTTTTTGCTTTCTACTAATCCTAATTAATTCACTAATGGGCTCATAAATCTAGTTGATTCTAGGCATGGCTCTGATACCATGTTGAAATTTGAGCATAATGATGAGCTATGGTGGATCATACACTAGAATCAACATGATTAACAAAGTGATTAAGAAATGATTAAGACGTAATTAGTGAATAATTAGCAGATAGATTAATGTAGGCATGGATACTCAAAAACCAGCAAATTCTCATTAGGGCTATGCCTCAATTTATAGAGTTTACATCAAGCATCAAATCCCATTGATTTCTCCATGATTCACTCCCAGAATATCTCCACCTTTTGCCTGATTCTCTCCACCTCTTCTCTTTTCCCTGATTATCTCCCAGAATATCTCCACACTCCTAAATTCCCTCATGCTACCCATTATTCTCTCCCAGTATATTCTTCTAACCTTTTCACAGGTTCTTTCACAATTACATCTCCTCTTTTACAGCCTCTATCCAAGAGCTTGTTCCCACACACACCCTTTTCACTTGTATATTTCAACAGGACAATGGTATACCCATCCAACACAACAATGAAAGATATCTTTGACATTTTTATTAATAAACAAAATTTTGATGCTTCACATCCAAGATTAGATTGGTTCATGAATAGATGGAAAAGAAATGAGAATGAAGTTGACGATTTCAGGTATGCCTTTAATGAAGATGAAATAGTAGAGAATTTATATAAGACAAATAAGCAAACAATGTGTAGACAAGAGCAAGGCACTTATGGATGTGTCTACAACATCCCCACCTCTCCAAACTTGGCTACCTAGAAAGATTTTGAGGGTACGACATAGCTTAGGAAGGGGAGTCAAACCATGCTTCAATATCAAAAACCCATAGACCTCCTTGCCAAGAGACTTCTTTACCCCCATCAAAGAATCAACTCATGCTAATGAACTCCAACTCTTTAGTGCAACACCCAACACCGAGCATCTTTTCTAGATGATATGAGGAGCATGGCTCCTTACACCTAGTTATAACCCCACTCTCCCGATGTGTAAAATGTCAAGACCAAGCCAACATTGTAGCTCATAGAGCAACCTAGACGGACCGCGTCAACCATATGAGCATGGAGTGTAGGAGGCCAGGTCAAAGCTAGGTGTTAAGATTCTCATCACACTGAGGGGAGGTGTTGAGAAATGCAATGTGTCAGGGTGAAGCATGCGTAGAAGAGCAAGGGGAGAATCACGCATATTATAAAAGGAATAGACTTAGGGAACATTGGCAAAGGTTGATTTGTATGATCATTTCTAGTTTTCTAATGCATCTTCGAGACTACTAGTCACTCCTCCAATTTCAAGTTCCATGACACCATGGTACAGATACTAGAGAAGATGTCCCTCCCCCATTTCTCTCGTATTGAAGGAGGATGGGGTAGAGATTTCTGGAGTCATGGGCTGAGATATTTCTTCATCTGAGCAGATTGAATTGGGAACCTTACCACCGACCTAAAGCAGATTCGTTGAATTGGAAAGTTGAAGATGATTTGTTTATTTTGGTTCGTCAGTACCCCCAGTAATGGAGGAAGAGCAAACACATAGACCGGGTAAAGAAATAGAAAAAGATAAAGTAATAACATTTCTCTAACATTTTATAGCACATGTTTCCCCATTGGAGGATGTGTGTTCCACCACATTTTGCATTATCAATAGATATTATAGCCCATTGTTTGGTACATGGGATGTGTTTTTTTGCGAGCGTTCAATTGTTTATTCAAATATTCATATACTAAGAACATCATGTCTACTCACAAAGAAATGTCCATGATTTCAACCTTCACCACTCAACATATTAGTGCTATGCTCTTGCCTTAGCACCCTAGCCCTTAACACAATGTTATGCGTCCCCTTTACTAACCTTTTGTTTTTTCTTGCCATCCTTGAATAGTTTTGCATCACTTCCTATTGGGTAAAAGCATGGTAAGGTGCGTGTACCCTTTATACGTGATTAATGACAATATCTTGACTCTTAATTGATCGTAAATATGTTATAGAATACACGTTGAACTTTTTTATCGTTTTACACTATACAAACAAAGGGCTTTAAAACCTAGAACCCTTTACCAAGTGTGTATTTTGTTGTTTTCCAAAACAAAAGCCTTTTGTTATTACTCACCCAACACTTTTCTTTACTCTTTTTAAAAAACCAATGATGACATTGCACATGTCATATGTACCTTAGAGCATGCAGTTTTTCTTGAGAATGAACATTTTGAATCAGGAGCATGTTTTTTTTTACTACTAGTTGTGGAAAGATTGCTACATACTATTGAGATAACATAATGCTGAATATCTAATTATTAGTCTCATTATCTGAGATTAAAACTAACTGCTGATACATATCAGTACATATCAAAAAGAATAATATGAGGATTTTCTCTAGGAATAAAATCATTTTGCACATCAAATTCACTAGTAGAAATGATCACGTTGAGACTAACTCTTTATTGCGTGAGCATTATGTGGTTGTTTTCTTTTATTTAAAGCTTAATATACCCCTATAAAATACATATCCATGGAATATACCATCACATTAAAATGATGAAAATCATGTTCTACCAAACAAGTTTATCTTTATGGCATTTACGTGGAAATTGTTTGGGTGTTTCTTTAACAAGTAATATAATGTCAATATATTAGTTGGGCTATGCATGTTGTCACAGAGTTTTCTCCATAAGGCTTAACTTATCGGTTTGTCTCCTTCAAACGTCTTTGAGGAATTCTTTCTAAGTATAATAAAAATTTGCAATGTTAAATTAAATAGCTTTACTTTTACAATAGGATGGCATCTCCAAAGAGGAAGATTCCATCGTATAGCCTCCTTTCCACAAATAATGGACGATAAAGGGTTTACTCCATCCAAACCAATGCAAGGATCCTTGAAGAGATCCAAGAAAATATCCCTCAAAGTCCCACAAAAGAGTACACTTGGATGAATATATGGACCAAGTGGGTGGATGCATCATCCACAAGGAAGTGAACACAAACAAAGTCCCTTATAAGTTTTCGATATCACTCTCAAAAACTTATGCATATATTACCGAGTCAAGCTGTCCGAAAAAGCAATCTAGAAGTATGTTCATGTCAAGAACATTCTTGCTATCTTACAAGGAGTGATAATGATAGTGGTTAAACCTCTTTTTTTATCATTAGTTTTAATCTCTTTCCTTGCATTTCTTGTATGTCAATATGTTGATGGTAATCCACTTCTACACACCTTAATCCACCAGAGCCCTACCTAGATCCATGTGTTTTAACATGGTACCAAAGCTAGCTTTGCACAGGTCTATACTAGTAGGATGAAGTAAAAAATAGGATAGGTAGGCTCCTAGCAAGCTCAAATAGTGATAGCTGAGGTGATTAATTTATTAAGGGATAATTAGGTTTTTCTTAATCATTTTTGTTCCTTGTAGCAATAGATAGTGGGCATCTTCATTGCTTTCCTCATTTCAAGTATTTAGGAATAGATACGAAGGAGATATGAAGAGAGTGTAAATTTTATTTTGAGAGAGAGAGAGAGATTTGTGAGTATTGAAAGCTTCACCTATTTGTTATGAAGTGTTTATCCCCCTAATTGTTATCAAACAAGCAAGACAAGCAAACTTTCAAGGAACTGCAGAAGAGCAGCAGCATCCAGTGCTTACCCCTATTTGTTATCAAGACAAGACTTTCAGGAGCTGCAGAAGAGCAGCAGCATCGACAAGAGGAAGAAGGTGTTATTAGCCCGTCAAAATCACGAGCGCAGAGGTTATTAGGCATGCCTAGTAGCTGCAGCAAAGGAGATAAAAGGAAGCAAAAGCATTGCTCGCAACAAACGAACAGAAAAGCTCAAGGGTGCGCCTCCGCCTAGTAGGTATGCATACAGGCCCCCCGGCCATCTTCGGGTGCAGTAGTAGAAGAGACGTGTGGCGGGAGTAGGAGCTGCGACAAAGAGGCAGAGACCAAGACCAGCAGATCTGAGGCATACGCAAGCAGCCGAGAGCAGGATCAACATTTCGGTGGACATGCCCTCCTCTCACTTTGTGTTTAACCCTACATTGTATTCCTACCCTTGTACAAGCAAGCCTACACGCCCAAAAATAACATTGTAACCTATCTGGCACCTAACATAACATTGTAACCTATGAGGCACCTGTGTGATAGATGACTCTAACAAATAACTCAGAGTGTAGATCCAATGCATGTGTGGTGGTAGTTACTGTTCAATCACTTTGAGGGGAAGTGTTAAAATGGCAAGTGATGTTGGGTAAAAGTTAGGAGCAAGGGGAGTGGTATGCACTGTCAAACATTTGTATTGAGTTGTATAAGTCATAGTGGCATGTACATGGGGTTGATCTATTGGTTAACTAGTGTCGCACAATATGTTACCTAACAGTCTGGGTTCTTGAGGTAGCAGAACCGTGATTACAAAATATTATACAAGGTAGTGGGTATATGGGTAGCTGCTAGTAGCACGTGATGCCAACAGAGGTGGCGTTATGGAGTCGGCCATGTGGCTGAACTCGCAAATACTATCAAGCTATCCATAGGGAATTATGGAGTTGAACTTGTGGTTGGATCAGAAATAATGTTGAAATTTATAAAGGGGTGGGCAAAGCCGACCACCTTCATAAGGTCTAGTGACACTTTGGGTAAGGGTGGATCCCATGGATTAACACTTGGCATGCCCAATGTTCTACTTCAACGGCAACAATCTTCTATCCTTGTCAAATAAATGAATAAATGATTGGTAAAGGGGTAGAGGTGGCATCGTTGCACTTGCAAGTTTCTATGCCTCCTTCATTTCTCTGTTTTCGCTCCACTTCATAGTCATCTTCTGCTTCTACACTACACCCTAGACCACTCCACTTCATAGTTCCTCTTATGGTTGTGTCGCACCCTAGACTACCTTGGGCTATAGTTCCTCTTATCTAATCAAATGGTCTTTTTTAATAGGTGCAAACTCTAATAAGCAGACACCTGGACATAAAACTTTACTTCCATCTAAAATTGTATACTATCAATTCTTAGAGATCCACAACACAAGAGGCTCCAACATCTTACATTGAATGAAATCATAGGTGAGATATTGGGATGTAGATGAAGGTTAGATATTGGGATGTAGATGAAGTTGAGATATTGTGAGATATTGGGATTTAGATGAAGTTGAGATAGCACGTGCTACTACTGGAATTATTTGTGCAAGCTACTAGCAACCTTTGATGCTATAAAGGATACCCCTGCAAGGAATAGTACTTGGTTTAAAATTATACTTTGTCCACATAGACTTTGGTTGGCTCAAAGAGGACAAAACTTGTTAGTCAAAAACTTGTTGTGATATCAAGCTCAACTAGTGCAGATATAGATGACTCGCCAGGCCGCACTTATGTAGCTAGCACGGTTGGTGAGATTATAGATGTTGCCAGTGGTTTGCAAGCTATGAGATAGCCACTTTGGTTCTCTAGATTTATGGCATAGTTATAGTGCAAGTTCATGTAGTCAAGTTCACACTATGGACCGACCTTGTATGTTTTAGTAGTTCTACAGTACTTTTCCTCATAGCATGTACTCTTATCTTTATGTAGAGAAGAGAAGAGAATAAAATAAAATTTAGCCATCCATCTCTCTTGTGTGCTTTTCTACTCTTGTGTGTGTGTTTGCTTTGCAAGGAGGTCAAGCTCACCCTCTGGGCCTTGCATTCTTCTCATGGTATCAAAGTGTCGGTTTACAAAGAGATCTCAAGAGACAAGCTAGAGGTAAGCAAAGGAAGAGATACTACAAATAAATGTAACTCCATCTCTTTCCCTTTGATTTGGAACCCTTTCTTACTAGTAGTTGCGGCTAAACAATAAGGTGCATTGTCACATTGTGAGCCACCTTCATTGGTGAAGTAAAGGGGAATTATATTGTGCAAGAGACATCTATAGGACCTCAATGATCTTAGATTTTGGATTCAATATCATTTTGGGCCCTTTTTTAGCTAAAAAAGTTTTTCGCACGCCCTCTAAAGATCCATCTTGTATTTGTTTGCTTCTGTATCATATTACTAAGAGATATTTTAGCTTCTGTATCATATTACTAAGAGATATTTTAGCTTTTACTCCATTCATAGAAAGCTTTTAAGAAATTTCAAAATTGAGTCTATATGTTTTTCCATCTTTCTTGATTTTCGCATTTTCAATAGCTTTTCAAAAGGACACACATCGGCTAGACAATGAAGAGTGTAAAAGTGAACATTAACCACTTCCAATTCTTATCTTTGATATATCTATTTGGCATTGCCTCATGATTACAAGTGGTCTGCCATTGTCCAAGTCACATCTTCAACCTATGTTGTTGAACTTATCAAACCTTATATACACAAAGGACATTGAAGAAATGCTGAGACCGTTGTGGAGTAGTTGAATGTGCACTTAATATTTTTTAGATCACCTTCCAAATGCCAATTAACTTTGAAACTCCTAAGCCCTTCAACATCAAGTTTTTTATCAATAATTTGCTATACAATGATCTCCTTCTTATAGGTTGTTTATTGGAAAATCTAATGTAGAACATTGTGTATTTCTTTGGGAACTTCAAAGGTAGTTAGCCATCATATCTTCTTCTTTGATTGGACACTAAATGGAGGTATCTTTGATTTGTCCTTAGCATGAGCTGTTGTATAACTAATTAGTGTCACACTTAGCCTCTCTATATTATGTCTTTCACAATCAAATTCCAATCAAATGTAAGTGCATCTTCAAAACCTAAAATCATAGTGAGAAAATAAATCATTGTTTATAGACATTTAATGTCACGTAATGCACTTGATAAGATCAATAAAAATATTTTTAAACTTGGTGTAATCAAACACAATTTCTATTTTTTCTTTTATTCCTACAACTTCCATTTGGCCCTTAATGATTCCCTAATGAAGTTTTGAGAAAAATGTAAGGAAGAGGGTGACCTTGATCTCTTGCAAGAAAACACACACACGAGTAGAAAGGCACACAAGAGAGATGGATGATTGAATTTTCTTCTGTTATATTATCTTTTTTAAAACCATATCGTAAAGATAAGAGTACATGCTATAAGGAAAAGTACATTCTCTTCTCTTTTCTACAACCATAACACAAAGATAAGAGTACATGCCGTAAGGGAAAGTACATTCTCTTCTCTACAACCATAACATAAAGATAAGAATAGTAACATGCTATAAGGGAAATTATTCTACTATTAAAACATGCAAGGCCGGTTCGTCGTGTGAACTTGACCTACATGAGATGACGCTGTAACTATGCCATAACTCTACTAAACCAAAGTGGCTATCTCATGGCCTATAAATCACTAGTAGCATATCACTCATAATATCACCAACCATGCCAGTGGCATAAGTCTGGAGCATGTCATCATGGCGTATCATCCATATCCATACTAGTTGAGCTCGATATCCCAACACTCTCCCTTGGGCTCAACTCCATATCCCCTGCGCTCCAAGTAAGCTCTTGAACCTATTGAGCTTCTCTATACCTAATGTCTTTGTAAAGATGTCAGTTGCTTGATCCGCTATGCTAACGTAAACCAAACCACATCACCTGCTAGAACCTTCTCCCTTAAAAAATGATAATGCATCTCAATGTGCTTCTCATTCTAGCATGATATACTAGGTTACTAGTGTAGCCAACTATAAGCCAACTATGCTCATGTTGCCATAATAAATGACAACTGTCCTATCCATGGGCTCACCCATATCTGCAAACAGCTTTTGCACCCAAAATACTGATGATGTCATAGCATCATTCATGTACTCAGCCTCTATAGTCAACAAAGCAACCACCATCGTTGGTTGCTTCTTAGTGCTCTAGCTAATAACAACACTCCAAAAAGAAAACATAAAACCACTAGTAGATCTTGTTTCTAAGTTACTACCAACCTAATTTGCATCTGTATAACCATGTACCTATGCTTGTATTCTAGCCTCATAGAAAAGTCCATATTGTATTATAGAATTCATGTACCTGCTAAGTATTCTCCTAGCCACATCCAAGTGTACCTTCCTCGGGCCCTACATAAATTGACTCACTAATCCAACATCATAGCACAAATCTAGCTTGGTGATAGTCATGTAAATGTAACTCCCTACAATGCACTTGTACATAGTGGGGTCCTCCAAAAGATTACTTATATCATGTAACCAATTTTGTGTTTTGCTAGTGAGATTGGGTTACAACTTGTTATCCCATACTTGGGTAGCATGTCCAAAGCATACTACCTCTATAAAAGTCAAATCTCATCATGCAATTTAATCACCTCTACACCCAAGAAGTATCGTTGCTCACCCAAATCTTTTATTTCAAACTTCTCCTTAAGGAGCATCTTCACCTTGTGAATGTCAACATCGTTGTCTCTTGTAATAATCAAGTCATTAGCATAGATGATGACTAGCATAATGTCCCCATTAGTCTTTTTCACATAAAGTGAAAAGTTTGTTATAGATATCTAAAATATAATAGTGTGACAAGATACTTCTTATCTTATTTGACCATGATCTAGGTGCTTACTTCAAGCCATATAAGGCTTTACGCAACTTGCAAAACGCAACTTGCAAATAAAACTTGGGTGTGCATAGTTCTTATATTAGGTGGCTACACCATGTAGACCTCCTCCTGTAAATCATCATCATGTAAAAATTACATTCTGTATATCCATTTGATGTAAAAACCATCTCTTAGCTATAGTCCTACAAATGACTATTCTCATGGTCCATCCTATAGCAAACCAAAATCCTCCTCATAGTCATGCCATAGGCATATCTCTTGGCTTTACCAATCTTGCCTTGTACCTGCTCTCACAGACTCATCTAAATTGTTCTTTATTTTGTAGACCCACCTACATCCAATTGCCTTCTTCTCCTTAGCTGCCAAAGGCACTAAATCCCATATCTCATTTGCATTTAATGCATCCAATTGCCTTCTTTGCCTTAGGAAAAGGCACTGAATCACATATCTTATTTGCATTCAATGCAACCATCTCTTCATCCATGGAATCATCCCAAAGCTTATGTCCAAGTGCCTCCTCAAAATATGTGAGCTCTATCTCTTGTATTTATTTGACTATATATGCATACTGATGCACTACATACCCGTCATATCTCAACCTATTCAGTGAATATCTGACCCTCATTAACCTATGTAAACCTAGATCATTGCTAGAACACTGCTTTGGCTCTTTGTACACTAGATGTGTAATAATAACCAAGGTCCTCATCAAGGCTCTATTTTGAGCCATTATCCAAATCAACAAAGGAATGACCTACTGAAATATCAAGCATTATGAAAGGGTGATCCACCTTCTCTTTTCCCTTACATGATACATGTGAATTTGTTGAATTTTTAGCACATGCAGTACCACTAAATAATGTGTCAAAAATCCTGGCATTCAACCTCAACCTTCATGGCCAATTTTTAACATTATAGTGGCTAATAGAGGATCTCTTGGCTCACTAATTATATGTGATTACTGCTCTCCATTTCTACCAGCCACAATATTGTTATATCAACCTCTATGGAATCCTTCACTCGTACTAGTATACTAGCTATTCATCAAACATAACATCTCTGCTCTCTCACAATAGGCATGTTTACATCCACCACCAATGTAAACATTTTGCCAATTATGTTCCCTCTTTGTAGCTACGTGGTAGTGGTTATTAAAATCTTCTATATAATATCCATGAGGGTTAAACCTCACTTGTAGACCCTGCTCAACCATTTGTCCACAGACTCTTTGTAATGTTTGGAACATGAAGCATTAACAAGGTACGTCATTTTTCTGTCCTGGATAGATAATGACACCTTACCAACATCATACGTAATAGGATATCATATGTTTTCACATACTCTGATTTTTCCATTCTCTTCATACCTCTAAACCACTCTAGTCATGGTGGTTAGTAGCATAAGGATTTTTCACATACTCTGATTTTTCCATTCTCTTCATACCTCTAAACCACTCACCACCATGACTAGTCATGTGGTTAGAAGCATAAGGATCAACATACCATACATCTCCAAGATTTTGTGCATCTGCAATCATGGAACTAAGCTTATACTTCATCAAAAAATGCTGCTCATCACTCTATCTTCAACTTTCATGCTTGAAGATGCATAGTTCCCTTACTCTAACTTCCCACTTTTAATGTTATTCTTTTTATAGTAGGCCTTTGCTATATGCCCTGAGTTTTTCCATAATATCCTTTTTCCATGAGAAAGTTTCTCATCCTGAACTTCCATGCTTGTTATTATACAACTTCTTGCTCATAATCTAGGATAGACTATCAGGACATGATTACCTGTAACAACTTGGATAAACTTTTGCACTCATAGCAAACCTGTAATCTCTAACATAGTCACCTTGAGCGATAATGTGAACATGTTATACTACCACTATATGTGAACCATTCACATATATGTTTATGTGAACCATTTACATAAACATATATTCGCCAATAACCTACAAATCATAGATTATCTGCATAAAATATTTTGCATCCAAATTCATGATACAACTATACGTTGACTAGAAATTTGGTATACACAGTCAAAATCGACTCTTGCACATGGAAGGAGTTTGTGTGCAAGTGCACATAAACAATCAAGATAAAATTCCCAACTTTGAAATTTAAAGAGCAAAATTTTGGTTTAACTCTGATAAACTAGTGTTTCTCATGAATAAAACAAAGTAACACCACAAAAACAAAATAAAATTCCTTTAAAAAAGAGCTCAAATTATTCACCAAGCTTGTTAATGTAGCATGGAGAGAAACAAACATTACCATTGCATGGTAACGATCATTACTCCTGAGAAAACTACGATTTGGGCTCCATCCCATGGTGGTGCAAATCTAAGAAGGTTGGACTTTTATGCTTCTTATATTTATCTCGGGGGTTGGGGATAGGTATTCATGTTTTCTTAGTTCTAGCTATGGTCTCTATGCAAGGATTACACACACTAAAACCCTCACTTGCCCTACGTCAAGGAAACTTGGCAAGGAAGTCTTCTTCCCCACGCGGGGTTTCATCAAGGCCATTTCCATTTGCTGCTGAGCTCATTGATAGTACATTAAATATGATGCCCTAATAATGAAAAAGAATATGTTTCTCTCATGAAGATCGAGTTTCCATGAAGGCCTGCACAAAGACTCCCCTCAAAAGCATGCACCAAGGAGAAAGGACTACCATTATAAAGCAATTTTAGCACTTAAAGGGATCCAAGACTACCATAAGTTAATTGATCTCATGATCTGCAAAGCCTTGTTTGCACGCAAAGTCAAGGAGATCCTTTGGTCCTACAACATGATGGAGTTTTGCATAAAGGGAAAAGGTATCCAAGAGACTACTGTGACCCACCTTGTGAATGTTTTGGAAGCTACCAACTTGTGTGCTATGTTACATCAAGCATGTAGTAACCATAATGACAAAGGACATGTAGCAAGCACGTAAGTTTAGGGGTGATCAGAAGTGAACAACTTTGTATCTTTCTTTGAAGAAGTAATGAAATGTATATTTTGATTAATCTTTTCTTTTTTGCTCAGTGTTGTAGTGCTCAAGTTTGAAACATGTTCAAGTGTATTCTTGTTCTTATTTATGTTCTTTATATAAGTATCCATGAATATGTTGTCAGATTCTAATTCTTTATACTAGTATATATTCAAGGTTTGTGGAAATCACCACAACAAGAACAAAAACCTGGGCATCATGCGTTTTCCTTGACATGGAACCATGATTTATTGAGGGCCTTGCACAAATTTAGATTATGTAGGCAATGTAAATTTGGAAAAACTAGCCCACAAGGATAAAAACATGTGATGGTATATGAGAAAGCTAGATTAAAAAATTTATCTAGGCTTGTCTTCTCACACACCATGAGTTTTCATCCCCCTAGCCTAGTTTTTAAAATGTAGACTTCCTATATGATGACATGTACATTACATTAGCATAAGGCCCTCTAAATAGGATTAGCATTGGCAGTATGCCATTTCAAACTGATGCTATCATACTCAATGGTTACACTCGATTTTTATAGAGGGATTGAGACCATGCGCTAGAAAAATTGGCTACGCATGCATAATTGGCAAGAAATGTAATGCTTTGTCAAACAACAATTAAGATTATATTTCATTGGTGATAAAAGTATTAAAAATATCATTTTATTATAGCAATGGTGCATACATGACCATTTGAAATCAAAGTATATCAATAGGGGGGAAGAATCATAATTTTTCATTAGCCTTTTGATTGTGTCACTAGATTGTTTGCATCTCCTCTTGGGTACAATCAACTCTCAAGTTAAAAAACTATGGAATTCTCATATATAGCCTCTCCTATGGCTATGGTTACTATAATGTTGCCTTAAATCCACCGAAAGCATGTCTTCCAAGGGTTTTTTTTACAAGGATGATTTTATGTACATTGGGTCGGTCATATGTTTGCTAGACAAAGGACCCAAGAGAGAGCTTTCAAAATGACCAACTATGTGCTTCCATTCAGAGTGAACTACTCAGCATCATGGAACGAGATGGATGCATCTTTTCTAAAATTGTCCCAACCTCCTTGCCTCATAGAGTACATCTCCATGTCCAACACAACCTCTACAAAAAAATACACATAACTAAATTTTAAACAAATAAACAAACAAAAAAACTTATCATAAAAAGATTCAATATGTATATATCTTGAGCAATATCAACATTAATTACTAATTGTGTGTTGCCAAGGTCAGTGGTTGTTGAGTGACCCTCAACCATGGATCAGGAGGAGGGTTGCTTGGTTGAGGGTCAACCATGATATTCCTCGGAGGGTTTCTTGGTTAAGTATCAACCATGGGATCAACAAGAGGATTGCTTGGTTAAGGTCTCTTCTCTACCCTAAATTTCTATCTAGATAAAAATTGTAGAGGCAAATGCAACCACAAGTGTGATAGCTAAGAAAGGGTGATAGTTTGCAAGTTGTTCAAGTCAAGAGCTTACCTTAGCATTACCATAGCCTTGCTGAAGCATGTGTCATTGTTGGAAATAGGTTTGGAGAAATGCACACACACACACACACACACACAGTGGAGAAGCTCAAGGGGCACACAATGAGATGATAGATAGATAATGAATGTGTACTATACAAAGATGATAAGTATAAAAGCCTCCTAAAGAGGGGAAAACTGCCTTGGTTGGTCCTAGTGTGTTTACACACATCACTACCAAATATGGCTACTACAAATCCCCCGTGGGAGTGATGATGTGAACAAGGGGTGAGCTAGCACATAAAGAGATGTGTAAGGCTCTTTGGACTGTGAGAGAGAGCCTAGACTAATCCCTAAAGGGAAGTAAGTTCAAAGCTTTGTGAAAAGCTTCAAACTTCTCTCATCATGAGAGAGCCTTCGTGAGTAAATCTGCCATGTTATCCTGTGTTGGCACATAAGCCAAGCTTATTTCCCCTGTGGAGTATCTCTTCCTAACAAAATGATAATGCACCTCAATGTGCTTTGTGTGAGCATGAAAAAATAGATTCCTCGTAAACTGTCATAGCGCTTTGACTGTCAGTAAAGATGGTAGTGGCTAAGGATTCGCCAATACCCAAATCAGCACTCGCCAATAAGGCGTGTGAGCCAAACACACTCAAATGTGGCTATAAAATGATGCCTTGTACTCAACTTCGTAGTGACCACAATGGGTTGCTTCTTGTTGAGCCGCCATGATATGCATAAATCACCAAGGCGAAAGCAAAAACCACTCATGGACACTCGTGTGTTAAACATCCAGCTTAATATGAGTTTATAAATGCATGTAGCTATGATTTACACCCCTTGGGATAAAATAATCCAAAGTGCTTGGTGCCCTTTAGGTAATGGAACACATATTTGATAAATTGCCAATGCTTTTTGTGCCTCGGCTACGCATAAATCTACTCAATATTGAGACCCCATATTAAATGTCAAGTCTAGATTTACATAAGAAGATAAGGCATCCAATAGATTCTTGATACAAGCCAGCATCAAAGAGTCACCTAAATCTTAAATACTAAGTCGCAAACTAGGTTCCATAGGTGTAGCAACAGGTTTACAGCCTCCAAGATTGAACCTCTTCAACAATGTCTCTATGTTTTGTGTCTGTAGCATAACAATGACATCATTATGTTGCCGAAACTCAATACCCAAATAATAGTGCAACGGGCCAAGCTCTGACATTTCAAAAGATCTCTATAAATCAACTATAAAAGCTAAAATATGATTATCATTAGGGCCTATGAGCAGCATGTCATCAATGTTTAGCATGATGACCAAAAATTCATCTTTAGTCCTCTTAATGTAGAGAAAATTATTAGCAGTACTTTTGCAAAAACCTTGTGCAACTAAGTATGCATGTATTTTCTCATACCATGCTCTAGGAGCCTACTTAAGACCATACAAAGCTTTTTTCAATCTGCATACTTTTGATTCCTAACCTTTCTAAACAAAACCATGAGGCTGAGATACATAGACCTCATGAAAATCTTCATTCAAAAAGCGATTTTGATGTCCAATCAACGTACATTCTAACCTTTATGTGCTGTTATGCAAAGATACTCTCCATGGTAGTCATACAACATGTGGGTTCAACGGTCTCACCATATTCAATGCCTTTTTCTTATGCATAACCCTTTTTAAAGCCTTGGTTTATATCACTCGACACTATCGTCAACTTTACGTTTAAGCTTGTAAATCCATTTTGTGCCAATGGCATGCTTGCCACATGAGGCAAATCAAACAACTCCCAACAAGTATCATTTTTCGTAAAGCATCATATTCAAATTGCATAACACTCATCCATTATTCTGATACCTTTGCTTCATCAAAGGAGACAAGTTTCTCTT
This sequence comes from Cibotium barometz, assembly GCF_041138505.1. NCBI lineage: Eukaryota > Viridiplantae > Streptophyta > Polypodiopsida > Cyatheales > Cibotiaceae > Cibotium > Cibotium barometz. The sequence goes on from NC_141048.1 coordinate 19,461,024, forward strand.
TATTACATAAACTTACAATAAGAGCATAACCTACGTCAACATGAGATGCATGATGAGAACCTACATATGTTCTGCTAGGCAAAGGAGTGGCCAATTTGCTATCATGTAGTGTTTACACCATACTTTTTAGCATACTTTTTGACTCCTCAATTTCCCTTCTTTCCTTATTAATTACATCATCCACATTTGCCTCGTCTCAATAGGCTAGTCTGTGGGCTAAAAAATAATTCTAGCATACTTTTTGACTCCTCAATTTTCCTTCTTTCCTTATCAATTACATCATCCACATTTTCTCATCAATAGGATAATCTGTGGGTTAAAAAACATGCTGATTTTTTACATGTATGGGCTGATTTTTAGCATTCCTTTGAGTACCCAAATGCTCTACATCAATGTGTCTTACATTGAACAATGAAGGAGAGTGTCGAAAATGCATGTCTTGTGAACATACATTTTGCTATTTTTTACACAAAAGCAAGGGCTAAATTGTAATAACCTTTACATTTCGAGCTATACCCCACAAAAATGCATTTAACATCCTTATCGTTAAGCTTATTTACAAATTTGTTCGGGTACAAGTACATAAGCAAGACAACCAAAATTGTGTATAAGTAAGCCACAAAGGGGTTTCTACCATTCCAAGCTTCAAAAGGCATAATTATATGCAAATCCTTTTTAGAACACTTGTTTAAAACATGTTACACACATGACTGCTTCTAGCCAAAAGCGATGACATAACTCCTAACTTTTGACCATACAACGTGCCATCTCCATGAGAGACCTATTTTTGCATTTAGCTACATCGTTATGCTAAGATGTATAGGGCATAGTACATTGGTGTTTTATCCCATAATTAGTTATGTATGCATGAAACTCCTTAGAAATATAATTCCCCCCTCGATCAATACACAGGTGCCAATCTTACATACAGAAATATTTTCAACTGTACCAACAAACTACTTATTTCTATTTCATTAAATATACCCATGTATATTTAGAATAATCATCAATGAATGTGAGAAAATAGAGATAGTTCCCAATAGATTTTTTTCTCATAGGACCACATACATTATGTGTATAAGCTGTAATTTTTGGACAAATCTAGTTTAACCATCTTTGAAAAATGATGTCGCTGCATTTTTCAAAGAATACCGCCCTCACAAACATGTTTAATAGGGGCTTCAAGATGTGGCAGCTTAGACACCATGTCATACTTATGCAAACGCAACAAACTGGCAAAGTTCAAGTGACCAAAGCTTGCATGCCATAGCTTAGCATCACCCATTACCTTTGTGGTATAGACTATATATACAGCATGCTTTTGTCTTTCATATGCATCTACCTTGTAAAGGCCATGAGACAAAGTACTAGAAGCAACAATTGTATTGCCATCACTACAATCATAAACAATACATCTATCATCCAAAAACTAAACCAATAAGCGAGCCTTAGTAATAGGCAGAGATAGATAACAAGTTCTTCTTGATCCTCCCTGATACATATAATACATCTAAGAGCATGATTGTTCCACCATTTGCAGCAATGAGAGCGATTTTAACAACTCCTTTTACATGATATGAGGCGTTTTTTGCACATGTAACATTGTTTTTCTATGGAGAAGATTTAAGTGATGAGAACAAACAACGATGAGAAGTACTATGCTTAACTGTCAAAATACCATACATGTACATCTATAACAACCATGCATACATCCTTATGCAAAGGGTCAAACCTGTATTGCACAATAAAAGCCCAATCATCATGTGCATAGTTTTCAGATTCTTTGTTTTCTACATTGGATGCTGATGCTTCAGTATAGCCATACCTGAGTCTTTCTTTTTCTCCTTCTTTAGTCGCTTCCTGCACTCATTAATGTAGTGACCAAGTTTCTTGCAATAGTTGCATTTGTTCTTTTTCTTTGGCTTGTCGCCTTCCTTGTATGTTGCAAGCTTGCCTGATGACTTTGATTTCTACTTGTAACTACCTTGAGGAAAGGATTTACCTTTACCTCTTTGTTGACTAGCAGCAAAAGCATGATCTCCTATACGCATGACAAGTTTGTTTTGCCTAGATTGCTCTTCCTATAAGAGCACAGAAACCAAATCCTCAAACTTTAACGCATTTGGATTACCTTGAAGTCATGAGTTTAATGGCAGAAGAAAAACTTTGATACAATTGACTGTCAGGATATACTTCATCAACATTAACCAACTGCGTCTTAATCCTTGATTTTTGTAAGGAAATTTTCCATGAAGTCTCCCTCATTCATATGCTCTGACTCTAATTACTTACGCAGATAAGTAACACGTGCTTCATTACATACCTGGTACAATGATGCAAGTGTATCCCAAGCATGTTTAGTAATCGTGCATGACCGAATGTGAGGAATGATACTCCTCTTTACTGACAAAGCAAGCAATGCATGTGCTTATGTATCTCTTCCATCCAACTTTGTTTATTCCTATGTAGGAGGTTTGTTACCTTGTGGTAACAGACCATGTGAAACTGAGTCCATGACTTTAGTAGATGTGCCTTTTGCATCGTGTTCATCAGAGGGACCAATATGTTTCTCAATATTAACCACAAAATTCCATATCAATATGTTTCTCAATACTAACCACAAAATTCCATACCAATATGTTTCTCAATACTAACCACAAAACTCCATACCAATATGTTTCTCAATACTAACCACAAAATTCCATATCCCTTTGGCTACCAATACATGCCACATCATATAGGACCATAATGGTTAGTTGGTCCTGTCAAAGCAAGGATAACATCTCAAATACATCATTGTCTACCATCTCTAATAATACCCAAGCAAGTAATCACACAACCTCTAAGTGATAAGTGCTTCTTTGATGCAATCAAGGTGGCTACTAATAAGGCCACTGATAATGGAGACCTTGCAGAGGAAAGTGAGTAGAAATTTTACTCATAAGATGTAGAGATTGATGTCACCGAAGTGTAGCTCATAGACAAGATCCAGTGTGGCGAATGTCTGATGAGGCTTTTTGATATATGTGCACACCCATATGTGTAGGTCTAACAAGACTACTCTAGAATTTGATGAAGAACATGCAAATCCAATCCACAAAGCAGTTTATAGAAAAACCAAAAACCATGCGAACAGCCCCAAAAGGTGCCCAAAATAAAAAAAATGACCCCAAAACAATAGTACAATAGTACAATGTACAATATACTTCATGGTCCTCTTTCTTCTCCCAAAAGGACTCCTTGAACCGATTTAAAAAGACAGGTGACTCAAGGTGAAGGGAAGGCAGCAACACAAGGGCGGCGACGAGGAGTGTATGCTCTGATACCAAATGTTGGAAACATGGTTGCAGGAATGCACACACACGCACACACGCACACACATAGTGGAGAAGCTCAAGGGAGCACACAATGAGATGATAGATAGATAATAAATGTGTGTTGTACAAAGATGATAAGTATACCCCAAGATGGGTGTATAGTAGCATAGGGAAAAAAACCACCTAAAGAGAGAAAAAGTGCCCTGGTCCTAGTGTGTTCATACACATCACTACCAAATATGGCAACAGTCATTAGGTCTTACCTTTGAGCCACAAATACAACTTCCCATTGTGGGTGTGTTAATTTGAAGCACTCAACTTGTCTTCACCGATTAAATTGGCATTTGGAATTTTACCAAAGAGCCACAGCGGTGATGGTAATTTGCACCTTCCTCTTGTGGGGTGGCTAGCCAACCAGCATCCTCACTCTGTTGTCACACCTCTGTTGTCACACCGGAGAGCTCCATAGAACATGGGATGTAAAGAGTGTTTAATCTTGCTATGTTAGAAGCAAGAAGGCTCTCTGGTAATCTCTCACACTCACTAAAAAAAGAAAAGATTATGCAAAAGAAAACCACTAATCATACCCTAACCATAATTGCACTCCATCATGCAATGCAAGATTATAACAAATCACATGCAAGAGAGAGAGAGAGAGAGAGAGAGAGAGAGAGAGAGAGAGAGAGAGAGAGAGAGAGAGAGATCACATACAATCTATTGAGCAAAGGGGAATGATTATGCTTTGCTTATTGAGAAATTGATTTATGTACATGTGACCAGTGTTCTCTTGGTCGGCCATAACTTAAAAATAGTCCATGGCGGCCTTTTACTAGCCTAAGAAATTACATATGAAGTCCAAAACTTTCCCCATTTTACAATAAGCTCAGTGTAAGGTTGTGCACTCATAAAGTACAGTTACTGTCATACAAAATGTTACATCTTTTGAAATACAAAGACGTCTTTTTAGTGCAAAAATAAAGTGATGGCATCATAAGTTGGCGGAATGCCCTACAAAAATAGGATGGTCAAGGCCATCTTTATCAGAGTGGTTACAATACCCCCCTTCCTCGCGTCACCTACTTTGATTGCGAAGGTGTAGTTGTGAGGCCCAAGTCTGGGATTGTTTTTGTAAAGCTTGTGGATGTATGTCGAAGTTGTTCGTAATTTGTTATTTCAATTCCATCCAATTAAGCAAATCATGTCCCTAACTTTTTGCGAAAGTGTGTCCATGATTGCCAAAACATGACTCCAATTCCTCATAAACTTTAGGCTCTGTACATGGCTCATATTCTGGATCCTCATTTGTACCATCTAGTTAGTTGCACGATCGGCACATGCTGATACTTGTGGTGTTAGCTGTTGCATTGTGCATGCTCCATCCAATTAAGCAAATCATGTCCCTAACTTTTTGCGAAAGTGTGTCCATGATTGCCAAAACATGACTCCAACTCCTCATAAACTTTAGGCTCTGTACATGGCTCATATTCTGGATCCTCATTTGTACCATCTAGTTAGTTGCACGATCGGCACATGCTGATACTTGTGGTGTTAGCTGTTGCATTGTGCATGCTCTACATATGCCAATTGAGTGGTTCTGGCAACAGTGTCTGACTCATATACTAATATTCCTCAACCCATAGGGTGTGTTTTCTAAGAATTGAGGGCCACTTTTAATGTTTAACCTCCTTTTCGGATGTAGATGTGATTAGCTTCCCAAGCATGCACTAATCAGTCTTCTTTCATGTATGGTCTTCTGAGGATCATTGTGTAAGACCCTCTTCTTTGAAAGTTTATTGCCACAAATGTGTGGCTAAATGTGATACCAAAGGTCTTGATCGTCACATTTGGAAGTATACCCATTGGCTACGTTATATTATCGTTAGTTAGTTTGACCACAAGACTAGTGTCTATACAAGGCTGGTCGGCTTCCCCAAGTCTCCGAGCAGTTCTTTGTGAGTATGCATCCAAGATTGTTGTGACTTGCTTTCCATTATACATGACACGCAATATGGCATTCATATCATCACTCTCAAAGTATGGTCCCAGTTTGTTCATGGGAACTTTCGGATACACGTGTTTTGTCTTAAGCTCAGATGGATTTTGTCCCATTGGAAATGGTTCAAGCTCATCTGGCTCTTCCACATAGGCTTTTAAATTACTATTCATCTAGTTTGATAAGTCTCTTCATAATTACATGTTACCATTCAAAAGATATCATGACAATGGAATCAGTGGGAGCCTAGAGAGCTCGACCATGCAGGCAAGACATAGGCGGGGTTTAGGGGAGCCAAAAATGACCGGATACGGACTCTAGTGTGACCGAGCACTAATAAGAGTGGTTGGGCACATGTGAAGGGAAAATAGCCAATAAAATCATGGGGTCCAAGGATAGAAGGTCTCGTAGCTTTTTGGTTGTGGTTGGGAGGAGAACCAGAAGCTCAGCACCCTTGCCTTGGGGGAGGAAGAAGTCATGCTGAGGAGGTTGCCTCAACAAAAAGAGAACTTATTGGGACACGGATTTCTAAGGACAAGAAGACTTAGATATCCCCATGGTTGGTACTCACATTCACTCAGAGGTGGGCTAGGACCTACAATCGTATACGAATGAAGCATCCTTCATATTATTTGGCTCTGAAGGGAATTATATAAAGTCATCACCGATCACCTCCAGAAGATTGTATGTGGTGGCATTGGAGGTATTTCATGATTCTCCACTGGTGGTTCCACAATTGAGTCAAGCAATGTGTGGTTTGTGTGAAATGGTTCGGGGGTCGGAGGCTCCTACACTAGGTCTTTTTGTGGCATTTTTAGTATAGAAATTGGTTTGTCAAACGGCCTTGACCAAGTCCTGAGGTATTCTTGTTGGCTATACAATCGGTTCTAGATTAGAGCCTGGTATAACTTCTTGTTGTCTCAATGGTTTATACTCAACCACTTATTCTAAGATCAGCTCTAGGTCAGCTTGAACTTGTCGTAGAAGCTCTTGAGCTTGTTTCAGCCTTTGTTTTTCCAACATTGGGTTGTGTTTTTCCAACACTGGGTTGTGGTATTCCTTAAGTTTCTTAGGAAGACTTTCATAAATCAATGGGTTTCTTTCATGTGTTAAGATCTTGGTTAGGTGGGAGATCATGTCATTTCTCCATGGGAGGCAACTTTTGAACTCTCATCTAAACCACTTTCAATCGTATAACGACATCATCATCTTTAATAATTGATTGTGCATTTTGTTTTCGTGTGCTCTTAGACTGTTTCTTTTCATGACCCCTGGTTTCTGCTCCATTAGGTTTTTTATTGTTTTTGGTGCTTGGGCTTCATCATTCTTAGGGGGTTGTTTTGAAATTGAGGCTTGACCTTTTTGTTTTTTAGCAACCTTGGATGTTCCATTGGCTCTGCTGCCCTTGATTTGGCTTGGAGCCTAGTTATTGAATTAATTGGAAACATGTGAATGAGTCCACCTTGCAAGCTTAACAAATTAAGGCTCATTGATAGTGTATTCTATGCTACCATTTGGGTGGTTGTCACCCTATTGGGACAATCCTTATAAGCATGCTCAAATCCACATGTGTAGCATGTGCTACCATATGGTATGACATTTGGATCTGGCACTTGATTATGTGGTCAAGGTGCACTTGGAACTTAAGCTTTATGTAGACACTCAGCAATGCAATGCAGGCCCTTGCACACAATGAAAACACTAAAGAGGTGGCACTTGATTATGTGGTCAAGGTGCACTTGGTGCACTTGGAACTTGAGCTTTGTAATAAGGACACTCAACAATGCAATGTGGGTCCTTTCAATGAAAACACTGAAGAGGTGGCATGTGTGTCATATTATTGAGGTCTCATGCTCTTTGTTGTACCATAGCTTCATACAAAGAAGCGTAGTCAACCTCTTCAGTCAATTTCGGATGTCCATATGGATTATATTTACTGTATGGATCATGTGAGTCATATGACTCATAGGTCTCCTACTCTAGCCTCTGTGTTTACAGGTAACATTGTCTACTAGTTCCACTACTTCACGGCAACACTCATCAAAGGTGTAGTGTATAGACCTATAGAGATGGCAGGCTTTTGGTTTTTAGACCAATCATGAATTGATTAATCATTGATAGATCATCGAGCCTTTCCTGAGGAATGCACCTCATTAGAAGGTACTTGGCTCTAGAAATATAATCTCTTATGGACTCCCCCTCTTCTTGCTTGAGCTTATAGATTTGAGATAGTATTGGGCTCCATCTGAAGGGGACCGGGGCGGAGCACGCACATAGGAGAGAGAGAGAGAGAGAGAGAGACGATATGGTGGGGAGAGTACCAAAGTAGTCTAGTAGTGGTACCGTGAGCCCTCCCCTTATTCACTATATGTAATGAATAAGTGTATACACATGTGGGCGCCCGGACACGGGAGACCGCCCGGATGGCACAGGGACCTTTAACCCCAACAACCTCCCACTTAAAGGCCAATGTGCCTTCAAGTGAGAACCCACTACCTACTAGCCTATGTACAAGATGGACGAGATACGACGGATCTCATCCCACACCTACGGGCTCACTGTGTCGTAGTGCATCCAGCTCTCCAAGGAGCAGACCAATGCGCGGTGGAAGCCATGCAGAGATATCACCCATCTCTACATCCCGTCTGCGAGAGCTCATGCACTCATGCAGGTATGTAGCAATGACCTGCATCTCTCCCCCATGCTGAATGTCCGTGGAGTCAGCCACCGCACGGCTCACAACTCCCACTGCAAATGCGCCCACGGCAAATGCAAGCTCGGGTCTTGACATGAGTATCTCATACATGAGACTCCCGAACGCTGATGCTACTCTGGCTATCTCGCATAGCCTCACCATGTCAGCCATAGCTGACACATCAGGACTGGACTCTGCCATATATGAATGTGCTAGCTCCGGGGAACTAGCCAGTGTCCCCGTATAATCCAAGTGTCCTGGAATCATGTCAGAAGCATCGTCATGCTCTGACTGTAGCATCTCGTCTGACATCAGCATGTCAAGAAATGACTGCACTACCGAAGCATCATCGGCATCTAAACCAGTCATCTCCGCCATCACACATCATGACTCGCCCTGTGCATCCATAGAGGACAGATGCTCCACATGTCCATCAATAGACATCTCATGCACTGGCTCCTGTGTCACATCTCGTGATGACTGCTGTCCCTGTAGTGCATCTCTAGAGCAAGCACTGCTCTCAACATGTCCCACGCTGGACAAACCATGCACCTCGGCGGGCTCTGTATGCGCATCTGACAATCGCAGACCTCTCGCATGCATCTCACATGCTCGAGCATCCTGGAAGTGTACTCTCCTCGTTTCAACCTGTCCACACGGCAAGGGAGTCACACAGACTCTTACCATCACGAGAGTACATGAAGTACAAAGGGAACTTTGTGCCTGACATGGCACCTCTCGCTATCACAAGCGAAGCCCTATGCAGCTTCCAGGCATGCTCTGTATGCGTAAAAGCATACCCCTCGTCTCGTAACTGTGCCACAGACACTAAGCACTGTGTCATACTCGGCACATGTCTCACGTCGCGCAGCAGCAAACAACCACCAGTGGCAAATACGAGGTGTATATCTCCAACACCTGCAACATCACTACCCAGCATGTCCATCTCAGCACACCCATGTCTCCCAGCTGAATATGTGCTAAACCAATCCCTATGTGGGACAACATGGCACAAGGCATCCATATCCAACAAAAATCTCTGAGACAATGTGCAAGGACTTGTAGTGACTGCACAAGAGGTATCCCGTACAACCTCTCTGCTAGAAACATCTGCCATCCGTGAATCAAGAAGCTGTCGCTTCTTCTTCTGTCTCATACGACGGAAGCATCCCTGTCTGATGTGGCCACGTCTGCCACAATGCCAACAGACCATGTCTCTACGAGATCGAGTCCGTCCTCTCACATGAGGTGTCTCAACAACAGCCATACATGTATTTCTACTCTCAGCTATACCATTTACACTGACTGCATCATGGTGGGCACTCTCCGAAGCCATGACTGTCCACAAGATGATCCGACAAGCTGAAAACCAAGTGCCAAATCCTCAAGGCACTGTAGCAATGGCAAACTGCAACACTGCTCAAAGGTACAGTACAAAACACTCTCCTATCTGAGAGGAGTGTGGCTGTCAAAAATTCTCCCACTCGAACAAGATCGTCCAAGTCTGACAGAAACTGGATGCATAATACGCAATCCAACATTGCAAGATGCTCAGTTACACGCTAGCAACTAAGCATCAAACACACAAGCACGGATTTTGCCACTTTTCTGTTATGCACTTTGCCAGAGAGTTGGGACACATTCAGGACAGCCACTAGCAATTCGAATGCTATGCTGTCATATGCAGATGTTGAGGGTGCTCTTCTTCAAGAAGAGATGAACAGGAAGAACAACTCTGTTGGAAAGTCCAATGCAATGAATGCACGTGGGAGATCCCAGCAAAGGGGAGACCTTGTACCGATTCATTTATGCTCCTCGTGTACGTCGAGTGTGAGCGGCAGTTGATGCCTCATGTATGCACTTTGGGGCTGATTTGAGTCCATAAGTTTACGCCCGTTTGAAGCATTGTATGTGCTTGTGTGAGCACTTGTATGCTTCTTGGAGATGCCATATTGATTAGCTGGATGCTCAGTTAATCTTTGGTTAGTGGTTGAGAGATTCCGGTCGAGAGTTCTCCCGGATTCTACCACTTGTATGCCCGTTGGTGTGGATGATGGTTTGAGAGGTGTGCGATCCTCTTGTTGATATCCACACTTGGATGCCCATTTTGGATGCGTGTTGTACGCCCAGTGGATGACATGATAGGTTTGTTGATGCACTTTTGTATCCTCATTTGAGGCAAGTTTGTGACGTGGTTAGCTCATGCTTGAGCTTGGTCACTGTGTGAGCATTGGTCGGATGCCGTGTACGCCTCTTGCATATGTAAACAAAGTGTGACATCCTGTACATGTAAACAAAGTGATATCTTTGTTTGGTGGCCATTTGAGGCTTGTTAGATGCGTGTTTGCATCTTGTTCATCGTGTAGACGATTTGGGGTTTCTTCTACATGCAGGGGAGGGCTCACTAAGGGCTCTGATACCAGTTGAAGGGGACCGGGGCGGAGCATGCACATAGGAGAGAGAGAGAGAGAGAGAGAGAGACGATATGGTGGGGAGAGTACCAAAGTAGTCCGGTAGTGGTACCGTGAGCCCTCCCCTTATTCACTATATGTAATGAATAAGTGTATACACATGTGGGCGCCCGGACACGGGAGACCGCCCGGACGGCACAGGGACCTTTAACCCCAACACCATCTAGCTCCAATTGGAGAGAATTAGACAATGAAGGTTTATCTAAAGATATCGTATGTTTATTTCTCGTTGGGGTTTAGTGATCTAAACCACTAGTCTCCTTTGTTTATATAAAAAAAACAAATACATAGATCTTTATGGGGTCATCCATTCTTCCACAAGCTTCACAAACCTGTTCTAATTTTTCAAGATATTGAATTGGATCTCCATTTCCATCAAACTTGCTCATTAGCTTAGAGATGTGGACTAGTCTTGTCCTACCCTGGTCTTGGCCTCTTGGTAGAGGTGCTATTTGCATGGCAACCCCCTTCCTACTTCCCTTGCCAACATAAACATAGTGGTGGTTCGTATGGACGTGGGTGCATATTACTCTCTATCCTGGATTTATGGTCTCATACCCCATGGGGTTAAGTTGTACTATTTCCAAGAGCACTAGTCTTGTGTTTGAGAGATCTTTAGACTGCATATTGGCATCTGATGCAATCATCATGGGTGTTTGGGTGGGTCTCATGCCAACTTGAGGAATGAATCTAGTAGCTGTCTCTTTTCCCTTCCCCGTGTCCATTGTTCCTGGTTCAAATGAATAGGAGCTGGTTGTTGGTTGTGTGATGGGTGACTGTCCCTTGTAGAATCCTAGGATAGGTTGTTCTACTCCCCCCAGCACTTGGTTTGCTACTGCAGGGGACCATCTTGTTTGGGGAGGTACAACTAGTGGGTCTTGATTTGGAAATGTGAATGTGACCCTAGGTTGTTGTCTAACTTGTGGTGGGGTTGATAGGGCTAGGTTGCTTGTGGGCTATGCCTCTACTGGATTTTGTACCATTCCTCTGCCAAGTTCTCTGAAAGTCATGGTTTAGGATAGTGCAGACAATGTTTCATTTTGAGCATCCACATCAACCTTGATGTTGTTTTGTAGCCCTTTGATCAACTTCCTCAATTTGTACTCCTCACTCAAGCCTTCCAAATTAAGTAAAAACTTCATAAACTTGTGCACATAGTCCTTGACATTGCCCATTTGAGTGAGATCATTCCATTTCTCCACCATCCTTGAGTTATTGAGGGCTAAAACAAAGTTTCTCCTCATCTCATTCTTGAAGTAATTCCAAGTAGTGATCAAATAGCCATGAGCATTCAAGTGCCGCCACCATGTGCATGAGCATAACCTTCTAGATGCAAAGTAGCAACCTCACTACGAGGACTAAGTTCAAAGTAAAGCTCTATCTTGTCAATCCATTCTTTAAACTCCTCATTGGTTGAGCCTTCACCCTTGAATTCGGTAAAAGTCAACTTGTCCTTCACTCCCGTCAACTCATCTTCATCACCACCTTCATGATGAGCATGTGGTCTATGCTCCCTTGATCTAACATGATTTCCCCCAAACTCATTGAAGTGATCAGGTCTACCATGATTAGGTTCCATCCCATTAAAATGATGACCCATCTCATCAAAGTGATGATTAACCATGTGTGAAGAATGATGACACATCTCATCAAGTGATGTCCACTCATGTGTGGATGATGATCCATCTCATCAAAGTGTTGTCCACTCGTGTGGATGATTCCAACTTCCATTTACTCTTGACTCTTCCAAAACAATGCCTTTACTTTTGTCCATATTTCTCCCTTGCATTGAAGACATCCCATTCATAGGACCATGCATTGAAGACATCCCATTCATAGGACCATGCATAGGCATCCCATAACCACCTTGTTGCATCGACATTCCAAATGTGCTTGCTCCACCTTGGCGCATCCTAGGAAGCCCATGACTTGATTCAGCTTTGTGAGGACTAACTTGAGGTAGATGTGTAGCATTTGCATTCGAAGTGCCTATGGTAAATCCAAGAGGTTGGGGTCCCAATGCTCGAGAAACCATTGGATCATTGGAGACTTCTTTCCCCTTGCCCAATTCTTGCCTTAAGCTAGTGAACCCTTCCTTCATCTCAACAAATCCTTCATGCAAGGTGTCACTAACTCTTTGGAATTGTTGATTCATGGCTACAAATCTTTGATCCAAGCGGTTAAAGAAATTTTCCCCACTAGCATCATCTTGAGATTTTTGGCCTAGGCTCTCCATAAGCTTTAGCATTTGGCTCATAGTGTTTTGTTGGTCAAGATACATCTACTCCATCAATTGCACAATCCCTAGATTCTCCATGGAACCTTGTTTGACTTTGATGCCATTGGAAAATGACCAAATTCAAATTGGATACGTTCCCAAACTTCGATTTACAAGCTCTTTAGCTCTATAGAAAGACAATGATGTGTAGAACCCCCATGTGTGATCACTTTGACCAAGGTCAATGCACAAGTACTCTCTATTTTGACTTCTTTGGAAAGTCAATCGAAGAGTATGACATACGAGGATAGAGGAAGGCTTATTGATGAGAGTGAATGTTGGTCAACTTGGGATAAACCCGCCTTAGGATTGATAACAAATGTTTGAAGCATTGTGGTGTTGAACATAGTTTGTCTGCTTCCTATGGTAGCGAACCTTGATGTTCTTGGTCCTACTCCTTCTCCTTCACCTAGAGATGTGCCCAAATATAGGGCGGTCAAATGCATTCTTCATAAAAGTTAAGATGATGTTAACATAGCCAACTAGTTAGTGATTTCAAAGCTCGAAGGCTTGTGGAAGCTCCTATTCCAAGGATTTTGTTGTTACTCCACTCATGTCTGTGTTTTGTTGGCCCATTTCCTCCCAAATCGCCTCACTTGAGGTGGATATGAAGGAGTCTAGCCTTCTTAACAAGCGAGCACTCTACTGAAGTCATTTACTGGGATCAAAGGCTTGGTTGGTTTGAGGAGGTGTCGTTTGATGCACTACAGTTCACTATATTGTCAGTTCCAACAATTAGTCCAGATGAGGTTCACATCAAAGGTGCCTAGTGCTTCTGGATCAGGTCTAAAAATGGTGTTAGATTTGTCTTTTTCTTTTTGTTTTGTGTTGTGCTAAGCTTATTTGTCTAGGTTTACACCTCGACTCACATCTGCAAGCTCACGTCTGTAACTTCACATATGCAAGTTTGCATGTAAGCTCGTATCTCTTCACGTATGCAGGTTTACGTGCAAGCTCATGTTTTCACATATGTAGGTTCACGCCTCTAGACTCATGCTTGCAAGCTCAATCCTTTTTTATATGGACTCGGATCACGTACTTCTATTGTATGAAATGAGCCTACCTAGGGAAACAAAAATCTAGGAATTGGGCCTATGACAAGGTTGGTGTGCAATTATTGGATAAAAAGTGTACTTAATTCTCTAATAATTATAAAGGACAAGAATTTTCCTTGTATGAAATGAGCCTACCTGGGAAACAAAAATCTAGGAATTGGGCCTATGATAGGGTTGGTGTGAAATTATTAGGTTAAAAGTATACTTAATTCTCTAATAATTGTGAAAGACAAGAATTTTCCTTGGAATTTATAGTTGCTATAGATTGTATGACAAGAAAATATTCCAAAGAAATGGGTAGGTATGTTTGTACGAGTCTTTATGGCATCAATAATTGGTCCATGCTATATTAGGTATACCAATCTCTAGACTCACATCTCAAGACTCATCTTTGCAAATTCACATGTCCAAGCTCATGGCTCACAACTTAGGTGTCTAGACTCACAGCTCACGTGTCTAAGCTCACGTTTGTAAGCTCATGTATCCAGACATGTATTACTATGCGGGACTATACGTCCACGTTTCGAGAGTTGGTTTGGCTTGCTTTTTGGTGGTTTTGGATTTGATTGAGTATGATTAATGCTCCTAATCTTAGTTAATGGTTGTTATGCAACTAACTAAATGTTTTTTTATGGTTTAGCATTCTTCTCATCTACCAATTACAATAATACATGAACAAATTATGAAAAAACATGAAATGCATGAACACAAATTGACAATCCCACTCTAATTCAACCTAATGGAGCTCAATGCTCATGTTTTTGGAGTGGATTCCACTTGTCTCAAAGCAATGAAATCTAAGCCTCTTGGGTTCCAATTTCATAAAAATCACCAAAGAACTAGGGTTTTGCCCTATCAATAGATAAAAATAGAATGTCCTAATGCAAACAAACTTCAAAGAAGAATTAAAAAACAAACACATCCAAGGCTCCAAAAACATATGTTTTTTGGCATGTGACCTCCTAATCAACAGCTGGGGCAATAATGGGGGATCCCAATAGCTTGGAATGGATGGATAAACATAATTAAGCCCTAGGCTAGTCCCCAGGAGCGAGACGGCACCAAATATATTCAAGTAAAGAGCTTACCTTAGCCTTGCCAAAGCATGTGTTGTTGGGTCTTGCCTTTGAGCCAGAAATATAACTTTCATTATGGGTATCCTAGGTCATCCACCATGGTGTCCTCACCACTCCATTATCACACCTGCAAACAAAGGGGTGAAGGGAGATCTCTTTATGCCTTGATGGAGGCAACAAGAGATCCATCTTCATGGTGGTTCTCTCTTACAAAAGGCATGGAATGAAGGGGAAGCTAATGCAAGAAAAAAACCTACAATCAAACCTATCTAGCATGCATCCATCAAGCAAGCAAGATTCAATAGCATGCAAACAAGCAAGAAGAGCGAAGAAGGGGATCGCACAAGAAAGCTATGCAAGGGAATGATTATGCATTGCTTATTGTTAAAAATGACATATATATATATATATATATATATATATATATATATATATATATATAAGTGACTAGTTTTCACACTAGGCCGGCTAAACTTAACAATGTCCTAGTCTCTATTACTAGTCTTAAGCAAGTATATACACTAGGTTCTTAGAATTTTCCTATTTGACATTAAGCACGGGGTAAGGCTACTTTATATGTTCAAACATCATCTTACAAAAGTTAAGTGTATGTTTGTGCAAGTAAGATTGCAAAGCACCTTACAGTAAGTCAAGCGGGCGAAACCATGTTAACCTACGGAGTGGTTAACACAAGCTAAAGCACTTAGGAGGGTTTCTGTAAATGAGATGAGTTTTAACCTAAAGGACCTTTTTATAATTAAAAAGTAAGGGATCATTCACACCATACATCAACGATAACAAAAAATAAGATAATAAAATAAAAAACATGTTAGACAAGATAGACGTGACAAGATAGTTGATTAAAATAACCATAATAGATCAGAGAAAAACTATATTGAGGAAGTTTCATACTTTTCTATAAAATGTTATTCATTTAGTAACA
This sequence comes from Cibotium barometz, assembly GCF_041138505.1. Classification (NCBI taxonomy): domain Eukaryota; kingdom Viridiplantae; phylum Streptophyta; class Polypodiopsida; order Cyatheales; family Cibotiaceae; genus Cibotium; species Cibotium barometz. Next base: position 19,476,852 of record NC_141048.1, read on the forward strand.
ACCAGCAGCATTAGGGACAAAATGGCAAGCCAACAAATACATCTTCAAGCTGTGTTGCTTTGCTAAACGACAGCACTGTCAGCCCATAGATACCTTCAAAGATTTGTCCATTTATTTTCCAACTCGTGAACCATCCCTTATATTATTAGAAACATTTTTTTGTGAACATGAACAAAAAACATAAACAGCTATTATGTCCTTAACATCACTAACCTTTCTACCACTAGTTTCAAAACTTGCATTCTCTATCGCACCGATTGGGATCAGGTGCAGTAAGCAAACTTTAGCAATTATTTACAAAAATATGATGTACCATTTCATTTGGCATCGTCACTTGCAGCTCAATAGGTGTATATATTTCTTCACTGGACTCTAAGGGTATCCAAGTGACACCTTTCTTAATCCAACATCAATAATAGGAATGCATGTATATTGAGGAGCACATCAATTACCTACAACATCAAGAATTGTTTATTTTCTGACTTCGCTCCTTTGTTCCTCTCCTATTGACATCCATCATGTGTTAAAAACTATGAAGAAAATGTTCTTACAGCTTATAGAGCAACTGCTAAAGTTTGTGTGTGAATACCTGGGATGTTTGATTGGTGTCAAAGGATTCGATGATGAAAGTAGCTTCACTCGCAATAAATCCCATAGGAGGTTTACCTCTTTGCGCACCTACTACATTACTTCTCCGTATACAAAACATTATTATTAACTATTATTCTTGCTTATAATAATGTTATTGGGATTATGAGCAAGAAATGTGAAAGTTTTTCTCTTGCATGAGTAGGGATCTGTGATCCATGTGCTATGCGTTGAGAGGGAGATGGTGGGTTGCCACCATCACTACCATCATCATCTGATTCATACTCACTAGCAACAACCTCTTTCTCATCTTCTTGATCAATCAAGTAACAAAATGTTACACTTGAAAGATTCCACTCTACAAGAATACACATCACCCTTATGTACCTAAGGCAAATCTATCCTCATTAATAATTTTTGCAAATGAACATGGATGGGCCACGATGTGAATTGATTACTCGAAAAAGGTATAGGCCCAAAAACAACATAGGTCTATAGACCTTAAAGCTTTAGAGAACTTTAAAGATCCATTGATGCTATTTGAAAACCTGGCCTTCAAGATTTCTAAGACCCATTGAACAAGGACACTAACCATTAAATGAAACCCAAAGAAGGGTTTGGTAGTAACTCTAGCCTACCATATCCATTTGTTTTGGTTGGGACAATGCACCAAAACTTGTCAAAGAATATTTTTGTATGAAGAAGAGAGAAGCATCTCACCCACATTGATATGGAAGGTCTCAAAATTATATGTTAAGATCTTTTTGATGGGCGGATCTTCCACCAACTTTAAGGGAAAGATAACCGCATATGTAAAAAAAAGAACACAAGAGCCAAAAGTGTAGCAAGAGAGCACTTCAAGCATACCGTTTATCCAAAACATGCAAATTAATGATAATTAGGTACATAGTCTATTTGGTCACTTTACGAATTTGGTGAAATTTCCATTGTTTGGGCTAAAGATTCAAATCACATGTGGTGATACATATTGCACACTTGACTCGTTTAAATTGAGTAGAATTTTCCTCAAACGATTTAATTTTCTAGTATCCCTCGTTATCAAACTCGATGGGATCCTATGGCACCAAGCAACATGAACACCCAAGAGTCTTTCTTGAATGTTTATCCCTTCCAATATCCATTTTTATCTTTGACATTATGCACAACATTCAAGTGATGGAGTCCCCTAAAAACGAAAAAGTGAATGGTAAAAACTAAAGAAGATGATAAGAGAATAGCAAGTAGGGAATCAATCCCTAACACAAAGATAAGAGTAAACGCTAGTAGAAAAATAGAGATGTGGGAGGCTATTGAAGAAAGGTTGGGTCTATGGAGAATATAGAATCACAATGGCAAGAAACGCCCCAAAGGAATTTTTATCTTGACAAGGCTACAATCTGCTCTCGACCACTTCAAGGACACAAAAAACAATAAATAAAAATGCAGGAGCCTCTCTCTCATGTTTTGGCAAACCAATAAGTGACATTGCAGAGGCAGATCTCAGGCACACAACTGAGATACATGTGAAATAATCATAAAATAAGATGCTCCTACAGGAGTCAACTCAAACCCAAGAATCACCACACTATTAAAAGCCAAATACAGTCCAACACAGTACTTCAAAAAAATTCCTTTCATTCCAAAACTCATGTACAATGCCAGTACAATATTGTCATAGCCTCAACCAACCCTTTTGGGTCACATCAGAAAGCAGGGATGTTACCAAACAATCCCTGGCTTTGGTATGCTTATGATCATTGGATAAATTGCATATCCATGAACTGTACAAAGCATGTGCCTATCTAAAGTTAGCATAATTCCTTACAATGCTTTCCTTGGAGAAGCAGGTCCCCAAAACTATACTCCTACAATTATATCATTTCTCCTGACGCACAGCCAAGAAATAAACTCAAGTGAGTCATGCACAAATCTTTGAACCCAGGTTAGGAAAATAAGGTACAACTCCAGAGGTCCGAGGCATTGATGCAGACAGCCGCTATAGAGGAATAGTATCTGCCCTATGTTTCTAGCGGCATGAGCTGTAAAATAAAAGAAGTGAGGATCTGCAGAACTCAAAAATAGGAGCAACTCTGGAAAATCTATTTAAAATTTTTCAAAAATAAAAATTACTTTCCCAAAAAAAAAAAGCAGCAATATACCTGTACTTCAGGTCATCTTGCTCACCTGCCACTAAGTCCAATTCCATTACCCAGCAGGTCAGAATCCACTTCTGATGATTAACCCAGGCCTCGGTAACTCTGACATGGGTTTCTTCACCCTTCGGAAGTCCTGCACATGCAGTCCCAACCCACCATAAAAACTCATTAAACCTTGAGTGGCTTAAATGCTATGAAAGGATCAAAACTGGTGGCATGCCATTATCCTGCACTCATAGTTGACAACCCCTGCTGAGAGTGCAGAGACCGTGGCCTGCTGGCAAACATCTGAGCCAACATTGCCCAGAATAGTTTTTGTCCTCTGGCCTGCACGCAGCTCTTGGTGCAGTGACCAGATTGACAGCTCTGGCACCAACACAGACCAACTGATTTAATTTGTGCTTTGTAGATCCAAATTAACACCTTTCTTTATTGCTGACTCAATGGCTGAGTTCAAGTTCCCTGTTCTACTGCTAACAGCCAGAAGCCCATGCCAAAGCGAAATGGAGAAAGGATACACTGCAAGTGCAAGCCAGTAGAAATCTTCTAGCAGACTGTCAACATCAAGCAGTTTCAAAAAATTCCCTGCCTCCACCCATATAGGCTCAGGAGCTTCTGGTGATGCCTGGCACAGAGAATCAACTAAGAGGGAAGTGCACCAAAACAATGTGGCAGGTCCAGATAATGAGTTACAATCAACTACACTGCTCTGCACAGCTCTACAAGCAGAAGCAGTTAGTCTCACATTATTCGGTAGAACCTCCAGTATCTTCTCCGTGAAATCTGCGAGGTCTTTCATGGCCACCAACTCCTTGGGAAGCAAGGTCGGTCCATACATGGATTCCAGAATAGTATTCAACAATGAGGAATCAGTTGGCCATGGCCCTAACAGATAATCGACAAACAGGCGTACTCTTCGCTTCTTGATGCTCTCACAAAACCCCTTAGATAGAGGATGCACTGCAGCTAGAAGCCGAGATTCCATGAAGCATCTATCAAATAAACTAAGCACTTTATCACAATGAGAAGTTGAAATTGATACAGTTGAGTTGCCTAAACCACAAGAAGTTAAAGCTGCAATCTCTTTTAAACAGTGCTGCATGTTATCTGCATCTGCTGCAATGTTCAGGCCACTATGCAGGAAACTCTTTGCTGAGTCTGTGTCTCCATTGAGAGCTTCAGAGAACGCAAGGTTCAAATATCCAAAAACAGCATCCTGATACGAGAAAAGCTGACCCGAAAACCCCTTCGTAAGCTGTCTCTTCACAATTGATGGCAGAAGCTGGAAGGCCTTCTCAATACAATCATTTGAGCCTTCCATGGGCGACTGAACGCCTTTTTGCAGGGTGTTTGTTGGTTCGCTTTTGAAGTTGGGGGAAAAGAAGCTACCAAAATCTTTAGAAACAGACCTACAGCTCTCAGAATCACGTATCTCAGCAGCACATCTAGCCAACAAAACCTTCACAAAATCAAGTCCTTTGGCCTCAAAAGCATACCCAATATACTGGTTCCAGAGGCGTATTTTTCCACTCTGATGCAATGGCCAGCGAGTAAGTGCCTTTTCAAAGATATCCAAACCTGCCACCTTACCCTTGTGAAGTTCTTCTAACTGAACACGCAAAAGTATTATTTCAACTGAAGATAAATAGAGGTTGGAAAACTTTTCAGCCAAGGTCAAAGAGCAGTCTAACCCCTCACAAACTGTAGCACACTGTATAAAGTTGGCAGCCAAGACTTCCTTTGCAAATTGGGAGTCTCTATCCAGAGGAAACTCAACAGAATCAAGTCCCAGACAACCTTTTCCCTGAGAAGCTGCAATTTGCATCAATCTCATAACCTGACCACCATAGGACCTCCTAACTTTTATATCAAGCCAGATATTCTGGAAGGAGAGTTGTTGTTTACAACCTAAATTCTCAATCATGTTAGTGGGTAGCTGTGATTGTAAGATCACGTATGCACAACAAATCCATAGGATACAGAGATCGTGCTTGGTCAGACAAGTAAGTATAATCGAAGTACTGCTAGTATCATGCCTCTCAAAAACCTGGACATCTTCAGAAGCCAAGAATGTCAATTTGTCAATCCAACTAACAGTTTCTTGACTCAAGCTTGAAATACACATCCAATTCAGCCTCTGCAGAACCAAATCTAATAAAAGCGAGCTTTTTTCTTCCAGAGGATGGCCCTGAAGTTCAACCTTGCTACCTAGGGCAACAATGGCTGATTCATAGGCCTCCATCCTCTCTGCCAAATGCCCTCTGCTGTTGATGAACATCATCCATAGCTCATATGAACCCTTGTTATGCTGCACCTGAAAAGCAAGTTAAACACAGAATAGTTGCCATAAATTTCAAAACAAACAGGCAGATACATCACCAAAACACAAAAACCACCAAGAGTCTACAAGGTTTGTGTATTGCACACACAAAAGAGCGAAAAAAGGGCAACCAAAACAGTAGCAATACTGGAAGGGTGAAATCTACAAGCCAGCACCTCACTAATTTTGGACTGATTGATCAAATGAAAGGCAAGGAGCCTGCCTTGTAACATCCTTATCCTTAGCATGTGAAAATAGGTGCACCCCTGGCTCACAGATTACTTAGGCCATCTTTCCTTCAATGAACCCACTCACATGGATATTCCTACACTTTTCAGTCATGCCACCTGCATGCAGGGGAGTAGTGGGTGCATGGAAAATGGCATGTGCTTCATCGGGTCTCAAAAAATAGTTGCAGAATGAGGTACTGAAATGCACCTCTCTCCTACCTACATCTTCCTCTTCAACCTGGTGAAATCTAACCCTTTCACTAAGGATCCTTAAACTACAAGAGGTTTAAAAGCACCTTAATGCTTCCAAGTCACAAAAACACATCCCAATACACCTAAGAAGGAAGATTTACATTGAAGTTTAAAAAATTACTCCTCACTGATAGAAAATGTTCTCTACCAAAGGAATGGCAAACATTTGGAAGGCATCTGTACCTGGCCCCATTCCCAGCTGAGAAAGCAAGAATAAGACCACATTCATCGCTACATAATAGCTTCACAGTTCCTGTTCATTGTACAATATAAAGCAAGAATGCAAAAGAACATTCACTGAATGTTCTAGAAGAGAATGGCTGCTTACCACTTGAGACCATGAAAGATGTACTATCAATTACATACCGCATGATAAAATAGATCATCCTCGCCGATGCTTTTCTCCCATCTATAGAAGAGATGCAGATAAACAACCCATAGAGCTACAGAGAAGGGCTTCGCCTCCAAACCTCTTGAGAGTACAAACAGAACCTGTGTTGTTAACAAACTTTTATTACAAAAAGAGCATTGAAATCAAGCCAAATAAAAGAACATATAGATAGAAGCACACAAATTTCTTTTTCATGAAATGCTGTTAGCAACTTCATCATGCATATTGTAGACAGCTTACTACAATATAATACTGTAGACAGTATTCTATGACAAGACTATCATGTCCAGTTAAATTCATCTAGACTTATGAAGTCTATCCACAAACTTCACTACACCATAAATGGCATATACTCTGAGCTAGGAGAACCTTACCGATAGTATCATTACAATCCCATATAAAAATGAATGCGCTTTTCTAAGTGATAATACTTAACACATGCCCAGTGACAAGATATGATTTGCAAAACATGCTTAACATACCATAACTAGTTCACCAACAGCTGAAATGCAACCATGATTGTATTTTGCCACGAAAACTTACACTTTTCCAAACTTCACACTTCTGGAATTTAATGCATGCCCTTTTCTAAGTGATCATACTTAACACATGCCCAGTGATGAGATATTATTTGCAAAACATGCCTAAGATACCATAACTGGTTCACCAACATCTGAAATGCAACCGTGATTGTATTTTGCCACGAAAAAGCTTACACTTTTTCGAACTTCAGACTTCTGGACTTTCAAGTCAAAATCAATTAGCTCCAATGCTGCCTCCAGCAATAATTCTGCATCTTCCAAGCTACCAGAGCGATGCCCCTGCAAAGCCAAGAATGTGTCACCAACATTAAATAGTCCACAGAACTGACACAAGCTAATAAAATAGCAGAAAATAGAGCAAGTACAAGATCACAATGACCAGGAGGACATGATGAACACAAGACCACCACTTGTTTCAATTCAACAACAACTAACTGAAGACTTTGAAGAGAAACCCGTTCCCACCAAAGCCACACGACACAAAACAATGTCCCACTTAAGCTTTGTACTTGAAATACAAAAAAATACAAGCTACCTCATCTTCGATCCATGATCTGTCACCAAGTGGCAACAGTCTTGAGGTTAAAGAACCATCACCCAGGGTTGACAGCTTCAATGATGAATCAAGCAAGCATGGCATGTCAATGTGAACCTGTCTATGGAGTGCTGAAAAGGGTTGCCCAAATCCTAACTGTCGCTTACAGATCGAAAAACAGAGGGGTGATTCATAGCAATCTGCTTTCATCAGGTGTGGCCCTATGCGATAGACAGGAACTTTTGTCACATGGGCATTCCATTTCCACTGTGAGGCAACAGGACTCACTGCAACTTTGTCAGTTCTTTCCCTACTTGATAACTCTGTTAGTGTTGTGTTGAAGTCCTTCCTCTCTTTCCTTTCTGCACCTTCTTGAAATTCAATAATATCTGCATTCCTATGCAGTTGGTCTGAAATTGGACTTGAATCCAATGTGTAGTCCCTTTTATGCTGCCAAATACATTCATTATTGTTGCACTTGCCACGATGTTCATACTTGCAGAGTACCTTATATGGATTGATCCCATCCATCCAATAATTTGAGCTATTGGAGAAGACATCCACAGGCTGAGAAGAACCTCTGTAAGAACGAAATACACAGAGGGGGCTCTCATACCTCACTGGTGCAATTTGAGCAGTCTGATCCACTACATGTGGAGAGCTTTGTTGTTTCCCAGTATCCATAGCCCTCTCAAAGACATTTGGATTCGGATTCAAAGCATGGCTGAACAAAACTTTGAGAATTGCTGAAGGCACAAAAGAGATTGAGCTTGTTGAATCCACTTTTGACTTCAGGTCCTCATTTAAACTCGTATGCACCTCAGTAAGCATAGGACCTACTCCCAGCTCTGTTTCAGGAATCCTTTCATCATGCAATTTTTCACCTGGATCTGTGGGCACTCCCAACATTTCCAGGTTTGTTACAGCTTGAATGTCAGCTGGCCTCTCGAACTGCAGCATAGAAGGATCACCACTGACCCTCTGGCCACCTGAATTATTGACCATAGAACCCCCCCAGAATTCATTATTTCCAGCTGTTAGTCCTTCCATTTCCCGAATCCTGTGCAAGCTGTTTTCACTGCATCTGGCATCGACACCCTGAAAATTGGAGGCAGCAACACACTCCAGCATTTCAGCTCCATTTTCTCCCACTATAATCTCAAGGATTTTCCACATACATTACAGGATGCTTAATGACTGGAAAAGCATGCATAAACCTTAAACAATAAGTTAGCCCACCTGTCCATCAATATTCATCGAATATGCATAAGTTGAGCTGCAACTAGCAAGGGGCTCCTGAACCACAGTCTGTTGTGTATATGTTTCCATTCTTTCACCTGCAACACAGCATGATTAACATAAACAACCTATCCTTGAAAATTCCCCATTTCTAATGTCTTTTCAAATAGTAAACTTTTATTCTAAAAAGTTTTAAGCCAAAGCAATTGCAAAACCAGCTCCACAACAAGAAAATTAGTTTTTAGAAAAGCACAGACAAACATGTTCCTGCCCCACATGCAAAGGGGTGGGGGGGCAGGGTCTTGTGTGCGCACACACACACACGCGCGCACACAGAGAGAGACCAACCATACTAAATATACATCAATAAAACATCTGGAAACTAGCCACAAGAACAGACAAAACCAAATTAGGGAACACAAAAGCGACACATTTCAGAAGGCATTGAAATTCACCCACCATCATGCTGCTGCTGCTCTGAAGATGCAATATGCTTCTCAAGAAGCAATGCCTCTGCCAAGTGTGTGCCATGTTGACTTACAGGAAAAGCGTCGTGTACAGTAGTGAGAGCATTCGAAAATTGTGTCAAAGTATCTTCTCCCCTTGAACTTCTCAAGGTTACAGACAAAGACCCATGTGTCTTTTGCACAAGAGTCTGCTCGTTATTCAAACTGGTTTGGGCAGTTTGAGCAGAATCAGATTGAGAAGCATAACTAGGATTGGTTTGTTTCAGAAAGACTTCCTGTCTCTGTAAGACTCTGTTGATTTTTTCATTCACATTTGAGCTTTGAGGGTTGGAGTTTGTCTCTCTCTCCAAATCTGTAGCAAAACTTGCAGAGCTGAAGCCATGATGACACTCCTTTTCAATACCATGACCATCGGCAGCCTCTACCAGGGTTGAAACAGTCTGCCTGTTTTCATCCGTTTTTAAGCATTGAACCCCTTCCATGCTCAATTGAAAACTAGCACTGGTATTCAAACCACAAGAATCTAAACCAAATTCCTTCACTGTAGGCCCAGTTGAAGGTTCTAGGGGACCTTGGACTGACAGTTGTTCAGGCAAATCAGATGTAGTATTCATGCCTCTCAACATTGAGGATATAGATGTGTTGTTTAAGCCATTACTTTCAGTGATCTTCCTTGTCTTCGCATCCTTTTCGTGGACATATGCAGAAGGGTGGAAAACATCTGTATCCAACTGAGTAGGCATCACTTCACTTGCTGAGGAATCAAAACCCACAAGTTTGTTGTGTTCACTTCCACTAGCACCTGGATCAGGTGCCTCTGAGACCAGATAACCATCTGATCCAAACCTTTTTGAACCTTGTAATATATTCAAGGTCGCAGAACCAGGTTCAGAGCCCACATTATCTTGGTCCATTCTACAATTGAGTGGTACATTAACAGTTTTTCTATCTTCTCTAGCCCAGAGAGATGTTCCAAATCTCAAAGGAGCCCTTCCAGAATACCCCGGCGAACCAAGGGTTACCAAAGCCCCTTCATCATGCTGTGCATGTGACACTAGTGATGATTTGTTTGAATACATTTGTAACTGAGCTGCTTTTACTCTGGCAGAAAACATTTCTCTCTTCTGGTAAAGCACCTCACACCGTAGATTGGCAGAATGGAGTGCTTCCTGTGCATCACGGTACTGCCTCCTTGCAAGATGTTCTCGAACTTCACATCTGCGCCGATTTTGTTGGGCTTCTTCTAGCTCCTTGTCAATCAGATCTTCTTCTTCTTGCCACTGCCAGAGTGTATCATTCCCATACTCCAACCTTTGGTCAGAAACCCCTTGGAATACAGCCATGTTAGAATTGTGCAGTTGACTATCAAAAGCCCAAACAGGGAGGGTGGAACATGTAGAATTAGGTCCAACAAAAACCCCTTGGACACCTTTTTGGGCCCCTGAAAAAAAAGAAGAATCCCCCTGTGTTTTTACAATGGCCCTTGAGGGGCTAGAGATGGGAGAAACGGACACGCCCGTGTTGCTTCGCCTCACTTTAGAAGCATCTGCAGCTTGAATAATGCCATTTTTCTGTGAAACCAACACAGCAATCCTGGGTACTTTCTTCATCTGATCAGCTAGTTGCTCTTCAGAACTGCTTATCTGCAGAGTCTCATTGCTGGTGGTTGGAATGAGTTCATAAGTTGTGTTTGCACATGCCATTTGTCCACTATTAGTGATTGCAACATGTGTCGCAGCAGATACATTGAGCATCCTATCTCTGCTCCCCTCTTGGGCATCAAGCTTGTGCTGAGGTTCTGTTGCTGTGGGCACAGCTATTGGTAAGCCCTGAAATACAGAAACAAATTAGAACTAAAGAAACACTCAGCAAGAGAATTACAGCAATCAAGTGATTCAAATAGCAACTAACCTGAATGAGCTTTGAGTTTTCTTTGCTTTCTGATGATTGGCCCAATTGTCCTTTAGCATCAGGAGGACTGATGGTGGCAGCATTATTTCCTTCTGTAATAGAATCTGATAAAGCAGCTGCATCGTGTTCTTTAGTTTTTTGTGATGTATTTAACCTCAGGCTATCTCCTGGAACAACAGCACCCAAAACCTGAATAGAAGATTCTTCTCGTTTTTGCTTCTTAACACTCTCACTTCCAGCTGCTGGGAGAGAAGATTTGCGGGACCGCTCAGAATCATTACGTTTGCGCTTTGGAGTATTGGTTGTCCTGATGCTGCCCATGTCATTTCTTTTTCCAGCTGCACAGTTCTCGGGCACAAGGTTCCTATTGTGACTTCGTACAGCTTCAACTACCTCTGACACCTTCACGCTCTCTGAGGTCTGAGCTTCTGAGCAAACTCTAGCCCTATGAATTGCTGAAACGGTTGATGGAAGGCCTCCTATGCTTGCCGTTGCAGTGGCATCATCACACATTGTGCTACTTTGCTGTTTTGGCAAATCATGAACTGACTCTAAACTAATCATTTCTTCCATCTTGGATAATGAAACACCCACATCATTAGGTGCTGCATTGACTTGTAATTCAGAGGTGGGAGGTGCATCCACTAAAACTTCTTGCATTCCCCCTGATTTACTGCGGTCTTCAGATTTCCCTGGAGAACCAAGCCTGGAATTATATGCTTGTGTCAAATCAAGTGCATCGGTCGACCAAGTGCTTGCAGGAGCAATCCCGGTATTCTTTGACTCTTTTGACCCTCGCTGTTTTCGAAGTTGTAACTCACTTTCTTTCGCTGCAATTTGCTGCCTTAAACTTTCCAAATCTACTGGTACTGTTCGTGTGACGGATGTTGAAAGCTGTCCAGACTTTGAGTTTACTTGTCGGGTTACCTCCAATGCAGTGGATTTAGACAACCTAGATGCTGAAAGAGCACCTGACTTTCCTTTTGTCCGTTCAATGGCGGCAATCTGCTTTTTCACCCGGTCGATTTCAGATTTCAAACCTCTAGTGCTTTGACTTGACAAGCCCATCTGATGAACTCCAGCACTACTTGTACTTGGTGGGCCATCAGTAGTCCACTTCCTGTTTTTGGACCCATTCTTTCCACCCTGACTTTGCTGCTCCCCGTCACTATCACTATCATCATCAGAAAACTTTATCACAAGTGAGCTATTTCTATCTCCTGCAAAACCTGCAAGATGGGAAGGACTTGCAGTCACTGGGATGTTCAAGCTGGCCAGAAAAGCATCTGCTTCTTTGCGTACACCCCCAGCCGGCAGTGGAGCAGTAGGAATCCTTGAAGGCAAGAAACCAGGTGTGGTCCTTGAAGGCCGTGGAGCATTGATCATGATAGGGCGCTGCTGAATCGATTTAGCCTCCTCATTTTTAACAGCTGTGGGTGTTCTGTTAACAGCTGGAAAACCTGTTGAAAAGCATTGCGAAATGACACATTTCTGTGGTAAGGAGAGACGAAAGATTGACATAATTTACATGATCTGTGAGACCTACCATTTTCATCCTTTGCAGCTGCAGCATTAGATGTTCTGCATAAAGTCGAATCACCAATGTCCTCTGGCCTCAACATAGGAAGAGGAGAAGAGGTAGCAATCACTAAACCTGGAGTTTCTATGCTGACTGGTGCAGAGGATTCTGTGGATACAAGTCCCCCCTTCTGTTTCGCAGGGACATTCAAAACAACTTCCCTTTGCAGGCTAGCAATAGTAACATCCGAATGTGACTGAGAAGCCTGTAAAAAGAAGCTCTTATAATTTAAATTGAAAGATAAAGAATTTTTTCTGCAAAAGCATTTTTCATTTCATGAGACCAGGCTGCTATAGAGGACAAGCAATTTAACCTAATACATACAAAAGTGGAAAAGCACATGAACAGAAGAAAACCAACAGAAAAAAGAAAACCACCCAAGCAAACAAGATCCTCCCCTACTTCTGTAGAGGAGGAAAAGTGTCACCATTTGGTTCCCTCACCCATCTCGACTAAAGTTTTATACACTAGATGGAACCAAGGTGTGAACGGGGAACTTTCCACAGAAGTAAGCGGGAAAGGTGGCATCACTGCAAAATACCATGGGGTCTTCATCATTAAAGAGCGAAGATAGTGTTTCTACTCTTTATTAGCAAAGGGGTGGACATATTTTTATGGGACACGTATTTGTGGACAAAAGAAGGCGCCCAGCTCTTAGCTTGGGGAGCAAGCTTTAAAAGTCGCTATTTTTGGAGGACTAAGCCACTTATGGCAAAAGGGGGGAAAAGCAAGCCAATTTTGGGGCCCATCGAGTTTATGAAAGGGACCTCTTCCATCAACAGTCAGGCAGTCATCTCCCTTTCCTCTCTTATGGATATGCACTCTCACCCTTAGTAGGCGACCAGCTTTCTCTCTCTCTCTCTCTCTCTCTCTCTCTCTCTCTCTCTCTGTTGCGCTTATCTGTCTGTACAGCAGTGCCATACAGCTGCCGCCTCCACGGGAAGTAGCCGTACAGTAATCACTGATCATAATCCTCCAAAATATCCAGCTTGAATTCTAATTTCCAATCATTTCTTCATCGGTGTACCTATGGCATCATTGGCAACAACCAGAACGCTCACCACATGTTCACTCAGGGGCCTTTTCAATAGTTCCTAGCTCATAGTACCCGAAAATATAATCAAGTATTACATTCATTTCTTCCCCAGCGTACCTATGGCATCATTGGCAACCAGAACACTCACCACCTGCTCACTCAGAGGCCTTTTCGATAGTTCCTAGCTCATAGTACCTGGAAATATAATCACATAAGAAAGATCTGTTATATGCATATTATGTGTGCATATACTAGGAGGCTAACCCACATTAGACTTGTGAGCATGGGAGCATGGGAACAAGCTCTAGTGGAGCATGGGTTAGGACTAACCTTAAGGGTTAAGGTGAAGGTCAGGCATCCAAGGGTCACACATGGGAAATGGAAAGTCAAGAGTCACTTGAGTACCCTCCTATATAATAGGAGCATGGGGCACACTCAAGGGAAGCTTGGAGGCTTGAGGGCTTGGAGGCTTAGGCTACTGCGCCTTCTTCTTCTTCGCTGGCCGTACGCAGCAGGCAGGGACTGTCAAGTTTTGTTCTCCCTGACCGTACAACCTGTTTAGGCACTTGTGTTCTTTGTCTCCCTACTCTGGCCGTACAGAAGAGCTGCAGGCAGAGCAGCATACTCTCTCTCTCTCTCTCTCTCTCTCTCTCTCTCTCTCTCTCTCTCTCAACAAGAAGAGGGTACTACCGTCGATTGAACCTGTCCGTACAGCTGTACGGATACCGTACCAGTTCACACGTGTTGAGGACAGATATTGAGGGCTGGTTTCGAGACTGTCCTGGACAGTTTTTGGAATTCTTGCGGAACATGGATTTGAATTGCCTTGCCAGAGTTTTGTGGAAAAGATCCGGTGAAAGCACCCACACCTTGGTGTTCTTTGTACTGAAAAGCTTCTTTCTGAATAAAAGCAATACCTACGGGAGGCCGGTCGTTCCGGCTCAGTGCAGTGTCTATTCATAGTGTTTGTGTCCTCTTTAGTGTGTGTTTTTCCTATTGAAAGATATAGGTGTTTTTGGCATCTTGTTCCGAGTTCGACCCCTATTTGTGACAAAAAGCTTTTTGCTACAAACCTGCAAAAATAAGGTATTTCATGAACCCCATTCATGCCACACTCTGTTTTTGCACAGATCTGGTTTGGATTAACAAGTTCTTGTTGTTTGTTTAGTGTAGATACACATGCCGGAGCTCTCATAAACAAGGGAGGCTATATCTTCAAGGATTAAGATATGCATTATACTCATTTCAAGTTCATATTAAAGCAAATACACTGAAAGATGGTGCCCTTCAATGGGTTATTGGGACCCAATCGGGTGTTTGGTGTATTTTCTCTCCTCTCTTCATTTAAGCACCAACGTAATTGCTCAACAAAATGGGAGATTTCCACAAAATGGATAGATCGGAGGTCCTCCATCACCTTAAGCTTTTGGGGTCTGGATGGCTAGACCAATTTGTGCAAACCTCCACTTAAGCGCACACTGGCATGAACACAACTAGGATGGGTGAACTCCCGGGACTTGGCCCCCCACCCAATTTCCAAGATGAGAGAAGGACTTTGGCCTTTTATTGAGGGTGAAAATAAGATGTAACTAAAAAGGCTTGGAAACTAAAGAACCTTTGGCCTAATAGCCCTTGGCCTCTCTCACAATTTTATCCATCTTGTCACAGATCTGCCGACATCCAAAGAGGCCTATGAAGTGCTAGATAAACTCTTCGAAGCTCAAGATAAGAGCTAAGAAGTTTCACTACAGATAGAGTTCTAGCGAAAGTGGAGGAAGATGTGGCCGTAGTTATGCTGATAAAGTCGATGGTAGACGAGCTTTACGGCGACCTCATCACCACCTCGCAGAACTTGCCCACTCTTACCTTGTTGGAAGGAATCATAACCTCCTTCAAGGAAGTGGAGAAGGAGATGGAGAACAAAGAAGCAGGGGGGAACAACTTCTTCACTAAGAAGAACCACAAAGGTATCAAGTATTCTCTTTGTGGTAGGAATAACCATGCAGAGAAAGACAATTACTCAAAGAAGGTGTGCAAACATTGTGGGAAAAACAACCACAATGAAAAGTACTGCTTCCACGAAAAGGGAGATGCCAACATCATTGAGGAGACATAACTTTCCACAGAGGAAGAAAACTATTGTAATTATCACGACCCTGTGTATTTGTACAAGCATATTCGAACATGTGGGCATGGTGGTCAGAATGCAGGACACAAGTGTACAAGACATTTATTGAATGTCCACACTTGGGGCCAAATGATTAAAGTTGGGCCAAATGAAAAAAGTCTCTTTTCATAACCCATGGGGACAAATGTTTGGAGGAGACAAAGGATTTAAAACCTTTAAAATTTAAAAGAACCTCCTTTTTGTGGATTGAGGACCTTTTGGGAGGGGTCACGTTATTTTTGGAGGGAGGGGGCTTCTTTTGGAAAAGTCGGCTACAAGCTGGGGACACTTACATTTTTGAAAGGCTGGCGGACTGTTGAAGGGGTGCACAAGGGCTGCACAGCATACACAACAAGATTCCTTCACCTCTTTGCAAAAGGCCGGCTGCAACTGGACGGGTGGTGTTTTCTCTATCCGGGTAGTGCCGGCTGAAGCTACAGGCGGGCTGGTTGCAGAAAACGCACACAGGTTCTCAGCTACTGGACTACAGACGGTTGAAAGAGGGGAGGCACATGACTGCTCTCTCTCTCTATACCCCCAGTATGGTACAAGATGGAGCTAGCTAGGTTGCATATCATGATTGTATACTCCATGCATATAGCTTTCCATTCTCCTAGTAGTAGAGCTCCATCACCTCTCCCACTCATTGTACTTATTGCACACCCAGATTCAACTTTTTAGTTCAGTACTTTTTCATTTTGTTGGGATGACAGAGGATACCCCACACAAGTACACTGATTTGTCTCATAGGCCAAGTTCGGTCTTTTGGAAGACGTTAATAAAATCTTTCTTTCTTTCTTTCTTTTCTCTCTCTCTCTCTCTCTCTCTCTCGGAAACGGCGCAGGACTGCAGGCTATTCTCTGTCTCTCTCTTCGCAAGCAGGGCTAGCTGCAGAAAGTGCCCAGCCAACACGTTCCTCTCTCTCTCTCGTGGAGGATGGCAGGTTGCATGACAAACAGGGAGGGAGGGGCATTGCTGAATAGAGACAACCGACTATTATTCTCTCTCTCTTTCTTTTCACAGGCTAGTGGGCGGTGTCAGACGCACACAAGCTAAGAGTTCCTCTTTCTCCGGCTCGTGGGCTGTTCGGGAATGTTTCTCCTGGTCCCTTGTGAGAGGAGGGATTTGCAACCTAAGAGGGCAAAAACAGGAGCAAATCTAGCATGTTTTTGGACGAGTCTACGGGCTGATGTATGGCTGTGTTTTTGGCTATGTGCATGGGCCAATTGGATGCGTATTCAGGGCCTCGTGGATGTACTATCTTGGCAGATTAGAGGTGAATGACAATGTGGTGTTTTGGGCATATTGAGACGGTGTACGTGCCTCCTCCTGGTCTGTCTATCTTCAGCCGCCTCTAACATGTTAAAATCTCCGCCTGTGAACCAAAAATCAGCCTGTGGGAGGGATTGACAGACCGCATTGTGGCGTTCGAAGAGTAGAGGTTAAGTAAACTCACTTTGTCCTCCCCAATCCTAATGATCACCCACTGCACTCCCTGTTACTATGGTGCTTGAATCAATCACTGCTAGTAAGACCTGCCCATTAACAAAGATGCACACCCCACTCTGGATCCAGAGGGGCCAAAGGCATGGGACCACTAAATGTGGCTTTTGCCTGGTGAATCTTCCTGCATCAGTGGGTGCGCCCCTCGGAGAGATGGTGCTCCTAAAGGAAAGTCTATTAATAGGTCCACCGACTACAACTCTGTGAAGCTCCTCTCTAAGGATCTTGCGCCTCCTTAAGCACTCGAGTCAACCCAAACCCTGAATGTTCCATGAGACAATCCGCATATCTAAGAGCGATGGGAGGCGAAGCTGTCAAAACTGCCCTCCACTCTAAGATTCTTGGATGAGGGTTTGGATGGTGAGTAATCGCAATCAGTCTTGGGGCGGAGCCTTGTCAAGTGGTCACGAATCGTGCCCTCCATGTGGAACCACTCTAGCCAGGCCCTCGAGTGGGCATACTATAACTCCATCTATCACAATGCAAGTATCTGTAAAGGGGGGGGGGGGGTACTACCATCGAGACAAAAAGAGGAGCACCTCCAGGCTAGAGGACACCAACTCCCCACCTTGATCCTTGTGGCTAGAGCTCCCCAACTCCATCTACACCAACGCCATAAAATGAGTGACCATGTCAGTAATTGCAGGTCCTACAAATGGTGGGAGAGCTCTATGGCCCACCCATGAATGGTGGCACACACACTCTGGGCTCCATACCGTCCGCGGAGCCGCGCTTGAGAGGAGGATATCATCGCACCACTCTCTTGGGTGGAAGACCTGGAGTGATGTAGAACCATGCAAATACGGATGGGAGCACCGTCTCCTCGAAAACACTCACTTCTACAAAACAGGAAGACATTGAAACGAACTGTAGTCATGGGATTGCCCCAAGACTCGAGTGGAGCCGCTTGGTGACTCTTGGGGGAGAGCACACACCAAAGAGACCGCACTGGTCAGCTCGACAGGCTGAGTAAAATGGTGAATCAATCAGCGCACCAAGCTAGACTATTGTTTCCTCTTTGGATCAAGCGTGGCCCGTGGACAGCGGGCATGCTCAGGAGAAGTGGATGGGGGGTAAGAGGGAATCCAACAAAGCCGGAGCAGTGGGGGGAGGGGGAGGGGGAGGAGGGGGGAAAACCATGACAAGGGGAGGCCCATCATAGTCCAAAGGCTGCTAAGATAAATGATCAAAATAGTTTTCTGAGGAAATCATTTACTCCCGAGGCAAGTTGGCGCACCTAACAGTGCCACTCTGCTATGGAGGGCTAGCGGTAGTTCCACCTCAGGCCAGCGGACATCTCAAAAGAAGCTTGTAATTCAGCCTTAAAGGCTGAAATTCGATTGACATTTGGGCCTATGAGTAGCATGTCATGAGCGTACAAGACGATGACCAATAAATCCTCTGACATAGAGGGTGCTCTCTGTGGGACTATTACAAGACCCAGGTGAAACCAAGTATTCATCTATTTTCTACGAGCTTGCTTAAGGCCATACAAAGCCTTCCATAACCTGCATAGTTTTCTTGACCCTTCTAAACAAAACCACGAGGTAGAGATACATATACCTCCTTGTGCAGATCATCATTCAAGAAGGCGGTTTTAATGTCCAACTAATGCACATCTCATCCATCATGTGTTGCCATAGCAATTATACACCTGATGTGAGAGAATGGTTGAAGGCAGCAAGCGCAAGTAGAGGAGTCCTCTCTTCTTCAACGGCATCATCAATGTATGCCTGATCAATGGGTGCGACATATGGCTTAAGTTGGTTTCTGATTTACAGCCTCCATGGGATGATTTCCACCAAGTACGGGCTGATTTCCAGCCATAGGCTGTGTGTCCGTATGCCCAACACCTGGTACGTGTCCCGTACAAGGGGAGAAGAGTATCAAAGAGATCCTCTGAGTCAACACATGGCTCTTTTTTGCATTCAAGCAAGGGCTGAGATGAATTTTCCTCAAAGACCACATCTCGACTATCCATAATCTGTTGAGAAGTAAGATGGTAGGGACGATACCCTTTTCTCTCTGCACTATAGCCCACAAAAATACATTTCACTGCCTTGTCATCAAGCTTGGTACGGTGTTGCTCAAGCACGAGAGCTTAAGCCAAGCAACCAAAGACACGCATATGAGCCACAGATCGCTTTCTATCATGCTAAGCTTCGTAAGGAGTGATAGTCTTCAAGGCTTTCATTGGACACCTATTACCATATGCTACACACATAACAGCTTCCATCCAAAACTTGAGAGGCAAACTTTGGCCTTTAACCATACATCGAGACCAATTCTCTCTCTCCGATATACCATATTGCTATGGTGTGTAAGTGTCACGTACACCCTGCACTGGGGTACAAGGTGACACACTAGCATGATCATCATTGCAACATTTTGTACAGAAGTAGTAACTTTTTAGGAATATTTGTCGTATGCCGTGACCCCATTGTGAGCCCTCAGTCCACGAAGGGTCAAGCAAAAGCTGTGTAGGTCAGTCTTTGAGCCTTTGAGGTCAGTCAAGTGTCAGTCCTCTTAACCCACTTGGAGAATTCATCATATAGGTGCGTGTAGTTGCCTGCCATGGCCCATAGCCATAGATGCATGAGTATGCATTTTTAGGACCATTGCATTTAGAAGGGACCAGCCCCAAGGCAGCCCAATGAGGGCTAGCCTTGCAAAGGGGATCCAAACCCTTGCCGTGCAGTCGGCCAGCCCTTTGGTGGCTTAGGTGACAAGTCGGCCATGCCTGACATCCAGTCGGCCAGCAGCCGACCAACAACCGACAAGGCATTCACATCGCTTGTTTACTCAAGCATTGTACAGCATTGAAGAATAATATAAGCAAATACTCCTACATGGCCTTCTTTATACCTTTATGTGGTGAGAATCTTTAGGATCCAATTTAGAGAGTAGAGAGAGAAGAGAATGAGAATGTAGAAGACGACACAGTATTGGGTCCCAAATACCCACTGAAGCACCCCCCCCTCCCCCTGCAAGCTGTGCGTTATCACGATCAAGCTTAGTGCATGTAAAACTGTGGATGGTAAAACTGTGGTCCGGAAAAGACACCTAGGCCCCCACCATGTCGGGAGAGAAATCACATCAAGAAGAAAGCCAACAAGAAGGGATGGAGACACAACGTTTCCAAACAGAAAGAACGCTTCCGCCAAGCACAAAAGAGCTCCTGAGAATAATGATGGAGCAAATAAATTCTCTAAAGATGCAACTTGCCACCGAAAAAGAGAAGCCCAAAGAAGGCATCTCAAATCTAGCACAAGTCCTCCATATGGAGGAACAAAGAAGAAAAGACGAAAAACTGTTGGTCATGTCCACTCCCGACTAGTTCAGGTGTGAACCCAGCTTACTCACGGGCATTGTGTGTTGGGCACTTTGCCCTAGGTCTTTTAGTACTCACTTGTACTTTCATTTCATTATCATTATTGAGTACATCTTTTCCAGCACTCACGTTTCTCTGTGCTTGAGGTTGTGTGTGTGTGTGTGTGTGTGCAGGCTAGCTTCCCTCCTGAGTCCTACCCAACATTGGTATCAAAGCTTGGCTAGGGTTAGCATTAGGGTTTGCCCCTTGCTGCCCGTCAGAGCTTGAGTCTATTGCACACATCTGGAATTAAGGTTTTGATGCATTAGGGTTAGGGTTTTGCCCTTAGCCGCCTACCACCGCCCTCAGCCGCCTCTACACGCTCCCGCTACGCTGTCCGTACGCCGTATTGTACGGCTCTTCCGCCTCCGCCACCGCCGCCGCCAACTCTACCGCTGTCGCCGTCGACCTGCGTCGCCTTTGCTACCGCCCCTGTGCGCCATCGCACCCGGCCGTCCCAGATATGCTTCGCGCTACCTGCGCCGCTTCAAATCTGACACCGCCCATCCACTGCGCCTCAGATCTGGGCGCCCAGCGCCAGCTGCAACAGTACTTGTCTGCGCCCGTACCTGCCTCGACGCCATCGCCGCCCTCAGCCGCATGTGCGCCGCCGCCTGCGAAACAACTACCCTATGTGGGCTTCTATGATGCGTCATGTTTTGGTTGCCAAAAAATGTATGGTTGTATGTGGATGGCACTGAGGAGCGTCCTCTTGCACCTGCTCCAACGGAAGGTGAAGTGATTCCCGCTCATCCTCCTGCAGGTCCACCTCCTCGTCTTCCTCCTACTCAACAGCAACGTACTTGGGATGCTAGGGATGCTCAGGCCCATGCATTGATTTCTGTCTCGTGCCGCAGGCATATCATTGCGCACATTCGATCTTGCACCACTGCAAAGGGTGCTTGGGATACCTTGGCGGCATTGTATTCAGGTCGCAATGAGGCTCGTGTAGCTTACCTTCAGGGCAAGCTTGAGACTGACCGCATGCTTGAAGGTGACTCTATCGATCAGTACCTTACGCATGTGAAGGACCTACGAGAGCAACTCATTAACATTGATGAGGTTTTGACAGATAGCTATCTTGTTCAGACAGTTTTGCGCAACTTGCCTGGCTCTTATCAAACATTTGGCACCACTTTGCGGTTGTTGGCTAGCAATGCACCTACTGCGGTCACTTTTGACAACCTTGTGACTCTCTCGCTCAGTGAAGAGCAATCTCGTTCCAACAGGAACAACATGATGTCTGTTGAGTCAGCAATGGCTGCTCCTTTTCGTGGGAATAGATCTCGGCCTAAACCTAGCCCATCGAATCCTCCCAAGACAGAGAACAAGCCTGAAAAGAAAAAGCGTTGTAATTATTGCAGGAAAACAAGGCACACCATAGAGGAATGCAGGAAGCGTATTGAGAGTGAAAAAAGAAGAAGCTAGCATCTTCTTCCACAGGTGCAGATCAAGCCAATTTGGCTACACATGTGTCAGCCTTGACACTTACATCTTCATTGCCTGCAGAGATGTCTTTTGATGCCATTGCTTTTGATGACTATGCTCTATAGTCTGTACTCCATGGTATGCATTGTCTGGCAAATGCATTTCAGGGGGGATTCTACTTGCCCACATGCAGTTGGTGATGCCTCACGGTCACTTATGCTTGTTGACCCTTATGCTGGTCTATGCTAGACGCTTTCTCTTATGTGATGTCTACTGGAGATGCCTTTTATGCTGTTTTCCCTTGCAGCGGGATTGTTTCTACAATGTTGACATTGTCACTTTCTCACATGTGATGTTTAGTGGGAGTGCTTTTTACTCACTTGGCCAGTGTTGGCTTGCTCTCATGGTTTTGACATGTCACATGTATATTCTTCATAGTGGGATTATGCATCTTTACATTTGCCATACATGCCACTGATCATGGCATCGCTGAGAGTTTACCTATCCTCTCATAGCATTGGCTAATGCCCGCCTCGAGCCCCCACTTTTTCTCCCCATTTTCAGCTTTTCCCATTGTGACTTCACAGTTAGGGCAGATCACCATGCACTTAAATGGTTGCAAAGTTGCAAACCATACCCAATGCTCAAGGGAGCGACAGGCAATCCAAGTGGAGTCAATTGTTCCAATAATTTGGGGGAATGATTGAATACATCTCGGGCAAAAATAACCCTGTTGACGATGCTCTTAGTTAACAAGGCACTATTACAGTGCAAGAGTCCACTATGCTAGAAATTCAAGGCAAAGACGTGGACTTATGAAGGCACAATATCCGGGTTCGGAAGAGTTCGGGACTCAATATCAGTTGGCCCTCCAGTTAAAACCAAGCCACTACAGTATACAGGATGGTTGGTTGTTTTTCAAGAACCGTCTTTGTGTACTCAAAGAAAAGTGCCAAGTCCTGCCCATGATTCTCTTGTTGAGGGTCATAGGGGTATCAACAGTACCTTGGAGAAGTTAGAGAGGTCATTCTATTGGCCTAAGATGCGACGGGATGTCTACCAACATGTCCAATCATGCCACATATGTCACGAAGTGAAAGTTCCTTATACCAAACAGGTAGGGTTACTTCAGCCTTTGCCTATTCTTGAGGGACCCTTTCACGACATCAATATGGATTTCGTAGGCCCTCTTCCCGCCTCAGCTGGATCTAGAAACACACAATGTATGACAATTGTTGATAGATTCAGTAAGTTTTGCATGCACATTCCATGCAAGCAAACAACCACAACCGAGGACATAGCTCGCTCGCTTGTTCATTTCATTTTGGTACCCCATTGGTGGTTTGCCATGCACTATCACATCAAATAGAGATCCAAAATTTACATCTCATTTTTGGAGAGCATTGTTTGACAATTTTGGGACTAAGTTTTAGTTGTCCAGCGCATTCCATCCTCAAACAAATGACCAAACAGAAATATATAATCAATTGGCCTTTGACATTCTCAAATCATATTGCCATGACCAGCAATCAAAATGGGAACAATATCTTCCTTTGGTTCAGGCAATCCTAAATGATACTCACTCATCGAGTATTGGCCAGACACAATATGAGGCAGCATTTGATCGTCAGTTCTCATCTCTTTTGACGAGACAGGTGTCACCATCTCTTGAGGCCAATAAAACCACCGAGACATTCTCAGAAATCATGGAGTCAGTTAAGGAGCGCCTTGCCAAAGCTCAGGAAGTATATACTCGACAAGCCAACAAATTCAGGCGAGATGTCAACTTTAAGGAAGGAGGTTGGGGGTATATCTCCGCATCATGAAACAACGGCTAAAGCAAGTGGGCAAGCGTTGTCCCAAACTATCATTCCGAAGTTTCGGCCTCTTTCCAGTCATTCAAAAGTTAAGTGATGTCTCTTTAAAGTTAAAGTTACCAAAAAGTTGGGACAATGCATAATGTCTTTCATGTTTCTTGGTTAAAGCCATATGTAGGTCCAGCATTGTAAGGTATATCAAAAGAGCAACAACCAAATATGATTGACGAAGCTGAAGTCATAGAGCCAGAGCAAATTCTCCTCCACAAATGGAAGCATGGATCCGATCGAAGAATACGACAGTTTTACACGAAGTTTAAAGACCACGGAAACTATGAAGCAGTTTGGCTAGATGAAGAGCTCTTTCAAGAGTACCCCCAGTTGTTGGCGGACTACTTGGAAGCCCTGAACCTGCCGCTAAGTTAAGTTAAGCAAGAGGGAGTCACGTGCACACTGCACTCGGGTACACGGTGACACATTGGCATGATCATCAGTGCAACATTTGTACAGAAGTAGCACCTTTTTAGGAATACTTGTCGTATGTCATGACCCCAATGTGAGCCCTCAATCCAGGGACAATCAGGCATGAGCTACATAGGTCAGTCTCTGAGCCTTAGAGGTGAGTCAAGTGTCACTCCTCTTAACCCACCTGGAGAATTCATCATACAGGTGCATGTAGTTGTCTGCCATAGCCATAGATGCATAAGTAGGCATTTTTAGGACCATTGCATTTAGAAGGGGCCAACCCCAAGGCAACCCAATGTGGGCTAGTCTTACAAAGGGTATCCAAACCCTTGCCATGCAGTCAGCCAGCCCTTTGGTGGCTTAGGTGACCAGTCGGCCAGGCTTGTCCGGTCGGCCAACAACCAACAGGGCATTTTCAGCAACCCACTGGCATTTAATGCAGGCGTGGGAAAAATACCAGTAGCCAACCAGCGCCAAGAGGCGATATAAATTTAGGCACTTCAACCCCACACAAAACATTCAAGTAATTTGAAGCATACAGCATCCAACCAACTTCCGGCATCAACGGAGCTCCTCTTCACATTCAGCCAGCATATGTGCAGTCCTACAGCTACTTGGACTTGCATCACTGGCTAGAAGAGTCTTTAGTAGAGCCTCGGATTAGGTGGATACTCAGCCGATGTGCGGTCCTCCTTGTCCTTGCATTGGGCATTCACATCGCTTGTTTACTCAAGCATTGTACAGCATTCTTCGAAGAATAATATAAGCAAATACTCGTGCTTGCAGGGGAGGCCCTTCAGTGGGTATTTAAGACATTACTATGTCGTCTTCTACATTCTCATTCTCTTCTCTCTCTCTCCTCTCTAAATTTGTCATGTGCATCAGCAATGCCATGGACTTTCTCAAGACTAAATCCAGAAGGGGCAAGCAGATAAAGAACATGAACCAGTAGAAGATGGACATGGAGCAGGACTTGGAGCAAACCTTGATCCAGATAAGTGCAGTCGGCTGGCTGCAGAAGTGAGTCGGCTGGCTGTAGGAGGTGTCGGCTGAACCAGGGGACAAGGGCAGCAGGCTGCGCATCATGAACAAGAAGACCAGTCGGCTGCGTTAAAAGGAAAAGCATTAAATGCTTTTAGAACTGGCCGACCAGCAGTCAGCCAGCTCCCACATTGTCCAAGAACCTTATAAAAGGCACCAAGTGCTCAATGTCTTATTCATTCCACCCACTAGGGGTGTGAGTCAATAGGAGGTCCCATAGGGGACAGAATTTAGGGTTAGGAACCTTTTTATGAAGGCAGCCCATGGCTGTACAGATATGTACCTTTTTGTACCATAGTATATACTGAATTTCCAGCACTTCTCACTCTCTCTCTCTACTCTCTCTCTACCTGCGTTTTTGCATCAGATGGTGCGTTTTTGCATCAGAAGGTTTCCAAGAGTGTTTAGGGCTGAAAGAAGACTACCCAGAGCTTCCGCGCGTTACATTGGTATCAGAGCATCAGGCTCAGCCAAGCTAAACACTGATTCAGTCCCATATGATGGTGTACAGGTCCAAGGTACAGGAAAGTACACGGATTCGAAGCCCAGTGCGGGAACACAGATCGGGAAGAACTCCCAGGAGGTTTGTTGGTGGTGTTCCACAGTGCCAGATGGGGATGGCAGTTCCGTGAGCCAGATAGGTTCTCAGGTAACGGTCCCAAGGGAGGTTGATCCTCCAAGGGTGATGTGAGAGTGCCAGACTCAGTTCCAGGAAAAAAGACCAAGACGGTGTTCAGAGCCAGGGCAGGAATGGATTGTGGACTAGAGGAACCAGATGCATAGATCTTCATCAAAGACGGAGTGGTTTGGAGAACAGACCGGATTTTCAGAGAAAAAAGGTTTGCCAGGGATGGATGATGACAGAGGGACTTCGGAACAGGATTGGGATGATGACAGTCATCCAAGAGCAGGTTGGATTCCCGTCATCAAGTTTAGCAGAGGGGGATGTCATGTGCATCAGCAATGCCATGGACTTTCTCAAGACTAAATCCAGAAGGGGCAAGCAGATAAAGAACATGAACCAGTAGAAGATGGACATGGAGCAGGACTTGGAGCAAACCTTGATCCAGATAAGTGCAGTCGGCTGGCTGCAGAAGTGAGTCGGCTGGCTGTAGGAGGTGTCGGCTGAACCAGGGGACAAGGGCAGCAGGCTGCGCATCATGAACAAGAAGACCAGTCGGCTGCGTTAAAAGGAAAAGCATTAAATGCTTTTAGAACTGGCCGACCAGCAGTCAGCCAGCTCCCACATTGTCCAAGAACCTTATAAAAGGCACCAAGTGCTCAATGTCTTATTCATTCCACCCACTAGGGGTGTGAGTCAATAGGAGGTCCCATAGGGGACAGAATTTAGGGTTAGGAACCTTTTTATGAAGGCAGCCCATGGCTGTACAGATATGTACCTTTTTGTACCATAGTATATACTGAATTTCCAGCACTTCTCACTCTCTCTCTCTATTCTCTCTCTACCTGCGTTTTTGCATCAGATGGTGCGTTTTTGCATCAGAAGGTTTCCAAGAGTGTTTAGGGCTGAAAGAAGACTACCCAGAGCTTCCGCGCGTTACAAAATTGGATGCTAAAGATTCTCACCACATAAAGGTATAAAGAAGGCCCTATTGTGCGTTATCACAATCAAGCTCAGTGCATGCAACAATAAGGCACGGTACATTGGTGTTGAATGCCCCTTTCTGACAAGTATGCATTAATCTCTTAGACATGTACTCCCCTCTTTTATCTATATGAAGGGTCTGTACTTTGCAACCTGACACATTTTCAGCCATGTGCTAAAAGTGCCTAAAGCACATAAACACCTCTGATTTTGTCTTGATAGCATAGACGCAATTAAATCTAGAAAAGTCATCAATGAACGTGACAAAGTCGGGGCATTCTCCGATAGATGGTGTCTGCATCAAACCATAGTTGTTTCCGTAAGACGGCATACCGTACCATTCGGACTTGTATGGATTTTTTCGGGAAAACTTTTTTTCAAAAAAAAATCCCAAAAAAATATTTTTCCCCAAAAAAAAAATGGGGAGTAATGGTCTTGTTTTTGCTTGTCTGTACTATGATGCTTCGCTCCTTTTTCAAATACTCCATATCTCGAAATTGAAAATACCTAAGTTTATAAGTATTTTTTGAAACACCGTATTTTATCGTACGACAAGAAAAAAATTTATATCATACCATATTTTCCCTTACGGTATCGTATCGTACAAATTGTACGGTATCGTACCTGACACCTATGCATCAAACCACATACATCACTGTATATAAGTTGCAATTTATGGGCAGCCCTCACTGAACCATATGTGAGGAATGATGCATGATGCATTTCGCCCAATATGCAACCCTCACAGACATGCTTTGCGGGTGCATCAAGTGGTGGCAAAGCTGAAGCCATTTCATGCCTTTGAAGGCATAGCAGACTACCAAAACCATCCTCGTTGCACCTTGTTGTCATGTGTCGCCTTGTTGTGTCATGCTGCTCCAATCATCGCCTTCCCTTTTTTGTAACACTCCATTACCTTTTTAACCCTACTTAGAGCGAGGAGGAGGGTCGTCTTGATGAATTGATGTAGGATGTCTTCGTCTACCGAGGCAGGACATTACCTCTGAGTCTTTTGCAAAGGCCATGCTTGTTAACCCCATAGATCTCCTCGTAGAACGCTCCTGGTACGAGACTCAAAACCTGCAAACAAACAAACAAACAAGAAGGGGGTGCAAGCCTGACTCACCACCCAACCATGACAGCCGTGGGCAAGCCCACAGACTTGGCTGTCCCCACCGAGCCACAAGCTGAGCTAACTAGGTTGACGTACCGACCAATCTCTGCCTCGCGACGTCCCATACCGCCACGAAGCTACCCTCGCGAGCCTCGAGACTGTTGCCAGCCTCGGCTGCGTAAAGCAAGTGCACGTCTGCACTAGATCCAGGCTCCAGACCATAAAGCTCTCACAAAACATGCGAGACTCTATATGACTAATGACTAACCTTGGCCACCCTTTTATAGGCTCTTGGCCGGTCATCGGGCGTCCACACTTGGGCGCCCGCCCGCCCATACTTGGGTGCCCGCCCGTTAGTCTATCCCTAACTCAGCTCGCCAATCAGCCTGCCTAGCTCCAAGCTTCCCCAAACGTCGAAGCTAGTCTTGTGTGCGTGTAGCACACGGTAGATACACACTGTGCACATGACATACTTGCGTGTAGCATACGGTAGATACACACTGTGCACATGACATACTCCCCTTCCTCTAAGAGCTCACTCCTGAGCTCACTAAAAAGCCAGGGTAATCTCTCTGAAGAGTAGTCAATGTCTCCCATGTAGTGTCCTCAACACGATCCTTCCACTTGATCTTGTATCATGTAGCTCTAATACCACTGTCGAAACCCCATAGATCTCCTCGTAGAACGCTCCTAGTACGAGACTCAAAACCTGCAAACAAACAAACAAACAAGAAGGGGGTGCAGGCCTGACTCACCACCCAACCATGACAGCCGTGGGCAAGCCCACAGACTTGGTTGTCCCCACCGAGCCACAAGCTGAGCTAACTAGGTTGACGTACCGACCAATCTCTACCTCACGACGTCCCATACCGCTCCCGGAGCTACTCTCGCGGACCTTGAGACTGCTGCCAGCCTTGCTTGCGTAAAGCAAGTGCACGTCTGCACTAGATCAGGCTCCAGACCATGGAGCTCTCACAAAACATGCGAGACTCTATATGACTAATGACTAACCTTGGCCACCCTTTTATAAGCTCTTGGCCGGTCATCGGGCGTCCACACTTGGGCGCCCGCCCGTCCATACTTGGGTGCCCACCCGTTAGTCTATCCCTACCTCAGTTCGCCAATCAGCCTGCCTAGCTCCAAGCTTCCCCAAACGTCGAAGCTAGTCTTGTGTGCGTGTAGCACACGGTAGATACACACTGTGCACATGACATACTCTCCTTCCTCTAAGAGCTCACTCCTGAGCTCACTAAAAAGCCAACCAGGGTAATCTCTCTGAAGAGTAGTCAATGTCTCCCATGTAGCGTCCTCCTCAACACGATCCTTCCACTTGATCTTGTATCATGTAGCTCTGATACCACTGTCAAAACCCCATAGATCTTGTATCATGTAGCTCTGATACCACTCTCAAAACCCCATAGATCTCCTCGTAGAACGCTCCTGGTACGAGACTCAAAACCTGCAAACAAACAAACAAACAAGAAGGGGGTGCAGGCCCGACTCACCACCCAACCATGACAGCCGTGGGCAAGCCCACAGACTTGGCTGTCCCCACCGAGCCACGAGCTGAGCTAACTAGGTTGATGTACCGATCAATCTCTACCTCGCGACGTCCCATACCGCCACGAAGCTATCCATGCGGGCCTCGAGACTACTGCCGGCCTCGGCTGCGTAAAGCAGGTGCATGTCTGCACTAGATCCACGCTCCAGACCATAGAACTCTCACAAAACATGCGAGACTCTATATGACTAATGACTAACCGTGGCCACTCTTTTATAGGCTCTTGGCCGATCATCGCGCGTCCACACTTGGGCGCCCACCCGTCCATACTTGGGTGCCCGTCCTTTAGTCTATCCCTAACTTAGCTCGCCAATCAGCCTGCCTAGCTCCAAGCTTCCCCAAACCTCGAAGCTAGTCTTGTGTGCGTGTAGCACACGGTAGATACGCACTGTGCACATGACACCCTTAAGCCTTCTGAACCATGCTCACCGGCCTCTCAGCCACACGTACTAGCCTCTAAGTTTGAAGCGGGAAACATGTCTTGTTTCTTTGCTAGTGTTGGAGTATAGACACTATTGAAGGTTTGTCAAGCATTCCCTTCATCACTCCAAAGGGGGATTTGTTGGGTATTTCAAAGTTAATTGGTGTGAACACCCCCTTAGGGTGTGCATCAAGCCTGTAGAGGCCATGACATAAAGTTTCAGATGCAGCTATGATATCTCCACCACTGCAATCATGTGTAGTGCATCTGTCATCAACAAAACAGACAACTAGGTCGGACCCAGCAATGGAAGAAACTAGCTGGAGATTCTTCTTGATCCCTAGTACATACAATGCATTTGAGAGCATGGTTGTCCCACCATTGAGCACAATCTTCCCAACTCCTACTACAGCATAAGGGGCAAACGTAACACTACCCTCCTTGGGTGCATCTCCCAACGAGGTAAATAAATGGCACTGTGATGTACTCCGTGTGACGTAATGTGCTTGCTCGCACCACTGTCAAAGTACCTTACATGAGAATCTACCACTAATAAGCATGCATCATGTAAAGAAGGGTCATAGCTACACTGAACCTAGAATGCTCAATTGTATTGAGCATAATTAGTTGTTTCCTTCGTTTCAACACTAGGTGTTGATGCATCAATCCCGTGCACACCCGTGCCATGGCATAAACCTCAACATGACCAACATAATCCCTATTTAGGACAGCAATTAAGGCGTCGGCGTCGGCGAGGCATGGGAACCCAGTTAGCAACCATAAGAAGGCTATCATACAGAAGTCGGTAGCCATCAGGGGAACCCTAGCAAGCAGGCGATCAACATCAATGAATCAGCCAGCAGAAGGTGCAAGCACTAAAGTCAGTGCAGCATTTATAATAATATTTTATGTGATAACATGTGTCTAAAACAAGCCGACAGCAACAGCAAGTGGCCGACCAGCTCCTCTAGCATGTATATAAGCAAAAGTCAGAATTTGCATTAATCAATCATTCATCATTCACCTTTTGAAGAAGTTAGAAGTTAGAAGAAGCATGCAGAAGGCCAAAGGTCACCCTATTGGGGTAGACCAAGGGCCTAGAATATGTAGACTTTCATATCACCTTTTGTACCATATAATAAAAGAAAACCCTGACACCACCCATGTATCTCTTCTTCTCTCTCCTCTGTCTCAATCATGTTTAATCTGCATCTTGTTCTTAATTAAGCTTAGGACTATGGATCAGTACAGCAAGGCCTTCGTGCGTGCAACATTCGTATCAGAGCATTCAAGCTCAGCCACTAAGCAAGTCCCAAGGAGGTGCACAAATCCATCACAAGAGCCTTTGAGCCAAGAAAACATGGACAAGTTCAACCTCTGAGCTAAGCAGCGGACAAGTTGGCACCAAGGGGAGGGAGGTGGGGGCGTTGACAAAAAAGTGGTGCCAAAGTGTAGCACTAGGAGATTTCAACAAGTAAAATAGACCACAGGTCCTCCATTGCTTTAAGGTTTGGGTCTCGAAGGCTAGACCAATTTGTAGAGACCTTCAGTTAATTGCGCATTGGCTTGAACACAACTCGGATGGGCGACCTCTCGAGACTTGGCCCCCCACCCAATTTCCAACAAACTTCCATGCATTGGAGAAAGTGGCCTTAAAGCATCGGTTGCTAAGTTGGCATCATACAATGACCCATTTGAGGTTATCACAATCTTGCAATTGGCATTGTTTTACAACAAGAGGGCAACAACGTGGCTTATTACAACCGCAAGCTGAATGACGCCAAGACGAATTATTCGGTGTATAACAAGGAGCTATTTAGGGGTGATCACAACTCTCAAGCATTGGAAACATTTCCTTTATGGAAGGGAATTGACACTAAAGACTCATCACCAAGCACTTAAATAATTGCAAACCATGCCTAGTGCCCAATGGAGTGATAGACAAGCTAGGTGGAATCAAATCTTCCAACAATTTGGAGACATGATTGAGTATGCCCTTGGCAAGAATAACCCTGTTGTTTGCAGATGCTCTTAATCGAAAATCCACCATTCACACATTGCAGTAGTCTATTGTGCTAGAAATTCAAGGCAAAGATTTAGATAGTATCAAGGCACGATGTGCAGATTCTGTGGAATTTGAGACTCCATACAATTTGGCCCCCAGTTCAGCCCCAAGTCATTATACAGTTCAAGATGACTAGTTGTTTTACAAAAACCCGTTGTGTAAAAGGCTGCACTTCTTCATGATACCCATGATTCCCTTGTTGGGAGTCATCATGGTATCAACAGTACCTTGGAGAAGTTGGAGCGCTTATTCTATTGGCCAAAGATGAGAAGGGTCGTCTACCAATATGTCTAGGCATGCCGACCATACTTGTCTAGAGTTAGTATCTTTTTTAGTATTATTTGTCATACGTTGTGACCCCATTGAGAGCCCTAGTCCAAAGACACGCACAAGCTATGTAGGCCTTTCCAAGCCTTAGGTGTCAAAGTCTGTCACTTAACCCAATTGGAGAACGTAGGTTACCCTAGCATAGATAGCAAGCATGTAGAAGCATTGGTTAGCAAGGGTATGCAAGGCTTTTTGGCCACCCCTAAGGCCAGCCATGGAAACCTAGCATAAGGGCAGCCCATGGGCCATCAAATGGGCTAACAAGGGCTTAGGCTCAATCGGCCAGCTTTATTGAGCATTAGATGCCTGCTGGCCAGCGTCAAGTGCAATCGGCCAACAATAAAACAGCTGCCTAGCTCACACATGTGAAAATGATAGCATTTAATGCTTATTTTCAACAGTTGTGAGCATAATAAACAAGCCAACAGCAGTAAGAAAATCCGACCAGCAACAATTCTCAGCCCGTTTGATGGTTCAACCGACATTTGGTCTACATCATCCTTGCATTTGGCAATCCTCAGTAAACCATCCTCAATAACTTTTCTGCATTGTAAAGAAGTTCTCCAAAGCAATAAAGCAAATACTCCTGCTTGCAGAAGGGCAGATTGCGACCCAATCTAGTGTCATCTCTACATTCTCTCTCTACGGCTGTGTCTCCTCTGAATAAAGATTAAAGTGGATTGCTTCATGCTCACTGACATAAAGGTATAAATACGGCCTGGTTGTGCATTACATTATTCATACCAGTTGCATGTTACAAGTAATCTAATCTATTTTCCTCTTGGGTGATGGACGCAGATTTTTGAAATGTCTCGAATTTTCTACAAATATACCTTTTTATCTTCATGCTAAAAAGTCAGGTTCATTGTAAAATCACCAAGCAACCAATCACATCAAAGAATAACATTAATATGACCTTCATCCACCGTGAATAAATCTCAAGCATAAGTAAACTCTAGTGATAGTTACACCTGCATGACAAACTGCTTAGCTAAAAGTAAAAGCTCCATTACCTTAAGACTATGAGGTGATGTCTAATCTGCACTAGCCTGTACATACTCTTATTCATTGGCATCGCAAGCATGAAGTGATCCTGGAGAAATAAA
This sequence comes from Cibotium barometz, assembly GCF_041138505.1. NCBI lineage: Eukaryota > Viridiplantae > Streptophyta > Polypodiopsida > Cyatheales > Cibotiaceae > Cibotium > Cibotium barometz. Next base: position 19,510,089 of record NC_141048.1, read on the forward strand.
GATTATCTAAGCTTTGCATTTATTTGAAGTCAAGGTTGTAGTGTTTCTTTGCTGAGTCAACATGAACTTCCCATGCATATTTCATGGTGAAATGAAACCGTCTGTACCAGTGGCCATGAGAACATTGACAAGAAATTGCACTTGATTGAAGCTTCCTGGCATGGTTTTTAAGTCTGATACACCTGGCTTGGGGTACTCAAGTGTCACAGCCATCACACAACTGAGTATTGTATCCGAAACAAAGGAAGTGTTGGCTTAAACACCACTGACACATGGCCCGACGGAAATAAGCATCACCTCACTTCTGCTTTCCAAACCAGCTAAATTAGGGCAGCATAAAAGTGGCTGACTAAAAATCTATACGTCTATGATGACATGTTCATGTGTAAGATTAATCACAACACTTGTAGCCAAAGTGGCAGGAAGAAGCCTTGAGCAATGGCAAGGAGCTAGAGTATGTAGGTAACGCGAGTAAGCCTTCTTAAAGCAGGCTACAACGCTAACAACACATTTCAAAGACATTGAACGCCTGTTGATAAACTAGGGTTTTGAAGAAAATTTCAAAGAAAATTGGGACTAACCGCGGCAACGGCAGCAGCAGTAGCAGCTGCTGCTTCTTCGTCTGATAAGATCTCTCCTTCTTCGGTGTCAACTGATGTCCGTTTGCGCTTTCCCTTGAGAGGGGGAGCGCCCCCTGCTTGATGCTGAGCTTTACGCGCTACGGTGGGGATGGAGGCGAAGGCAAGCGCTCTGAGTTCCTCGATTTCCTTACTATCCACCATTTTTGGACCCTCCGCTCAGGGTATCACCTGTCTGAGATGACCCAGGACAGAAGCGTAGCCCATCAGATCCCCCACCGGCACTGCACTACACTGCTTCAGAAGGCCAAACCCTAAACAGGTCACCCTTCCAAACCTACATAGGTCACCCTTGCAAACCCTGTAACTTCAGCTCGCAAACGCCATCTCTCTCTCTCTCTCTCTCTCTCTCTCTTACACACAAGCTTGACAGCGGCGATGTGTCGGCAAATTGGACGAAGCGCAACGACTTTAGGTGTGAAAATAAGGAGATCTCTGGCAACAAAGGGACCAAGAAGAGGGAAAGGAAGGGCAGGTATGGAGATTGCGCGCAATCAGTCTCTCTCTACCCTCTCACTAGATTGAGGTTAGGTATTCCATCCATCCTTATCTCCTCCCCCAAATTTCCACACATGCAAGCGTGTGTGTGTGCATCCATGTGATCCATGTGTGTGTGTGCGCATCCATGTGATCCATGCAAGTGTGTGTGTGCATCCATGTGATCCATGTGTGTAAGCTCCAGTATGTATGTGCAGAGTGTCACAGCGTGCAAAAAAGACGGGGTCACTTCAATAAGAGTAACATTCATTTTTATCAGAGGGAGGGTTCTGAAATTACATGCCATCACTTTCCACTATGGGAGTGCATAGATTCGAAATTCGAGAGGCAAGGTCACTACTGCTAGGATAAGCCGCCCAGGCTTAGCTCGCGCAATATTCATAACACTAAATCCTGCATAACTCACAAACACAATAATTTGCACATTTGGCACTTCATTTGTGGTCTTCATATTGCTAAACAAATGAGTATGCATGCATGCATGCACATGAGTGTGTGGTGCATGTATGGGTGTGTTCACCCAAAAAAAGAAAAAAAAGAAAAAAGCAAGCTTCAAATGAGAGCCTCTAAGAACTTATTTGAATTATGTCTCCATATGATGCTGTAGGTGATTACAAGGCACCACCATTCAACATCTTCTCATATCTTACTTCACACAACATGTGCAAGACATAGCAAGTAGGTCTAAAGCATGCAAGCTATATATAATGAAGTATTGTTAATAGCTTTAAGAAAGATGTGGGTATTGTGCATGCCTCTTTAAGCACTTAAAATGCTTTCACTAAAGAAATATATATGTAAACGAAATCGTGTGAGGTACTCTAACTTGCATAAAACTACCAACTTCTCTTTCAATCTAGTAATAAGCAAAGATGTTAGAATGATGTGGTTGGTATTCAAATGCATCGTCTTTTATATCATGGCATTGATGCCCACCTCCCCATAATGGAGAGGAAGAAATGTAGAAAGAAATAGATATTTACCATTCATGTAGAAGGAGAAAGGAAGTTTTATAGGCCTTACAAAGCATGTCTTAGAAACCACTCCATTTTAAAGCACAAGGACCTTGGTCAAAGGCATCTTTCCCTAGAATATTCATTGTAGGAGCTTATTTTACTAAGGAACTTCAAAACTTTTGGCGTTACACAATCAATGGTTGGTTGGCTTATTGTGGAGAAGATCTTTAAAAATTCAATTGTACAAGATGAGTGTATTTATGATTCTAACAAGCCTTGAAGTATGAGTTTTTTAATTTCATTATCAAAGCCTTCTCTAAGAGTCTTGTGATTTAAATGCATCTTCTTTAAAGTCATATATACACTTGGCATCTTCAAAAAAGCCTTGAAGTATGAGTTTTTTAATTTCATTATAAAAGCCTTCTCTAAGAGTCTTGTGATTTAAATGCATCTTCTTTAAAGTCATATATACACTTGGCATCTTCAAATAGATTTTTGTCTTCATTGTCATTAGGGGTAAGCAACATGTGTCTCATTGAAAGAGTAAGCCCTTTGCAAGATTGGCTTGCAACAATTGAATAAAGAGCTATGTGGTATAATTGTTAGACATTTTACTCTATAGTTGATCAGGGACACATTGTTAGACATTATACTCTATGGTTGATCAGGGATGCATTGTACCATGCATCGTGGATGATACCACGTTAATATTAACATGCTAGTGTTATTGGTATATGCATTTGGGGCCGTACTAGTGTTATTGGAATTGCGGGTAACTTTTCGTGTTAAATATACTGAGCTAGTGTTATATGCTTATGCCCAAGAATGTAATCATGTTAGGATTAATACTAGCATGCTAGTGTTATTACTATATGCATTTGGGGCCATACTAGTGTTATTGGAATTGTGGGTGACTTCCATGTTAAATATTGAGCTAGTGTTATTGGTGTTATTTGTTTGTGCCTAAGAATGTAATCATGTTAGGATTAATTGTTCGAGGACTATTCATGCTTGTGAGTAATAGGTGATAAACAATGCAATGATGTTGATTACGTGCCACACAAACGATGCCGATCGAGCTAAATATTTTTTTTTAGTTGGCCATGTGCCAATGTTAATAATTGGTTTGGTTTCACGGCTCGTTTTGGCTTTAGCCGGCTATTATATTTGTATAAGTGATACATATCACATCTATAGGGCATGTGTATATTGGTTTATATTTATTTTCAAGTGCTTAAGCGTGCTTAGCACTAAAGTTATTTTTGTAAAAGCAAAGACCCAATTTTGGATTTTCAAGCTATTATTAGCTCCTAGGGTCAAATTCCGAAATATAAATTTTAAATACCAGCATGAGGTGTTGGATATTGGTTTGATCGAGGATGCATGAGATACCATTATACCATGCTAGTAGTAGTTGGTATTATGGGTGATGCCACATTAATACTGACATGCTAGTGATCGAGGATGCATGAGATACCATTATACCATGCTAGTAGTAGCTGGTATTATGGGTGATGCCACATTAATACTAACATGAGATACATATCACATCTATAGGGCATGTGTATATTGGTTTATATTTATTTTCAAGTGCTTAAGCAAGTGTGCTTAGCAGTAAGGTTATTTTTGTAAAAGCAAAGACCCAATTTTGGATTTTCAAGCTATTATTAGCTCCTAGGGTCGAATTTCGAAATATAAATTTTAAATACCGGCATGAGGTGTTAGATATTGGTTTGATCGAGGATGCATGAGATACCATTATACCATGCTAGTAGTAGCTGGTATTATGGGTGATGCCACATTAATACTGACATGCTAGTGATCAAGGATGCATGAGATACCATTATACCATGCTAGTAGTAGCCGGTATTATGGGTGATGCCACATTAATACTGACATGAGATACATATCACATCTATAGGGCATGTGTATATTGGTTTATATTTATTTTCAAGTGCTTAAGCAAGTGTGCTTAGCACTAAGGTTATTTTTGTAAAAGCAAAGACCCAATTTTGGATTTTTAAGCTATTATTAGCTCCTAGGGTCGAATTCCGAAATATAAATTTTAAATACCGGCATGAGGTGTTAGATATTGGTTTGATCGAGGATGCATGAGATACCATTATACCATGCTAGTAGTAGCTGGTATTATGGGTGATGCCACATTAATACTGACATGCTAGTGATCGAGGATGCATGAGATACCATTATACCATGCTAGTAGTAGCCGGTATTATGGTGGGTGATGCCACATTAATACTGACAGGCCATGCTAGTGTTATTGGTATTGCATTAAATACTGAACTAATGTTATTGGTACTGCATTAAATAATGAGCTAGTGTTATTGGTGTTATGTGTTTGTGCCTATGAATGTAAACATGTTGGGACTGAGGAGTTCAATTAATTATTCTCACTAATTTGATTTGTCTTTGTGAGTAATAGGTGATGAGCAGTGAGATGGTGCCAATGGAGGCGATACATGGATGGTGGTTTTATGCATAGCTCATGGTGGACACCTTTTTATTGTGAGGAGTATAGTATTATTTTTAAGTTGGGACCATGTGCCAGTCTTAGTAATTGGTTTGGTTCCATGCCTTATTTTGGCTTTAGCCAGGCATTGTATTTGTATAAGAATGATGCATATCACACATCTATTTGCCATGTGTGTATTGGCTCATATTTATTTTCAAGTGTCTAAGCAAGTGTGCTTGGTACTAAGGTTATTTTTGTAAAAGCAAAGACCCAATTTTGGATGTGAAAACTATTATGGGTTCCAAGGGACTAATTTGGAAATTGGTAGTTAATATGCTAGCAATTTTATAGATTTTATCACAGCGTATAATAAGAAACCCTGACTACTCTACAAGAAAAGCATTAATAAACCAAGAGGGTTCAAAAAGTTCCTTTTTTGCCATCTTAGATTTAAAGGTGTTACAATATTTAATTTATTGATTGTTGGGTGACCCCAACAAGTGAAAAGAATATATTGGGTGTCCAAGCTGAGTTGATTGTGAGTGAATCCAATCAATGGTAACACATGTGAGACGTGTAGTGTTAATGTGTGCGAGTTTGATTGTGAGTGAATCCGATCAACTTTGTGACATGTGTGAAGACATTGTGAGTGAATCCAATTAATTATATTTCATATAGCATTAAATAATCGATAGTGAATCTAGATAATGTTTACCACTTGTCGTTATTATTTTTGTGAGTGAAACTAGAGTAATTGTGATCTAACACTGTGGATTGTCTTTGAGTATAGATCATAAGTTTGGGACAACAAAGGTGGACATTGGATGGAATTATCTAGCCATGCACATGTGTGCAAAATAATTAATTTTGTATGGTTTGGCCCATTGTACATATGTTAGGCAAGATTTATTTTCGATGAGGTACTTTAAAAGCATTGAACTTTGGTTTAATTTTGTAAAAGCCCAATTTTGGAAAAGCTATGTTATTTATGGCTCCAAGCTTTAAATTTATAAAATATGATTTAAGTAGCGTGTGTGGGAGAGGAGCCACACACATCTGGGGGGTCGAGGGGGAAGATTGCACCCAATAGTGTGTTGATGGTGATGTTGATCTATTTTCCCTTGTTATATGCTTAGCTATGCTCAATCATAACAATTTGATCCAAGTCTATGCTTTAATTTTTTATGTATATTTGAGTTTCTTCAAGAAGTACAAAAGGTCCTGTGTCAATGATGATATATCAGAGCTAAAGGGTACTTGCTGTAATAAAGGGGGCTTGGAATTAGACTCAAAGAGAGCCATGGGCATAGGTATGGTCGGGCAAGTATGAAGGCCCAACATTAATGAGTGTGAAATGGTGGGCAAGTATGTAAGTGAATATTATAACTAGGGGAACATACTTTTATGAATGATCATACTTCTTGGAGCTTCATGCTTCTTGGCTATGGTGGTACTCCCTTGAGTGCATGTGGTACTCCATCTTGAGTGCATGTGGTACTCCATCACATGAGTGCATGTGGTACTCCAATATGAGTGCAATCTTTCTCTCTCTCTTTTCCCCATCATTACAGTGGTATCAGAGCCTTGTCTTTGATCCATGATTTCTGAAAATTTTAAAAAAATTTACATTTTCTTGATTTTCTTGATTTTGATTGAGCCCTTGATCAAGAAATGGGGCATGGGGAGTGTGGAATGCTTGGATCATCTTGATTTTTTGATTTGGGTAAAGTTTTGGGATCATGGGTTTGGTTGAGGGACCAATTTCTGAGGCGACCGCCCCAAAATTTGAAAGGGAGGATCAAAATTGGGGTAAAATTAGTGGTAATCTTGATTAATTTTACCTAATCCAAAACTTATTTCATTAACCCTTCATCTCTACATGTCTAATTTCTGAGGAAATAGAGCTCCCTTTCCTTGCCATTGTTCATCATTTCTTCAGGGTTTTGAGATAGCTTTTCATGAGCTTTCAAAACGAGCCTAGTAATGTGTGATTAGCCATGGCGGATTGTGGAGATTATGGACTGAATCATGCTAGTTTAGGGCGACCGTTTGTTGTACGTTTTGTTGCGATTTGCTGTCCATTTTGCTGCAATTTTGCTCGGCTAAGCTTAGCTTAGTGTTGAGCTTACAAAAGGAGGCAAAGATTAAGGCCTGGTTTTCAGCGCAAAAAAGGGAGCGATGAAGCCGACTGCTGTAGTTTTTTTAACACATTCATGGAGATGAAGCCTTGGATCTAACACCTATCAAGCTTGTCCAATGAGGACTTGAAAATATTGGAGTCCTTTGGAGGTGCATGAAGGCTATGGAGCATGGAGAAGAAGGTGGAAAAAAACTAGTAAATTGAGCTTCAACAAAGTGAGCAAATTTTTGAAGGTCTTCTACCATTGGTGAGTGCTTCTATCAATCTTTTGATTGATTTGGATGAATCTTGGATCCAACCTCAAGGATTAGGGTTTTGCCTCAAGAAACACTATTTTCTCAAACATTGGCCGACATCAGTGATTTTTTCCTACCATTGGCATCAATAATGGGTGGAATATAGTTCACATGTGTTAATCTTTCCACTACATGGGCCTATTGTCAAACCTTACTGGCAAGAATTGGGGGTCTTGACACATTAAGTCTAAGTTTTTGGGATTGAAGGGTTTAATAGCTTTGCCTTATGCTATTGAACACTTTTGGGCCATGTTTACATGTTAGTGGTATGCTTTTGATTACATTCATACACATGCATTACCATTTGGGCCATGATTACATGCTAGTGGTATGTTTTGGATGCCATTCATACACATGCATTACCATTGGGGGTGTCATATGGAGCATATGGATTTTCTTCATGATTCACATGTTTTTTTTGGTAATCACTTGATGTGATTGGAGTCGCATGGAGGATAAAGAGGCTTCATTACATGTGATATATGGGATGCATATGTTGAATGCCATTGCTAAGAGGTTTCATTACATTTGAAATATGGGATGCATATGGTTGCACTTGAAATGCTTGGAATGCCATTAGTTTGCCTACTTGCATGCTAATTGCAATGATGGGAATGATCATGAGACTTTGAAGCTCTTGCATAGCCATTACATCACACAATTGAAAGGATTTATTGGATGCATCATATGAGCCATTGATTTGCTTAAGCATTAAGCAAACATCACTCCTTTAGTGTTCATTGAACCCATGGGAGTCTACTTGCCATATGATTGTTTAATTGGTGCATTGATGAGAGCCATGGAGTAAAGGCAATCGGGCTGAAGTGATGCAAATTAGTGAATTGTGCTTGTGAATCACATGATTTTGGATGCTATGTGGATGTTGTTTTGTGGTGATTGATGTGATGGAGCTACTTTGGATGAATGGGGAAACCATGAGTACATGTTCTTTGTAATGATGAAATGAAATAGCATGAGTCATGCTTAAAACATTATAAGTACTCCTATCTTATCCTTTTGAAGCTACATCAACATACACTTCACTTGTATCCCACTTCAATTCATAGTATCTAGTATGTTTGTGAGGGTACTTCGGGCATTGGAGGAGAGGCCCGGAGGGAGCATGGCATGAACTCTCCTTGTCATGAGTGCTTTTGGTAAAGTGGCAAGGAGGGGGATTAGGTACTTGGCCCCAACTTGTGCCTAGAATAGGACTAAGTACTTGGATGTGAAGACTTGGCCCCAATTTGTGCCTAGAATAGGACCAGGTACTTGGATTAGGTACTTGGATGTGAAGACTTGGCCCCAACTTGTGCCTAGAATAGGACTAGGTACGAGGGTGGAAAGGCTTGGCCGGGAGATCGGCACAAGCATAAAGCTCTTCTTCGACATACAATCGACTATATTGCAAGCATGCCGAGGCTATGGTAGCCATTGATCACTTGATTGGATATGCCATAGATGTTTGCTAGTGGTCAAAGCATAAAGGTCACATGAGCAAGCATATGCTTTTGATGATGATCATTTGGGGCATTACATCATGATTGGATATTGGGAAATTGCTTTTATATTTTAATTGAGATTTGGGCCAAATTGTGGGGAAACTATGGCAATATTTTTGTGAAATTTCTGCACTCTACAGTGGGAAAAGAAGTGCAATTCAGTCCCAACTAGATCAAGATCTCTCAAGGGCCTTTAGAAGTCTTAAAAGAGTGTCTTAAGGCTGTTCCAACTAGCTATCAAGTGGTGGATTCGGACACCATCTCAGGTTGTAAAGTGGACAATTCGGTCAGGCTTAAACCCCTAATTCAATCAAAAATGGTGCGGACTAAATTGAAGGTGTTTACATAGCTGGAGAACACTATTCAAGATCTTCCCAATGAGCCAAATAGTTTTCAATTCTGTGACCATATGGATGGTCAACTCTCATAGTTGACCATCAACTAGAAGTCAAAACAGAGAGGTATAGGGGTGCTCGAAGCGGTGATCCAGGGTGATAGAACTGTTCATCGAGATGAACATGGCAAGCCTTTGATCTTTCAATTTTGACATCGGTAGCACCAAAAACCCTCATTAGTACCATAGGTGACCGTCGTGAACAAGAGGGAATGCCTTTACATAACATGAGTAATCACATGGTGAATGAGGGCATGTCAGGGCACACAAGTGGAAGTGCACAAGTTTCCTTGAAGCACATTACTTTGGATATGCTAAAGGTTACTATCACCGAAGCTATGAAGGATGCACAAAGGGATATTTACTTCTAAAACAGTGAGCTTTTTTGAGGCAAAACAGTGAGCATATACGGCAAAGCAATGTTCTCATGGAGCAAATGTCCAATGCTATGGATGAGGGCTTTAAGAAGCTTGGTGATGGGGTAAATGAAGTGCAAAGGTGTGTGAAAAAGATTGATACTTCCCTTGATAGGACAAGAGGCTGGTCACAACCACAAATATCACTTCCAAATCCATCATCTTGTGGGCTTAATCGGCATGGAAAGGTTGAAATTGAGGTGGAAACTTCCAATGGGTACACTCAAGGTATGAAGACAACACTTCAAGAGAACTTGATTCACCATTGTCAAAGCCTTATGGAAAGGAAGGAATGCATAGGCAAGATTTGATGGAGTCCAAACAAAAGGAAGTAGCCATAATTTCCAATGAGGATAACAAAGATAGATATGCACGGTTATATGATGAGGTCATACATTCCAAGCTACCACCAAAGTCCTTGGCAAAGGATGAATTTGTGGATCGTATGATTTCAACTCCTATTGGAAGCTTATGGTTCAAGCATGGTGAATCATTTGTAGAAGCTTTGTTCTCTTTTGATGGGGAAGGAGTCACTTGTATACAGCTCAAGGAATGGATTCACAATTGGGATGCCTACTTTTATGCATTTCCATGCAATGAAGGTGACAAAGTGAAGCAAGTGACATGAAAATTTGGAGGCAAAGCTAGACAATGGTGGCTGTCATGCAAATTATGCATGAGTACAAATAGGATTGGGAAAAGTTAGCCTATGAAGTGGTACAAAACTTTGTGGGGCTACTCAAGAGCAATGGAGCTTTAGGGAAAAATGCATGCCATTATTACATGTGGATTCATTTCCTAAGTATGCCGAGGAATATTGGTACCTTTCCTTCTTTGTGCCTAACATTGAAGAGAAGGATATCATAGGTGGATTTATGCAAAAATTAGGTAAGGAGTTCATGCAAGTGGTCCAATGCATCATGGATATTGACAATGACATTGCTCTTAATGAGATCATGTTATTAGTGGAGCTCTTCTACAAGCCTACCCCGTCTATACATGAGCTTTCTTCTAGGAGTTCACTTCAGTCCACATCTCTTATTGGAAGCAATTGCTATGGGGACACTTCAAGTGATGAAGGAGCTTTCTACTAGGAGTTCACTTCAGTCCACATCTCTTATTGGAAGCAATTGCTATGGGACACTTCAAGTGATGAAGGAGATGCTAATGATTTGTGTCAAGTGGCTTTAATGCATGTATGGATGGCTGAAAATGAACCAGTTGGACAGCCATGAAGATGCAAGTGTTGATGGGAAAGATGAAGAGCAAATGCATGGATCTTTTCTTGGGGAGAATTATATAGATAAAGATGAATGCAATGAAACTCTTCTTGATGAAGGAGACAACTCTTATATTCCACATCTAGTCATATGTATTCCCATCGTCCTTCATCCATTCTCATCCAATCACATCATATTGCATCTCATCACATCTATCCTCACCACATCACGCCACAACATATTCACATCACATCTCATCCATTCATATCACATCACATCACGTTCACATCTATTTACATCACTTCACATCCATTCACATCACATCTCATCCATTCATATCACATCACATCACGTTCACATCTATTTACATCACTTCACATCCATTCACATCTACCCAAGTCCACATCCATTCGCATCTATTTACATCACTTCACATCCATTCACATCTACCCAAGTACTTGGTGTGGTCGCCTATTGCCTTATACTTGAGTCTTTATGGAATAAGTACAGCTGTATGGTGCATTTGGACAGCTATATGCATGGAATGGGATGATGATATAAAGGATGCCATTGTTGTAAATTTACTGTATGGATAGCCATGGTCATTGGTTTATTGCACCAATCATTAATCAACACTCAACAAGACTCCATGGGAGCTTTTTCATGGCATACTCAAAATCAAATTTCTCCTTCATTTTCTTAGGAGTCATCTCGTATAAACACATGCAACTCTAAGTCAAGTTGGCAAACGCTAAAATGCGTGCATAGCATGAGTTCAAAAGTCAAGTCGCCCCAATGGCCAAAATGAGCCTACAGCGGCATAAGAGTCAAGAGTCAAGTTACAAAAGGCCAAAATGTGCCCAAGTGTAATTCCTTAAAAAGCTTCACCTCACTTATACACATGAGCAACAATGGCTATTTCACAAGTCAAGTCGCTTGTGCTAGAGAGACAAGCATAAAAGTTCAATTGAGTCGCCTATTATGCGGGAAGTAGTGTTGGTATAATTGTCAAGTCCAAAGAGTCAGGAGGAGTAACATAGTAAATTCCTTAAAATACACAAACGTTATAGGAACAGTCTTAGTAAACCTCGATAGCAAAAGCCCATGGACCACTGCTGAGTGTACTTGCACCGCATGTTTCATACAATCAAATCATACCTAGGGGTATCTACATTAAAGGACATGCATTTAGGCACTGTTGGGACCCATGCACTAAGAAGAAGCACTTGGGAAAAGCCCAAAGAACTCACCTTTAAAAAAGAAATCATCGATAGAACGGTCCAATCAATTGATCCTACTCTTAAATTGCCCGATTCTATGCTTTTGATCACCAAATAATGTACCACTAGAATGTTAGAATTTTGCATTGGCTATCCGGATTTAATCCTTGAAAGCCCACCTTGAAGTGAACATCATTTAAGCATATTTAAAAAATGGATATTTGTATTTAATTAAAAGAAGAATTTATATGGTATTTTAAGTAGATAAAGGTTTAAATTAAATTTTGGTGACAAAAGAGAAATTTTCACCATAATTCCACCTAGAAAATTAGGGTTGATAACTAAATTGGTAGAAGGAATATTTTTAGATATTTTATGTGGATAAATCACAAAATTGATATTTACCCAAAATTAGATTAATGGAAGAAGAGTGTTTTTATAAAAAAATTTGATATTCTTATATAGAACCATTTCTTAATCTATTATGGTTAGGAAGGAATAAAATTCATAAAGTTAGAAATTTCCTTACGGTTAGAAGATTAGTAGATGTTTATTTGAAGAAAATCCTTGGAATCAAAGTTAGAAGTAAACCGAATAATTTTGGTTAGACCACGACTGTAAGAATGGTGGCCAGTAAATTACTTGCCCATCTCTCGATTTCTGAATCAAGTAAAAACCTCGTGACCAATTCCAATTCTTGACACAAAGAATAGACTACCGTTGAATTAGCATAGTTTTCCCTTAACTGAAATCACCCCAAGAATCTAGTTGAAAATTCAGTCAAATGACAGGTAGATTACCCTGATGAGAGATCAATGATTCTAAGAAAATCTAGATTAAAGAAAAAGGGTTTTGTGGAACCAATCTCAAACTGGGAATTTTACTTGCATAGAACCTTTGTTTTCTTTTAAAGGATTGTTTTACGCGAGAATGCTCGAGGAAGCATTTGGTATGTGTCTAACTAAGAAGAGACTCATTTTGCAACAACTGGCGGGGAGTCGACGAGGGACATCCCTCGACCTCAACAAAGCCTGCCAAGGTCTTGACCAACCTCGGTATGGTTTAAATGGTGCGCTTTCTATAACGATGGGCGAGGACTGACGAAGCGGTCCCTGAGTGAAGTGCTAGGACACCTAAGTAGGATCCTAGAGGGTTTTGACCAGGTGATGCACGGGCTCACGGTTGCTAGGACACCCATGCGTACGTCAAGGAAGATACGGATGAGCCGAAAGAATGACTTTTGTGAATGGATTTTTGATGTTGGATCTCCTTGGTTGACCAGCTGGTCTTCAACAAAGAGTCCGAATGATATATTTTATAAAACAATGGACTCAATATTTTTGAGGATTATGATCAGTAATACTATGATTTCATTGAAAGATTGTTTTAAAGACAGCCGAATCTGTTAAAATGGCAATTTTATATTGGTTGTGAAGTGGTATGACTACCTTGAATTTTGCTTGAAACGTTGGCTAGGGGACCTGGGAACTCTTTTCCTCGGTACCCAGGCAAAATATAACCAAATTTTTATAAATAGTTACGATTAAGTTACGTTAGTTAGATTAAGTCTTAGGAAGACTCTTGTTCTGTGGGAGAGAATCAGTCAGCTGTGCCTCATTAAAGGAGGAAAAAAGCGATGATTCTATGGACCAAGTACAAGTCTCTTCCTTGATCTGACCATGTGACTTTCGGGTTCAATCGGATCAGTTTGGTTAGTTAAGACTTTGACTCGTTAGATCAATTCTCTCGTTAGATGATTTCCTTGGTGGAATCGCCCATGCCTTTTGGGCGAGGGAAGTTTTTTTGGGCTTGGGTTTCAGAGGAACCGCCGGGCTAGTCTCTTGTTTGGATATCCGTGGTTGGGGGGCGAGGCCCCGAGTGTGGATCCCTGCCCCGCGCGTGAGGCTGATGCCACTTCCGCTGCCAACGCCCTCGGAGGGGGCACCACGGGAGGGGGTGGGGGTCTCACAACTGGTATCAGAGCTTTGTTGAGAGCTAATAAGGAAAGAAAAATGAATTCTTATCAGAAATTTATAATAAAAACTCAAAAAGAGCATTTATGTATTGTATTTTCATTCCTTAAGCTTCATTATTGAAGATTTTTAATCAAAGAATTTGGTTTTATAAGATATGACTGCTTTCGCCTTTGAGCATCTCATCTCTTCCGCTACAACTCGAACGAGCTGAGCCAGACTCGCAAGCCATTTTGAGGATTTATACTTCCCAGACCCAACGGAGAGACGGCAGCACAAGTGGTTTGCAGGGCAATATGTCCATGCCTCTTGTTGCGACCAGCGCGTGATGTTGAGGGAAAATATCTCGTTGGCCATGATTCTGATGAGGTTAAAAGTCATTCACGGTGTTATTTTATATCACCCTACGCCTCGAGATTTTAGACTTTCCTGCCATATCTATAGACTTCTTAGCCGCTTTATTTCAAAGAAGAAGATAGTAGCTCCCTTGGCAGTAAGGGAACATTTGTATCGGGGCATGTCCGTAGCCTAGTATCGTCGTCTTATGCATTTCTCGAGGAGGTTTTGACTTTCTAGAGCCGAGATGCTCTATGTACATATTTTGCAACCTTTGTATAAATAAAGAAATGTTTTATGGAAAAATTCCTTATTGTATAAGTGATTGTTTATTATATGACAAATTGATGAAGCAAAATTTGCTACTCGGACATATGTCATAGATCTCCAATAAGATCTTTTATCTTGTTTAAGAAATTATTTTTCGAACCTCTTAAGTCTTAGGAGCTCGTTGACGAAATCAAAATAAAAATTTAATAATGTATCATTTTTGGTAGAATTATGAGGCGAGGGAACTGTGGCCGACAGCCAGATCCTCTCACTGATGTGAGGAAGAGCTTGACCCCGACGTTCGCAAGGCTCTTCACAGAACTCTGACAGGACCCTTCATCAAAAGTGAAGGGGAGAACTTGGGCGAGGCTGTGGAGAAGTGGGTTGAAGCAATGGAGGAATATTTTTATGTCACCGGATACAACGAGAGAGGAGGAAAATGGCTCTCGCTAGGCTGAAGATTGTGGAAACAGCCAGGGTGGCATGGAGAAACCATTGCGACACTAACCATCTAGATAGGAATACCCAATCCTAGAGTGATATCTCAAAGCCTATCTAAGGAAGAGATTTTGCCCCCCCGGATTTTTAGAAACCAAGATGAATGAATTCTTAGAGCTAAACCAAGGGAGCAAAACTATTGAAGAATATCACCAGGCATTTGCTCTTCTCCTCAAGTACTCACCACCATTAGACGAACCTTTAAACACCCTGCCGAGACATACTCCTTCGTATCAGTCCAATCAGGGTCTCCCACGCCAACCCCAGAAGAGTGCCAGCTCAGCCCTGCAGCCTCCATGCAAAGCAGTCTCTAAACTCCCTCCCAAATTTGGGGAAACCAAAGAGAGAGAGTTCCACCTCAGACTGCAAAACAGCTAGAGCCATTACTATAGCTGAGAAAGTGGAGGAAGAAAAAGAATAGATCTATGCCACAATTGAGCATCAGGGGAATAATCATCAATTTTTAGTCCTCCAGACTCCAGCAGAGTACCAGGGTAAGCAATTCAAGCTTTTGATTGATTCAGGCAGTACTCATTCTTTTATTTCCCCAGGATGTCTGCGTAAGTTAGTCCTAAATCTAAAATCAGGGAAACCTATGCAAGTAGAATTGGCCAGTGTGGAAAGATTCTTTTCACACACCTTGAGACAGACCTTATTCAGTTTAGTCTAGATGGGAACATAACAGAGTGCCAGTTCAAATTCCTACCCTTAGGAATATATGATGGAATCCTTGGAATGGATTGGCTCCATAAGAATCAGGTGACATTCATTGTCACAAAGGAACCATCTCTTTCCTTGACCTTCACGGGAATAAAGTTCAAGGAACTGGAATTTTCGGATCCCCAGTGCTACAATTAGTCAAGGCTTCTAAATTATTAAAAGGGCTCAGAAAGAGGCAAGCTATTTATGTCGTTAAGATGAATCCAGTAGATATAAAATGCAAGGCTAAAGAACCAGAGTGGTTAAGTGAGTATGCAGATGTGTTCCCAGAAGAGCTAACTGAGATACCTCTGTCTCGCGAAGTAGATCATGAGATCGAGTTAACCCCCCTTGGAGCTCACCCAGTAGCCTAGCGTGCATACAAAATGCCAGTCCCCCTAAAGCCATATAACTTAAGGAGTAGTTAAGACAACTGTTAGAGCAAGGATTCGTCAGACCCAGTGTCTCACCTTGGGGTGCGCCCATTCTCTTTCAGAAGAAGAAAGATGGAACGTTAAGACTCTGTATTGACTACAGAGGATTGAATCAACTACAGAAGAAGAAAGATGGAACGTTAAGACTCTGTATTGACTACAGAGGATTGAATCAACTAACAATTAAAAATAAGTATCTTATCCCTGGGATTGATGAACTTTCGGATCTGTTAAGTGGGACCCAAATGTTCACAAAGATAGATCTCAAATCCGAGTACTACCAGATCAGAATCCAGATTAGAATCAAGGAACAGGACATCCCGAAGACAACATTCAATTCTCGCTATGGGCATTATGAGCTCACAGTCATGCCATTTGGATTGACTAATGTCTCTCGACAAAGTTTAATCGTCTTATGCAAGATATTCTCAGAGAATACTTGGATGATTTTGTTCTTGTCTTCTTTGATGATATCTTGGTGTACTTAAAGAATGTTGCAGATCAAGAAATTCATGTGCGCAAGGTCCTGGAAATCCTACGAAAGCACCAACTCTTTGCAAAAAAGAGCAAGTGTTCTTTTTTAGTTGACTGGTTGGAATACTTGGGATTCATAATGTCTAAAGATGGGATTTCTCTTGACCCCGCAAAGATCCAACAGTCGTAGATTGGCCGGAACCCAAGACGGAACCCCTCTCAAGCTTGAGAAGTTTTCTAATTGGTTGTTTTAAATTCAAATCAAGCTTTCCCTAAGAATTTTAATGTGTAATCAAGAAAAAGTTAATCTTTATGCTTATTTGGAATACTTTCTTATGTATATCTCTCTCTCCAAAAAGAATAGTCATTTCTATGGCTAATTCTTTAGCAAAAGAATGCTTCTCATTGATAAATTCTTATTTCAAAACCAAACTCTAAGCTTGTTAAGCTAGAGGATAAGAAAATGATATTTTTATGCTTTTATGCTAACAAAATAATGGTATATTCTTTTAGAATATTTATAGGTAGTTAAAAACTACTTTAATTGATTCTAAATGAGAAAGAGATAATCCTATCAATTTGGGAAAAGAGGAATAATGGGAATAGCTTAATTTAGTAGAATAATCATAATTAAGTTTATGATTATGATTTAAATTCATAGTTTAGATTTAAGTTTAAGAATAGATCTTCTATCATATTTGCATTACAATGTTTTATTCTTTTAAATTATCAGTAATAGCAGCGAAGCTATGGCAAAAATTTTCAAAAAATAATACATATCTTATTTTTATGCATAATGCTAAAAGAGGACTTCCTACCATATTCTAGGATTGGAAATCCTATGCAAAAAGAATCATTTTCATCATATTCATGTGAAATAAATTTTTAGTATTTATGCATAAATATTTAATTTTTTTAAAAGAGAAATTCTAAAAAAAATTATTTTATGTATAAGAATTTTTAAATGATAAAAGAGGAATTCTCATGACATTTGTAATTCAAACATTTAAATAGAAAAATATGAATTTTTATATTTTAAATAATGGGTATTTTATTTAATTTAAAAAAAGAAATTTTAGATAAATTTATTTTATGTATAATAATTTTTAAATGATAAAAGAGAAATTTCCATGACATTTGGAATTCAATCATTTAAATGCAAAAAGAGGAATTTTAAGTATATTAAAAAAAATGGATATTTGTATTTAATTAAAAGAAGAATTTATATGGTATTTTAAGTAGATAAAGGTTTAAATTAAATTTTGGTGACAAAAGAGGAATTTTCACCATAATTCCACCTAGAAAATTAGGGTTGATAATTAAATTGGTAGAAAGCATATTCTTAGATATTTTATGTGGATAAATCACCAAATTGATATTTATCCAAAATTAGATTAATGGAAGAAGAGTATTTTTTATTAAAAAGTATGATATTCTCATATAGAACCATTTCTTAATCTATTATGGTTAGGAAGGAATAAAATTTATAAAGTTGGAATTTTCCTTACGGTTAGAAGTTCACTAGATGTTTATCTGAAGAAAATCCTTGGAATCAAAGTTAAAAGTAAACCGGATAATTTTGGTTAGACCACCATGACTGTAAGAATGGTGGCCAGTAAATTACTTGCCCATCTCTCAATTTGAATCAAGTAAAAAACCTCGTGACCAATTCCAATTCTTGACACATAGGATAGACTACCGTTGAATTAGCATAGTTTTCCTTTATAACCAAAATCACCAAGAATCTAGTTGGAAATTCAGTCAAATGATGGGTAGATTACCCTGATGAGAGATCAATGATTCTCACTAAGAAAATCTGGATTAAAGGAAAAGGGTTTTGTAGAACCAATCTCAAACTAGGAATTTTACTTGCATAGAACCTCTGTTTTCTTTTAAAGGATTGTTTTACGCCAGAATGTTGGAGGAAGCATTTGGTATGTGTCTAACTAAGAAGAGACTCATTTTGCAACAGCTGGCAGGGGGAGTCGACGAGGGGCGTCGCTCGACCTCGGCAAAGCCTGCCGAGGTCTTGACCAGCCTCGGTATGGTTAAAATGGTGCGCTTCCGATAACGATGGGTGAGGATTGACGAAGCGATCCCTGAGTGAAGTGCTAGGACACCTAAGTAGGATCCTAGAGGGTTCTGACCAGGTGATGCACGGGCTCGCGGTTGCTAGGACACCCATGCGTACGTCGAGGAAGATACAGATGAACCAAAAGAATGACCTTTGTGAATGGATTTCTGATGTTGAATCTCGTTGGTTGATCAGCTGGTCTTCAACGGAGAGTCCGGATGATATATTTTGTAAAACAATGGACTCAATATTTTCGAGGATTATGATCAGTAATACTATGATTTCATTGAAAAACTGTTTTAAAGCAAGAATGCAGAAGGTGTTATGCCCACCCCATCGCGTAGCAGTGGGGCTTCAAGGTTCTTTACAACTGCAACTTCAAAAGATCTGCCATATGGGTCCACTACTAACATAGAGGCTGGGGGCTCATGCATGCAAAATGGCATAAGAGTTAAGTACAGCACGTCGATATCAGAGGAAGCGGCCAAAAAATAAAGGCCACTTTGAAAATGAAAGTTATGGTGGTAGAAGAAGTGTAGAGAGTGGAGCACAAGTATGAAGTTTTTAAGATCGAATTGCATGGGGATGATGCACACATGGGAAAATATGATGTGCATGTGAAAGATAAACCGTGTTGCATATGTGCAGATTTTGGTAAATATTTCCAATGCACAATCCCCCAAAAGTAAATTTACAACCTCATTTATGAAATGTGTTCCCCCATCACTTACTATTTCCAACAAACAACCATAGCGGGTAATAATATACTCATAGATAAACTTTGTTGTTCTATGAGCATCAACTTTAACTATGGCTTTGGCTTCTACCCATTTTGAACAATAGTCCATGTTCACAATGATATATCTTGCCCTTGTAGATTTTGCTGCTGGACTTATAAGGTTGACAAATTCCAAGCCCTGTGTTTGGAATAAACCAAGAGACATGATAGCAGTCAATGGCATTCTATCTTTGTTATGAGTGATGTCAAACCATTGGCATTCATCACATCTTTTAACAAATTATGTAGCATCTCTAAATAATGTAGGCCACCATAACCGAGCTTGAAAGACTTTCTTGGCTGTAATCCCCCCCACTAAGCTACAATGAGCTTCCTCTAAAATAGGAACATATTCAGCCTTTGGTACACATCGTTGAGAGGAATATCATCTTTGCCTAGCTAATAAAGTTATCCAGAGATTAATTGAAAAGGTGCTGCTAATCCTATCAATTTTTTGACTCTATCTTTGGGCATAGCCTTGTATATAGCTAATCCGTTGGTTAAGAAGTTTACTATATCAATGCTCCACTCAAGAATTATATCCACTTCGAACAAGGGATGGAGATCATCATCTACCCCCATAAGAGCTTCTCCATTTGAAATTGTGGATGAATGATCAGCATGCACATGTGTGGATCCCTTATGTAGTACTATAACCGTAAAGTCAAACTCCATCAAGATGAGTAACCATCTTGTAATGTGTCATGTAGCACATGGTTTATTTACCAAGTAAAGAAGATCTTGGTGGTCAACAAAGAACACAAATTTGTTAACTAACAAATAGTATCGTAACTCATTTACTGTGCATAGCCCATGGCCAATCCTTCCCTCTCAGTAGTTGTGTAATTTTTCTCAGCATCATTGAGCTGCTAGTATACATCCAATAGAAAATGTAGAGGCATTGATGTGCACATGGAAGGTGACATCCCATTTTGGTGCTCTTAGTATGGGAGCTGATACCAATGCCTTTTTGAGTTTATCATAAGATTCTTGACATTCCTCTGTCCATACAAATATAATCAAAAGTTTGTACAAGGGTCTTGAAATTTTTGTATACATGAAGATAAATCTCCTATAATAGCCAACATGACCCATGAACCCTTGCACTCCCTTAGGATTTATTGGTGGAGGTAATTCAAGGATCACTTTGATTTTACCATCATTTGTGGAAATACCATTTTTAGAGACAATGTGTCCCAAGACTACTCCATGCTTTACCATGAATTGGCATTTCTCTGGATTCATGGAGATTCTATAGAGTCTACATCTGAGAAACACCTTCCTTAAACAGCGTAAGTGTCCCTTCAAAAGTGATGCTACAGCTAGATCATCCTTAAAAAATTCAAGAAATTCTCTTAGATAGTCCAAGAAAGTTGTACACATTAGCCTTTGGAAGGTTGTGGGAGCATTGATCAAACCAAAAGGCATAACCTTGTAAGCAAAAGTGCCCCATTCAATAATGAAAGCTGTCTTATGTTGATCAGCAAGATCAATTTGAACTTGGTAGTAGCTTGAGAAGCCGTCCAAAAAGCAATAAGCCTCCTTTCTAGCTACCCTTTCTAATACATGTTCAGTGAATAGCAAAGGATAATGGTCCTTAATTGTGGCTGCATTGACTTTCGCATTGACTTTCTTCAGGTCAACACACACTCTGAGTTTTCCATTCTTCTTTGGAACAACCACTATTGGTGAAACCCATTCACTGTGTTATATTTCATAAATAAACTCAGCCTTGAGCTTATCAAGTTCTTGAACTAATTTTGCATAATTAGGATTCATAGGACAAGACCGCTACCTTACTAGTTGGGCATCATCTATAATAGGGATAGTGTGCTTGCAAACTTCAAGTAACACCCCTTTCATATTTGTGTATTTCCAGGAAAACACATCTTTGAATTCCTTCAAAAGATCAATAATATCCTTCTCCTCCGCTTTTATTAAGTCTGTAGTAGCAATGCAAACCGGTTTAGGCTCTTTAGCGGGTTCAACAAGATTAACTTGTTTGACCTCAGTAGATCTTTCATATGAGGGTCCCGCACTTTCTTCCTTGGTTCTCATAGCCTTTTCACTGTAAACAATGCATTCTCCTATGTTATAGTTTCTGAATACTCAGGGATTTTGCACACGTCTTCTTCAAGCTGTTTCTCTTCCCAAGTTTTCCATTTGGCTTCTTTTAGAAGCTTATTCTTCTTCTTTTTGGAACTTCAAGTCATCTTTTTGGAGGGAGGAGATATCTTCTAAAGATGTTTCAGATTAATCATTAGCTCCTCTGATTGACTCAAGGGTTTGAACAGGAGTGACTCAAGGGTTTGAACAGGAGTGATCCAATTAAAATCCTCTCCTAGAGTACTTATCATAGGATTGCACAGCACCACCCACATACTGTAAGAAATGATTCTCACTTTCAAGATTAGGGTGAGGGCTTGGCCTAATCCTCAAAGGTTTGTTCCTAATTTTACCCAATTTCTTTTTTGCTTTTCTTATTTTCTTATAAAGGATATCTTCATGATCACTTCTGCTTGAAGCTTGATCATTACATATTTCCTTTATCGATACGGGATTGGCCTAATCCTCAAAGGTTTGTTCCTAATTTTACCCAATTTCTTTTTTGCTTTTCTTATTTTCTTATAAAGGATATCTTCATGATCACTTCTGCTTGAAGCTTGATCATTACATATTTCCTTTATCGATACGGGATTTATCATAAGCAAAATAACTTCCGTGTTTTCATCTTTCCAGAATTTGGTTTTAATTTTTGGGAGTACTACATCCATAGTTGCCAATAATTGCATCCAATTTTCACAGTATGTTGGATATGGAATGGAGGCTATCTCATGGTTATGTTTATTGATTTCCTTTGCAATTTGGTTTAGATTAATATCCATGTCTCCATTTATAACGTGTGCTTTTTCAGCAAAAATTTCCTTCTCGAGATGATTAATATTTTCCTTGCACATAAGACATACACTAGTTACAATGGATTCCCTTGAATGGAAAGTAGTATCGGAATCCATGTCTATTGGATACCTAGTGGCTGGGTGAGCATTGTGATTAGTCAGATTGACTTTGATCAATTGCTCTTCATTTTGAAGATAAATGTTATTAGTTTGCTAATTATGAATCATCAATAACTGTCTCATGAATGGCCTTCTTAAAATAACATCATAGATAGTTGGCCTTGGGAAATCCATGTGATAAGAAAGGTATGCTCAAAAGTTATGCCACATGTTTCCATGCGCATCCGACTTATCTTGCCAAATGGCCATTCGAGAGAATCGTCTTCCATTTTAACTAACACACTAGTGGGCTCAAGTTTTGTCTTTCCCCACTTCTCCCAACATGTCTTATTGGCTATTCTCACTCCAACTCCGCCATTAAGTATGGCTTGAATTTTGTATTCCTTATATGAGAGTAGAAGTGTAGCATTCATGTCTTCGCTTTCATAATATTAGTATACTCCTAATTTATTAATAGGAACTTCTGGAAGACTTCCTTCTCGATTTGAATTTGAATTTTCATTGTCCTCATCATCAATCTCGTCTATCTTTCCCTAAGGCGTCCACTTAGACATTTTTGTACATCATTCCACATGGTAGGCTCACCTTTGGCCTAAAGGAATAGTGAGTGGAGTAGACAAGATTGTCTGCAACAATTCCACATTCCTTGGGTGATGATTTTATTTTTGGACAAAGTTGCCTTTAGGAAAATGTATAGACCTTGTAGTAAAGAGGCCATTATTAGACTTTTTTTCTATTTCTCGACCTTCACTTCCAAGATACAGAGGAAGAGTTTCCAAAGATCCCACAAGGGAATCAAGGTCTATTTCATATTTCCAAGATTCAGGAAGAGAGTTTGCATCAATGATTGAAGGCACCTTAGATCTTTGAGGAGATCTAAGAGTTGCATGTTGCCAAAGATCCTTGAGATCTTGGTCAGTTTTTTGTTCAAGGAAATCTGAGAAGAGGGATTCTCGCTCCTCTTGAAGAGTCTGGTTTCTAGGTTTACAGGGAAGATTCCCGTGCACCTCATTGTCCTTTGTTAGATGTTCATTTATTTCCTTTCTTAGTCTTAGTCTTGATTTTTCTAGACTCGGAGTCCATCATCTATCTCTAGTATTTCTGAGAGTGGTGTGGAAGAACAAGATTGGGGAGTCTTTGTTAATCCAATTCTAGGATTAACAAGAGCTATCGCCATTATCTTACATCAAGGAGTCACGGTAGATACACCAAAGGGTCATACATTCAAGATATGAAGCAACAGTGTCCAAAGCTACAATTTGGACGGGGCGATTCCTGCTTCTAGAGTGTGTGGTAGCAAGCAAGGATGAAGTCCTAAGTGATGTACTTCATGGATATATTATGAGAGTAGTCATTGTAATTGCATTAGGCCTCTTCATGGATATATTATGAGAGTAGTAATTGTAATTGCATTAGGCCTCTTATGAGCCTAAAGTGCCCGACCGGCCATAGTTTAAGTGAGTGTGAACACTTATGGCCATGTATATAAGTGAATATCTCTCATAGTACAATATACTCTCCCATTGTGCTATTGAGTCTTGCTCTTGCTAATCTCTCTCCCTAATGCATGCTAGTAAGTGTGTGTGAGTGAAATGAGGTGAGAGGAGGGACGAGTACCCGTAGTGCAACGCGGCGGCGTGACAACGCTCGTGGCGGGAGGCACGGTGGAATTGCTTCTCAAGGAGTTATAGAGCTTGGAGATCTCAAGGGTTATGAATCGGCCATTGGACAAATCCTCATGATAGTTGCGGTTCACTAGGTAATCTCTTTTTGAATGTGTTTCAAGGAGGCTTAGGGTGAATCATAACATTTTTGGCATCGCGTCGGGGAGCCATCCCTTGGCTTTTTCCATCATTTTGCCTCTAATCTACACATAACCCATTGCGCCCAGTATCTTGATTAATGGTTTCCCATGAAAAAGATGTGGATTTGATGGTGATTTGTGTGAGATTTGGTGTAGAATAGCTCTCTTTATTTTTGAAAAGAATGCTTTTTGCTTAATTTTTAGATTAATTTATTATTTTTGTTGTTGTTTTTCATGTTCTTAGGGCTTGCACATAGTTTTCATTAGGCTTAGTTTGCATCCACCATTGCATCAAACAATGCAATAGAATGTAATTTTTAGTGAATGTTAGCTCTCTTTAGTGTTAAACATAGAACTAAGATCATTAATTTTAGTTTGATTGTGTGTTTGTTGTTGTTGAAATTGTTTAGATTAGAGTGTTAGCAAGCATTAGGAGTAGCTTAATCTTTCAAAAAATTTCTTAAAACCATCAAAAAAATCCTTGAATTTGACTAATTTCTTTTAATGGATTGGTTTTTATCATTGAGGGTGATTAATCTTGCTCAAGAGGTAAAAAATTTAAAAAATGTGTTAATTGGGGTCTAAATTGATCATATAAGTAGTCGAAATTGGTGTTTTTGAGTGTTTTGAGAGCATCTAGATACATCAAAACACCTAATCACATCAAATTTTTCATCTATTGGAGAATGTTGTTTACCTTAAAAGAGGAGACCATAATTAAGAGTCTAATTAATCTCCTATTTTAAATTAATTTACATAATTGTTGATGCACAAAGATTAGCATTTCCTTGCTCTATTCAATGATGTGCTTAATTGTGTGAATTAATTAAGGATTAGTGGTTAATTAGAGGCCTTGATTAGTGTAAAAGAGAAAAAGATTAACGAAAGGATTAATTCTTAATCACTTTTTTACATAACTCATTAAGACTAATGAGAATTTAATGAGTAGATGCTCATGAGTTGTCAATTTGTCCATTTTGGGAGTCATTAAAAGGTTGACTTTTTTGATTCCTACTTTCCTTTTTGGGAAAATGTCCATATCCCTTCCATTTTAAATTAAAAAATATCCCTTCAAAAAGAGAAATTCGTATTTCCCACTAGACTCAAAAAAAAATCGTGAAAACTTCACGATTCATGGAACTTGAAAACTTCACGGTTCACGGAATCTTTAACAAAAAAATCGCGAAAACTTCACGGTTTACGGAACCGAAAACTTCACGGTTCATGGAACCTAAAAGGTTCACGGAACCTTTGAAAACTTCACGGTTCATGGAACCTAAAAGGTTCACGGAACCTTTAAATTTTTTTTTATAAAAACTTCATGGTTCATAGAACCTTTAAAAAAAATAAAAAAATTCACGGTTCACGGAACCTGAAAACTTCACGATTCACGGAACCTAAAAGGTTCACAGAACCCTAATTTTTTTTAAAAAAAATCGCAAAAACCTCACAGTTCACGGAACCCTAAAAAAAAGAATTTAATAATCCGTGAAGTCCGGTTCATGGCGTGAACCATTTTCTGCAATTTCACGAAACTAGAGTTTACGTAAAAAAATAAATAAATTTATTAATCCTTGAAGTTCGGTTCATGGCGTGAACCATTTTTTGCGATTTCACGGAACTAGAGTTCACGCCCACAAAAAAACTCGTGAAGTCCATCTCGACATGGGGGTTCGTTGTGGCAAACAAAAAAAGACTATGGAAAACACTCCTGTTTGGAGGCCCGTATCTCCTAAACCATATATCCGATAAAGACGCTCTAGGGCTCATCGAAAAGTTGACATTGAGCTCTTTGAATTTGGACTCGGCCGTCCGAAGTCACAATTGACCATTTTGGCCTCCGACCAGCAGCCTCAAAATTCGACCCGAAAATCGAGGTAAAAAATAGCCCAAAAACCATGAAAAATCGCAAAAAACAACGCGAAAACGACAATAAGTAATAGTCGGGCTACTTTTTGAAGGTCTAAATGACAAAATCACGGACGACTCAGGGAAACAAAGTTGTAATACTCCAAAAATACTACAAATCCTTCATACAGAGTTTTTCAAAATTCCTTTTCGAACACCCTAAAAAACGTGTTGCGAAACATGGAAAAAATTCTTGATTTTTTTTTCGTCTTGAGGCACTTATGGAAAATAGGTTTTAGAACCTCCTCTTCCATCTGGAAAGTTACTAGCATACGCTTTTCCTAGAAAATTATCTCAGGTCGTTCACGTGCGTATAGCGCCTAAGCTAATTAGGGCAAATGAACACCCATTTGATCCAATGAAGAGTATGCCAAGCCTCTTGAGGCTATAACGGGCTGTGGGAGAATATAAAAAGAAAAAAAATTGTGTTTGCTCATTAAGAAGCATTTAGGCACTCTAACATGGCCACGATAGAGGGATTACTAGGGATCACACAAGGATTGCCAGGGATCACACAAGGACTGAACCCAATGGCTGGCTATCTTTCGACACAATCTCATGACCCTCGAACTATGGGATTTGTTAGGTCAACCAACACTCACAGCACATCCTGAAAGGATTACCTTTACACAAGACTTGAACATGCCATGTTTGGGGTACTTTAAACATACAGTATATATTGAAACTAACCCCCTCACTTGCAAGTTTTTTGTGGTTATGTGTTGGAAGCAGATTTGATCTTGGGGCATAAATGGACTATTGCTACCCAAGCACCACTGTGCTTTGCCTAGCGATAGAGTCATCTTATGATGGTCAACGACAAAAAGTTGACAATACCATACTGCAAGGAAGAGGATCCAACTTTAATGGATATCTATGATGTTGAACGCAAAAGGATACAAGCCTCTTCCAACCACAAAAGCCCCTCTACACAATGACCTACCATCTGTGTTAACAACCGACTCCGATAAAGCATCTACTTCTTCAACCCCATCCTCACCTACAAAGTTCAACGAGGTGAGTGCACACTCATGTTTGTATTTTGTGCATAGATGATGGTAGAGTGGCTTCTCGGTTGAGCTGTTTGTGCTCCCGAGTGCGATTAGGCAAATCCCCAATGACATTTGGTCATTCCTTGTGCCTTTCTCATGGCATAAGGGCCCTCCATGGTAGATTGGCATAGACCATGTATTTTGTGCATAGACCATGGTAGATTGGCTTCTCGGTTGAGCTGTTTGTGTACCCGAGTGTGATTAGGCGAATTCCCATGACATTTGGTCATTCCCTGTGCCTTTCTTGTGGCGTAAGGGGCCTTCATAAGTGGCATCGCTACAAGGGAATAGCCCCATCACATAGGCACTATGGATTTTGAATACATGTGTGTACAGTGAGAATGTTGCAGACACGGTAGATACACCAAAGGGTCATACATTCAAGATATGAAGCGACAGTGTCCAAAGCTATAACTTGGACGGGCGCCCGTAATGGTGTGACGGAATATTTATAGCAATTTTCGCCTTAAGAGCATGTGGTAGCAAGCAAGGATGAAGTCCTGTGATGTACTTCATGGATATATTATGAGAGTAGTCATTGTAATTGCATTAGGCCTCTTATGAGCCTAAAGTGCCCGCCGGCCATAGTTTAAGTGACTGTGAACACTTATGGCCATGTATATAAGTGAATATCTCTCATAATACAACGTACTCTCCCATTGTGCAATTGAGTCTTGCTCTTGCTAATCCTCTTGCTAATCTCTCTTCCTAATGCATGCTAGTGAGTGTGTGTGATTGAAGTGAGGCGAGAGGAGGGACGACTACTCGTAGTGCAACGCGGCGGTGTGATAGCGCTCCTGGGATGTGCGGTGGAATTGCTTCTCAAGGAGTTGTAGAGCTTGGAGACCTCAAGGATTACGAGCTTTGCCATTGGAAAGATCCTCACGACAGTTGCCATTTACCATGTAATCTCTTTTTGGATGTGTTTCAAGGAGGGTTAGGGTGAATCGTAATAGTCTTCACTGGCCCATACACACTCTAACTCCAATTGAGTTTGTTTAACTGAATTTGTAGCTGCCTTAAGGCATTGCTTTTCTTCCACTGGGTTGGGATATTGCATCAACTGTCTAGGTAGCTTTTGCAAATTCTGTTCCAAACTACCATCAATGGCTTTTTTGGTATAGTTTAAGGTTTCATCGGTGGAGATAAAAGGAGACGATTCTGAATTAAGGAGACGATTTTGAACTATAAGATTTAGATCCACCTTGGATTTCAACCTTATCCTTGTCGTTACCAACCAGGATACCCTTCTTCTTGTTGTGTTTCCTTCTCTTTTTTGCATTTTTATTGAAAGACATCAATTTCAGTAGCTACCTTTTCTAGGGGCTTGCTTGGCTTGAGCTCTTGTTTTTAGTACTACAGTGACCAAAGTCAAGATTGGGTTTTTTTCCTTCCCCAAAGAACTCCTAGCATGTTTAAGGTTGTTGTCGGTCTAGGAGGACCACTACTAGAAGGTTGGGTGGTACAGTAAGGGTAATCTTTGAGTAGATGCTCTATCCCACAACCACTACACCATCTATCTAGGGGAACATGATTTGTTGCAGTCGAGCTATCCTTGTAGACTTTATTCGGACACTCAGCTTTTATGTGAGGACCACCACATGCATAACAAGAGAGTGGGGCTCGTCTAGTAACAATATTTATGTCTCTTCCTTGTGCTGATGCTGCTATAT
This sequence comes from Cibotium barometz, assembly GCF_041138505.1. NCBI lineage: Eukaryota > Viridiplantae > Streptophyta > Polypodiopsida > Cyatheales > Cibotiaceae > Cibotium > Cibotium barometz. The sequence goes on from NC_141048.1 coordinate 19,538,832, forward strand.
TCATCAATAATGTAATCCTGGTCTAATTTCGGGTCTCATACTGATTCCTCAGTATGCTCTAAGCCTTTGATGCCTTAGTTGTGTGTTGAATCAAAGTAAGAATAGAATCACTTACACTGGTGACAATGGCACAAAGTGAATTCACATTGCACCTCTTTCATGCCCAAAGATGTGTAGCATCTGGTGGAAGTGTATTCACGCTATTATTGGGGTTGAGAGTTCCTACTAGTTCTGCAGTCGTTCTTAGAATAGTTTCTAGACGCTCATAAGAGTCTAAACTGGTGTTGATTTTGAATTTTGAGAGAGTGTTATTTGTCCCATTGCCTTCTGTGAAGGCTGGTGGACAAATATGTAGGATTGGTGCAACAAAAGAGGTAAAAGCCATCACTCCTAGTATTCTATGCAAAGAAAGAGTAGACTTTTTGCACTTTCTACTAAAAACACCTAAGCTCTGATATACCATATAAGAATATAGCACATCTAAAAGATAGATAACAAAACAAAGTGCAATAGACAATGTAATAGATAGAGAATTTAAAATTCTGAGATAAGTACAATGTGATGGCGCTGTCCACCCATGCGCTCTCAACAGTAGAGATTAGATTGCAATCTAGATAGACTCTGGATAGAGGAAGTACTAAGTGTAGAGAGCATGGATACTCACAAGTATTGGATACCTTACCTTATGATAATTATGTCCATATATAGTGTTGGTGTGGTAGACACAGTCAGTTACATTGTATGGATGCGGTCTCACTGCCCACACATCAAGAATGCAGCCAACCATCCATCGCCCACCCACCACTAATAATGAACTTAGGTATCCTAGGAAATATTACCCCTTGACCATCTCCTAACCATTAATGGTCATAACATTAGTGTCTAGGCCATGGTTCCTACCAAAGACATGTGCACCAATGGCTTCTTCTTATAATGGGGGCCTTTACAAATGTACACCAAACATAGATGTGATATATATGCTGAGAGGCGGACATTGACTGTATACTAATAGCGTGGTCGTGTGATTAAATCATGTAGATTGAAGGAAGCAGATAAGAAGGAGTGTAGGAATAGTGCTAAAGTAACAATGAAGGATCTCGATGGTTCATGGATCATCGATAGTGGAGCATCCCAACATATAACCAGTCAAAGGGCAAATTAGCTCCCTCAAGCTTATGGTGGGGGAGGGCATATTGGTAGCAATCAAGAACGATGCCAAATGCCAAGCCATGGGAGCATGACCTCAAGCTTGTGGCGGAGTCCATCCTAGTAGAGGTTAGGAGCAATGCCAAATGACCAGCCATGGGAATAGGTACCATTTCTTTTATTTCAAGCAATGGTGATACTAAGAAGTTATGCCATCTATTGTTAGTTGTGGCCATAGCTAACCATTCTCAAACATCAATAGGAATCTGCTATACTTTATGTGCTAGAAATCAAGAGTAATCTGATTTTAGCTGCGGCCATAGGTGACCACCCATGACTCGAAGGTTCTCTTCAATAAGGATAGTGTAGTCATCACAAATGCCATCGATGGGGAGCAATGTTGTAAGGAGAGGAATCCAACGTGATAACTTGTATGAGATGTTGACTTTCATAGCCTAAGACCATGTTTGGACAAGCAAGTTATGGCATGAAATATTTGGGTGATTAAGCTTTATAGTATTAAAAGAGATGTAAAGGGCTCGGATGAAAGGATTGGGATTATGGCACATCTGCCAGCGTTTTTTGAAATATCAGATATATGTGAAGCTTGTATGATGGGTAAGTAACATTAGCATGCATTTCCATAATAAAGAAAGAATCGTATAAAGGCTCATCTAAAGCTTGTCCATGCAAATCTTTATGGTAAAATGCAATGCACTGGGTGGTTCTTCCTACTTTTTGTTATTGATCTCGATGACTTCAGTCAGAAGATGTGGGTGTATTTTCTTTGGGATAAGGCTATGAGATACGAAAGAGGCTGAAGTAGTTTCGAATAGATCGAGGAGGAGAATTCACATCTTCTAAATTCAATGCCTACTGCAAGGAGCAAAAGATCAAGAGAAATTTGACAGTTGTTTATATTGTCCAACAAAATAGTGTTGCAGAGTATAAGAATCACACAATTGATGGAGATACCACATGAATTATGCTTAAAGGGATGGAGATAGCATGAAGAATGGTTAAAGGGAAAGGAATGCTAAATTCTTTTTGGGTCAAGGTAGTTAACACTACAATGCATATCCTTAACACAAGTTGGTAAAAAAGGGCATGACATCTCACAAAGCCTATTCTCATAAGAAACCTTCAGTAGCATATTTTAGCATTTGGATGTGACTATTTTATTCATGTTCCAGACTCATCTATGTAGTCAAAGGGATACTCAACTGTATAAACTAAAGGCAAAGAAGATAATTATCAGCCACGATGTTGTTCTCGTGGAATAGCCTCATTAGTAGGTTGTTCACACTATCATTCAACAAAGAAGTAACCCAATAGATACATCCAACCAGTGACAGTAGCAACTCCACAAGAGGTAGATTTATTAGATGATGGTGAAGAGAAGCCTGCAACACCATAGAAGGAGCCATATCCTAAATGAGTGAAGCAACTCTTCGATGGAAATCTCCTTCTGGTAATAATCACAGATGAGCCAGCAATTATGTTCACACAAATCTAAGAGAATAGAGAAGTAGAAGAGGGCATCCTCTCACATTGTCAATATGGTCTTGATGGGTGAGATAATGAAAGTACAGGAGTCAGCCAACTTGGAGGAAGCATTAGCACATCTAAACTGGAGGGAGGCCACCATGCAGTTATGACTCAATTATAAGAAACTACACTTGGGATCTTATGGATCATCCTGTAAAACTAAAAGTTACTAGCACCAAGTCAGTTTGGAAGATGAAGTACAAGTTTGATGGTCCATTGGATAAGTACAAGGCATGGCTCGTGGCAAAGGGGTTACACAGGTTAAAGGGCTCAACTTTTAGGAGACATTCACCCCCACAACTAAGATTGTTTGTCACGCTATTTGTATAGTGGTAAGTGGTTCTAACTTGTATTGCAAATTAATATTTCTTAATAGCCATCTCAAGGAGAAGGTTAATGTGGCATAACCACTTGAGTTTAAGATATTGGTTTAGAAAACAAAGTTTGTAGACTCTAAAAGGCATTGCATATGCTAAAATAGGCCCCTCAGGCATGGTACCAATGGATAGATGCTTTGGTCTTTTTAAAAGCCCACCATGTGCAAATTTGTATACTTTCTTTGAACAAGACATGTACATTAATCATTGTCCTATATGTGGATGACCTATATGTACATGATCATTGTCCTATATGTGGATGACCTCATGAATCATTGTACTACATGTGGACAACTTCATTATGATAGGGAAGCATGCAAAGTAGATTCAACAAATCCAATAAACATAGGAGATGTTGACTTTAAAGTTTGAAATGATAGAACTTGGGATTATGCATTTCTATTTGGGGATCGAGGTTCGGCAAGAGTCAAATAGAATCTTCATTTCTCAATAAAAGTATGCAATAGAAATTATGAAGGCATTTGGCATGGCTAGTCAATGGTTACATCCATAGAGGTTAATGCAAAGCTATCTATGGAAGATGCTTCTCCACTTATGAATATGAAGTTGGTGGGGAGTTCGATCAATACATGGCTTGGCATCAACTTTGTAGTTGGTGTCCGTAGTGGTTCTCAAATCAGCCCCCCAGAGAGACTCTTAGGAGGCAAAGATGCGAGTGTTAAAGTACATCAAAGGTACCATTGGGTATGGCATCACTTACACATCAAAAAATATCTTGACTAGATTTTTTGACTTGGATTGGGCAAGAGATTGTGATAGCAGAAAATTTATTTTTGGTTACTAGATCAACACACCTACAATGGCAAGAGATTGTGATAGCAGAAAATTTATTTTTTGGCTTGGATTGGGCAAGAGATTGTGATAGCAGAAAATTTATTTTTGGTTACTAGATCAACACACCTACAATGGCACTTTCGTCTACATAGGCTAAGTACAAGGCAATATGCTTTGCTTCATGAGTTTGGTTGAGAAGGACTTTAGGAGACATGGGTGTTACCAAAGTGTACATTGAGATACAACATCATTATGTGCGCGAGCTTAGCATGGATGGAGAGGTGAAGCTAACGATAGAGAATGCATATATTTTCACATTGAGATACAATGTTTCTATTAGAGTTGCATGAAGATTGCCAAGAACTCAATGCTACTATCAAAATTGCATGATGACTGCCAATAACCCGATGTTCCATGTTCGTAGAACCCTGATGATTGAGAATGTAGATAGAGAATGCATTATTACTAATAGAGATACAATGTTGCTATTAGAGTTGCATGATGATTGCCAAGAACCCAATGCTACTATCGGAGTTGCATGATGATTTTACCAATAACCCAATGTTCATGCTCACATAAGAACTCGATGACTGAGAATGCAAATAGAGAATGTAGACATTTTCACATTGAGATACAATGTTGCTATTAGAGTTGCATGATCATTGCCAATAACATGATGCTGCTATCGGAGCTGCATGATTTCCAATAACCCAATGTTTCATGCTCGCATGAAGTTGATGTTGAACAGAAGAGATAGTTCATGGACAGTTGGGGAGAGGGGTTGGGAAAACATTTGCTCAATGCTCCACCCTCGTGTTGTTACTATAGGTGATGGATGTGCTCTATTTTGTAAGGCCCCCTATATGAGGAGTAGCCATTGTCGTAAGTACTCGAGCACCCATAGTTTAAACACTGGATGATGGCAGCCAAATGTAGTCAAATGGTTAGGAGATGGTTTACGTGTCCTCGGTTTTTTAATATCCCATAGCAAGAAAAGGATCCATAAGCACAGAGAGCCCTTTTTGAAATGAGGGTCTCAGTGTCCCACTTTTTCTTAACAACATTTGGATGTGTGCAAAGGGTGCCCGACTAAGTTACAAGTTTATTTGTTGGCACCTGCCCACATAATGGGGAGGCAAAAAGATAATGATGGATGTGTGTAAAGGGCCTACATGTGACCTTAGTGTGTAAAGCACTCTCATTGGCATGACGAGTGTCAGAACTTCTTGCTCATTGTCCAAGTTAACTTGGCCGCCCTTACACTTTTGATGGGGACATACATATATGCCCTACTCTACCAGAGCCTTTGTTAACTTGGCCGCCCTTACGGGACATACATATATGCCCTACTCTATGGGCGAGGGTGACTTTTGGGTGAGTGTCGGGACTTCTCACTCATTGTCCAAGTTAACTTGGCTGCCCTTACACTTTTGCATATAAGCACCCAAAATGTTTTTGGTATTAATTAATTAGGTTGGGCAATGAGGAGACGATGGTTTAAAAGGTTTCAGTAAGTTGCAGTGAAGCCCCTATTTAGAATGAGAACTTCCTTAAGAAGTCATAGTTGACAAGTGGATTTTTTACATGACCTACACATATCTTCACGAGGGTTGTGCAAAGAAGTCGTCTGTTTATTTTAAGCTTTACCAAACCAAATTGCTTCTTTGTCAGGGAAGCATCACATGGAGACCTACAGATTAATCTCTCTCTCTCTCTCTCTCTCTCTCTCTCTCTCTAACAAGAGCATCTCTCTCACAGACACACATGTGTGCCACGTGCGAGAGAGCTGAAGCGATGATAGGGCCTTGCAGAGAGAGGTCAGGCTGGGCACTTTAGGGCGAGGGGGGTGAGTGGCGGAGAATTATTGCTGCATGAGGTTTTCTTCCAAAATTCGAGGACTGCTTGGAAGCTACACAGGAGGGGGAGCAGGTGGTTTTGGTGGAGGGGAGGGGGAGCAGGTTTTGGTAGAGGGTTCAGGTGGTGAGCAGGTACGGGGCGTGGTTGTGGCAACAGGAACGCAGGTACAGCATTGGACAGAGCTACGAAGACAACATTATGTGGCCTTTAACTTTATTGTATTCATTTATTAATGCAACGTAAGTGGCATTAATAAATATGCACACAAAACGTTCTCAATATGCATATATGCACGTGAAAGATAGCCCACCATCCATGGCTCGGGCAAAGATGCTAAGTGTGTAAAAGGGCGCCCGCCCAGTTGGTGTTACTGAAAAGTATTGTCCGGCAGAAGCGCGTGTGAAAGAGTGCCTTCCGCGTTACAAACGTAACCAGAATGCTGCGTTTTAGGGCTTAATTACAGCATGTCGAAGAAGAACAGCCTCTCAAAGCGCAAGAAGCAGCACGAGTTCAACCTCAAGCGTGAGCAGCTTACCCGCTACTTGATCTCTGAAATCAACGCTCTCTGTAATGTGTGTGTTCTGTCCTGTTGTTGCTGCAGGGGAGAGAGAGGACAAAGCAAAGAGAGACAAAAAGCTAAAAGCCAAGGCTGACAAAATGAAGGTACTCCAGAAAACCCTCTGTTATCTTATGTTTCCCGCTGAATCTGTTTTTCTCTGAGTAGTAATCCTTCTTTGATCAGATCGATTCATCCAATAAGAAGAGTGGAAGCAGAAGAGGTTTCAAGGTTGGCAAGAGGGCTAAGGTGAAGGTCAAACCTTCAGCCCTCTCCAAAGCCAAAGCTGCACAAGCCATGGAACTGGACTCTTGAATGTATCTGGTCCTCTTTTATTTTTTGCCCGGGGGGGGGTGGCTGCTGCCATGGCTTTGCGGATTGGCTCAAGGTCACGATGATCATCAGGTGAAAATTGTTTCTCTCTGATCTCTACACACAATGCCAGCTATGGACACATGCATGGTTATATGCCTTTTCATGTATCTTTACATGTGTTCTCCATCGTTGACAACCCGCCGGTGCTGGAAATTTTTTATTGCATTCATGTGTTTTGGCTTTAAGCTCATACCTTGGGATGGAGATGGTCAATTTGCTTGTTATCTGAGGTTATTAACTGCAGAGGTTGCAGACCCTTCTTAATGTGCACATGTGTTTCTCATAGTATGCCCATACACCATGTGAACCTATGCTACACACGTCTACAGGTTGGTACCTATTCTGCATGTTCTGCGTGATGTGCTTTTATCTTTGGCTGCACGAGCTGAACTGCACTTCATCTCTCTACAGTGCGTGTGCTGGAATACCAAGCCTGTATGAAAGGGTTTTGTGCCAAAGAACAATGTCTCTCTCTCTGTTTGCGTTGTGTGGTGGGTGTGGGTGTGGGTGTGGGTGTGGGTGTGGGTGTGTGTGTGTGTGACCTAGGTCTCTCTTAATAAAACCTTCAGGCATAGGTGTTACCACAAGATTCCCAAAATGAAAGCCTACAGGTGTTGATCTTGTTGTGAAACATTTGTTACCAAAGTAAGACCTAAGTCGGCAGGTCACAATAAGAGGTTCTTTGTGTAAGTTCCCAGATTAAAGATATCTTAAAACTACATTGTCCAGCAGGGGAGCATGTCTGTAGGACAAAGGTCATTGTACCTCTACTACATTGTCCACCACAGAAAATGTCTAGATGGTATCAGTCTCCAACTTGATGTGTGTGTGGAAAATTGTGAAGAGGCAATTAGCATTTAGCTTCATTTCGCTTGAAGATAAAGCAACCTTCCATGATCTAGGGTTTGTTTAAGATAAAATGACCTTCCAGGGTCTAGGGTTTTTGTTGGTTCTATGGTGGTCTCGTGAAGGTCAAAGTTGCTCATCTACCTATTTGAAGGTGGGTAGTGGAGTAGCTAGGAACATGTGTCATGCTACCAAATCATGCTTTAACTAAAAGGAGGTGCTCTAAAGCACCTTCCTAAAGCAAAGAGAAATCATAAGGGTTTTGAAGGTGGATTGCCTTACGTATGGACACATTTGGACAAAGAGAGACTTGTGTCTTACTTTCTAAAATTGCCAAGTAATTAAGATTTTTGCTACTTGGTTTTGTATTTTTAGGTTAAGGCAAAAAGCCTACATAGGTAAGGCTACAACTATACAGATTATTCATATCCAATTTTGCAACAAAGCCTAGGCTACTCTTTTGATGAAGCATTACTTGTGTGTAAAAGATCTTGTCACTAAGGTGATGAGATGGATAGTGTCACTACCTATGAACATAATTAATATTGCTAATTGAATCGACTATACCTTGTTTTGCAACTAAATCTTGGTGCCAATGGAAAGGTGCAAGCTTTGACTTCATTCTCTTTCACATAATGGTAATGATTGTAAGTGAACTCATGGTTACCATATTGTCGCTACTTCAAAATGTGAGTTTAGATCATGCAGGGAGAAAATTATTTGGAGTGAGGGAAAGGAATGTGTATATATCATATTTAGAAAGTCTACCTTTTGTGTAAAATTAGACCATATACATTTTTTTTGGTTACCACATTTACCCACTTTAGATTGCTTGTGAAATAGGTGCACTATATTTCAAGTTTCTATGTAACATAGATACCATGCTTGCAATTGTAAATAGAAATGGGTATTGTGTATTCAAATTGGTTTCCTTATACTTAAAAAGGGCATCATGGTTTATTGTTTTGATGTCTTTATTTTTTGGATGTAATACTTTTGCAAATGAATACTTCATCCTTGTCATTGTAAGTATGTGAGCATCGGTTAGTTCTATCTTGGAATGTTATCTTTATGTAAAGATGGTTGCATGTCTTTAGAGTGGTACACATAGATCCCAAGGATGTATTGTTTGGACATTGTGTAGTGGAGTGTGGCCGACTAGCTAGAGAAGGCTTGTCTAGGTCGACACACAGGTATGTTGCATATAAGTACATATTGATATGACCTTGAGCGATTACCTAAACCATCCCAAATGATTTGAAAGCTGCACAATGACTTATGGGCTTATGTTTAGTCTATTATTATCCCAATCAAGTCATTTGGTTAATTAGTCAAGTTGATTGTGTCAAAAGGTGGTACAAGTGTTGCAAAATGACTTATGGGCTTATGTTTAGCTTAATATTATTCCAATTAGGTCATTTGGTTAATTAGACTGAGTTTCAAAAAGTGTTTATGACACTAGCAGATAGAGTAGTGTAGTTGCTCATTCATCAATCAACAATATATCTTTATAATATGTGCACCCTTATTTCACATTGCATAAAGTCTTTGTTAGAGTGTTTCAACACTCATCAATTGGAGCACATGGGTGGAAAGCAATTGTTATCCAATTATTGTCATTGATATGCAATAGTAATAATATTTTAGTTTTCTAACTATCTTTTTGAGTTGCAAGTTGTCTTGTCATATGATTCCTCTAACGCACAAGTTTGTAAAGCTATTAGAATGTAGGCTTTGGACATGATTGTTTAGCTAGCTACTATGTCATATCACATCTTGAGGAATGGCTCAACATGTTAGTAACAATGCATTGTTAGGGCTACTTGTTGGCTCAGAAGGAAAGTTGGACAATATTAATAATGCACTTAGATTTTGTAGGACTTGTTGGACACTACTATTTGGGATTGATAGGATATGCTACTAGTAAAGTATCAACATAAGCATGTCAATATGTCTCTTTTTTTTGCAAGGAGGACAAAGGGTGTATACACATTGTGTTTTATCATCAGCAAGGGTATTGATAGTGTTGTGAATTTGTTCTAGTATATTTTATCAATTATAGAATATTTATTGGTTTTGAAGTCGCAATGGGAGACCACATATCTAAAAAGAAATCATAACCTTGAGAATAAGCTTGCCTCAAAGTAGTTGATTGAGAGAGAGGCAATTTCTCACGAGGTGATGAAGATGTAGAGGCCAATAAGTCTTGTTGATTTGTAAGTAGATGTCGCTAGATGGTTAAAAGACGGCTTGTATATATGTTTAGTATCTAGACAAATAGGTTACAAGCAAGTGCCCACTAATATAGCTGTATTGATTGCATTGGGTGTAGAGAAGGACTTTTTTGAGACACTATCATCGGGTTGCAAGGCTTGGATGGGTTTTTGATACTCTTGGATGGGTTGTGGGGCTCAAACAAGAACCTCACCTAATATTACCCTACTTGAGAGAGGTGGTTGGTTGGGCCCAGTTGGACCTAATGAAGGGTGTTGGCCAACATAGGCACTGTATATAGTCTATGGAGCTATTAATTATAGTCTATGGAGCTATTAATTATATTGTATAACAATTTATCTACCTTGACCATTGATGCACTCTTGTTTTATAATGTATGTAACCTCTTTTTTAATGTCTGTTGAACTCCCATCAATCGAAGTACATGGGTGGAAAATATTTTTTATCAGTTGTAATTGTTGTTTATAATAATAATTTAGTTAATTCTCCATTTATTTTTTATTTTCATGTTATGCTTAGTCTTATCTTGTGAAGATTCTTGATATTCATGTTTACACATGTCGTATTTTCTTATATCATCTCCTTAATTGCTTTAGTGTAGCTTCTCTTTTAAGAACATACAGTTCCACCCTAATCCATCTTGAAGTTTTTTAACTTCTTGCTTGTCTCATTTCAATCACTGGAAACAGTTCTTTTGATTTTTCAAAATGCTTAGTTTTATTGATGAAAAAATATATCCAAATTTTCTTAGCGTAGTCAATGATCAGTGACATGAGCTAAGAAGAGCCACCTAAGGTTATTGTAGTCAATGATCAGTGACATGAGGTAAGAGGAGCCACCTAAGGAGGCTATGGTGCTCATCTTTCCATAGAGATTGGCATGGACACGTTGAAGCTCATCTTGCCATAGAGATTAGCGAGGACCACCGCCTAAAGCTATGATGCTCATCTTTTCATGGAGATTAGCATGGACAACGTGTAGAGGAGAGTAAGGTATGATGCTCATCTTTCCATAGAGATTAGTGTGGACAAGGTGAAGAGAATAAGCTCTATAGGTAGCCTTTTGAAAAAATGGTTGCCAATGTTGGCTTGTTCATGCAAGCTTCACATGCATCTAGTATCTCTAGAAACACTAGTTGGTGCTCTTAATTCTAATTTTTTTAGATATCTGAAGATTGTAAAGCTCAACTATTTGAACCTTTCATGCCATAACTTCCTTATGCTTTCATTGGCTCATCCAACAAAAGTTGAAATCTTAAAAAGGTAATTATGCTTGGTTTCTCTTCGAACAACACTTTCGTTGGTTGCATTATCCCAATTAAGTGACCTCTCAAGTCATGGTTTCTCATGGTTGGGATAGATGACATGTTTCTCTTGGTTTTCAATACATAGAGAACATTCAAAAGCTTTCTCATAATATCATCATTTGATACAAAAGAAATTGTACCTGTGCCTTTGGCATTTGATGTCGTTCCAGTCTAATACCAAGATATCATCTCACGGGTAATTGGGAGGTATACTAACCTTTATGACACATGCTTCAATAAGGCTAAGGTAAGCTCTTGACTTGAACATATTTGGCGTTGCTATCGAGGACTAGCCTAGGACTTAGCTCCGTTCATCCGTCCATTCCAAGCCATTGGGATCACCTAATATCGCTCAGTGTTGATTAGGAGGTCACACTCGGAAAAACATAAAGTTTTAGAGTCTTCGATATGTCTAGTTTATTGTTTTCTATTTTGATTTGAAGCTTGTTGCATAAGGGTATTCTATTTTCATCTCTTGAAAGAAATCCTAATTTGATTGTCCTTTTGGCATGATTTTGAAGCCCATAAGGCTTTGATCTTGTTACATTAAGTCAAGAAATAGCTTAGTAATTATGATTATGAGTGAAATCCACTTCAAAAATACGAGTATTAAGCTTTATTAGGTGTGGATTAGTGTGAGAGCTAATTGCGTTCATGCATTTCATAATTTTTTCATGCGTTATTTGAATTGGTAGCTTAGAAGCATGCAAATCTATTTTAAAAAAAATCTTAATTCTTTATATAATCATTATTAACTAAGATTATGATTCTTAATTATTTTTTATCAAGTTTAAAAAATCTCAAAATCTTCAAAAATTAGCTCTTAGGTTAGAGGACATAAGTCTATAGTCATGTGCAAAAAGATGTAAGTCTAGACATGTGAGCTTGGAGATGTGAGCCTAGATACATGAGCCCACAACATGCAGATGTGAGTCTAGAGGTAGATATACCTTATATTGTACCAACCGATTATTACTATCTTAAAGAATTGTTACCTTACATACCTACTCATGTCCTTTAAGGATTTTCTTGTCATACAATGTGTACCAATTACAAATTCCAAGAAAAATTCTTATCCTTTGTAATTATTAGAGTATTAAAGTATAATCATTTTTTAATAATTGTATACCAATCCTATCATAGATTTATTGCATAAAAAATCATTTTCTAGGTAGGTGGTCTATTTGACAATTATTTTTCAATAATTGCATACCAATCTTGTCATAGATCTATTATATAAAAAACCATGCCTTAGGTAGGTCTATTTCATAAAAGTAAAATACGTGAGCCTAGTTCATACAAAAAAGACACGAGCCTATAGAACCTACATGCATAAACTTACATACGTGAGTTTGGAGTTGTACATGTGAGTCTATAGACTTGAGCTCAAAAAAAAAAGTTGTTCAAAAAAGTTGTACATGTGAGTCTATAGACTTGAGTTGTACATGTGAGTCTATAGACTTGAGCTCAAAAAAAAAAAGTTGTTCAAAAAATTAAAAAACTCAAAACTAAAAACAAATCTCATTTTTTATGTTATAGAAAAATACACTTTTTGGTAGCTTGAGTAAAACAGACGTGTCTAAAAGCAATTTTAGACTTGCTTTAGAAAGTATTAGGGATCATTTCATCTGATTGAATTTGATGCAAACCCGATCTAGAGTAATTATTGAAAACGATAGCATAATCGATTATATTGCATCAAATTACACTTCCTCAAATCCACCCAGATTGTAAACGACCAATACTCAAGAGAGTGCTCTCTTGTTTCAAGAAGGTGGAACTCCTTTGGATCCACCTCAACAAAGAGATTTGGGACGAAATGAGCTAACTAAACACAAACGTGAGTGGAGAAACAATAGAACATATGGAAATAGGAGTTGCCACAGTCCTATTTACCAACTAGCTCTATAAACAACACCATAACCTTCATGAAATAGACATTACTAAATTGCCCTATCTTTGGGCAAAGCTCTAGTAAGGAGTGGGAGAAAAACCAGAAAACTCAAGGTTCTCTCCTTCAAGAAGAAGTGGTCAACAAACCATGTCCAATGCCACACTGTTTCAAATATTTGGTGTCGATTTTGAGTTGGGTTTATCCCTAGTGGACTGCGGCCAACAAACAACCCAAGAACCGTAATTATGCCAATCAAGACATGTCTCCTTTAATGTACCATTAGGGACAAGTGTTCCACAAAACACCCAACAATGGACATAGACAATGCAAGTGGGACTCCCATCTTCTCAAGGGGCCCACTGTAGAAGCTTCTTTCCATGAAACCATGTTCCAATTCTTCTCTGTTTTGGAATATGGAATGTGGAATGTGGGGAAGGGTAAAGAGCCAATCTCTGGGATTACCTTAAACCAAAGAGACCCACAAGGGCATTCTTATAATGTTCCCTTAGTCACCTGTAGCCTTAAAGCCAAGCTGACGGACAAGTGTCATTGAAAATCACACACATTGGCCTCATTGGGTAAGAAATCCCAAACCTTGAAGTGCAACCACTCCCTTACGTTCAATCGTCATGTGAATATGTAGAAGACATGCTTAGGATATTGTTTAAAATAAAAAGAGGTGTTGCCACAAACATAGCACCTAGAGGCATAGCATAACGTCGTGTGCAAGTGGGGGGTGAGTGTAGCGAAAAATTGAAAGATGTGTATCGAGTGCAATGCGAATTTATTTATGAGGCCTAGCAGATGATGATATAGGTTATATTTGGTCAAAGACAATATTAGAGAGTTTGGGAAATTCCCCACTTTGCAAAGATTCACAAATGGGGAGCACAGTGAACCCTATCAATCTTTTGCCAAAACTACCTCATGTGACATCATTGGAAACCTCTTGACATGTAGGCTCTAAATATACAATCTTCGATAAATTTGGAGTTGGTATGCTCAAGATACTCTAATAAGTAGATTCAAAAGTGCCACCATTTGGAATTCCCAAAGTATGGCATGATCTTCCCAAAGTCCCTAAGAAGTAAGAGACGATTAGGCAACGTAGTGAGTGGGGTGAGCTAATAGGTGGTTGGCTAATAGGGACTAATGTAGAAGTGGGGGAGTTAGATGAAGAAGTATTGGGGTGGTGGTAGGTTATGTGGGTAAGGGCTAGTAGGGATTAATATAGAACTGGGGAGGTTAGATGAAGAAGTATTTTGAGTTTCCAAGGGCAGAGTGGTATAGGTGGGGGGATGAATCATGGGATGGAGAGAAAGCATATGTAATGTGACTTAGAAGGTCCTCTTTATGGAGAACACAATACTCAGGTCAGGCTTGTGTTTCGGGAATGCCCCAAAATGAAGGTGAGAATGTGCCTTCTTAAATGAGTGTTGTTGTGTGGTGGCGAGCCTCATTATATTTCCGTGTGGGTATGGTTTGCCAACTAGGACATAGGCACACGGCTCATAGTAAGGAGGGGCGATGTTGATTTTGTTGGGATTGATAATCTTGTAGGGAATAAGACAATGAAAGAAATGAAGGAAAAGATGGTACAAGCAAGAAGGGGGACACTAAGACTTATGTATTTCCAAGGCTAAACATTAGGGTCCCTTCGGGTGAACCTTAGAAAGTTGGGTTGGGTGAACAGTGTAGAAGGAATTGGTGGAAACCAAACTATGGTCATAAGTGTATGAGGGTTGAGTGTTATTAAAGTTGAAGGTTGGACTATAAACTCTCTACATCTTACAGCTTGGACTTTTGGCCATTATGTTCGAAAAGAAGATTAAGCCCATGGATCTTATTTCATTATCAGAGAAAACAGAAAGCATGGATGGCAAGGACACCATACCATGGAATGTAACCCACTAGTGAGTTGGGCTAGGGGCTTAGGAATACCTGCCTCTTTGTTACCATTGTTGCTACTTTGCTCATGCTCTCCATCATGAGTTGATTTGACATACTTATAAGGCTCGTCTTCCCACTCTACATCCTCCCATGTGACTTCCTTGCTACCCTTGTGCCGCTTTGGTGCATGGGAACGAGGATGCCACCAAGGAGTTAGGACCCCATTTGTTGGTGGAGCTTTGGAGAGGAGGAGAGCTATATCCTAGATTTTTTGGGCAGCTACGGCTTTTTTCTTGGTTTTGGGATAGTTGCGGCCTTTTTCTTGGTTTTGGGAGACATGGACATGGGTAGAAGAAGAAAGAAGTGTTATGGAGAATAGGTTGTTCAAGGATTAGTGGTTGTAGTCTTGGGGATGGGTAGCCCACAAAGTAGAATTTTGTGGCTAAGGTTGGCCTAGCAATGCCTAAGTATTTGATAAATTGGTGGGAAAAGTTGGGGTGGTTTCCTTAAAATCCCATGAAAAGGATAAAGACACTTGTTCAAAGATTAGAACACTTGGTGAACAAAAAAGCATATGTGAAAATGGATAAAGCATAAGCTACAGTAGATGAAGGAAAAGAGTCTCCAAGCTTGCTAGGAAATGGAATCAAGCTAGTCCTTCTTGAGAGTCGGATTAGAGAGATGATAGAGCCCAAAAAAGCTTTGTCAAGAGTTGTATCTTTGAGTTAGTAAAGGCTAATGTTATAAAGCCTAATGTCTTTTGTTTTTAGCCATTGAGTCTGAATGGACGTCTTGAACGCCTTGTATTGTGGCCCGAGACCACAAAGTGTGAGCATAAGGTTGGTATATAAGTCACCTTACGGTGTCATATTTCTGCTATTGCATGAAACTCTTCTTTTCTCTATATTATCTTAAGGAAGAGTTTCACAAGCTGCCATGTGACAAGAATTTGGAGGTTCAAGAAGAGGAGGAGGAGGTTTGAGTAGAATTTGAATTTGGAATCTCAAAGGACTTGCTACTAGTATGCATAATAGAAAGACTCTTTGCTAACTCATGTATATGAGATTAAGGGAGTTGATTATGTTGTAAGTTTATCTGCCTCTTGATTTGTTGCTTCATGTGTGCGTAGAGATGCAATGAGAGAGTGACAGCACCACAGTCAAGCGACATACTATTTGAACAAGTGGAAGCTGCACTCTCTCTTTCTCTCTCTCTCTCTCTCTGTGTCTGTCTGTCTCAGGGTTCTACCCCCAGTCGCACGCA
Organism: Cibotium barometz; assembly: GCF_041138505.1. Classification (NCBI taxonomy): domain Eukaryota; kingdom Viridiplantae; phylum Streptophyta; class Polypodiopsida; order Cyatheales; family Cibotiaceae; genus Cibotium; species Cibotium barometz. The sequence continues at coordinate 19,554,920 of NC_141048.1, forward strand.
GAGCGTGACATAGTAGCTCAACCAAGCTCAGCAGCAAAGTGGAGTGTAGCCTTATTAGCCCATAGCAGAGCGCGACATAGTAGCTCGATCAAGCTCGGCACAACAATAGCCTCCGACAGCAACGCCGCCATAGCTTCTTGGTGCAACAAAAAAAACAAACCTATCCTTAATTTCTTTTGAGGGAGGGTTCTCACAACAAATACCCACTTCCAAGGCCCCTAGCCACCCGTCAACATTTCACCTTCTCATCAAAATTAATAAACTCCAAAGGGAAAACGTGGCCCTCAAATAGCAACTCCATAAAGTCGAAGTTCATCTTGCCATGCTAGAGAACAAACGAGATCTAGTGTTGTAGATGTCCGAGATTACCACCAAGGCGAGAGCGGAGATGCAGGCAGAGATTCAGGTAGTCAAGGAGAACGTGCAAGAGCAGGTCAAGGTAGAAGTCATAGCAAAGATCAAGCAGGATGAGTTATAAGAGTGTCTCAAGGTGTATTCGAGAAGGTGGACTACTCAATGAGTGGTACAAGCAAAGCCCCAAGGAAGAGGAAGCTACAAATGATGAGTACATACCGGAGCTCAACATACTACAAGGTACATTAATCAAATCCATGCCTACGATTGAGTGGCGATCTCCCTTCTCAATCACACAAAAAGGTAACCATAAAATGTTAAGGTACATAAGCAAAGCAAATAAGATTGTAGTTCTTAGACAATCAAGAAAACTCCAAGGCACAAAATTTTGGGTTGCTAAACGAGTTGACTCCCACACAACTCAAGTAGAAGAACATAGAAATTGCTAAAGTTCGAGCAGTACGCAAAGAAGGCAAGTGGGCAGTTTACTGAGAAGGAAGGGAAATCGTTAAAGAATTTCGCAAGCCAAAGCCAAGATCTAATTCTATTGAGGTTGCCTTTGGCTAAATGATTGAAACACCAACATTTTTTATGTAACATTTTAGGCTTTTGTTATTTTTGTCCTAGACTTCACATTAGATTTAAGACCTCCATGATCTATGATGATGTATGTTTAGTCTCATAGCTCGAAGATGTTAATATGATTCTCTCTCTCTAGGTTTCCTCAATCTCTCTCTAGGGTCTCCCTCCTTTCTTTCTCTCTATCTCCTCTCTCTCTCTCTCCCCCCCAACACATACATACATACTTACGTGTGTGTGTGTGTGTGTGTGTGTGTGTGTGTGTGTGTGAGAGAGAGAGAGAGAGAGAGAGAGAGAGAGAGATGGTGCATGTGCATGTGTGTGTGTGTGTGAGAGAGAGAGAGAGAGAAGGAGAGAGAAAGATGGTGCATGTGTGTGTTAGTGTTTATTTACATTTATAAATACACATATATATGCTATACACACACACACACACACACACACACATATGTATGTATATATGTATAATATATCTATCTATACTATCTATTCTACACAAGTTTTTGGGAGGGGAGGGGACACGTGGTGGTTAGAAGAGGGCCAAGTATTCGGGTAGAAGAAAGAGAGAATGACGTGTGCTGGGGGGGGAGAGAAGCCACACATATTGGTATAGAAGAGAGAGAGAGAGAGAGAGAGAGAGAGAGAGAGAGAGAGAGAGGAATAGGGAGAGAGAGAGAGGGGGGGGAGGAATAGGGGAGAGAGAGAGAGAGAGGAGTGTAGGGGTATGTTTAAAGAAGAAAATTTAAAAAATAATATAATACAAAAATACAAAGATATATAATAAATAAGTAAATAATATAATAATACAAATATATAATAATAATATGTAAACATATAATAAGTAAGGATATTTTATATATATATATATATATATATATATATATATATATATATAGTATATTGTTATATTATTATAAATTATTATAAATTTATTATATTATTATAATAATATAGAAAAGTTTAAAAATATAGTAACTATATAATAATAATATATTAATACTATTATATATAAACACATTTACACACACAGTAACACACGTGCATGTGGAGGGTGTGTCTATGTGTGTGCGGAGGGTGTGTGTATGTCTCTGTGTGTGCGGAGGGTGTGTCTATATGTGTGTGCGGAGGGTGTGTGTATGTCTCTGTGTGTGCGCGTACACATACGTGCATGCATGCGTGTATGAGAGAGAGAGAGAGAGAGAGAGAGAGAGAGAGAGAGAGAGAGAGAGAGAGAGAGAGAGAGAGAGAGAGAGATCCTTCTTCTTATATACTACACCCTTGTATAAGCTACTGATTTTCTTCAAATGGACAGATGGATCCCAAGTGCATGTCAAATATCTGGTAGTACTATACTGTGAGGCCATGCACTTATTCATGGGCACTTTTGTCCCACTGGGTTTTTCCCTATGGCCATCCATGTGTAAACAAGCACCTTAGGGTTAGCAAGTTATCTCATTCATAGTTCGGGGTTGCTTACTCATTTGTAATTTCTCTCTGTATACTTGTAGAGAGCTTCATCTCTCTCCTTTTAGCTGGCCCATCTCTTCCACACTCTACACCTTTGTGTTCTTGTCTTTAAGCATTGTGTGTGTGAATCTAGCTCTACATTTTGTGTGAGCAAACAGTGGTATCAAAGGAAACAGTGGTATTCGAGCAAAGCTTTCCATAGCTTAATTTTTGGTTTTCCCTACACTGTGTTCAAGTTTTCCATAGCTTAGCCTTTTGGTTTTTATCAAGTGGTGGTGCAGCTTGACACTTTCCATTTCAGCTTTCTTTCTCTGTGAACAGTAGAGGAGGCCTCCTCTTCTTGAATTAACTCTTCTACTTTAAGTAACAACTCTATTGCTATCATTTCTAATCAGTGATTCAACGTCCCACAAACGATTCGGCTATACAGTAGTAGGTAGTTGGCTTGATTTTCATAGTCAATTTTTTTTCTCACAGTTGGATCATTTCAGGAACATAGGTACCAAACAATTTGACTCCACTTTTCCACTACTTCATTAGCAAGTGGATAGAATTGCTCAATTCTACAAAATTGCTCGGCTATGTGATTACTTTCATTTTGGGATTGTTTTCATGATAATGTTTGTGGGTGCAACTGCTTGTTTTTAGGTGTTGATTTCATTTTTTTTATTGATTTCACTTTTTAGCGAGTCCACTCTAATTCCAAAAGTTGGATCTTTCATATCGATCCAACTCCAATGACCTTGGTGATCCAACTTCAACGATCCTACCCTAGCGATCCTACCTCGGCAACTTCACTTTTTGTGATCGTCTGATTCTACTTTTTTGTGAATGTTCAATTCTACTTTCTTGGATCGCTCAATTTTACTCTCTTGGATCATTCCATTATACCTTTTGGGAGCATCTGATTCAACTTTTTGATCGATCGACTCTACTTTATTGAATCACCCAACTCTACTTTCAAGGATCATTCGATTCTACTGCTAATTTTAGCAATTTGTAAATTATTTATTAGTACCAATAGGTGACTTCAATTCAAGATTTATTTTTACATCTTTCTTTCTCAAATCCACCAACAATCAGGTATGGCCACCAACAACTCTAGAAATGATTTGTTTATTATTCTTTCCGAAAAGGATAAATTAGATGGGTCGTATTACTCCTTATGGAGTTTTATGGTCAAAAATATCCTTATTACAGGACTTATGGGATCATGTTAGTAGTGAGTTTCGCGAAGTATAATATCTCCTCCTACTCCTTAAAGGGGTTAGGGTCAATAGATCTAGCATCAAGTTCCTTAAGCTACTCTGTTGACCAAAGAAGATGGGATTCACATGATGCTCAAGCTTTGGCATTGATTGACTTGTTCGTTAAAAGGTTTATTGTTTAGCATATTCCCTCTTCTAAAACATCTAATTATTATGTATCAAATGCAAGGATTGCCTATCTCAGAAGGCATCTTGATGATGAAAATATGCAAGAAAAGGGGTCCATGAACAAATAAGAAGGAAATGCTGGCCCCACACACCCTCATTTTCAGACAACTCTATAGAAAAAAGGGAAAGATGATGTCTTAAGACTCTGTGTATGTGATGATTTGTATGTTGACATTTTGGAACAAGCTCATGTAGGAGTTATTGGAGGGTACTTTGGAGGAGACATCATGGCAAGAAACGTCATGTATGTAGGACTATGGTGGCCAACACTCTTCGGTGATACAATGGAATATGCCAAATGTTGTGAGATAAGTGTGAGTGCTTCACCATTTCCTAACAAAAAGGATAGAATGCCTTTACAACCAATCATGTCCGTAACACCTTTCACTAAACGGGGCACTGAATTCATAGGACCCATTAGCCCTGCCGTGCTAGAAGTAACAAGCATGATACATCATAGTAGCTAATACTGAAAATGTGACCAATTGGGTGAAGGCTAAGGCCATAGTAAAAGCAGATGTGGGAACGACTACCACGTTCATTTATGAGTACATCATCACTAGATTTGGATGTCCTCTGGAGATAATTAGCAACCAAGGGACCAATTTCTTAAATGATATGGTAGAGATAATGTTAGAAGAATTGATGGTAATGCACTACAACAAGTCTTCCCCTTACTATCCACATACAAATGGATAGGGCTGAGAGTACTAACAAGGCATTGTGCTTACAAACACAGTTGAAGCATCAAGGATAGATTGGGAACAAAAGCTCTCATCCACATTATGGGCTTATAGAACTACCTACAAAACTTCAATAGAGACTACTCCATATAACCTAGCCTTTGGACTTGATGCTCCCAATAGAATTTATGATCCCGACTTCGAGGGCAACAAAGCAAATGAAATGGATGAGCAATGAGTTATCTAAATGACTCATAGAGCTCGAGAAAATGGATGAAGTGAGGCTACACTCAGTGGTGGGCATGTATGTAGAGAAAAAGAGAAGAAAAAGGTGGTTCAATGCTACATCAAAACCATGAGGTTTAAGGAAGGGGACCTAGTTCTACTTTATAACCTCAAGAAAAACAAAATGAAATTGAAATTGAGAGGTATGAGTCCTTTTAGGATGTACGAACTCACAGTAGGAGAGGTAGCATGCCTAGAGACCCTTGATGAACTTTGAGCCATTCATAAGGCCGAAGAAAGGAGATAACAAGAGGCTGAAATTAAAAAACAAGCCCAACGGGAAGCTAAAGCCCGAGAGAAAAAAGAAAGGTGTTATACCTATCCACATGGTTGAAATGTTAATATCATGAGGAGGAAGAGGTTAAACCCATAAGGCTTCTCTTAGACTTCCCTGTAATCACACAAACAATAGCCAAAGTTGATTTATCGGATACATCTAGGTCCCAAGATCAAAGAAAACTATGCCACCTCGAACTCCCATAAACACACCCTTGAATGTCAAATCTAAGTGGGTGTGGACCCAAGGCCATGCCTCTAACACTAACCCCAAACTGTAAGCAAGAATGGAGAGTGATGTCAACACCCTTGATGTGCATACCAAACCCGCCTACAAAGCAGTCTCAGAAGAAATTGGGGATGTGCCGCCAAATCCATGAGCAGTGATCGCACCCTCAACACTTCTAATTTTATATGAGCCACCCCGGGTGCCAAGTATTCCCCACTATCCCATACACATCTCCCTTGGCACCCCCAGATGCTCCCAACCCCAAAAGGCCACCATGGTTTCACCCTACTCCCGTGGCCATGCCACAAAATCAACTTGCTAGCTAGAAAGGCCAAAGTTTAGATAACCACATCAGCAAAGCTAATGGTGGTAGTGTCTAAGCTTTTATCATGGAGAGGCAAGCGGTTCTCTTCCCTCTCCCATTGGAGCGTGCAAAGTAAGCCATGAACCCTAAACCCTTGTTATACATATGTAATGTAACACCCCCGCTCAACTGTACAATCACCTTTACTAGGAATGACTAAAAACACAAAAACCTTAATGCACATATGTAACATAACACCCCCATGTATAGTCACCTTTACCACGAATGATTTAAAACACAAAAAACATAAAACAAATCTAGAAACGTCAAAAATCCTAAAAACATGCACGTGCACATCCCCTACATGTACATGCCCGCACGTGCACACTCTTGACACACATGTGCACATGCATGCAAAATCATCGCACACTATGCATGTGTGCACATCCCACGCACATGCACACCCCTTAAAAATGTCAAAACCTTGTGTGCGCAAACCCCCTTCAAGTGCACATCACATACCCACTCACTCACAAACACACCCATGCATGCACGTGCGTGTGGATTGCACGCTCACAACCCCTCGCCAGCGTCCCACACACCTTTTTTTCTCTCTTTCCTGTTATCTTCTTCTTCTTTTTATCTTTTTATCTTTTTATCTTTAAATTACAAGTTGCTTTATTTTGTTCTTTTAACCCTCCCCCTAGTTATCATTTTTAGAAAAATGCCCTCCCCTATATATCTTTTTAAAAATAACAATAAATTAAAATGAAAATAATTATTATTATTTTAAAAAGCGTGGCCACTATGGCCACCTGCATGGCAGCCCCATTGGGCGCAGGAAAATCGGTGGAGAGGAGAGAGGGAGCAAAAACGCTGTCTCGATGTGCGCCGCCGATGTTAGCAGAGAGCGAGAGAGGCGGAGGGAGCCGCAGATCCGCCAGATCTTCAGCCGTGCGCCACCGATCTTCCACGCCGTCCTGCCGGACCCGTCAGAGCCGTCATCCCACAGCCCACCCTGGGAGAGAGATCGATGCCACCCCGCCGCCTGGTAGACAGAGACATCGCCCCCAGCCAAGTTAGCACCACGCACCCGCTTGGCAATGAACCAACAAGGCCACCGCCAAACCCCGCCAACAAGTCTGCCCCTGGCACCCTCCTTTTATATAGCTTATTATAGGTGGTGCAGCTGGGTTTGCTTGTAGGTACCCTCTCTGAGAGCTTCCTTTCCCTGTAGGTTCCCTCCCAGAAAATCTAAGAGCTTCCACCTTGCAAGTCCAACCCCCATTTTTTGAACTTAACCAACTCACCAAGCCTTTTTCACATAAACAAGACACTTTCTACGAAGGTTTTAATTCTTTGCACAAGGAATGTTCACACATATCATGGTTGTTGTAGCCACATCCACATCAATCACCTTTACATAGGGAGCCTAGAAAGCAGCCTCTAGATCTCTAGGATCTATTTGCGAAAATGTCACTTACCATTAGGGATAATTCATGCTCCCTAGATCCTACCATGCTCTGCATCGTCTGAGGAACCCTCATACATGACCAAGTCAAAACCCCCTTTGGAAACATCTTTAGGGTCACCTATCTGTCAGTAGAGTGTCATACCATTTTCCACCTATCCGAAGTAGCCCCTTACCTCGACAAGGTCAGCCTCACAGCCTTCTACAACCAATCACCATGGGGCTCGGATCTCCCTCTCACCTTCACTACATTGGGTCCTACTCGAAGTAACCCCTTACCTCGACAAGGTAAGCCTCACAGCAGCCTTCTGCAACTAGTCACCATGGGGCTTAGATCTCCCTCTCACCCAACACTACATTGAGTCCTACCACAAGATAATTTTGGGGAGGCCAAGAAGCTAGATAGGTCACATCATCAAATCCCTCTCATCGGGGATTTTGTAAAAAGAGCCATACCTTGCAATAGTAAACTAAAAAGTTCTTGATAGGTAAGAGGGGTTACATTGCCTCTCAAAGAAAGGTAGAGGGAAGTATTGAAACCCAAATAAGATTCAAACAGTGAGGTAAGGGTGATGTTAATCATATCCTTTTTAGGAATGACTGTGAGGGCAAAAAGATGACAGAACCACATGTGCGAGAGAACAGTGCAAATCAGCACAACATGAAATGGATGAATGAATGCATGTATAATGGTGAATGTAATCCAGTACGAGAGGGCATGTGATGTGAGGTGACTCTAAGTAATAGACTTGCGAAGAAGTACATACGAAGTCGAAGTAAGAGGCTTGGTCGATGATGAAGGCTCGCGTCGGGGACAGTGGTGGCACTCTGGGTGAAGTAGAGATAGAAGGCTGTAACCGTAGGATTGCAGTAGACGCAGGTGTGCTGCTAAATACGGAGGGAGAAAAAATGCTGCAGTGGTAGAGCCGATGATGAAGATCTTTATGTTAATGTGTGGCGGGTTGCTATAGTGGTGTGTTGTGCAGGGGGTAAAGTGCCAATGATGTGTGCGTTGATCATTATGATGTGTTCAAGATCCTCGATGATGAAAATCGTTCAGGACGGCTGCTGCGGTAGTAGAGCCAATGAAGATATGTTCAACTGGGCGGCTACTGTGTGTAGGGGATTGGCGGTGAACTGGTTGATGATGTGTTGGTCAACGGGCTGCAGCAGCTGTGGTGTGCTATGCAGGTGGAATGCCCGTGATATGTGTGATGGTTGATATCAGTTGGTTGTCGGGCTGCTGAAGTGGTAAAGCACCGACTTGATGGAGCTGGTTGATGCCGAATGATGATGTTTGTGTTGATTAATTTGTTGGTTGTCGAGCTCGTGCAGTACACAGGAGGTAAAGCATAAAGATCGATCATATGTGATGGTGATGAGGGACAACGCGCAAGCATTATATAGTGCTGGTAGAGTGTGAGATGAAGTGGGTTTCTCTGAGCGAGCTTTGAAGCCGGCTTTTTTCACAACCAATCTCTCTCTATACCCTTGTTTTCTCTCTCTTCCTCCCTCCTCCCACCTTAGCCCAGCCCACCTCCTCCGCCCTCCTACCCCCTCCTCCCTACTCCACCTCACCTCAGCCCAGTCCAGCCCTCCTCCCCCCTCCTCCCTACTCCACCTTAGCTCAGCTCAGCCCTACTCAGCCCTCCTACCCCCTCCTCCCTACTCAGCCCTCCTACCCCCTCCTCCCTACTCCACCTTAGCTCAGCCCTACTCAGCCCACCTCCTTCCCCCTCCTCCCTACTCCACCTCAGCTCAGCCCTGCCCTGCCCTGCCCAGCCCAACCCACCTCCTCCCCCTCCTCCCACTACAACCATATGCTCTCTCTCTCTCTCTCTCTCTCTCTCCATGCCCTTCCTCCCTCTTCTCCTCTCTCTCTTTCTCCCTCTCTCCGCCTGTCTTATGCTCATTTATCACTTTCCCACTAGCTCCTCCCCCCTTCTAAACCCACTATAACCAACTCCTTCTCCCTCTCCCCTCAACACACTCTCTCTCTCTCTCTCTCTCTCTCTCTCTCTCTACCTCTACCTCTTTCAAACACACCCTCATGCATGCTCTCTCCACCTTTGTCTATCCCTCTCCCTCCCTCTCTCTCTCTCTCTACTTCTTTCAAACACATCATGCATGCTCTCTCCACCTTTGTCTATCCTTCTCCCTCTCTCTCTCTATCCCCCTGTCTTATGCTCATTTCTCTGTTGTTTTACTCTCATGTCTCTTCTCCTCTTCAATGCCTCTTTCGCCTACTCTCATGTCTCTTCTTCTTTTTAATGCCTTTCTCACCTACTCTCATGTTGCTATCTTCCCTCTCTCTCTCTCTCTCTCTCTCTCTCTCTCTCTCTCTCTCTCTCTCTCTCTCTCTATATATATATATATATATATATATATCTTTTCAAATAGTAATGAACATGTCTCAACGCTACGGAACATGTCATCCACCTTTAATTTTTCAAATACAGGAACACAAGATATACAAAGTGGTCTTTAAGAAGCCAATGTATTTAGAACGGCATTTACAATAGCCTCATCAGGCTCCACACAACATGTCTGCCCTCATAAGGGGCCACTAGAGCAAAATCTCATGCTCCTGAATATAGTTCAACAACTACATTTCCCACTTTTGAACATAACTTTATGATGAATTCCCAGAACTCTCTTCCACTATGTGACAGCCTCCTGCAAGATCCTTCAATTCCAAACATAAAATAAATACAACATGCTACTTCATATCTCGCCAAGGGCATCCATCTCTTAACTTCACCGAGTTAGCTAGTTCAACAAATCCATTTCCCACTTTTGAACATGACTTTATGATGAATTCCCATAACTCTCTTCCATGCTATAGCCTCCTGCAAGCAATCAATTCCAATAGCCAAATTACAGCAAGATCCTTTAATTCCAAACATAAAATAAGTACAACATTCTAATTCATACCTCACCAAAGGGCATCCATCTCTTGACCTCACCTAGTTAGCTTGGACACTATTATCGACAATAAAATCAATCATGGGTGGTGGAGGATGAATACTTGCCACTACGCTTGTGAAGGTCGTGCAAATGAGAGTATAGACCTTTAAAGTAAGTTACAAGTGCCAATAAATAGGAAACCAATGAAATGCAAATGAGAGTATAGACCTTTAAAGTAAGTTACAAGTGCCAATAAATAGGAAACCAATGAAATGCAAATGAGAGTATAGACCTTTAAAGTAAGTTACAAGTGCCAATAAATAGGAAACCAATGAAATGCAAATGCAAAAAACACACTAAAAATTTGCAAGAGTTGAGCTCACCAAAGTTCCACACACTCGCCCTACTTCAGTCTTGCACCAAACATTCAAGAGACTAACCATTATGTAGCCATGTACTTGTGCTTTTGCCACCATATTTGTAACTTGTGCCACTATTCCATGACAACCAAGGTGCCATTATTGTCAAGAACTGTACTAGCTAGGTCAAAGATATGTTGCTCATCCTCATCTACATCGCAAACATGGCAATAAGAAATGTAGAAAAAAGACCTAAAGAAATGATGAGGGAGAGGGAACGCTAACTTAAAAGTGTTGGACATCAAGGCTCACCTACTATGTCATTCCATGCTATTTGATAAAAGCTCTAGTGTACCTAACCCTTTGTACAAAAGCAATAGTTAAGAGCTTAATAAGCCTCTTTAGGCTACACACACATCCTTAATCCACACATTCTTTTTTATCTATATTAAGATTCAAATTACACAATAAAATTTCATATCATCAATACAATTAATCATGTGTTTAAGATTCAAATTACACAGTCAAACCATTAAATATATCATGATTCAAATTCATATTGATGGTTTGAATTTTGTGCTAGCCTCCACCACTAGCACGGTAGCACCTCATGCTATTGGGATAGCCAGTGCTGGCCTCTGGCACTAGAGCACACAGGCCATAAGGCCTGGTGATAGCACAAGCGAGCCACAAACTTGAGTTGGGCACAACACAAACATCACCCAGGCAGGCTCGCAATAGTGTGAGTCAGGTAGAATACCTAGGCGAGCGCCAGGCCTTGCTGCTTAGAAGAGTGTGATCCGCATATAACAAACATGAGCCGGGAATAATACCAATAGGTGCTAGGCCTTGGAACACAGAAGCATGAGGCAAGTGCACAACAAGCTCAAGGCCGAATGTGGGGGCTCGCCATGGACATGTGTTGCAAGGCATAGCGGAAGCAGGTGTAGGTATGGATGTAGGTGGTCCATTATTCTGTACACGTGAAGGGCTGCATCATCTTCTACCAGCTCTGGCACATGGGGCGTACATCTCAGATGTGTAAGCTTGGCTAAAAATATATATTATATATACATATACGATCTACGATGTAGTTAGAGGCCCCTCCAATTTCGTTGACCGCCCAGAAGGTCCCTGAGGTAGGGCACATCAGGCTTCCAAATGAAGTAATGGCATGCTACTCGACCACGCGCTTTGCTTGGTTAGAGGCTGTAAAAGAGAATCTATAAATGTGAGAGAACCTGTGAAAAGGTGAGAAGAATCTACTGGGAGAGAATAAAGGGTAGCATGAGAAGATTTAGGAAGTGTGGAGATATTCTGGGGGAGAGGTGGAGAGAATCAAGCAAAAGAGGTGGAGAGAATCAAGCAAAAGAGGTGGAGTGAATCAAGGAGAAATCAGTGGGATTAGATGCTTGGATGTAAACTCTATGAATTGAGGCATTGGCCTAATGAGGATTTGTTGGTTTTTGATAATCCATGCCTACATTAAGCTATTAGTTGATTGCTCACTAATTGCATCTTAATTATCATCTAATCACTTTGTTAATAATGTTGATTCTAGCATTTGATCCACCATAGCTCATCACATTGCTGTAATTTCAACATGGTATCAGAGCCTAGCTTAGAATCCATCAATTTGTGAGGCTATACACATTATCTTGCTAATCAATTTGTGAGGTTATACGCATTATCTTGCTAATCATTTTGCTAATTAGGATTAGTAGCTAATTATAAATTTTCCCTCTTTTTTCAACTAGTCTCTGCACCCCCAGCCAGTGGAGGAGCTCCCTCTCCTTGCACACTTAAAATTAGCCCAAACCCTTCTAGCCCAACATAGCCACCCTCTCCACGATCTAGCCCATCAAGAAAGAAGCGCAACCCGCCGCCAGATGCAGGAGAAATCGCGTTTTTTGCAGGCGCCTGTTTCTGGGAGAAAAACTGAGATCTTCACTTCCACAAATCAAATGGGTCTAATTCCTCTTAGCCCCATGTGTTTTCAAGCATGCTCTACAAGCTGGTGAAGTCAGAATTTTATTTGACCAAGTCTACAGTGAGATCCAAGCTCTTCATCAAATTTGCAGGTGACTTTGGTAAAACAGAGATTAAGCATTCAATGTTTGGTCAAATCTTGTGTTTCTTGGCTTAATCCTCTACTAGACTAATTTCTATTGATGGCCTTGAAAGCATTTGAGCTCATTTGAAGTCTAAGGCCCCAGATCTGGACTCCCCGCATACTCTGTTTTTTGCACACAAAATAAAGGATTAATTTGCTAATCAGTGATTAATCAATGCTAATCATTGTATTTTTGGTGCAATTGAGGGTTCAAATTAACCATTCCCTATAACTTCAGATTACAATTCAGAGTTGGTTTGATACTCCAACCATTCTGTACAAATTGGTTACCCTTGATTTAATGTAATTTCTGGTAAAAATATGCTGGTAAATTTGTGGTGATCATCATTTTACATTTAACCCTTGGTTAATGCCTGTAAATCTCACTCAAATTCAAGATTATTCTCACAGCCAGAGTTGCATTTGGGAATGTGCATAAGAATGAATGCTATACGCATTATTATGTATTGGGCACATTACATCAGTGTAAAAATGGGATCAGACACTGCCCTTGTCCAGAATAAGACAAGAGGTAAGACCTCCCGCATAAATTTGGGTTCGCATTGCATAATGACACAAGATAAACATCAAAAGCCCAAAAGAACTGTCAACAAAACGGTTAAACATGTTACTCACATGGAGCAAGAAGACCTGACGGACAAGCTCATGGCCCCAGCCATGAAAGAAGAAGAACATCTCTTTCCAAGAGGAAGATCCACACCAAGAAGATCTAAAGGAAGCATTGAAGGAAGACATGGACGCGTGAAGAGAAGCTGCCACGACAAGAAGACTGAAAACAAGAGAAGATGTGAGCCATGTGAAAATCTCAGAGAGAGAGAGAGAGAGACCCCACAACCTAATGTAACCTGCCCCAACAAAGTAAAACCACCTCTGAGCCACCGATGATTTAGGCCACGTGGTAGATGTATGTGTGAGCACTTTAGTCAAGGTCGCGGGCACTTGTAGTAGCCTTGGACACATAGAGAGAGAGAGTGTCAAAGGACTATGAGTTTAGGGACTTGAGGCGCTGGTCGCGGACTATCAAGTAAGAGAGAAACTTGGTACAGGGTCCAGGTGTGCTAAGTTCACTTGAGGGGAGGTGTGCTAGGCACTGGTCGCTCGCGGACTATCAAGTAAGAGGGAAACTTGGTATAGGATCCATGTGTTCTAGGAGTATTCAGTTGAGGGGAGGTGTTGAAATATACAAGTGAATAGGGTGTGTGTGGGAACAAGCCCTTGGTTAGAGGCTGTAAAAGAGAATCTGTAAATGTGAGAGAACCTGTGAAAGGGTGAGAAGAATCTACTGGGAGAGAATAAAGGGTAGCATGAGAAGATTTAGGAAGTGTGGAGATATTCTGGGAGAGGTGGAGAGAATCAAGCAAAAGAGGTGGAGTGAATCAAGGAGAAATCAGTGGGATTAGATGCTTGGATGTAAACTCTATAAATTGAGGCATTGGCCTAATGAGGATTTGTTGGTTTTTGATAATCCATGCCTACATTAAGCTATTAGTTAATTTCTCACTAATCACATCTTAATTATCATCTAATCACTTTGTTAATGATGTTGATTCTAGCATTTGATCCACCATAGCTCATCACATTGCTGTAATTTCAACAGTTCCGTGTAGCGAGTAGAAATGTATGAAAGTAGATATGCAAAGGCATACTCAATTTAGACATGTACGTATGCACGTAGAAGAAGAACTCACTATCAAGAGTCAGTAGTTGGGACTCACGAGTCGCAATCTCCATACAACAACTTTACAAATGTTCTTGCATGTGCGCTGGGCTTAAGGAGGCTCGTTGTTGCCCCCCAGCCTTTTTGCCAAAATTAAAGGAAGGGGGGGCATATGGGGCCGACGCCCAAACCACTACACAATACAAGTATGAAAATTCCTGAATCCATTGTGATAGCATCTCTGGAGACAAGAGGAGGCTGATGTTTTCTGAGCTTTGCAAAGCTAGTCTTCAACGGTCACTATAAAGGTGTCGGTGCTCAAACCCTTCGCCTTCTTTACCATGGCTAGCACCACCACCCGCCCTCGCCTTCTTCTTGAGGGCCAGCACCACCATCCACTACATGAGGAGGTGAATTTTAGGCGCATGCGCCCATATGCATCCCCACCCCTCTTCAAAAGTGCTCTCTCATATCATTCATTAAAAAAACATGTCTCTCAGCTTACTCTTAAATAAAAAAACCTCTCTCTCATCTCACGCTATCTTTCTAAGATCACTTGTTGTAAAGCTTACAAAAATCTTTAATTAGCCCCACCTTTTATATAAAGAACTATATTAAAATTGAATCTTGGAGTCGCGTAACAACACTATCCTAGGATGCAACACTTAACACATGGACATGCTATATATATACATATATCCACAATACAAAAATCAAGGTGGGGGGGTTGACTCTCTCTCTCTCTCTCTCTCTCTCTCTCTCTCTCTCTCTCTCTCTCTCTCTCTCTCTCTCTCTCTCTCTCTCTCTCTCTCTCTTTTTTTTGAAATATGTACTCTTAAAGCAGATTGTATGAGGATCATGACTCACCTATAACCCATGAGTCAGAGATGATAATGTAAATAGTAGAGTCTCTCTCTCTCTCTCTCTCTCTCTCTCTCTCTCTCTCTCTCTCTCTCTCTCTCTCATCTCACTCTTAAATAAAAAAACCTCTCTCTCATCTCACCCTATCTCTCTTAGATCACTTGTTGTAAAGCTTGCTAAAATCTTTAATTAGCCCCACCTTTTATAAAAAGAACTATATTAAAATTGAATCTTGGAGTCACTTCAAGGGGGGGGGGGGTTCGACTCTCTCTCTCTCTCTCTCTCTCTTGTTGTTTTATATTCTTCATTAAATGTTTAAAATTCTTCATTAAATATAGAATATCTTTCATTTAATGTCAAATATTTATTTATATCTTTCTAATTTCTATTGATACATATAAAATTTGAATTTATCAAGTCATTATATCAATATTAAATTATTTGTTTCATTTTTTTACATTCTATTCTTCATTTTGAAATTCTTCTTCTTAGATTTAGAGATTCTAAGTCTGTCTCTCTCACGTTTTTGAGCTAATTACACTTCTAGGTTCTGCAAGTGTACATTTAGAGCTTGTGTTTACAATGGAATGTTGTGCTATATTAATATTCTTTGGTGCCTGCAACAATGACCACATGGTCTCCTTCCCATGTGTAGGTCAATATTTGGTACTGAAAGATTCAGAGTTACAATCTCCCCTTTTTCGTAATCCTAGTGCTTCTATTAGTGTGTTTGCCAAATGTGAGCGAGAAGGCAACCCAAATCACTTAATCCAATTGTATCCAAGCAAGACCACCCCCTCTCTACCATGTATGTTTTTGATAGGGAGTTGTCAAACAAATACCTAAAGATTCCATCAAGTGAGTTTGAGCAATCTACTCCAATTGATGAAAGTACTTTCATGGATCTCACAAAAGAAGGTCCATCAAGGTCTCCAGAGGTGGTCGATCTCACGACCGATGAACCTTCCACAATGAGCTTGTATGCGGTGCCAAAGGGTGATGAGATGAACAACATTTTTAACCTCATAATAATCTCCTACTCTCATGGCGATATTTTGAATAAAATGTTGATGGCATGTTTGTATATACAAAAAGTCCAAGAAGTGCCTAAAATATATAATGGCAACATTACTTTTGAGCTCCGATTCTTCTCTTTCTCCCATGCATGGAATGGAACAAATGTATGACGACCATTGTTGTTGGACCAAACCAGTGAAGAGTACTATGAAGTTCTTGGGCATTATGAGGAAGAGCTATTGTGGAGGGGTTTTTGAGTGCACCGATAGTCTATGTGGGAGCTTTAGAAACAATGGCCAAGTAAACAAGATGTCATGGTGTGGTGAGTGTGTGTATATATTTAATTCAGTACTCACACAATATGATGCAGCTAACTAATATCTTAAATTGTAGGTAAATTATCAGAGAAAGTACCCCAACTAGGGATTTCAACACATGGTATTGGATCATTGTCTTGTTTTTACTGCAAGAGCATGTCTATTTGAATTGCAAAGTGTGGGGCCTCTGTATACTACTGCATGCCTGACCTTGCTCATTCAATGAGGCTGTTGATACACCAAGGTGTGCAGGTGTGCATCAACATGCAATCCAAAAAGAGACTTGTCATGCTGCCACCTATAGGACTAAGGAGCTAGTGAAGGAGGCATTATTAGAGATAGTCCTCTAGACCACAGAATATTCAAATGACAATCGCAAAGTGACTTGTCATGGATACAATAGTGAGGCCAGAAAATGTAATTGATAATCAGATTGGCCTAGTGGAGCTTGGGAGTCTTTTAGAGGAAACGCAACCTCTCATTCAAGCATATAGGTGCAGGACTCTATAATGTATACATTTCAATCAAAGTTGAATTAAAAAGATTTTTTTTTATTAATTCCATATTTCATGTGTACTACTTAGTTTCAAGAGAATGGTAAAGGCTTCAAGCATGCTAGACACTCTAGTGGAGAGAACAGTTTAGCATACTAAAGCTAAAGAAAAAAAGTGCGTATGAATTTTTTCATGGGAGTAGGTTCCCTGGACAAGGGACAAAGGACCACAAGCGTTGCTATGTCTTCAAGATGTTTACTATATTGAACCATCTTCGGGTGTCGACTTGGTGAGTCGGATGCATCGCTCTAAGAATGGAGATTTGAGACACACGTGGGTTTGCTTTGACCATGTGCGTAGGGTTGCTGGGTGGACCATAATGGTAGCACATGTTTACGACCCCATGTATACTTCGTGATTGTACTCATGCAAAGTCCATGCTTGTTAAGACTTTACTTGTACTTATGTAAAGAGATCTTTCTCCAGTGTACAGTAGCTTATGAAAATTACCACTTGTGAAATGAAGGAGGAAGATACCAATGCACAAGCCATGTTTTGGCAGATGCTTAATGAGGTAGTGGAGCAAAAAGGGGCTGCCAAAATTGGACTTTTTTGGCTTCATGGTGGAAAAGGCTGGGGCAAATTGGAGGGTTATGAGGACTATTTACAATGGGGAGTTAGACAAAAAAATGGAGGGTAGAGAAAGATCGTGCTTGTTCCATTGGGAACAAAGTCTCCACATACACACACAGTAGTACAAGGTGAAGAATTACCGAGCTTTTGTGTAGGAATGGAGGTGTGCTAAACGCGAAGAGGATGCCTTAGCTAAATACATATATATAAGGGCATGGTGGGGTAATGGCAAAGTGGCAGATGGAAATATTCCTCCTATGGATTGTTGGCTGAGCTAGTGGCATGTCCGATACCCTCATTGGGGAAAACAGCTTGTTGGGTTGAGACAATCGTTTACTGGTTGTTGGTGGTAGTTATATTTGTATTTGATATTATATTTGACTTCCTTCTTCATTAGCAGGTTGTGGATGAATCTACATCAGAGTACGTTTTGCAGACAAACTTGGTAGAATCCAAGCACGTAAGTTGGCCTGGTGGAAAGGGGTTCAAGGGAACCATCTATCTTTATGATGCAACAGTGAGACAGACCTAGCAAACGCACTACTTCAAAGTGTAAAAAGGAAAGCATTCCAATAAGGGAAGCACTTAGGGTCTGGTTTAAGCATCATAAAGGTGTGCTAACAGCAATGAGGTGCAAGCTCTAGAAGAAGTAGGTTTTGTTCTGCAAAAGGAGAGTTTTCAAGAGGAGAACATAACAGCAAGCCGAACCCTAAGGTACAGGACAAGAGTGTCGCAAATAGCAGCAAAGAGGATAGACAATGCTCTCACTTTGTCCACTTTAGTAATTACAGAAAGGATTGTGAAAAGAAAGTGGAACATGAGGTGTTTGTAGTAGAGTTTGATTGCAAGGTGAGAGGTATAATGTGATGCTACTATGTTGTACATGTCCAAACTTTTAGTTGAGAGCATGTGGTGGACATCCATTTGTTGCATTTCTACAAACAATAACATTTTCATACACTAGCTATACCGCATCTGATGAAGGAAGACCTTAGTAGGATTTTGATTTCTAGAAGGTCAATGCCAATGTAAGCATGCGGTGTGCCGAGGGATCGTTTCTGTGTAGCTCTCCTTGAAAATGGCCTAATCACATGCCTTTTGGATTTTTTTTTTTGTAATCCTATTTATGAATAGTGCCATAAAATATCTTTATTTCATGAAATCCATGTCTTGCAACCATCCTTTTCAGGAAGGATCTTTTTCGAAGAGGAAAATACTCATTTTTTATGATGTTAATGGAATAGAATAGAATGGAATGGAATTCAATTTTACTTTGTCTCGAGAATAATGAGTGCATAGAGTGGCGACAAAATTCTAATAAAATAAAAAAAATAGAGAGAATCCCTTATTCTTTTTCAAATAATGAGTAAACAGCGTGGCGATAATGAGCTTTGATTAATTTAATATTGAAAAGGGAAATCACTTTTTCTTTTGAGAATAACGAGACACTTTATACGCACAAAAGAAAGGAGTGGTGTTCATTTTTTAATACACCTAAAAAATAAGAGGTAATCCTTGCATGGCCAAACGAGTTAAAGGAATGATGTAAAACTATATGAAGACCCCACCTCTCTCTCATTAGATGTACCATAATCCCTCTAGTTAAACACATAGTCCCTCAAGAAGCTCTTTCTCATTCCTTATCTGTCTCTCAACCCTAAACCCTCATCACTCCAACATGTCTACCTCCAACAGCACCGTGATGAACATGAAAGAAGCCTTCACTAAGCTCTTGTCTAAGCTATCAGTGTAAGTTAAAGAGAAAGAAGAGCCTGCTCATGAAATATAGTAAGAAGTCCCATCCTCCATGTGGTCTAAGTCTAAGTCAGGAGAATCAACTTCTGGTGACAAAGGTTGGTCCTCTGGAATCATGGATAGACGATCCATGCTATGTGCTCTCGAGGTCTTCAATCTCTTTTCTCATGATAGCTCTGATATACCATGTGAGGGAAAATGGACAAAAGGACCAAATGTGCGAGAGATCAGAGCAAATCAACACAACATGAAACGGATGAATAAATGTATGTATAATGGTGAATATAATCCAGTACAAGAGGGCCTCTGATATGAGGTGACTCTAAGTAATAGACCGGCAAAGAAGCAAAGACAAAGTCGAAAGCAAGAGGCTCGTTGATGTGACGAAGGCTCGTGTCAGGGACAATGGTGGCACACAAGTGAAGTAGAGGTAGATGTAAGACTACAGTAGATGCACGTGTGCTGCTGAATACAAAGGGGGCAGAAATGCTATAGTGGTAAAGCCAATGCTTAAGATCTTTGTGTTGATGGTGGTGGCAGGCTGCTACAGTGGTGTGTTTGTCAAGGGGGAAAAAGTGCCAATGATGTGTGTGTTGATCAATATGATGCATTCAAGATCCTTGATGATGAAGATCGTTCTTAGGACGAATGCTATAGTATTAGAGCCAATGAAGATGTGTTCAACCGGGCGGCTTCTGTGTGTAGGGGGTTGGTGGCGAATTGGTTGATGATGTGTTGGTCAATGGGCTATAGCTATGGTGTGCTACCAGGGTGGAATGCCCGTGATATGGTTGATATAAGTTGGTTTCTAGGTTGTTGTAGTAATAGAGCATTTGCTTGATGGAGTTGGTTGATTATTATGTTGGTTTGACGCTGAATGATGATGCTTGCATTGATCAATCTATTGGTTGTTGGGCTACTACATTACGGAGGGGATAGAGTGTCGGGGCTGATAAAGATCAATCATATGTGATGATGATGAGGGACAACACACGAGCATTATATAGTGTTGGTCCCCCACCCGACCAGGTTGGCTGGCCCAATCGGCCAGCCAGGCCGACTTGGTCAGAAAAATCTTTTTAATGAGGACCTTCTTGGGGGACATGGTCTCGTCTAAGGGAAGCCCATTAATTAAATATTTCACAATCTCGTAACTTGACCTTGGCACTACGCTTATTTGAAATAGGGACGCATCTAGAAGATCGTCCTCATCCCTTCTCATTAGAAATTCTAGACAAGTAATCAGCTCTAACATGTGATGTTCCTTTACAAACTAACACCGTGAAATCAAACTTAAGAAGAAGTAATAACTACAAGTAATTTGCACTGAGGTGCATAGTTTGCTCACAAGATAGAGTAAAGCCTGATGGTCTACAAAAAATATAAATTTATCAGAAGATAATGGTAAAACTTTTTAACTACATAAACCATTACTAAGCCTTCCCTCTTTGTGGGCAGCTTCTGTGTGTAGGGGGTTGGTGGCGAATTGGTTGATGATGTGTTGGTAAATGGGCTATAGCTATGGTGTGCTGCCAGGGTGGAATGCCCGTGATATGTCATGGTTGATATAAGTTGGTTTCTAGGTTGTTGTAGTAATAGAGCATTTGCTTGATGGAGTTGGTTGATTATTATGTTGGTTTGACGCTGAATGATGGTGTTTGCATTGATCAATCTGTTGGTTACCGGGCTGCTACATTATGGAGGGGATAGAGTGCCGGGGCTGATAAAGATCAATCATATGTGATGATGATGAGGGACAACACACGAGCATTATATAGTGTTGGTCCCCCACCCGGTCCCCCACCTGACCAGGTTGGCTGGCCCAATTGGCCAGCCAAGCTGACTTGGTCAGAAAAGTCTTTTTAATGAGGACCTTCTTGGGGGACATGGTCTCGTCTAAGGGAAGCCCATTAATTAAATATTTCACAATCTCATAACTTGACCTTGGCACTACGTTTATTTGAAATAGGGACGCATCTAGAAGATTATCCTCGTCCCTCCTCATTAGAAATTCTAGACAAGTAATCAGCTCTAACATGTGATGTTCCTTTACAAACTAACAGCATGAAATCAAACTTAAGAAGAAGTAATAACTACCAAGTAATTTGCCCTGTGGTGCATGGTTTGCTCACAAGATAGAGTAAAGCCTGATGGTCTACAAAAAATATAAGTTTATCAAAAGATTTATCAAAAGATAATGGCAAAACTTTTTAACTATATAAACCATTACTAAGCCTTCCCTCTGTGGTGGTATAGTTGCTCTCTAGATCGTTGAGTTTTATGTTGGTGTAACTAATAGGAAAGTCCATGCTCTTTTTTGCCAGGTTAAGCTAGTATGCATCCTATAGCATAAGTTGATGCATCTATATATATGTGGAAGATAACATCCCACCTTGGTGCTCTAAGAATCGAAGCTATTATCAAGGCCTCCTTGAGCTTATGGAATGACTCTTTACACTCTTCAATCCACACAAAACATATCAATAGGGCATATAGTGGTCTAGCAATTTTGCGTACATAAATATGAAGCATCTATACCCTATGTGACCCATGAATCTTTGGATTGCTTTTGGTGTTTTTGGTCTTTTGAGTTCTACTATCCTTCTTCATCTATGGAGATTCTCTTCTTAGACACCACGTGCCCTATACACCCTATCTCACCATGAACTTACACTTTTCAACGTTCAAGCATAGTCTATATTGTTAGTCTATATGCACCTTTCCAACAGTAGCTTCAAATGGGGTGTATGCTCTCGTCTCAACTTGGAGTTTACATAGAGATCATCCATGAAGATCTCTAAGAACGTCCTTAGGAAATCCTTGTACATTGTACACATCAATCTTTAAAACATAGCTATTGGCGTGTTGGTTAAACCAAACGGCATTACTTTGTATGTAAATGTTTCCCATTCTATAGCAAATGTTGTTTTGTGTTGATCCTTTGGGTCTATGGATAATTGGTTGTACCTGAAAAAATCCATGTAAGAAGCCATAGGCTTGTTTTCCTTCTTCTCTTTCAAGCACATGTATGGCAGTGGGGGTGATGATCTCTTACTCAAAAAATCCATCTAAGAAGCTATAGGCTTGTTGGTTGAGTCCCGAAGGGCAGATGAGTCTGGATAACCCCTGCGTTCCAGTCATTATTTTTTCACATACTGCCATGAATACCAGAAACAAGAAAGGATTCATTGAGTACGTGCATCGGTTGGTTAGAATTTAGTGACCGATCTCTTACACAAAAAATCCATCTAAGAAGCTATAGGCTTGTTTTCCTGCTTCTTTTTCAGTGTATGGCAGTAAGTAATGATCTCTTACCATGGCCGTATTTGCTTTTTTCAAGTTAATGCACACTCGGATCTTACCATTCTTCTTAGGCATAATCACAACTAGTGATACCCAATATATATGCTCGATCTCATAAATGAAACCTGCATTCATAAGTCTATCGACTTCATCTTTGATCGCTTTGGCATGGGTTTCATTATATGTGTAAGGTCTTTGTTTGACTAGCCTAGCACCATCCACTAAAGGAATTATGTGCTGGCAATCTTCTAGAGGGACTCCTTTCAAATCAGCATAATTCCAAGTGAGCACATCTTTGTATTCTTGAGAACTGCTACAAGCTTTGTCTCTTCCTCTTAAGTCTATGGCTATCCACACCAATTTGGGATCCTCCCCAAGCAATGCTGAATCCACTTGTTCTACATCCTTTGGTCCGTCACTCATAGGACTCTTCTGGTTCCTCGAGTTTTTCCCTTTTTGGTAGTGAGCTACACACCTTCCAGTTTTGCAACTTTATAATTCTTGAATCGAGAAGGGACTGGTTCTCTTGATCATTAGTTGTTGGGCTGAAAGGTTCAGCCTACTTCTTGACTTTTCCCCTTCCTTTATAGCCTTGTTTTATCTTCTTTGTCCATACTTGGAAGTCTTTTAAGAGTGTCCACTAAAACCGTATTATAGGGGTGATCATGGGCTAACACTTCAGCTATTTCAAGATCTATTTTCATTACACTAGGTGTTTTCATTAGATCCTTCTAGCTAGAGCATAACTCCTATGTTGTCATCAAGGCTTCCATATATTGTAAGTATTATTCTTCCCTTTTGAGGCTTGGTGGGTCTCTAGCTCTAATCTTTGTCTGTTTTCTTGCTCTTTTGAGTAGAGATTCTCTCTTTACGAGGAATTGTCTTAGAAGAGCTTGGTGTTTTGGCAACACTTCTCCTTCATTGTTGTCTTCGCTATTTGAGGAGTTTCTTGGTGCAAAACTTTCACTTAAGCCTCGATTGGTACCATTTCTTTCCCTTGGGAAGACTTTTTCTCCATTTTTGATTCCTCCTTCCTTGGCAAAATCGATGTCTCTATTTTTGGAAGCACTGGGGTCACAGTCCTAATTGGGATTATGTCTTTATCATTTTCATCACAAAACTATGTTCCCATTGGTGTAGGACATATATCCATCCTGGCTAGCAAGTGCATCCAATTTTCCTCCTCTTCGGGGTCTGGTAATGAAGCTATTAAAGCTTCATCCTCTGATTCGCATCTTTTGTCTCTTTTTCCACTAAAGTGGTGCATGTGTATTGAATCCGAGTGAGCAGTCGTATTTAACCCCAAGTCATCGTTCTAGCTACCTCTTTCTACTTATACCCTTTTAGGTTAACTTTAATGGTACTTCCCTCTTGACAGAGGTAAATGATGTCATATCCCCAATCGTGAATCATCGACAATCAGCACATGAATGGTCTTCCCAATATTACATTCCAAAGTCAACAATGGCAAATGTATGCTCATAGGTCAGGTCACATGAAGTTACCATTCTTCTTAGGCATAATCACAACTAGTGATACCCAATATATATGCTCGATCTCATAAATGAAACCTGCATTCATAAGTCTATCGACTTCATCTTTGATCGCTTTGGCATGGGTTTCATTATATGTGTAAGGTCTTTGTTTGACTAGCCTAGCACCATCCACTAAAGGAATTATGTGCTGGCAATCTTCTAGAGGGACTCCTTTCAAATCAGCATAATTCCAAGTGAGCACATCTTTGTATTCTTGAGAACTGCTACAAGCTTTGTCTCTTCCTCTTAAGTCTATGGCTATCCACACCAATTTGGGATCCTCCCCAAGCAATGCTGAATCCACTTGTTCTACATCCTTTGGTCCGTCACTCATAGGACACTTCTGGTTCCTCGAGTTTTTCCCTTTTTGGTAGTGAGCTACACACCTTCCAGTTTTGCAACTTTATAATTCTTGAATCGAGAAGGGACTGGTTCTCTTGATCATTAGTTGTTGGGCTGAAAGGTTCAGCCTACTTCTTGACTTTTCCCCTTCCTTTATAGCCTTGTTTTATCTTCTTTGTCCATACTTGGAAGTCTTTTAAGAGTGTCCACTAAAACCGTATTATAGGGGTGATCATGGGCTAACACTTCAGCTATTTCAAGATCTATTTTCATTACACTAGGTGTTTTCATTAGATCCTTCTAGCTAGAGCATAACTCCTATGTTGTCATCAAGGCTTCCATATATTGTAAGTATTATTCTTCCCTTTTGAGGCTTGGTGGGTCTCTAGCTCTAATCTTTGTCTGTTTTCTTGCTCTTTTGAGTAGAGATTCTCTCTTTACGAGGAATTGTCTTAGAAGAGCTTGGTGTTTTGGCAACACTTCTCCTTCATTGTTGTCTTCGCTATTTGAGGAGTTTCTTGGTGCAAAACTTTCACTTAAGCCTCGATTGGTACCATTTCTTTCCCTTGGGAAGACTTTTTCTCCATTTTTGATTCCTCCTTCCTTGGCAAAATCGATGTCTCTATTTTTGGAAGCACTGGGGTCACAGTCCTGATTGGGATTATGTCTTTATCATTTTCATCACAAAACTATGTTCCCATTGGTGTAGGACATACATCCATCCTGGCTAGCAAGTGCATCCAATTTTCCTCCTCTTCGGGGTCTGGTAATGAAGCTATTAAAGCTTCATCCTCTGATTCGCATCTTTTGTCTCTTTTTCCACTAAAGTGGTGCATGTGTATTGAATCCGAGTGAGCAGTCGTATTTAACCCCAAGTCATCGTTCTAGCTACCTCTTTCTACTTATACCCTTTTAGGTTAACTTTAATGGTACTTCCCTCTTGACAGAGGTAAATGATGTCATATCCCCAATCGTGAATCATCGACAATTAGCACATGAATGGTCTTCCCAATATTACATTCCAAAGTCAACAATGGCAAATGTATGCTCATAGGTCAGGTCACATGAAGTTACCTCAACATCCTTCTCAGGATTTTGATAAGGGTTCCTAAATTCCCGTCCGCTAGGTTCAGGACTATTTTTACTCTTTTAAGAGGATTACTCCTCCACTTGCAGAGTAGTGATCACTCCTTCCAATTTGATTAGAATGGTAGCATTCATATCATCTCCCTCATAGTACTTCCCAAAACCACACTGACTGGAACATCCTTGAATACTCGTCGTGGATTATATATATTAGCTTGGTCTATCTCCTCAATTTCTCCCATTAGTTTGAGCTTTTTTTCATCCCATTGATGGACTTTATTCCAAGCTTCTGGATTGCATGCCAAGTATTCGGCCATGTTTATAGTGATTTGGGCTAAGAGAATTTCCTCTTGAGGCTCTCATTTCTACTTTCAATGTAGGCCTTAAAGATACTGTCATCGAATCCTTGTCCATACTACCCATGTAGGATGGTGTGATAGTAGGTTTAGATTTGTGTGGCACCCATGCCCATTCTAAAGGCAATCTCTCTATATCTTCCCATTATTAGGGATTCTCCAAGGGAATATTTCCTCTCTTGGTTGAGCCTCTCTCTTATGATGTGCTCATGGAGAAACCTCATATTCTTAGTTTCCTCAAGCTCTTGGAGCTCTTCTTTTGTCTTGTTTTTCAATATCTTCCTGAGGCTTTGGCATTTTTGTAGGCAATTCTTGTTCCTTATAAGATTCTTATTCCTTACTTGAGACACTCCCCTCATGCAATTCCTCTTTGATAGCTCTAACAGTGTTATAACGGGCTTCTCTATGGAATCATAGAAATTGGTCCTACCGGCCCTTCTATTTCTAGTTGAGTCTACTACACCAACTCCTTCATGCCATTCAACCTCGAGATTTCCTTTATCAATCTAGGATAAGCTTGTCACTTCTTGGGAAGGGATTCTTCTAATCCTCTGAATTTGTATTTCCCTTCCACGGCTTTCTTGGCCATTTTAAGAAGCTTGTCCTTTTAATCCATTATGATTGATCCATCTTCGTTTTCCTTGCCCCATTCCTAATTGAGAGAATTTGAACTCGATGTTCTGGGGCAATTTCTATTTCTACATAACTTGGATCATTAATTAGGTTTAATGTCGGGGTAGTTCGTTCTTCTCTACGGGCTCGCAAAGAGCTTTCTGCTTTCTCTTGGAGTTCTGGGGTTCTCTCTATTAGCATAGGTCCATCAAGACCATTTAACCCCTTCTCTTCATCCAAGATTATTTGGCTTACTAAGTCAATTTCTACATAACTTGGATCATCAATTAGTTTTAACCTTGGGGTAGTTCATTCTTCTCTATGGGCTCGCGAAGCTCTTTCTGCTTTCTCTTAGAGCTCTAGGGTTCTCTCTATCAACATAGGTCCATCAAGACCATTTAACCCCTTCTCTTCATCTAAGATTAGTTGGCTTACTGAGTCAAGAACATTTCTACTCTTAGCATAACCTGGATGGTCCTTTGGGTTTCTTACCCTTGTCTCCTTACCACTAGGACTTTTTAAGGTCCTGATATATTGGGTACTTTAGTTAGCTCTAAAGAGGGAAATATAGCTTTTCCCTTGCTGCTCTACAGTCCTGACCTTGTTTCTTATTTTAAACACTTTTGGAAGTTTTCAGTGCTTGGTCATAGACTAAAGATGAGCCTAATTTTGCTTTTATTGAGCCCGCACCCTAGTCACAATCCTCACTCTGGTACTTCTCATTCTTCTTTTGAAGAAGGTTGGCTTATGACATTCTCACTATGCTAAGATTGTTGGTGGTGGCTGGGGTGCGATGGTATATGGAATCATCACTAATCAAGTGATCGATGCCATACCTAATACACCATCTATCCAATGGTCGCAAATTTGTTGTTAACACTTCTAGATTTGACTTTATGGGGCATTCAGCCACTCTACGAGGGCCTTAGCATCTAAAACAAGCATGCAGAACTCTCCTCGAGCCATTAATGTCCTACGTTCTATAAACTCCCAATATTATTTACATTAATGTAGGAAATTGTTGTGTATCCCACATCATTGGTTCTGGTTGTCCCAAATGATATTCACTTCTAGAGATTGGATAGTCAACGTAAAATTTCGATGCACTAGGGGGTTTATCAGAAGTAAGTTCACAATGTCTACTAGGGGGTTTATCAGAAGTAAGTTCAATGTCTACTAGGGGGTTTATCAGAAGTAAGTTCAAGGGGGTTTATCTGAAGTAAGTTCAATGTCTACTAGCATCGTTGGCATGGTTCTTGATACATTAGGGGGTTCATCAGAAATAAGTTCAATGTCTATTAGCCTCATTGGCATGGTTTTGATACACTAGGGGGCTCATCATCAGAAAGAAGCTCAATGTCTACTAGCCTCATTGTGGCGGTGGTGTTGCTGTGGTGGTAACACTAGAGGTGGAACCTTTAGTGCTCTATATGGGTTTCTAGCCAACATGGGGTTCATTACTACACATTGGTAATAGCTGAGGAGCTGCCAGTAATGCAAGCACTCTTGTCATGATAGCCATTTGTCTTGCATGGTAGTAGTTGGATGATTCATGATTTCCATATCTTATATAATATTTGCACCACTAGCTTCCCCTTGCTCTCAAGACTAGACACCCATGCACTGTGGTTGCATCTACAATCAACACACCAAGTCATTTCCCATCTTGTCTCCCCTAGGAGAGGTTTTCCAAACTTCTTCTAGCCCTTTGATCATTATCTTAGCAATGTCTTATGCACCCTTGGGCTCTTCTTTTTTCCTTGTGTTTTGACTTTTAACACTGGGTTCCGGTGTGCCAAAGATTTTTGTCTTCTACTTTCTCTGTTCATGCAATTATTTGCTTCTTAATCCCCCTAAGAACAATGAGATCAGCTTGGTTTGGCTCGATTTTTCCTCAACAGGACATCTGCTTTTTAGGTTCTTGAGGCGATTAATGCAGTCTCTCACAAACTCATGCTTAAGCTATTGGAATTGGTACAATTGTGTAACTGAGCTATGCTTGACCCAGTCTTTGAGAAGCCCATGGTAAATGCTAGTTTGTGATCCTCCATGGTTCCTTTTTGTGAGTCTTCTAGCATTTGGAACCACAACAACCCTCTAAAGTCAATCCAAAGGCAACTATCTTAATTCTAGGATCTCTAAGGGAGTGGTTACCCTTAAGCCGCCGCCCACCCCTCACACCATCCGTTAGCAACCGTCACTGCATAATACTGAACAATTCCCAATCCATGATCGCCAATTGTTTTAAAGTGGAGTTTTTCATTGGATCTAAACATGTGTCTTGCAAGTTTTATGTGACTCCCCACCCCCCCTGTATAATGAGAGAAAGCATCATCCTCAAAAGAGAATGGATTGCGGCCACTAATGGCATCGTCATCTCATGAAGGAAAACCACAATGCTTGAACCCCCTTACAAAATAGTTATCATACCTTTGATGAATGAGGTTAACCCGAACCTATTAACATCCTCTCAACATCCCAAGCCTCACTATCCAACCATTCACTTTCCTTTTAGGTAACCCCTAACACACAACACTCTCCGTGTCACGTAGGCTGTAACGCCTGTGATGATGACTGACGGCGGTAGACCGGATGGCCATGTCCGGGGTTTAGTGGGAGAGGACGCCCATACGGAGTCATGGGCGGCCAGGCTAGTGTGGACGGCAGGCCACACACTATATAGCCTGGGGGATGAGGGGCAATCCTGATTCTTCCTCTATGGCTGGGTGGTGAGCCAGAGGCCGTCCCCTCCTGTGGTAATGCCCGTAGCGGCGTTACGGGAATGTAACACTGGTATCAGAGCGTGGTTCGATGGGATCGTGAGAGTCCGCGCGTGACCGGGGGACCGGAGCCCACTCGATGGTTTTCAACCATTCGTATCCTTATCCTTATCTCGAATGGAGGGTGTGGAGGGAGGCGGCCATGGAAGAATGGAGGGGAAGAACTCTCTCTCTCACTCTCCCTGTCACACAGCAAACGAATCGCAGGTAAGCTATTTCGTTTTTTTTTCCTTTCAAAATTGATGTGTCTGCGCCATTTTAATCTCGATGTAGAGAAAAATTGCTATACTGTGTGTGGGGGAGGTGGGGGGGGCGAAGAGCAGCCCCACTGCGTCTAGTAGTCGTCGTCTGAGAACTGGGGAGAAGAGCACAAATGTGCGAAGCAAGGCGAACCGTTGTAATATTGACCTGCGTGTGGGGGACGACACCAGCCTGGAGAAGACCACGTCGAGTGGGTGGGGGCGAAAGCTGACCCTCTTTTGAAAGGGGGGGCGTAGCAGCAGACTCCTTCTGCACCTTCGAAGACTGTGGCTCGTCGAGCAGAGAAGAACCCTGGAAGGCGAACAGCAGCCCCCCCTTGTGAGGTAGGGGGCTTGCCGGGCAACCTTGGAAACGCGAAAGCAGCCCAGGGCCGCGTTGAAGAGCGTGGGGGGGGCCACGGAGCCTGCTGTGTGTGAGGCGTAAACACACTGTGAAGCTATGCGCCGTTGTAAATCTCGTGTTCAACGTAGCGCCGTTTGAAGGGGGCAAATGGCCAGCCCAGGCGGCTACGCAGGCGTGTGGAACTGCCACTGTCGGCGAAGATCCATTATGTCCGCGAAAGCGAAAACACCCAGGCGTAGTTAGGGGGGGCGCCTTTGCCTGTAGACCTGGCCTGCGTGGCCAGCCAGGCCAGCCAGGCGGCGAGACGGCCAGCCAGCCAGCGGCGGCGGCGGCGACGGCCAACCAGCGGCGACGGCCAACCAGCGGCGGCGGCGCCGACCAGCAGGCCACCAGGCAGCCGGCCAGCCCAGCGGCGACGGTGGCGGGCGGCGGCCAGAGACTCGGCCCTAAGAACGCTCCCCCCACGGGCGGGCGGCCATGCCTGAACAGCGAGGGCCGGCCCGGCCCGTTATTTTATTTATTATTTATTTATTTTATTTTATTAAAAAAATAAAAATAACACCCAAAACAACGGCACACCCCACGAAACAAACCCAACACGGCCGTCGCGTCGTGTGGCCGTAGTGCTCGTTTTCCACGAAAGAGACCCACCGCACACGGCCGTAGCGCCGCGTGCTAAAAGAGACAAAACCCACGGCCGTAGTGCCGAGTCCTTCAAGAGAGAGCCGTTCTATGGCCGTTGTGCCTAGTGAACACGTCTATGACCGTAGCACCTCGAAAGTAACACATGTGGTGATCACACATTTGGTTCTCAGAGAAACTAAATTTAAGCTGGCATAGACTTAGTGTTGACCATCAAAGTCACGTAGTTTGGCTAGTGTAAATCTAAAACTGCAATGTGTTTTACTTGGGCTAAGAGGACCGACAATGGCGTCAGTTGTGCCCAAATTAGACGAAGTGCTTATCATGAAAATCAAGGTAAGCCTAATTGAGCCGTAGTGCTCATAACCCTTCACAATCTTTTAACAGTTGCTAGAAGATTGTGATAAACTTTGGAAAATGGGAACCATGTACAAGCGTAGTCTTGATGTGGTTATGCCTTGTGTCCAAACAAGTTGCTTACTGTTTGTAGCAACAAGAGAGCTTCCCGTAGAGGCAAGCTGGCCCTTGTTGGTAGTAACAAAATAGTGTCACTACTTGGGCCTAGAGATTAGTGACTAGTTTAGTCACGTGATTGCCTGGTAAAAGTAATCCCTAAGGTGTGTATTACTTGGGATAAAGGGGCTAGCAGTGCTGCTAGCAGTACTCAATTTGGTTTATCTAGAAGTACTAATCTGAGGGATTAGCATACGCCTAGATAATAATAGCAGATTTAGGATTGATTTGTAGAAATCAAAGGTAAATCTGAAGGGGTATAGTCTTGAGATGTAATGCTCAATGCCCTTATACAAGTTGATCGAAGAGAACTGTTCTTAAACTTACTAGCATGGTTTTCTCTTCTTATATTGCCATGCGTCGACATCCCACTGCTCAAGAGTTTGTGGTGATCTTTCGAGGGGGGAAAGAGCCTTTTTTTTTATGTCACATCAATTGGTTTGGTGGTAATTTGATGGTATGGGACATCAAATTCTCACGGAATCGATTGTAGTCTTGGTGGAATGGGACGCCAAGGCTTGTGCATGTAACTTGACTCTTTGGCAGGTCTGCATGTACACTTGTCTGTAGTGATAAAGTGTGCAAGATAAAATTTGAACTTTGAAAATTACCAAATATAGCCATAAGTTGGGATAAAACCCAGTTACAGAGTTCGGAGAAGCTCTAGGTAGCAAGACCATAATGGTGTGCTAGTGCTAACATAGTGATTTAGTTCCGAAGTGATCTAAATCTAGAGGTTAGCAGTAAGACTAGTTTGGTTGGACAGTTTCATGCATGGGGGACGCCCTATAGCATTTTGCAAGCGTAGTCTTGCCTATGTTCAACATAAGTGTGCAATTGTGAGCACATTTTAGTTGCTACCATATGAATTTGGGAAATATATAGTACTTTCCTACATAAGCAATTGTAATATTGCATGACAGGCTATTTTGCTTACAAAGTTCATGTGCATGTAAACCCTATAAGTCGTAAGACCCCTTGGGAATGAGTGGAGCATTCCATGGATTTAATAAGGTTTTACATGGCAATAGTGAGTAGTATCTCACTCCAGATGAGCCTGGTTGTTGTTAGTATCGGATCCGACATATGTAGTGTACATAAACTCAGGCGGCTGAGTTAGGATAGAAGGCTAAGCCGGAGAGCTTAGTGGTAAATCCTACTGTATCTGGTGAGTTTTGACTTAACCGGAGTGTTAAGAAGTAAACTCAAAGTCTGGGGCTGAACCGGAGTGTTCGGAGGCAGACATATCTTTTGTTAAATCGGAGAATTTAGCAAAAGATGAGCTTGGGGTGAACCATGGTACCCAGGAAAAAAGCTCTTCACACTAAAATAGTGCACAATAATTTTAGGGTGATAAAAATCCATCGCAGGAATGTTTTACAACTTTCCATAGATGATAAATGAAGACCATGTACTTTAAGGAGTTAAAGTACATAGGTGGTGACTTCGGCGCAACATTTTTTGTAGGAAGTCACCAGTGGTGTGGTTAGGTCAGCTGAGACTCTACAAGACCTATGCACTAGTTTTAAGTTGACCTCTATGATAAGGACGTCCAAAAATTCGTGTTGTAATACCAGAAATTGTACTGCAATGTGCAATGGAGGGGTCAATTTGTGTAGTCACTTCTTAGCAGCAGTGACTTCAGCATCTTGTTATAGATGGTTGTATATGATACTCCCACTCGGGGGAGGTACGCCATTGAGTATGGAGTTACTCACAGACTAGTATGGAGCTACTAGTGTGATGATAGTGGGTACGTAGTTACTCACTACTAATACATAGCTGCTAATTAAATTAAGATCCTCGAGTGAAAGATACTCTAGATCAACATTTTAAATTATCGAACCACAATCCATGAGTATCGAGGTACTCATAAATATGTTGACGTTGCTCAAATCGAGGGACCGATTTGTTCGATGGTATGAAATAAGCAAGGAGAGTGGAGTAACTTAAAAGTTACACATCACTAGTCCTAGTGAGTTGTCGAGGTCATCCGTAGTTTGATGATCCCCTCTACCTATCAGATAACATTCAATTTTGCAAGCCCTGGCATTTAATCCGTAGTGATTATTGGTGTGAGATATGGTTATGAAGTTCTTACAAGAGTACTCGTTTATTTGCTTGTCATTGGTTATAGCTTGGTAGGGATTGCCACCTGTGAGATGGGTAGGTAGCTTTGCCGCTATAATGAGGAGGCAGAAAATAATGTTCTCATAGTTATACTTCAAACAGGGATAGGATGAAATTCCTAAATTCATCATCACGAAGTACTGTGATGTTTGCATTTATATTGAATGTATGATGTAATAAGACATTGGGCTTCTGTAATTACCATCAATTATCTAGCAACATATGGCTTCGCAGCAAGCTCAGTCATTATCTGTGGATTGCTAATGTGGTTATTAGTAGTTTGGAATTTTTTTGATAGATGGTACAACCCACCCAAATAATTCATAAGTGTGTAACCGCTTATGAAGGGTAATAATATGCAACAATGAAGCACTTTGTTACAAGTGTGAAACCACTGATCTGTTGCAAAGCAGTTTATCAATAGTACCACCATATGTGCGTAGACACTATACCACATCTTCGTTGCAAGATGTTTAAAAGTTTCTTGGAAGGACTCAAAAATATAACATATGATATTAAACATGGTCTAGATTTATTCTTGGACCTATGACACTAGCGCGTAGTCCGCTTGAGAGTAAAATTTTGAGGACAAAAACCTTTCTTGAGGGAACGGAGGGATATCCTCAAATATCATATAAACTCGAATAGTTGTGTGAGTCCAGACAATACTTGAAGGGATGTGTCTGGTAATAGCAACAAAGAGTTGTAAGTGATTGGATGTAACTCCAGACACCCGTAGTGGTGCAAGAATCTTTATCAAACATCTCCACATACTATATGATCTGCTCGCATATATAGTATGGCATAAGAGATAGGAAGTTTAATTGTTATATTTGAAGGGAAATCTTCAAAAGTTACATCTACTCTGAGATAAAGTGGAGTTTAACCATCCGTAGATTGATGGTAGTTAGAAACTCAACAAGATTCTAGAGCATATGCTTGTGCAAAGAGGTTACTCTAAGAGAGAAAGTATCTCTCAGCTTTGGAACTGATCCTTGTGATGCATGATTAGATTGGCTCTAGTTTATTTCTCCTATGGCCGCCGTAGAGCTTTCCAAGGAGAAGTTTTAACAATTTGGTGATGCAACATGGTAGTGTAGTCTACAAATATCTAGTAGCATGGTCTAAGAACTTGCGCTACTAGAATGCTCTCCAGTACATTAGCTTCTGTGCTAATGACATGATGCAAAATCAAGGCATGAAATTACCTTAAGGTTTTGGTTGAAATACCAAATCATGGCTTGTGTGAGCATGATCTTGTCTTTACAGAGGTCTGGCGCGCTGTATGCGTACGCACTTTGTCACAGCCTCGCCCACCTTCCTCGCCGGCACATAATGCTAGTCCGGAGAGACTGGCCGTAGGTGCGACGGGTAGCGAGGCGAGATATAGTCCGGAGAGGCTAGCCGAGTCTTCGGGGTATAGTTTTGATAGTCCAAGTGCGGGTCATCCTGGGATTCAGAAGACCTATGCACTAATAAAAAGACAGTTTTATTGGCCTAGTTTGTTTAAAAACATCCAAACTTACGTGCTGAAATGCAGTAAGTGCCAGGTCAATAAACATGAACGTCTTAAGGTGGAAGGACTACTCCATCCGCTGGAGATTCCTCAAGGGAAATGGGAAAGCATTTCCATGGATTTCATTACCGGTTTACCCAAGACGAGTCGAGGGAATGACTCGGTGTGGGTAGTAGTGGACAACTAAAATGGCAAAGTTTATTGCCACGAAGAAAACTGTAAAAACGCGAGAGTTGGCAAAACTCTTTATTGAACATCTCTACAAGCTATATGGCCTGCCCGCAGATATAGTGTCGGATAGAGATAGAAAGTTCAACAGTCATTTTTGAAGGGAAGTCTTCAAAAAGCTGGATACTACTCTGAGTATGAGTACGGCAGATCATCCGGAGTCTGATGGTCAAACTGAAAGAGTTAACCAAATTCTAGAGGATATGTTGCGTTCTTATGTTCGTAAGAAGCAATCTAATTGGGAAGAGTACTTGCCTTTATTGGAGTTTGCTTATAACAGCTCCAAGCATTCAGCGAACGACTGGATTTACACCATTCATGTTAATGTATGTATTCCAGCCGCGATCTCCGATGACTGTAGGCCTAGAAAAGGAGAAGATTCAATCTGTCAAGGATTTCCTTGAAGATATGAATGATATGCTCAGAGCCGCACGTGAGAGCATTCGTAGCGCTCAGGATCACGCTAAAACTTATGCGGATAAAGGACGTAGAAGGGTTACATTTGCAGAAGGTGACTTTATATTCCTCAAGGCTCCTGCGCAGTCAGAAACCATGAAAACGGGAAAGTGTGATAAACTTTCTCCGAGATATTTTGATCCTTTTAAAGTCCTTAAGAAGATTGGGGACATAACCTACAAACTTGAGTTACCGGAGAGTTCTCAAGTTCATCCTGTCTTCCATGTTAGTAAACTGAAGAAATCAGTTCACGGGATAGAGAACGTAGTTTCTCTAGATATTTGGTAGAATTGATCACTCCACCAAAGATACCACATGAACCGGAAAGGATTCTTGGTATCGAGACAGACAAACCCAACATAAAGTGTACCAGAAGGTACTTGTTAAATGGACAGATAGGGATGAGGAGGTAGCTACCTGGGAACGCCGTAGTGCAATTTCCAAAAGGTTTCCCCAGTTTGTTTTCGAGGACGAAAACTCTTCTTAAGGGGGGGGTAATGTCACGTAGGCTGTAACGCCTGTGTGACCGACGGCAGACCGGATGGCCATGTCCGAGGTTCAGTGGGAGAGGACGCCCATGCGGAGTCATGGGCGGCCAGGCTAGTGTGGACGGCAGGCCACACACTATATAGCCTGGTGGGGGATGAGGGGCAATCCAGATTCTTCCTCTATGGCTGGGTGGTGAGCGAGAGGCCGTCCCCTCCTGTGGTAATGCCCGTATAGTGGCGTTACGAGAATGTAACACTCCGCCCCGCGACTCAACAAAATGGCCACTCCCTCCATCCCTATTGGGTCTCCAACCCTATTGGTACCCAAAACCTCACCGATAAAGATGAAGACCACCCCCCAAAATGTCAACCTCAATGGACTCTAGGGAAGTTATAAAAAAGGAGTGGTACCCAAGAGTACTCTAACTAGCCAAGGTATATCCGACCCAATTAAAAAACCTAGCATAGCCACCATTTGGGCCAAAGATTACCTTTAAGCACAGTCACCATTTGGGCCGAAACCTACCTTTAAGAACAATTTACCCAAGCAAGATGACCCTCAAGCAAAGTTGTCATACTTTAAACCTAAGCCCCGTAAGATCCCAATCAAGCTGCTATAGAAGCCCAAGGCTTCTACGAGGGCTGGTTGGGTTCCAAAAACCTCACCATCCACACAACTCCTTAAGACCTAGTCCTCAAAAATACCACTCCACAATAGCCATATGCCAATCTTAATTCCAATGGGGCTACATTTGATGGCATCATAGTCCTTGAATGGGTGCACCGGCCCATGTGCTCACCTTCCTTACTCACCAAATAGGCTATGACCAACACAACATGGTGTCCCTTGTGCCAAGTTGCTTTCCGGCTAACCAGAAAATTGGGACAAAGACTTTACCACTAAACTCTAAAGCTTACATAAAAACTTGGTGGGGGCAAGGTACATCATGTCCATATGCTCACAAAGATCCTTGTTATGACATTAGCAAAGATATTTTGTCACAAAGATCCTTTTTCATGCCATTAGCAAAGAGCTTCACCCCCTTTGCCTTGCTTAGCCAATTCCTGGCTTATGGTGTAGCGTCTAACCGACAACCCCAAGCCCCAACTCCCCCAAAGAGGCACAAGCGAGAGACATCCTGCAACCCATCCATTTCTTCCTCAAGGTTAAGAACCTTCAACTGCCCACATGTTGTTGGCACCAGCCCCCCAACCACAACCTGAACCTCCCATGGACAATCCCCATTTCCTAGTCCACCACTCAAGAGGAACGTCCTCTTGGCTCCACAAGTGATATGTTTGAGCCACAAGACTTCTTCACACCAGATTCACATCCGAGAGAGGTGTGTGGAGCCCAAGCCAAATATGCCCATCAAGAGAATCACAAAGTAACCCATGAATATACCCATGAACAAGCTCCCACCTCCACCCTCCCATCAAGAGACCATATCATTCCATTGAAACCAACCCATACTTTTCAGTTCCCCCAAACACTTCCAAAATTGACACTTGTTAGGCAAATTTTTGTAAAAATGTTTCGGGCTTGTGTACATATGGGATGCATGGCATGTAAAAAAGCTTTGCCGCCCTGAATGCCCTGGCTTTGTAGTAAGCTAGTACATGCATGGTTTTTTCTGGAAGCAGGTGCTTGAGGGTTGAAGTTCTTCTCATTGTAGCTGTGCGTATGGCCTTGAGGAAGGTTGGTCTCCAATGTGTGGGGAAGGTCTTTGAGGTTGGCAGTGTATGGGTAGTGGCCATATTTGGTAATTATCATATAGCTGATCGAGGACCTGTAGCAGCACTTGCGTTCATTTTGGAAAGGTGCCGACACCGCACATACTAGTGAAGCATGAGGGATCGCAGAGGGGCCCTCCTGGCATCGTGGATGTAAGCATGAAGGTCACCTTTCGAGATACTAACGTGGCCATCCTCCAGGCCTTCCGAGATACTAACGTGGCCGGCAAAAGTTGACTTTCAGGTCCTGGCCACCCACTGTTCTGATAGCAGCTTCGCCAAGCGCACAAGAGACCTGGTTTTTCTTCTGGCTGGCGATCTCGCAGCTCATGTACGAAGTTGCCACAGTAGGGAGGGTGAAGTCGTCAACGGCAGTGTAGGCAGTAAAACTGAAGAGGACGCCATTTGCAGGAAGAAGAAGAGGCTGGTGTTGAGCGCAGCTGAGTACTGAAAAGGTGGCGCCAACTGCAACGAAGCCGAAAGAACAAGATAGCACGTCGACTGCGAAGGAGAGAGAAGAAGAGGGAGCGTCGACAGCAGCAGAGGAAAAGAGACAACAGAGTAAAAGAGACAGTGAGCATCAGCAGAGAAGGAGAGGGAACTCTTACGCTAGGACAGCAAAGAGTGGAGAGAAGAGTAGCAAGCCATATCTTGTGCAACTAGTGAGAGCAGAGAGGAAGAGGTCAGGTCGTCATCGCTCACACACAGACAGCGAAGCAAGAGGTCTGGCAAGCGTGTGGCAGCCAGCTTATGGTTAAGAGAGAGTAAGAAAAAAGGAGGGAGGAGTGTAGTAAGCAGAGTAAAGGAAGGAAAACGTCACTACAGTTAAGCCATGTGAGGATGGTGGCAGTGTCGACAGCATCGAAACAAGAAAAGAGCACATTAACTCTAGAAAGAAGGTAACGGTGGCACTAACTCCAGGAAAACCGACTAGTGCTAACAGTGCTGTATATATATTTGCTTTGTTGGGGTGCAACTCGTGATAGCCAGAAGCTTGGAGAGTAGCCTACTCTACAGACATGTATCTTGTTCTGGAGCTGGGTCCAAATATCCACGAACAGTATTTTGAAGATCTCTCAATGTTTGAGATTGTATACTCTGATAGTGATACAGGGTATTGGTCAGTTGTAATTTACATAGATGAGAGGGAGTGGGCAGATTATGAGTGGGTGTTAGAGGAGGATGGTTCTGAAGATATTTTGGATATCCAACTTTGTAGAGACAAAGATTTATTCTGAAATAAAGTCTTGTTTATGCTCTTGGGTCTGGTGTTCTAGGTGTGTTTGTATCTGAGTATGGAAGTGTGACACTCTATAAAGGCATATACAGCTATACCGCTTCCGTGTCATCACACTAATGCTGTGTGCCAGGCCCAGTGTTGACTCCAAAGGTTCGAGAGGAGTGTGAGTGTGATCTCATATGCATCCGGGTGTTTCCCTCTTCCGTAAAAGATCTACAGGCTATTATGGTTAGTAGAGGGGATTCCGTGTCCGAAAATTTCGATAGCTTTTTGGTGCCCCCACTGAGGATCGAACTCTGGATCTTCAGTTTATAGGTTGCAACCATGGCATTTGCTTATCCTGAATTTCACGGTGATAAGAATGAGGATGTAGAGGATTTCCTGGAAAACATGGAGTTGGCATGTATTACCAACCATGTGGATAATCCGGATCAAATTTTAAGGCTTTTCCAGAACTTTTTGAAGGGCACAGCGGGTACATGGCTTCGAGGGTTTGAAGCAAAAGAAGCGATTGGTAGCCCATCTTCGAATGACGATGGTGGAAAACCTGAGAGAAGCCCTTTCAAAGGAGTTTCAGAGAAGAGAAGATCCCAATGACGTTTGGTAGGAGCTCAAGCAGCTGAAGCAAGGTGAAAGCCAGAGTGTGGCAAGTTATGTTACAATTTTCAGTGAGCTATGGACAAGATGGTGTTTAGCTCTTGAAACAGAAGTTCCCCCCATGTTTGTGAAGAAGAAGTGATTCATAGCAGGTTTAAAGCAAAGTTTGTTGGTAAAAGTGAGGATTGCGAAAGAGAACGAATGGAAGCTGAAGAAAATGGCGGATTATGGGATGATAAAGGAAAACGAAGTGGTCAAGAACGGTTGTCTTGATGTGAATATGGTCCAGATTGATTTTATGCAACAAACATCTACTATGTACCAACAAATTGGCAGGGGAATGTACCAGGTAAATCCTAAGGCAGTCACCAAGGATTTTGGGCAGTTTAATGAGAGCACTGTGAAGTCTATAGCGGTGGATGTTATGCCAGCTTATGGTTATGGGAAGGAAAACGTCACTGCAGTTAAGCCATGAGAGGATGGTGGCAGTGTCGACTGCATCGAAACAAGAAAAGAGCACATTAACTCTAGAAAGAAGGCAAGGGTGGCACTAACTCCAGGAAAACCGACTAGTGCTGACAGCGCTATATATATATTTGCTTTGTTGGGGTGCAACTTGTGATAGCCAGAAGCTTGGAGAGTAGCCTACTACAGACATGTATCTTGTTATGGAGCTGGGTCCAAATATCCACGAGCTGTATTTTGAAGATCCTACAATGTTTGAGATTGTATACTCTGATAGTGATACAGGGTATTAGTCAGTTGTAATTTACATAGATGAGAGGGAGTGGGCAGATTATGAGTGGGTGTTAGAGGAGGATGGTTCTGAGGATATTCTAGATATCCAACTTTGTAGAGACGAAGATTTGTTCTGAAATAAAGTCTTGTTTATGCTCTTGGGTCTGGTGTTCTAGGTGTGTTTGTATCTGAGTATGGAAGTGTGACACTCTATAAAGGCATATATAGCTATACCGTTTTCGTGTCATCACCGATGCTGTGTGCCAGGCCCAGTGTTGACTCCAAAGGTTTGAGAGGAGTGTGAGTGTGATCTCATATGCGTCTGGGTGTTTCCCTCTTCCGTAAAAGATCTACAGGCTGTTGTGGTTAGTAGAGGGTCATTGTGATGTTTTTCTAGTGTGGGTGGTGTGGTGAATTGTGTGAGAAGTGTTCCAGCCAGTGTGCTGGTGGTGCCCCAGGCTCGTGGTATTTCCAAGGCTGTTGGATGGACAGCTATGGAGGCAGGTGATTCCGTGTCCGAAATTTCCGACAACACTCATTTGTGATGAGTGGAGCTTATTAACCATGTTGTCGAGAATTCCAAGTGCCACATCCTCTGGCAAAAAAACAAGAGCCCAAGTGCCAAGATAAATATATTCAAGAATAGTAGTAAAAGCTTACCAACAAAACAAGAGCCCAAGTGCCACATCCTCTGGCAACAAAACAAGAGCCCAAGTGCCAACATTTGCTTCAAGCTGCACATGAGAAGAACGCCAAGCTTTAAGCTGAGCTCAAAGAAGCAAAATGTGAAATCCATTGGCTTAAAAATGATCTCGTGGCCCACTGAAGCCACCCAGGAGGAGCTATTCCACACTCACAAGTAGGGCATGGATGCCCTCTGACTTTAATACTAAGCACTACAGACATTGCCAAGGTTGTGGTAGCCTAGGCACATGAAGCCTAAAGAGACCAACTTCTAGATTGTGGCAACCTAAAGGCACATGAAGCCTAACGAGACAAACTCCTAGATGAGTTCAAGCAAGCTGCTAAATCCAAAGAAGCCCCAAGTGTTCCATGAAGTTAACCAATTTGCAAAGGAATGTGATGTTGCCCTTGCTTAACCAATGTGGCGACCAAATCCCCTCATTGAATTCCATGAGGAGTATAATAAAGCAATAAACAAAGGGTCCACTCGGGAAGCAGCCTCCACTACAAAGAAGTCCTTATCTTTTCCATAAACATGCCAAAATCTATAAGTTGGAAACTATTGCCTCCGACGATACCCCACTAGAAGGGCACAACCAAAGGAAGCCATACATGCTTCTCTTATGGGCCATAGACCTCAATAGCTTGTGCCAACAATGAGCTAGTCTCCTATGGATACCCTTACCCTTATCAAGGGAACCCTAGCCTTTACTTACTTTATCTTTTTATCCCTAATCAACCCCCACCTTCTACACTATCCTAGCCCAAATTAGCACAGCACAGCAATGCACCCTCGCCAACCTTTAATACTT
Source organism: Cibotium barometz (assembly GCF_041138505.1). Lineage (NCBI taxonomy): Eukaryota > Viridiplantae > Streptophyta > Polypodiopsida > Cyatheales > Cibotiaceae > Cibotium > Cibotium barometz. Next base: position 19,596,533 of record NC_141048.1, read on the forward strand.
TGACCAAGCCATCACCTTCTTGGACACACCACACTCTTGTACTCCATTAGATCGTGTTCAATCTCACCACATGGTGCCACCTATTCATGAATTATACTCTTTATTGAGAAGATCACTTCCTTGACCTCATGGCACCACCTGACCTTAGCTTCCCCATCCATGCAGATTCACTTCATGAATTATACATGCTTTATCGAGAAGATCACTTCCTTGACCTCATGGCAACACTTGGCCTTAACTTCCCCATCCATGCAGATTCATTTCACACTCAACCATGATAGCCATGAAGACCCTTATTCGCCAAGCAGTGAAGTCTATTTACCCCAGTACCTTTTGTAACATGCCCAACAAACATTATCACATAATAGTATAGACTTAACCTCAGGCAAGCCTTGCAACTAGAGATGCCACCATTCATACCATCCAAGTGGCTTACTCAAAAGACATATCGCGAGGCACATGAGGTCTTTACCTTTTTCCAAAGCCACAAGCCTAAAGACAAAGAGGACGACCTTGAAGAATCCTCGAAAGGAAACCAAGGCGGGCACGAATCTTCCAAAGAAGAAGCCCTGCCAACCAATCAGGTTTATGCATTAATTTATTTGGGTAATAAATGAGCTTCCCAAGAGCCAAACCCAGCGCTTCTAAAGCCACCCCCTTCTTTAATTGACCCAACTCTACACCCCACCCATAACCTTCTCGTTAATCTTTCCACACCATTCTCCACGAGAGTCCCTACTTCATCCATCGTTCATCCCCAAAGCCTAGAGCTTCTCCCCTAGTTCAACCACCTCATTAATTGTATCCATGAGTCCCCTTCATCAAATCATTCCACGAGGGGCCTAGATCTCAATGAGGTACCACCACCAACTACCTAGGAAGAATCCAATGAAGATGATGGGAAGGACCCAAGAGTGTCCTTGCGTGTCCATGAATGACAGGCAACTCACATACCTACCCACCATTATGCAGGATCTCACATTCCAAAGGAACTGCATAACCACCTTGATACATACTTTGACATGGCCAAGATCCATCTGGTGATCAAGACATGCATCACATATTTGCCCAATGGAATATCGAACCCACCTGGCGGCACACGAAAAGAGGTTCAAACTTTGTTGATCCTAAGGGACTACCCAACACTGCAAGTCACATAGGAATCCAACCCAAGTGATGCATTCCCTATCTCCTCAGTGGAAGAGGAACTTATTTCCTTTAAGGAAACACAAGAGGAACCAATACATACAATGAAGAGAGGAAATTATTTCCTTTGAGGAAGCACAAGAGAATGATCACAGGTCGTATAAGATGAGTACGACTCAATTCTAAAAAATGACACTTGGAATTTAGTAGATTTACCTTATGGTGGTAAAAGGCCATTGTACGAAGTGGGTTTATAAGCTTAAGTGTAAAGCTGATGGTAACATTGACCCCACCACCACTATAAGGTAAGGCTTATTGTTGCAAAGGGTTATGCTCAGGGAAAGGGCATAGATGTCTTGTATGACTATGGGGAGGTTTATTATTGCATTGGTCCAAGTGCATCATCTGATACTAGTTGTTGGAGTGGGGATCAAGGTAACAACACACATAGATGCAGCAAGCAAGGAGAGATAGATAGAAGCATAACACTCAAATTAGATTTATGAAAATGAGTAAAGTACAAGTGAAGTGACATGATAAGGTTACTTACACACACTCATAAGAGTGTGTACATATGTTGAGGGAAAACCTCTTAAAGAGAGAAAAAGTGGCCTTACCCATTATTAGCCTATGTCCACACATCACTACCATATAAATGGCTACACTTACCTTAGCCTTGCCAAATCATTTGTCATTGTGTCTTGTGTTTGAGTTGCCATGCAACTCTCCATGATTGTGGTAGCTTATCCGCCGCATTCTCACTCTGTTGTCACACTGGAATGCTCCATGGATATGGGGATGAAGGTAGAGCTCTCTATGCTTAGATGCAAGTAAGAAGATAATGTCCTTCAGTGGTCCTCTCTCACAAAAGGTGGATGAAGAAGAAGCTAACAAGAGAGAGCAACCTACACGCAAATGAGAGGGAGCAACCTATAAAAGAACCTATTCAAGCAAGCAAACCATCTAGCATGCGAAATTCCACAATATAACACATGCAAGCAGGAGTAAAGAAGAGAAGAATTCACAAAGTATTCTATTACAAGGGAATGAATGTGTATTGCATATTGTCAAAACTAACTTGTATAAAAGTGACTAGTTTTCACACTTAAAAATGGTATAGCCACTATTACTAGTCTTAAGCAAGTATGTATATGAAGTCCTTAGGCTTTTCTTATTTGACATTAAGCTCAAGGTAAGGCCGCTTTATATGTTCATGTACCATTTATGAAAGATAGGTGCCAGTTCAGGTGGGTAAGATGGCAAAGTTCCTTATGGTAGGTTGGGTAGGTGAAACTATGTTAACAAGCACAAAGAACATACCTAGCGTTATGGCTAGCAAAGCCACTGCAAGAGAACATATCTACTTTTCTAGCAAAGCCATAACTCAACTTGGCTAACGTAAAAGCAAAGTGCCAAACTGCTTTTGAATAAGATAAGACAGAAGGTGGAGTGGGAAAGCAATTTTGAATAGGATAAGCTAGAAGGCGCGTTGATAATAAATTTAACATTTACAAGTAAAACAAATTACATCTCGTGTCTCTTCCGATTGGCATCCATAGTTTTGAATCAAAGATATCTTAAATTTTATTATTTTGTTTTTAAAGAACAATCAATTAAACGAGGTCCCACCTGAAAAACACTTGAAAATTTTAGATACTTTGGAAGGTTTTAGTAAAGGTTTTTCGGCGGCGGCAGCTATGGCGGAACGTCTGTCGGAGAATCCCGTTTTCAAGAAGCTCGCCATCGATTTCTCGCAGCGGCAGCAGGTCGAGCCGCCTCCGTCACCGTGGCGCATCCCCCTCAACCTTCTCGCCTACGATGGGTGCGGTCGCCTCTTCCTCTGGAACTCATCGGACCGTCTCCTGCACTCCCTCGAAATCGAGCAGCCCGACCCCTCCTCGCCAGCAACAGAGAAATTAACAACCCTCCTCGCCAAGAAGGCGTACAAGGTACCCGCTCTTCCATGACTGTTTTTTTCTAATATTTTGGAGCTTCAAATCTCTATGGCCATCAATTTTTCTTGTTTTTTGTCTTCACTGAGAAATTGTACTTGCGTAGTTCTCTCCCTTATATCAGGCATTTTATGCCATTGCAGCTGAGGTTCTAGGTCAAGATTAAAGTCTAGGTGCCCGGAATACTATTTTATCTTGTTCAAGGGCTAGTTCAGAATGGGAGCTCCCATCCATGTAGGTTGTCTCATCAGGAGCTAGCGGATTGAGGTTATCTTGTCTCTGTCAGACATTCTGAAAGGTGGGGCAACTGGCCAAGTTTTGACTCGAACTGGTCCTCACATGTTGTAAGGATCTCTACAGACAGAATGCTTGCTCAAGAGAAACGGCTTTGATACAGTGTGCATTGGCCCCCCCTTCTGAAGTTATTGTCACAGCGATGCCAGTACCATATCGCATACTATACATCATCCATGTTGTCTCATGCATCATTTAAGAGTGGAGCGTGCACTGTAATATTTTTGTACTTGCTAGTGTCTCACTATCCTTTTGTGCAGACTTGGCAGCCAAACTTGGATGTGGATTTTCGAGTGCGTTTTATTACTTTCAACAGAAGAGGTTGGTCAGTAATACTTGCTGGCGATGATGGACTTGTGGCGGTAGACCTGACATCTCAACTCCCAACTCCATCTGCTTTTCCGGATGCTTTGACATACAATGTGAGGTACATGAAAGCGCTCTTTGCTTATTCTCATATGCTATGGGGCCTCACTTGTGTTTAGCTCTGGTGTTTTTTAGACTATACAGATGTTCATATACCCAGAACTCCTTCATTAGAAATTTTAAATCACATATAGTATAGCAAAGCGTGGACCTTGGTGTAAAGTCACGATCGTTCTCTGATTTGCTGCGGTTAGATGTGTATTAGGGTCAAAGGTTTAGAAGGACCTTAAGAAACTAAGGCCCAAACCTATGAACCCTAGGAAAGATAAACTCCTTGGATCCATTGCCATCTTTGGTATAGAACAAAAACTGATCCTTTGGATGGCGATAATAACAGCTTCTGCAGAAATCGCTGTTGTTCTTTCCACTTCAAGCAGCTTCTCAAGATCTTTAATGTCAACTGCTTGCTTGTTTTCTCCATCATATGCAACTGTTCTAGCTCACAACAGGTAAACTTTTGTGAACAATCACAATGCATATTTAAGAGGTTGCTGGCACGTCGGGGTTCTGAAGCATTGTTTTGTCACATGCATGAGTTTTCAGATGCACATGCCAAGACATCCTGAGTAAATGTACAGGGTAGAAAAGGGTAACTTACTAACTAGGTTTCAGCAGACCATTGTGAGCCCTCACAGTAGGGACGTGGTCGACGAGTCACTTTGAGTACAAGTCAGGGTTTGCACAGGTAGGTGCATGCCTACGAGAATGAACAAGCCAGGAATGCGTTTAAGAGGTTGCTGAACGTTGGGGGGTCTGAAGCATTGTTTTGTCACATGCATGAGCTCTTAGACGTACGTGTGAAGACATCCTGGGTATATGTACGGGGTAGAAAAGGGCAACTAGAGTTCAGCAGACCATTATGAGGGATGTGATCAATGAGTCACTGAGTACAGGTCAGGGTTTGCACAAGGTAGAAGGTGCATTCCTACGAGAATGAACAAGCCAGGAATGCATATTTATGAGGTTGCGGGCACGCTGGGTGTCTGAAGCATTGTTTTGGCACACGCATGAGTTCTCAGACGCACGTCCCAAGACATCCCGAGTATATGTACAGGGTAGAAAAGGGTAACTAGGGTTCAGCTGACCATTTTGAGCCCTCACAGTAGGGATGTGGCCGATGAGTCACTGTGAGTACAGGTCAGGGTTTGCACAGGGTAGTAGGTGCATGCCTACAAGAATGAACAAGCCAGGAACTGGAAGAGCAAGTAAAGACAACATGAGGGGCTCACTAGCACTTTGTGGAAATTCATGATGCGGCGATGGAGAAAATCAGGAACCAAAAGCCAGCTTTGGGGAAGCCTTACAAGAAAAATGAGCAAGAAGACTTAATTATCAGATTTGGAACAAGTTTGGATAGTTGTGGGTCCTGGGAGAGCCTTGGGGTGCCCGAAACAGCTGCCTCAAGATACCAAAAGTAGGGAGGGTGTAATGTGCATCCCGTACTTGGATGTCACGTGGAAATGGTGTACAGATAATTGCAAGGACCTGAGGCCAGACACTGCATTTTGTGAGGCCTTCTCTAGGGACGAATCGTGTACCACCAGGTTAGTCGAGTCATGTTGTGCATGTCTTGCACTGTCCGGTTTTCCTGCACAGTAATGAGATGTGACCCACTTGCAAGATGCAATGATTTACCTGGAGTCCAGAGGATGGAATGTTGCCTTCAGAACATAGCTCAAAGTGGTCTCACAGTTCTCTGGACAACTAGTACGTTGGGGTGATAGTTGAGACTTAATTGGAATTTTCAGTCCTTGGGTGGGTAGTTAGTCCCGTCAAGGTTGTCTTCGGCAACAAGCATCCCAAACACATCATTTCCAGCCATATTGTTGGCAAGTGTACCCCCTATACCCAACTGAATGCAAGGGATGCAAAACCCCAAAAACACTGCAAGTGTTTTTGTTATTGATATCAATGTATAACACTGCAGGTAGCTCTCTGAAAACTTGCAAAGGTATTGAAAGCAGTAGGGTTAGAGGATTACTTTTTGAAATTTATGCAAGCTCAGGTGACATATTTTGATGTTGGTACCACCAATGAGCTCCCCAAAGAGTCCCGCACGAACCTATGAGGTTGATTTCAGCTTTTGGACTCACACCGGAGTCCTTTTGGGGATCCATCCACATACATGTAAAAGGGATGTGCCGTGGCATGATCGATGTGAGAAATCCTTCTCTGCAAAGTCGTTAAAATAAGCACATGTTCACACAAGCCAGGGAAGCTCAACTGGCACATTGTTGTCAAGGACAGCCCTGCCTATCTTCGACCAACCATACGAGCGCAAAATACTTGCCATGTTGGTTTCAAAACAGCTCAGAGACTAGAATTAGCCAATCCATGATATTGATAAATAATTCATAGTTTTGTAACTACATATGCGACATATTCTAGCGTCCCATACCACTAGAATATTCCCCATATGAGATCCTTGTGTAGGTGACAATTCTAGCATCCCATATTGCTAGGAGCCTCCAGTACACAAGACCAAAATCATAAACTATTTATTAAAATCATAGAAAAGCCTTTTCCAAAATCAAAAATGTTTTCCAACGCAAAAAAAAAAAAAACATTCCTGAAACACATCTCAAGACAGACATGAGAAACATTCTCTACTTACGTCAACAAGGGAGTTAAACATGTACAAAATTCCAAATATTGGCAAAAAGCATCAACTTGGTAAAACTCAAAGTATACTTAGCTTTTCTTTGCCAGGTTGGTTGTGAAGCCAAAATAAATATCTCCTCAGCATACACATAAGATACCTTGAGATATATCTCAAGACAGACATGAGAAACATTCTCCACTTGTGTCAGCAAGGGAGTTAAACATGTACAAAATTCCAAATATTGGCAAAAAGCATCAACTTGGTAAAACTCAAAGTATACTTAGCTTTTCTTTGCCAGGTTCGTCGTCGTGAAGCCAAAATAAATATCTCCTTAGCATACACATAAGATACCTTGAGATATATCTCTATATAACTCGCTTGAACAAAATTTGATTCAAAATCCAGAATAGTCTATATGGAATGAGTGCTAAACACGGGTACATAAAACCAACTCCATACTTCGAGGATAAATTCTATGAATCCATAAATCCTTATGCCAAGCTGTCTCCTGCTCATGCTCTGGACACGACTACTTCCATCAGCCCAATAGCCAAACTGTTGATCACTAAAGTCCCCACTTTTGATCTTTTCTCTTCCTCATTGTTGGAAGGAAGTCTCTACTTCCGAGAAAGCCTAAGCTCTAATACCAATGAAACCGTACGGGAACCCGGAACAATGAACAGACACTTCAGATGCCAAATAAAGACATGAAAACACAACGGAAATAACCATATACAATGCCAAAGAGAACTCAACATTGAGCCGAAACGGCCGGCCCTATTAGAAGTCATTTCCTGTCTTTACCTAGACACCGGGGCCTCTGTTGTGCGTGTGCTCGCCCATTGTAGGTGTTTTCTCATTTTTCCTCACCACTCGTATTTTTCCCTGATTTTTTTCATTTTTCTGTGGCTTGGGTGGCAGCCCTGAGGTGGCAGGATGTCTTAGCATGTGGCCGACTGTGTGGACACCTTCTTGGTGCTGGCCGATTGTACACAGTACTGGCCGACTGGTTTATTACTAGTCGTGGTGGACATGCTCCTGTCGGCTGCCTTTGGAGCAGGCCAACTGCTGCTTGGGGGCCATATAAAATAGCCCCACAGCCCCTTGCCATTCTTGTATCTTGTATTCGGGATCTTCTTTGTGTATATAGTGCAGAGTTACACGCCTCTCTCTCTCTCTCTCTCATGCTGTTTTTCTGCATTGCGTCTGCTCTCGTGTTCCCAGATTTGGTCATCATCTCCGCTACATATTCTGACATGGTATCAGAGCCCTAGGCTCTTGATAGATCTTGGGAGTTGTGTGAGCAAGAGGGGGACTGTTGCATTGCTGATTGGTGGATTGTTTTGGATTGTTCGGGAAGAGGAGAAGCAAGAGGACGGCGGGCTGATTTGCTGGACAGCCACTTGCAAGTTAAGTTCTTCTTTGTTCCCACCCACCGACCCTTTTCAGTTACATCCCCGCAATGGCAGATCTGCTTGAGATGGCTGAGAGGCATGTGAAGATCCCTACACTCCCCACGTTCTTGGTGGACCGTCAGTTGGACGGGAACAACTACGGCATATGGAAGGTTATGATGGAATCTGCTCTGAAGTCTTACGACCTTGCTGATTTCATCGTTGTTGGGGTTCCACGGTCGGAGGTAGAGGAAGGGGAGTTACCGTCGATTCGTAAGGAGCGGGAGGCACAAGCACAGTTGTGGGATCGTGTTAATGCCAGGGTCCGTTCATTTATCTTCCTCAACTGCACACCGCAGGTAATCAATCATGTAAAGTATATGACGCTGGCCAGAGGCATATGGTAGCGCTTGGCTTCTCTTTACAATAGGGTATCACCCATGAAGAGGATTTCCTGGGAAGTACAGTTGCGGGTTATGAGCCCTGCAAAGTCGTCGACGATGCGGGAGCCTATTAACAAGCTGCAAGCTCTTCAGCAGGAAGTTCGTCAGGCTGGGAAGGATATATCGTTAGAAGACATGGCCATAACGTTGCTGTCGCATTTGCCCTCTCAGTACTCAGCATTCTACTTGTCTTTGATTACCAGTGGCGGGCTCAGCACCATCACGTGGGAGGAGCTTGTGCCCATGGTCTTGGACCAGGAGGAAAGATTCTTGAACCCTCCTCAGGGTGGAGGTTGTCAAAGTCGTGCATGCGGAAGCTTGAATACACGCTGTGAGAGAGAGAGAAGTTGACGGAGAGAGAGAGAGAGAGAGAGAGAGAGAGAGAGAGAGAGAGAGAGAGAGAGAGAGAGAGAGAGAGAGAGAGAGAGAGAGAGAGAGGTTGGCGAACAACGCTTGAACTTGATTAGCAATGAATAGATGATTTTTACAATGGGGGCATAGGGTATTTATACCCTCACAATGGAAATGGCCGACTACCACCACACTTTGAGATACATTAATTTAACACCCTCTCTGTAGCTCATAGTGGGCATAGATGAACAAGCCAAGTTGATGTAGATGCAACCATGGACACCTCAGTACCGGCCGGATACTGAATACACCTCGGAAAATGCACCAAACAACCTGTCTCCTCAAGGAATGCCATCTTGAGCTTCAGCTGCCACATAGAATAATGAATTGCAGACAACTCCACATCCATGATCCTCCATTCGTTGAACTGTGAACACATCACGTTCAAAAAATCCTCTGAACCTTGAACTGTTGACACACGACGCCCAAAATTCTGCTACACAATGAACCAGGAACTCATCCCATCCATAGTCTGCTACCAATGAACTATGAACACATCACGTCCATAGATTCGTCAAGCTGTTCCATGCCAGATGCATGTGCCTTGAACTCCGACACACGGGTCCAAATCACCAAAACGGGAGCACAGACTGCCCCTCTCTGCCACTCACATGCCTCTCTCTGGCTGAAGCACGTGGTAGCATACATCCACCAAGCTAGAATGCTGGAGCATGTGCCAGTGTAGTCCTCGCCACACCGGCAGACGCCGTAGCATCCCTAGTAGAATCACTGTCACTGTCATCCTCGTCAGCTTTGCCTTTGCTTTGTCATTTGTCGAGCCTTGAGCTTTAGCTTTGGATTTGCAATCCCGAGCCAAATGCCCTCGCTTTCCGCACTTATAACAACGGCTCCTAGACTTCTTATTGGATTCCGATGCAGTATGTGCCGATTCTACATCCTTCGGAACTCGAATCCTGCCTTGGGAAATGAGCACTGCTTCCTCCTCAATGAGAAAAGAGCTGAGATCATCAAATTCCAGCTTTTCCTTCGTGACTTGTAAGCGTAATGCCCTCGAGACCATCTCGTACTCCTCAGGCAACTTCATAAGAACCAAGGCAGCTAACTGGGTACTAGTTAATGCACTATTCATAGCCGATAACTGATCATGGATAACCTTTGCCTTCATTAGAAATGACTGCATAGAGGTCCCGGCTTCAAACTTGATGGAAAACAACTGGCCGAGAAGGGTTACTGCTCGCATTGTTGAGTCTCGATCAAACATTCCTGCAAGCTTTGACCACATTTCCTTGGCAGTCTTTAAAGTCTGAATGGCAGGGGAAATTTCCTTGGTGAGAGATTCTGCAATCGCCGACATAGCCTTCGCATTGTGAGCTTCCCAATCCACAAGAGATTTGAGAAACTCCTCCTCCTGAAGACGTGTGAACCGATTGCTATCCCTTCGGGGACGTTCCTCCGAGCCATCAACAATGTCCCATAAGCCTTTTCTGCTAAACCACAGCCTCATGATCAAATTCCAATGCGCATAGTTGTCGCCATTCAGTTTGTCGTCCTTGCTTGAACACGGGAGACCCATCTCATAATCTCTGTCCAAGATCTTCTCAGTCGATCCAAACCTCCTCTCCGTAGCCGATGCACTTCTCGTTCCTCCTCTTGTAACAGTCAACACAGTTGCAATCTCGTCCCGAGTCCTCGAGCACTTTGACCTGCAAGTCTTGGCCGCGTCCTGGATTCCACTCCCGAGGCTCCACCCTTGCGTCACCGGTGCCCTCCTGGCCTGAAAACGCAGCAAAGAAGCCGTCTGTTGTCCACACTGTACCTGGCCCACAAAACGCAGCAAAAAAGACTGCTCTGTTGATCGCCTACTGCACTACAGAGGCAGGTCTTCACACGTGCATGGGCAGCCAGGAAATGCCGCCTGGAAACACAAAACGCAGGGCTGAAATGCTACTGAGATTCACTGAACACTATCGCCAGCCAAAAACGCAGCAGGGAAAGGGAGAGTAGCGCTGGAGGAGAGATGCGCACTTCAAAGCTCTGATACCATGTCAAAGTCGTGCATGCGGAAGCTTGAATACACGCTGTGAGAGAGAGAGAAGTTGACGCAGAGAGAGAGAGAGAGAGAGGTTGGCGAACAACGCTTGAACTTGATTAGCAATGAATAGATGATTTTTACAATGGGGGCATAGGGTATTTATACCCTCACAATGGAAATGGCCGACTACCACCATACTTTGAGATACATTAATTTAACAGAGGTTTGGAGGCCTTAACTGGCCAACGGTTGAAAGGGCGTAACACGGGCAAAGGAAAGGCTTCATCGGAGAAGTCTTCTAAGAAGAAGTCCGACGTTGACCGCGAGAAACTAAAGGCAGAGAGGACCTGTAATGATTGTGGCGAGAAAGGCCACTATTAGAGGCAGTGTCCCAAGCAGAAGACCGAGAAGGGTGAAGATTCCTTAGCAGCAATCATGAAGACTCCGGCTTTTGTGCACTTGGAGGCGATGGACACCGATGCTTCATTTTCTTCAGGCAGGGAGGAGGTTGGAGGACTCGCCACTACGGATACTCGGGAGTGGATTCTAGACAGTGGTGCTTCTAGGCACATGACTCCTTCCCGTTCAGATTTACAGGATCTCTGCAGGCATTCTGGTCACATTCTTACTGGGGATACATCCACTATCCCTGTTCACAATGAGGGCAGGTTGGAGATATTCAATGATGTGGCAGAGGGGGGAAGCATTCCTCCTAGGTGTTGTATGTTCCGTCACTTGGTTTTCATCTGTTGTCAGTGCATCAGGTTTGCAAGACTGGCATACGGGTGGAGTTTGATGAGCATTTTGTTGCTCTCCGGGACAAGGCAATAGGCGAGGTAGTTTGGGAAGGCAGAGTGGAGAATGGAGTTTACAAGCTTTCAGCACTCTCTCCCCCAGGTCCTCAGGTTTGTGATGAGTGGCAATCTGGTAATGGCCACTTAAGTGTGGATACGCTGTAGGTGCAGGCTCTCCGGGACCAGATGGAGGATAGCTTGTCAGTTGATGGCAGCAGTTGGCAGGAACTTTCAAGTACTGGTGTTGGTGGTTCTTGCGTTCGTTAGTCAGAGGAAACTAAACAGGTAACTTATGCTCTGATGTCTCGTAGTATTCAGGACAAAGGAACTCTTGTAGATGAGGATGTTCTTTCCATGGGGACCTCTTGGAAAGCCAGGCAGGTGGCAGTTGATTACTTGGAGAAGGAGGTGGATGTTGCGCACTCTCCTGGCTTTGTGGTTCCGGATTCAGAGGGGGTGTTTTTCAGGTTTCAGAAGGCCTTGCGTGGTCTTCAGCAAGTTTCCAGGACTTGGCTTCCCACCGTAACAGGTGTTGATCCTTGTGAGCAGTGTGATGCCTCTTTGACTCGGAAGCAGAATGGTTCGTATCGGGGTGCTTGTGATGCTGCTTATGAGGTGGTAAGGTTGCAGAGGTTGCATGGCAGGATTGGGCTTCCATTGGAGGAACCCACGGTCATCCAGAGGCACTTTGTTCGTGAACAGTTCGTTGCTGATGACATCTTGCTAGAGTTCTGTTCGACGGAGGACAGTACAGTGGACCTCTTCACGAAGTCGCTATCTCAGGATTTGCTCAGGCGGCACCCCAGCTCCCTGTGGTTTCACAGCGAGGAGCTGAGAGGGGGTGTTAGAAGTCATCTCTTGGCTTTACCTAGACACCAGGGCCTCTGTTGTGGGTGTGCCCGCCCATTGTAGGTGTTTTCTCATTTTTCCTCACTCCCCGTATTTTTCCCATTTTTCTGTGGCTTGGGTGGCAGCCCTGAGGTGGCAAGATGTCTGACGGCAGCTGTATGCGTCTACTGATGCTGGCCGACTGTGTGGACACCTTCTTGGTGCTGGCCGACTATACACAGTATTGGCCGACTGGTTTATTACTAGTCATGGTGGACATGCTCCTGTCGGCTGCCTTTGGAGCAGGCCGACTGCTGCTTGGGGGCCATATGAAATGGCCCCACAGCCCCTTGCCATTCTTGTATCTTGTATTCGGGATCTTCATTGTGTATATAGAGCAGAGTTACACGCCTCTCTCTCTCTCTCTCTCTCTCTCTCTCTCTCGCTATTTTTCTGCATTGCGTTTGCTCTCGTGTTCCCAGATTTGGTCATCTCCGTTGCGTATTCTGATAGGCCCCCCGTAGGAACTGCTTTATTCCAATGAATAAACAGGCTACAAGCAAACCAAGGTGCGGGTGCAAAACTGCACCGGATTTTCCACACTGCTTTCTCAACAAACACTTGCACAGGAATCAAAGTACAAACCGCACCAAGAACCAATACGAATCAATAGCCCAGTGCGGTGTCAAACCCAACACCGAACTCTGTGCCAAAACAGCCCTCAGAACAGAGCCTCAAATCTGCCCCAAAGGAGCTCTCAAATCAGTCCCTGATGTCTCCAAAACAGCCCCTGAACCAATGGCCAGGAGGGGGCGGTGAAGGGAGAGAAGTTGCATTGCTGCCCACTGTACGCCCAGTTGCTTTGGAGAGGAAGAGAGAAGAAAACGTTTTTGTGTTGCCCGCCACCCTCTCCTCATGTGCATGCTTCCTCTTGCTTTTAAAGGAGTTGACCAGCCCCAAGGTTGGCCCAAAAACAGCTGAACTTGCCCAAATATATCAATTTAAAGCTTTTCTTGGCTTGTACTCCAAGTTTTAGCCAAAAATAGACTTTTATGCTTTTCTTGGCTTGATGCCTAAGTTTCATCTAGGCGCCTCCTTTTGTCCACCTGTCATGCCCAAAATATCATATGTCCAGCCCGTCTTTAATAATATGTGAACACACTGACTTATAAGTCACTTTATTGATAAAAATCCCATGGTGCCATGCTGTGTGGCCATCTTTCAGGCCAAACCATGCCAGTAAAATGCTCTAGCTTTCTTTTGTGGAAAATCCCTGTTCACACCTTGGTTCCAGACAGGGTGTGAAACATTGTTCAAGACTGCTGAGAGGACCAAATTGGTGACAGCCTCCTTGCAAATGAAGGCCTATATGACCTTTGGCACCCCAAGAGGTTATTTGAAGAGACCATGGTAGGGAGAGAAGGTGGTTGAAGTTGCAAATTGCCGCCAGGTAAAAAAAATGGGCTGCTCCAGCTGCACCAGGTAAGTTGCTACTGCAGATGCGAGTCCCCAAATCACAAAGCCCTATGCTCTAATACCAAATGTTGGAGAGATGCTGTAGCCAAGCACAAAAATTCACACACACACACACACACACACACACGTCACACACTCTCAAAGAAGCATAGTTGCAAGAGTACCAAGGAGAGGCACACAAAGAAATGCTATAGATTATGTGCAAAAGTGTCATGTGCAAGACATGCATTGATTGACCTCAGAGCTAATCCTGAGGAGAGCGACTAGATAAAGAAAGATCAGAACTAGAGACTAGAAGCAGGTGTTGCTGTTTGGGCAGGGGATTTGATGGTTGTCGGCTAGCATATACAGAGTGTTTTGCAGTCGGCTGCTACAGCAAAGGTCCAATATTTGTCCAGTTTGCTGGCTGACCAGCAGTCGGCCAATTGGTTGTGTCATATCATAGTAACAGGGAATGGGCATTTTTAGACTCAGGAATGTTGGGGATGGTAGCATCTTCCCGTTCCCATTCCCGTCCCATGTTACTCTATAGTCACATGGAATGGCCATTCTCCCGTTCCCCGTCCCCATTTCGCGTCCCATGTGACTATGTGTCATATGCAGCCTATAAATAGCATTGTTGCTCAACGTTTTAGGCATTCGGCCCCTTTGCTTGGCTGGATCATAGATTAGGCCTAGACTAGGGTTTACACCTTTTCATTGAAGGTAGCCTATGGCTGCAAGATAGATGTACCTTTTTGTACCATATGAATATACTGAATACTCAGCTATCTCTCTCTCCTCTCTCTCTTTTGCACGCGTTTTGCATCAGCATGTTCTCAGATGGTGTGTAGGGTTGAAAAAAAACTCCCAGAGCTTTCGCATGTAACATTGGTATTAGAGCATCAGGCTGAGCAAGGCTAAACACTGATTCAGTCCCAGATGAAGGTGCACTGGTCCAAGGCACAGGAAAGTGCATAGGTACAAGGCCCAAGGCAAGGAACACAAGAACAGGGAAGAACTCCTAGGAGGTTGGTTGGTGGTGTTCCACAAAGCCCAAGGGGATGGCAGTCCCGTGAGTTGGGTGCCACTTAGGGCGCACCAGGAAAGGCTTTCAAGCAACGGTTCCAGGGGAAGTTGATCCTCCAAGGGGTGGAGTGAGTGCCAGACTCATTTCTCAAGAAAGAAGACCAAAGATAGTGTTCAGGGACAGGGCAGGAACGAAATGGGGATTGGATGGAACAAATGCATAGATCTTCATCAGAGTAAGATTGGATTTGGAGACCGGGCCGGGTGTTCAGTGAAAAGGTTGCCAGAGTAGGAAGGATGACAGAGGGGACTCCGGGAATAGAATGGGATGATGACAGTCATCCAAGAAACAGATTGGAATCCCGTCATCAATTTTAGCAGAGGGGGATGCCATGTGCAAGACATGCATTGATTGACCTCAGAGCTAATCGCGAGGAGAGCAACTAGATAAAGAAAGATCAAAACGAGAGATTAGGAGCAGGTGTTTCTGTTTGGGCAGGGGATTTGACTAATTGTGGACTTGGAGGCGCTATCGGCCAGCATATGCAGAGTTTTCTCTAGTCGGTTGTAGCAAAGGTCGGATATTTGTCCAGTTTGCTGGCCGACCAGTAGTCAGCCAGTTGGTTGTGTCATATCCAGCCTATAAATAGCATTGCTGCTCAACATTTTAGGCATTCAGCTCCTTTGCTTGGTTGGATCATAGATTAGGCCTAGACTAGGGTTTACATCTTTTCATTGAAGGCAGCCTATGGCTGCAAGATAGATGTACCTTTTTGTACCATATGAATGTACCGAATACTCAGCTATCTCTTTCTCTTCTCTCTCTTCTGCATGCGTTTTGCATCAACATGTTCCTAGATGGTGTTTAGGGCTTAAAGAAGACTCCTAGAGCTTCCGCATGTAACAAAAAGTACAATAATATGTGAACTCCATAAGTGAAATAAGGGCCGGTTCTTATGTTCAAGAGCTTGGGGGAAAAAACCTCTCCTAAATAGAGTAAAAAGTGCCTCGGCAGGTCCTCGTGTTCACACACCACTCCCCATATGACATAGATGTCAACAAGTTTAACCTAATAATAATATATTTGTGTTTGTATGCCTGTGACATTTATTAATTCTTTCGTTTATCAACATGGATATTTACTTCTTATGTAATATAGATATGCATTTCAACAAGCCTAAACCTTGATATAATTTTTAAGTGTTTTAAAACTTGTATAAGGACATTAGTTATTTAAGATAAAAAGGTTGTATTAATAGTTGAATTTAAAGTTCTTAGTGCACCAATAGATGCAGAGTACCCAAGCCATTTGATTTGTTTACAAATTTGATCCAATTTCGAGTGTCACGATTGTGACTTAATCTCTCTTAATTACCCTTAATTACTCTTAATAATTGAAAGGACACCAATGAAGGGTCACACCTTTTCACATGGATCATCACCAAAGGACACATCTCTTCAAAGGGACACATCTATTGATCAAAGGACACATCTCTACGTCCAAAGTGTTAGCACATTCATCCCCAGTTTCTGCCCATGTCTGTTGTCCTTTTGGTCCCTTTTGCATGGCCCTTGATTGTGGGCTATCCACCCTTATTTTATATGTTTTCTAGGATTTTTCCTAGCCTGGATGCCTTTTTCCAGTCGGCCAGCTTCAGCATATCCAGTTGGCCAGCTCTTCCCACCTATAAATAGGTGGGCTGGCCTCTCAATTTTGTATCTTGCCTTGTGTATCTTTTGCTCCCTCACTTATGAGACTACTTCTGTCTCTTGCTTGGGACTGTATTGCTTCAGTATATTCAGCATAGTTGCTCCATCTCTCTCTCTTACTCTCTATTCAGCACACTCTAGTGCTCTTTTGCTTCTGCTTTGTGCACTCTTTCATGGTATCATCGCTCCCGGTTCAGCGATTCCCTCTGCTGCCCCAGATTCAGCCCTATTAACAGCCCCTTCACCTCTGCGTTTTTCTCAGATTTGCAGCCCTCTGGTTGCTGCGTTTTCTCGACAGCTACTGCTGATTGCTTTCCCTTCAGTTTGGCTTCATCACTTACAGCCAGAAGGTAATTTTCTTATCAGCGTTTTACTTCTACTTGGAGTTTGGATCTAGGCGGCCTGTTTGTTTCAGGACAGCAGCCCCTCTTTGGCTGCGTTTTCCTCTCCGGTGGACATTCCCTTTTGCAGAGGGGGTTTGTGGTGGTTCGGGCTTTGGTGGCAACCTTGGTACTTGTGGTGGACACTACTTCTTCTGAGATTGTGCGTTTTTTTTCTTGAGGAGATCCCAAGCTACAGTCCTAGTTGATGCCTTTCCCTCTTGCACCCTCTTATTGCATATTCCCGGGCCCTGTGCGGCTGCCTTTTCTCTCTATATCAAATCTGCATTTTTTGCTTCCCTCTTCTTGTGGCCTCAAGGTTGGAGGTACAGTCGATAGAAGCTTCTGCGTTTTTTGCTATAGGAGGATTTTCAGGTGCTATCCAGCCTCTTAGGGCTGCGTTTTGGTGGGAGGAAGGGACCTACATCAGCGTTTTCTGATTTGGACAGTTTTTTATCTTATGAGGTTTGGTCCTATTGGTTGGATCAATGATGACAGCTTTAGATTTGGCTCCTGTACCACTTTCTTGTTATTTCCTAGATGAGGAAGACAAGTTGGATGGTGGTAACTTTCAGTCATGGAAGTTGCAGGTTACTTCTATTCTCAGGGAGTATGGTTTGATGGAGTTTCTCTCGTACAAGAATCGGTGCTTGCCGGACCTTGCCTCTTCGGAGGGTGTGTGTTGGTGGAGGAAGACTGGCGGATAGATCTATGGCTTTCTCCTCCTGAATTGTCAGGATTCGGTTCTTCGACACTTCGTCTATGCTCCTGATGATGCTTCTACTTTCTATGTGTGGCAACTGCTTTGTGACTTGTATGGTGATGCCAGTGATCGGCAGATGGTTTCTATTTCTGGGTGCTATGCAGCCAGTGATCTTATGGATACTTCTTTTGGAGATGCAGCGAAGGATAGTGGGCTAGTTTTGCTCACTGCATGTGAGGAGTTTGTTTCTCCTATTGCCTTGCCTTTAGTTTCTGTGCACACTTCTCTTTCCAGGATGATATCTCTGGTAATGTTTTGAGGAAGATAGTGGGCTATCTTTGCTCATAGCTTCTGAGGGGGATTTGTCTCCTATTGCTTCTCCTTTGACTCTTTCTTCAACAACCAGTGACCAGGATGAGTTGCTGGTCCCTTTGCCTTCTATGGAGGAGCCTGCTTCTACGCTGTGTGATGCTATTGAGGAGGCTACTACTACTTCAGTTACCACTACTGTGAATGTTCCTATTTCCCTTACTCTGTGTGAGGATTCTACTTTGTGGTCAGGTGTGTCCGTGACCGTGCCTGGGGCACAGTGGTACTTCTAGGGCTTGAGGGATTGGGATTTGGATTTGGTTGGGCTTGTGGAGTCCCGACATCAGTTTTCAAAGGGGGCAGTTGAGTTCTTACATCTGGCGATGCCGACCTTCAAGGAGAATGCTATTGTACAGCATTTGGCTACTCTTGGTACAGAGTTGGAGCAAATGGACTCTATTTCTTTTGAGGGTATTATCTTCTTGGAGCTACAGGATTCTAGGGATTTCTGTGGCACCGTGTTTACATTTGGGTTTGGCATTGATATTTGGAGCAGCACGACGCAGCCTACATGGTTGTTTTCTTCTAGAGGAGCAGTGTACTTGGCAGCTTGTTCTGTTGCTTTTGTAGCTGAGTTGCTGTGGAGATTGCTTGTGGAGCTTTCCTGGTACCTATTGTTGCTGCATTCTTTTGTCTTTGACAGAGGACGACTTCTTCGGCTTCTTGGAGTTTGTTCAACATCTGGTACTGAGAGGGGGTGTTAGCACATTCATCCCCAGTTCAGCCCATGTCTGGTGTCCTTTTGGTCCCTTTTTTATGACCCTTGATTTTGGGCTGGCCACCCTTATTTTATATATTTTTGTGGGATTTTCACAGCCTGGATGCCTTTTTCCAGTCGGCCAGCTTCAGATGCCTAGTCGGCCAGCTTCAGCATATCCAGTCGGCCAGCTCTTCCCACCTATAAATAGGTGGGCTAGCCTCTTAGTTTTGTATCTTGCCTTGTCTATCTTTTGCTCCCACTTATGAGACTACTTCTGTCTCTTGCTTGGGACTATATTGCTTTAGTATATTCAACATAGTTGTTCCATCTCTCTCTCTCTCTCTCTCTCTCTCTCGCACTCTTCAGCACACTCTAGTTCTCTTTTGCTTCCGCTCTGTGCACTCTTTCACAAAGGACATAACTATTCATTCAAGAGTCACACCCTTTCATCAGGGATGTGCCTCTTCATTTGTACCTCTTTAGGCCCTATTTAACAAGGCCTTGTTTCTCAATGCAAACAACACAGCTTTCCGCTCTAAGCATCTTACTTTTCAGTGGTAAGTCTTTTTAATCACGTCTTAAATCACTAATAGATTAAGAAGTCCTCATAGTGGTATTAGAGCAAACAAGTTCCAACCTGTAGGATACCCACATCCAAAAATCAACTGGAAAATCTGCACACCATAGGTGTGATCTTTTCATAAATTAATCACACTTTTTCCAATACAAAAGTAATATGGTATTTTCGTGTTCAAGAAACCCGGTGTTTCATTCTTCTTCGGGCATAGCACTCTTCGGGAGCCAACATTACCTTTTACGGGCTGAAGACACCTACTCACATTTACTGGACACACCTTACCATTTTCCAATAAATCTCCTTTTATTGCAGTAGCTTATGGACGAAGGGAGTTACAAGTCAGTTACATTCATGACTCTCCTCGGGCACCTTCTCTAGTGACACCTCCAGTGCCTTCTCCTGTACTTGACCCTCCACGTTGCATCTTTCGAGTACAGGTAGCTACACCTACCTCAGAGTCTCTCTAGTACGACGAGTGGATCTTTGTGGTTATAACTCTTGAGAAATACTTGCACCATTATACCTTTCTTCTGCGGCGGTACCCATACGTGGGTCTCTTCATTCCGATGTGCAAAATCCTCTTCCACGAGCTTGGTCTCTATCCAAAGAAACAACCTTCTTTGTATATGGTACGTGTAACTTCACCTGATTATTCTTCTCGAACACCTACACCAGTACTCGAGAGTCCTAGCCCAACCATGGTACCTGCCCCCTCTCCCCCGGGCTACACCGGGTGGTCTATTCCTGCTCCCCCTTTGACAACCTCGCCCCGACCTTCCTCCATGGCATCGACTCGTCCTCTACGCGATGGTTCTCACTAGGGCATAACAGCGCCAACAGGAGCTGCAACATCACAATCCAGTTCCATCTCCTACCATGGCAGATGAACCAATCATTGAGGATGAACCCGTCCTCACCCGTTGGCAGCAGGATATACAGACGGAGATGATAGCTATGCAAAGTCAATTCCAAAAGACTTTGGAGACTCTCATGTCGTAGATGCAGTCCTAACATTCTCAACCGGCAAGTTCGACAGTTTCAATCGACGTACCAGTTCCAGACACCAACATGGTTTTCCTAGAGGTAGAAGCCGATGACTTAAAAGTTATTTGTCTCTTATTACAAGCATCGAAAACGAAGAAATTGGACATTAAATGTCCTGAGTCCTTTTCCGGCCAACACAATAAGCGTATACTTGATCAATGGCTGTACAAGCTCTGCTTATACTTTGAGTCCATGGACCTCACCGATGCAAGAAAGATTACCTACGAATGCGGATTTTCGAGCATCAAAAACGAAGAAATTGGACATTAAACGTCCTGAGTCCTTTTCCGGCCAACACAATAAGCGTATACTTGATCAATGGCTGTACAAGCTCTGCTTATACTTTGAGTCCATGGACCTCACCGATGCAAGAAAGATTACCTACGAATGCGGATTTTCGAGCACGATCTCGCTTATGCCATTTGACCCAAACGGGATCATTGCCCTCTTATATGTTGCAGTTTACCAGCTTGGTACTGGAGATTTCAACATTGTCTCTAGAAGACAAGCTCCATGCTTTTGTTGAGGGACTTACTCCCAGGTTGCGCACGGATCTTCACAAATATGACCTAGTCGACCTCACAGCTTCTATTCGCTATGCTGAACGCATAGCCGATATTCCAGTCACACAACGGGGATCTTCGTCACAAGGTCACCGAGGTTCTACTTTAGGCAATGGTAATACCTTCGTTCGTGATGGTTCCAAACCTTTTGGCGTCTCACCCAATTCTGAGCAATGGTCATTCCAGCAACCTCGCCAATAGGATAGGTCATCTTTTAATCATTCTAAGCGTCAGCAGTTCCTCTAACCACGTGCATCCTCTCCTCCCCTCTCTTTCCATCTGCATGCACAATAAGAAGGAAGGATAACGAAAAGCCTGAAACTCTCCTCCATTATTGTGCTAGCCTCTCCTCCCCTCTCTTTCCGTCTGCATGCACGGCAAGAAGGAAGGATAACAAAAAGCATGAAACTCTCCTCCACTGCTATGCCAGCCTCTCCTCCCCTCTCTTTTTGTCTGCACTGTTTATATGCACCAATCTCGCACTCCTCATCTTGCAATAGCTTTGCCTTCTCGTGTATAGCAAAAGATAGGATTGTGCACAATTTGTAATGGCAACCATAGATGGTTTGAATGCCCTAAACGACCCAATACTCCTCAAAATTGTAATGTGGAATCTTTAACTTCAGAAGACTGCTCCAATAAAGGAAAACATGCAGTAGCTCATGCACTTCATGTTAGTCCTAACCTTGGGACATCTATGGCAAACTTTATTGAGTCAGTTGATGACAACATCGAGGATTCTTCAAGCATGACTTTAGAAGAGCAGCAAGATAATATTGAAAAGTCTCTTGTATTCTTTATCTCAAGATGATGAGTCACCAATGATGGACTTCTTTGAAGACACAAAGATTACCAAAGCAGATATATCAAGCAAGAGGATAATGTTCTAATGACAAAGATCTTAAACAACATCAAAGGTCACTTATATAACCCTGGATCTTATTTTAAGTGGGAGGGAATGTCACGATTGTGACTTAATCTCTCTTAATTACCCTTAATTACTCTTAATTACTCTTAATCATTGAAAGGACACTAGTGAAAGTCACATAGGTCATCACCAAAGGACACATCTATTGATCAAAGGACACTCGGATGGATTTTATTTCGGCAGGTTGCCAGTCCAATAGTACTATCTTGATCTCTTCAGTGGTTCTTTTTGTTTGCAGAAAATTGGTATTCATCTGTTCTTTTCTCTGCTACAAATCCATTGCCCATTGTTTGTGTTGTGATTTTGTTGGAGTTCATTTGCAAGTATCCTTCTTTATTTGAAACACTTCACTGGAATGAAATAATAGATTTTTTAATCACAACCTTCTTATAGGCTGCTTTGGTACTAAACAGAGCAACAGCCATTGGAGGAGAGAGGTTTCAGAGATCAAGTAAAGCATTACGCATTCTGCAGGTGGCATGGCATCCTTATAGTGACACACACATAGGAGTTTTGTCATCA
Organism: Cibotium barometz; assembly: GCF_041138505.1. Lineage (NCBI taxonomy): Eukaryota > Viridiplantae > Streptophyta > Polypodiopsida > Cyatheales > Cibotiaceae > Cibotium > Cibotium barometz. The sequence continues at coordinate 19,618,796 of NC_141048.1, forward strand.
GATGGTGTTTTCAGGTTTGCCATGTTTTTTACTAACCTGAATAAAGACATAGGAAGGATTATCTATGTGCTGAGTGATGGGTTTTTGATCGGCTGCAGATTATTTGACTTATCAGTCAATGCAGAAAGCCCCGAGCAGGAGTATCATTTGCAATCTCAGCTTATAGATAGATCTACCCCGGCTACCTACACCCGTCCTGTGGCCTTTTCCTTTGGAGGGGAACACTTGTGGGATCGCTTCGCTGTAAGTCTAGTAGCAGGAGTTTTGTTCATAGTCAAAGAAGTATTCTAAATAAATTCAACTTCAAGCTCTTTGCCCTGCAGGTTTTCATACTATTCAGTAATGGATCTATATACTCCTTGTGTCCGTTTTCACCTTTTGGAAGGTAAGCAGTCCGGTTTATGATGATTGATCTCAGAAGAGCTGTCACCTGTGTAACCTAACTTTAATGATTCACTTGCTGGCTTGGGTGCATTTTCTGCAGCCTTCACAATAGCCCTGCCATAGAGGAGCTTTACAGAGATGCTTGCCAGTGGGCATCTTCTGCCAGTATTGACTCAAAAGGAGCTAGCAGTGCCAGTCTCGCAGCCGCATGGCTGGAGGCTGTTTTTCCCAGTTTGAGTTTGCAGTCAGGGTCACTAAATGCTTCGATTTTGAAAGCTCTTGCACATGTGCCTTTCAATGCTTCTCTGCGGTTACAGGTTTGTATTGTGCTGAACTTGTTGTCAACTCTATGACCTCGGGCATGGTTGACAAATCTGTGATATCTTTATAAGGTTGACAGATGGCAGAATCCTGTGTGAAACATCGTCTTTGGTTTTAGCTCTGCGGCATTTTCTCCTACTGAAATGCATAGTGAATGGTTGATTGTCAGTCCCCATCTTCAATGTGAGTGGGTCATGATAGCATTATGCAATGTAGAGCATTAACACTGAGCTTGTGTGCCAGGGACCACTTCCTGTGATAATGAGTGCAGATCTTCCTGACAACAAGAGCAGTATGTCTAAATGCAGCAGTCCTGCCTCCATGTTGATGTACAGTACTGTCGGTAAAGATAGCATACTGGCAATAAGCTTCAGGGACGGTCAAATGCACTTGTATGCTCTTGCGGATGAATTACAACCGGTATGGAATGATAAGGTCCCACCACGGGTCCAAATCAATGATGAAGGGTACCTTGTATCAGTAGGGATGCTGGTTGAGACGTACGGAGATCTCAGCTCCTCAAATCAGATGTTTGCAAAAAGTGATATGGCAAAAGATCAAAGCATTCTAGGGAAACATGATGGTGTTTGGACAGGCCAGTTACCTCCTCTTCTGCAACTTGCAGTGATTGATTTTGCCTTGCCAAGAACTGTGCTGGAGTCAGCTCCGCTCTCCATGCTGACAGATCCAGTTGTACCTGAACGTTTATACTGCCATCATGCGGCAGGAATTGATGCTATACTGCTACAATGGCTCCCTTTCTCAGAGCAGTCTATTGATAGGGCTTCATCAGGCAAACCTCCAACAGTATACCCTATTCTTGATACTTGCCCTGCTGGAAAGTCAGTTAATCTACCTCTATTGGGGGTAAGTGAGGTATTGGATTGTTACGGTGAAATCTGGTTAGTTGCTGTCACGGCTTCATGTGAGTGTGCAGTAATAGGGGTGAGGCCCCATCTGGCTTTAAATCCTTTGCATATAGATGGAAATAAAGGCACCAGTGAAGAGACAGAGAATCTTGAAGGTGGTGTATCACAGGTGATTAGCAAAGAGCTTTTGCAAGGACCAAAAGACATTCCTATTCCACATGTGAGTATGCATTTAAAGAATGTAGAGATGATGCTAGGGGTTTGTCAAGCATTCTTTGATATATATCACAAAAAATGCTTAGTACCGGTATTTATGGCAGGTTTCATCTTTGGGGCGGCCTTTAACTTTGGATTCTATAGAAGGGAGAGAATTCCTTCATGATCAATGGAAATTATTGCATGAGAAGTATATAGAGTATGCCCACCGGGTAATTTGGTTATCTTGCTGTCTGTGTGTGTGTGTGAGAGAGAGAGAGAGAGAGAGAGAGAGTTATATTAATGTCTATGGACAACCCCAAGGGTCTATGAGACCATAAGTAATACAATGGTACCATGGATGTACAGAGCCATGGAAGAAGTGAAAAGGAAATGAAAAACACCAATGTGTGTATACATCCCTGAGTGCTAGGCTTCATTATGGCTGAGTTTGCCCTGCATCTCCGGAGGTTTGACAGAAACTCAGTACGAAGGGCTTTGTGTGAATATATGCTCTTATGTGTGTGAGTGTGTGTGCGCGCGCGTGTGTGAGAGCATATCTTGATACAGAGATCTACACCCACTATTGGGCACTGATGACGTTAGTGGGGATGTCGTAGTATCTAGTCCATACTATGCATAATGGAGTTGATAGTTATATAGTCTTGTGGGTTGACTACCATGAGTATATAACATGCAAGTTCCTAAAAGGTGAATTTGGGCATGTTCCTGGATTCATCTAGGTATATAATTCAGCCGTATTAGCGGACATGCAGATTTCACATTGTGAAGTTTTCGTCCGAGTTGCGGCCAATTGATATTGTGCTTATTCTTTCTATCTTTAGTGGTGCATTTGCCCTATCAACTACTTATTTGTTATACTAATTCTTTCTGTTTGCTACTTCCCTTAGTGCTAGGCTTCATTATGGCTGAGTCTGCCTTGCATCTCCGGAGGTTTGACAGAAACTTAGTATGAAGGGCTTTGTGTGAGTATATGCTCTTATGTGTGTGTGTGTGTGTGTGTGTGTGTGTGTGGAGTGCGTGTGTGAGAGCATATCTTAATACAGAGATCTACACCCACTATTGGGCACTGATGACGTTAGTGGGGATGTGGTAGTATCTAGTCCATACTATGCATAATGGAGTTGATAGTTATATAGTCTTGTGGGTTGACTACGATGAGTATATAACATGCACGTTCCTAAAATGTGAATTTGGGCATGTTCCTGGATTCATCTAGGTATATAATTCAGCCGTATTAGTGGACATGCAGATTTCACATTGTGAAGTTTTCGTCCGAGTTGCGGCCAGTTGATATTGTGCTTATTCTTTCTATCTTTAGTGGTGCATTTGCCGTATCAACTACTTATTTGTTGTACTAATTCTTTCTATTTGCTACTTCCCTTAGTGCTAGGCTTCATTATGGCTGAGTCTGCCTTGCATCTCCGGAGGTTTGACAGAAACTCAGTATGAAGGGCTTTGTGTGAGTATATGCTCTTATGTGTGTGTGTGTGTGTGTGCGCGCGCGCGTGTGGAGTGCGTGTGTGAGAGCATATCTTGATACAGAGATCTACACCCACTATTGGGTGTACTGATGACGTTAGTGGGGATGTCGTAGTATCTAGTCCATACTATGCATAATGGAGTTGATAGTTATATAGTCTTGTGGGTTGACTACCATGAGTATATAACATGCACGTTCCTAAAAGGTGAATTTGGGCATGTTCCTTGATTCATCTAGGTATATAATTCAGCCGTATTAGCGGACATGCAGATTTCACATTGTGAAGTTTTCGTTCGAGTTGCGGCCAGTTGATATTGTGCTTATTCTTTCTATCTTTAGTGATGCATTTGCCCTATCAACTACTTATTTGCTGAACTAATTCTTTCTATTTGCTACTTCCCTTAGTGCTAGGCTTCATTATGGTTGAGTTTGCCCTGCATCTCTGGAGGTTTGACAGAAACTTAGTAAGAAGGGCTTTGTGTGAGTATATGCTCTTATGTGTGTGTGTGTGTGTGGAGTGCGTGTGTGAGAGCATATCTTGATACAGAGATCTACACCACTATTGGGCATTGATGATGTTAGTGGGGATGTCGTAGTATCTAATGCATAATGGAGTTGATAGTTATATAGTTTTGTGGGTTGACTACCATGGGTATATAACATGCATGTTCCTAAAAGGTGAATTTGGGCATGTTCCTGGATTCATCTAGGTATATAATTCAGCCGTATTAGGGGACATGCAGATTTCACATTGTGAAGTTTTCGTCCGAGTTGCGGCCAGTTGATATTGTGCTTATTCTTTCTATCTTTAGTGGTGCATTTGCCCTATCAACTACTTATTTGCTGTACTAATTCTTTCTATTTGCTACTTCCCTTAGTGCTAGGCTTCATTATGGTTGAGTCTGCCTTGCATCTCCGGAGGTTTGACAGAAACTTAGTACGAAGGGCTTTGTGTGAATATATGCTCTTGTGTGTGTGTGTGTGTGTGTGTGGAGTGCGTGTGTGAGCATATCTTGATACAGAGATCTACACCCACTATTGGGCACTGATGACGTTAGTGGGGATGTTGTAGTATCTAGTCTATACTATGCATAATGGAGTTGATAGTTATATAGTCTTGTGGGTTGACTATGACGATTATATAATATGCACGTTCCTAAAAGGTGAATTTGGCATGTTCCTGCATTCGGGTTGGCTTGGGGACGTAATGTCTACACCCGGAATGACCGTGTGCTACAAGCTAAATGAAAGGGAGATTGACCAGTACATTCTTATGCATGGCATACTTGCATGCCTAGAAGTGTTTTCGTGTGAAATGTTTTATTGCCTGCAAGATTTGTGTGTCTAGTTTACAGGAAAGGGACACCCTCTCGTGAACCGTGCACGTGAACTGACCTTGCTTGTGGGCTGTAAACTCTTTTTTAAGCTTATTTGTGTTTTAGCTCATTGTGTTGCTCTGTAGATCCACACTTTATTAAAGTACGGCTGGACAACTTATAAGTGTGTTTGGACATCCACACTTCATTAAAGACTTGGGCGGACAAGTTATAAGTGAGTTTGGGCACTTATTGGATGGTGGCTGGCCAAACTCTCATAATCAGGTACTCTTTTAAATAAAAGAGTGTGGACAACTTATTGGGCACCCTCTCCACTTATGGGAGAGGTGTTGCTTCTGTTGAGGTGGCCCAATGGTCACCTCTTATATGAATGGAAAGATTTATCCTCTTCTCTCCCTTGGTAGGGAAATAGGCGCCTTCTTCATGAGGAGAAAAAGGAGAGCAAATTTCAGCATAACTAGTCCACACATACTTTTTGGCATGGTTTCTTGCTTCTCCAACTCTTGGATTAGCCGGCAAAGTGCTTACTTGCTGTCCAGCCCTTGGGAGTCCTTTTCAGCTGCTATCTCTTGGGTCCCTATGTCGTTTGAGCTAGTCATGGATGGAGGAGAGTTAGGATGTAATGGTGGAGATAGGGAGGGATAAGTCTAGGGTTGAAATGTGGCTAGAGAGGTGGTCCTTATAGATATGGTCAAGATCGTGATGGAAATGGACGCAGGTGAAGGTGGTGGCAAGGGGTGTGGGTGTGGGCAGTACAGATGTGGTCTTCATAGATGCGGTCAAGATTGTGATGGAAATGGATGCGGGGGAGGGTGGTGGCAGGGGGTGTGGGTGTGGGCGGTAAAGTGGGGGATGAGGTCGTGAAATAAAAGTATGCGTGGTCGGCTAGTATGGGGGGAGGAGGGATGGTGAAGTCTAGAATGTGGTATGAGAGCGGAAGACCCGATGACGTAATCCACCGTGCTAGTACCTCTGCTATGTGGGAAACATGTAAGGCTATCTGGACACCTCCTTATATATAACTAACTCATGCATAGCTCCCATCTCCAAGAAGTGTCTACTATATGTTGTTGCATTCTCCATATCCTAGTTGGCTCTCTAGAGGCCCATCTCAACCAAGTCAATCTCTGACGGCATCTCTCTGGAAGTCATATGTCCATAATTGTGCCCCTGTTGACCATGCATTAAAGTCTCCCAACAAGAGGACTTCTCCTTGTTGGGATAACTCTGGAATATCTACAATAAATGGCGCATATGGGATCCCCCCTTTCTTTGTCACTCTGCGTGCAAATTCTGATTTCTTTGATGGGAAGTACCAGGCTTGGCTAATTGCATCCACATAAAGCGGGCCTCCTTAGCCAATCTGACCACTGTGAGCATTTGTCTAAGATGAGGCCGAAACAAGCATGCCACTTCTCTTGAACCACACACCCCTCTAGTGGTGCGTCTCTATCCTATGAAGGCTGATTCCCATGTAAAACCCGCCACCTTGGGTTGCCCTGTCTCGTGGCTTTGATGAGTTTCCAAGTAAAAGATAATATCTCTATCTGTATAAATCTGTGTGAATCCTTGTATGTCTGACCATAGAGTTCCGTTGCAATTCCATACTGCCATAATGTATCTATGGTCTCATAGACCCCGTGCCATCATGTGGGGTGCTTATCCACGACAATGATTTTGTCATTCCGGTAGATTGTCAAATCACCTGCTTTCGTGGCCTCCATCACCTTGGCCATCCCCGTCTTTCCATGCTCTACGTGCAAGGGTGTGAGATCGTCTCCTAGATAGATCTTAGTGCCTCGGAGAGCTATCCTCTTTTCAAGGAACCCACCTCATGATGTATGGTTTGGGAATCTTAGTATGAGGGGTTGTTCCCTTCTTACATTTTTCTCCACACGCCATGCATATATGAATGGGGTACTTGTAACTCCCATTTTTTTGCATATGGTGTCGCCATCTTTCCTAGGCGTGGGGCCTTTTTTGAGGCTAACCACCTTCACATTGGGCTCTTTGCTCTTTCGGCGTCTTTCTTCTTCCAATGGAGCTGTCATTGTGTGTCCAGGGACCTGGCCGACAGCAGGTCGGCTAATCCACAAATGCTTCAAAGTGCTATATATAGCAATCACTTGGCTCATTGTTGGGTATTTAGTCCTTCAGGGGCTGAGTTAGTAGGATAGGACTTCATGGAGTCAGATAACCTTTTTGGATAGGCTAGGGCTTGCCAAGACTTGTACTTCCCTTCTGTACATTATGAATATACTGAAACTCAGCTCTCTCTCTCTCTCTCTCTCTCTCTCTCTTCTCATCTTCTACTCTGAGATGCATCAGGCTCCTGGACAGTCCATGCCACATGTTAGTGGATACGGATGGGAGACAGCTTGTAGACAGGAGACTTGTTAAGAGCATAGAGGAAGGGGCTCAGGAGGAGTGGCAGTATTGTTTAGAGAGGAGCTGCAGCCACTGATACATACAGTCCGCATAGATGAGCAGGCTAGGTACACGTGGGTTAGACTGAGGACAGAGACGGGTAGATATCTCTACATTGCTATATGCTATTTTGCTCCTAGTACATCAGTGTATGCATCACCTAGCGGGCAGTCTCCCTTTTCTATTTTGGATGATGACATTTGGGAGTTCTCCAAGGATGGTGACATCATTCTCTTGGGGGACTTCAATGCCAAGACCGCCCCTAACCAGACAGTATTTTATGATACCTCAGAGGAGATGTTGAGGGAGCTTGATGTTAGGGATATGGGCCTATCTAGATCTCACAGAATGAGGAACACACTGAGTATGGGCGGTATTTGATAGACATGGGGACTGCACATGGATTGGCCATCTTGAATGGCCTACAGAGATTCCCAGCAGTGGGCGGTTTCACTTGCTTTCCACATCAGCATGGTGCTAGTACAGTGGACTATGTTATGGCTCAGCCCAGTCTCATTCCCTCTTTTTAGGATTTTATGGTAGGCACTAGGCCGGTTGGAGTAGCAGTGGATTATGCTATCTTGTCCTTCACTCTCACATTTCAGTTCAGCACAGCTCCATTGGGACAGGTCTCCACACACACTCGTTATACCTTTACGAGGGAGACTGACACCGTGTACACGGATGAGATATACAGACGCTTATGTGCCGAGGAGCCGGGACGGCCATTAGATGAGCTCACTTAGATATTGATAGAGACGCTTCATGTTGCAGCATTAGAGGCATATCCCCATAGTCAGCCTACACGGAGACGATCTAGGAACATGCCCCAGAACAGCTGGTATGATGAGGAGTGCAGAGAGATGAGGATCAGATTACAGAGAGAGGTGCTCATGGGTGTTACCACTCACAGACAGTCACGGATTACCTTCTGGGGCCTAGTGCGACGGAAGAAGAGGGCTTATCTTGCTCAGTTAGAGAGGGATTTGTATCAGTTATTTATGAGTTAGGACTCAGGCGAGGCATGGAGACTATTCCATGAGAATTCACCATCACTAGCCGTTACCTCCACAGAGATTTGGGGTGAGTATGCAGCATCAATGTACACAGCACCAGAACAGCCACCCCTGCCAGACCCATCGAAGCCATGCCCAGAGACATGTGCTTTCTTTACTGCTGAGATGGTAAGGAAAGCTATTGACAAGATGAGGACTGGGAGAGCATATGATCATGATGGTTTGGTAGCAGAGCACTTTATTCATGTCAGAGATATGCTTGCAGAGCTTATTGCTATGATGTTTAACCGAGCCATGTGTGGGGGTTTTCCTGAGACTTGGAATATGTCCACGATTGTGCCTATCTTCAAGTCAGGGGATCCCATGCTTCCTGGGAATTATCGTACCATCATGATTGGTCACACATTGGCTAGATTATATGCATCTATTCTTGAGCAGGAGTTAAGTAGATGGGCAGAGAGAGAGGGCATACGTGCATCAGGGCAGGCAGGGTTCAGGAGAGGTTTCTCCACTCTTGACCATATCTTGACACTCAGAGCTATTATTGAGGAGGGCAGATCATATGGCAGGAGGATTTATTGTTGCTTTGTGGATTTCCGCAAAGCTTTTGACACAGTACCAAGAGCCAGACTGATGCGCAGACTACAGGAGATGGGAGTGCCCACAGAGCTGATTTGGGGAATCATGGCTTTATACAGGCAGGACAGTTGTGGGGCAGGTACGTACTACTCAGGGTATATCTGAGATGGTTCACTCCACTATTGGGGTGAAACACACCCACCTTATTTGGGATGTATGTGGATGAGATGTGGCAATATGTGAGGTTCAGGCTCTCTGAATCCATTCAGTAGGAGGATGAGTTGAGTGTTCAGCAGTTCTCGAGGTTCCCGGGGGGGCTACCATGCCAGCCCAACATCCAGAGGCAAAGGGGCCAGTTTCAATGCACGCAGTTCCCAAGGAGAGAGTGGTGGAGGTAACATGTTGGAGGTGGAGCCCATAATCAGATCGACAGCTTGAAGCAAAGGCACATCATGCGCACTTGTGCTCCAAGTGAAGTAGGAGGGGATGCCATGTGCACACTCTCAAGGTGTGACGTGGACATGCTTGTATCCATTGGCCAGCTCAGAGGTTGAGTGTGTGGCCGGATTCATGTGTATGTAAGGGTATTTGTGCCAATTCATTGTATTCTTGTCCAAGTGTCCAATGAGTAGCCAAGTGCGGACAACATTATTATTATTATGGCGTGAACACCCTAGATAAGGATTGGGCAGCCAACTAGCCCAAAAGTCATTATAAATAGAGGGCTATGGCTGACAGATCCTATCATTCACGATTCGATGATTCATTCATCATTGATTCATTGAGAGCTCAGGAGCTGTGCGACCATTGTGTTATGTGCATCATAGATGCCATGGACATTCTCAGAGCTAGATCCAGAAAAGGCAACCAGATAAAGAGTATGAACCCAGTAGAAGAACCAGGATGATGGAGCACAGAGCACAGAGCACCTTTGCAGTGTAGATTGAAGCAAGGCTTAGAGAAGAACCAAAGGGATGCTGTCGGCTGCTCACAGAACCAGTCGGCTGAATCACAGGACATGGGCAGCATCAGGCGCATCATGAGCAAGCAGTATAACCAGTCGGCTGAAGTAAAAAGGGATTTATGAATATATGGACTGGCCGACCAGCAGTCGGCCAGTTCCCCATGAATATCAAGGGGCTATAAATAGCGCAAGTGCCAATCATTCTAGGCATTCAGCCCACTAGGGGTTTGAGTCAGTAGGATCCTAGTCTAGGGCAGAATTTTGGGTGTTTTACCACCTTTTCAAGAAGGCAGCCAAGGGCTGCAAGATATGTACCTTTTTGTACCATAGTATATACTGAATTTCCAGCACTTCTCACTCTCTCTCTCTACTCTCTCTCTACCTGCGTTTTTGCATCAGATGGTGCGTTTTTGCATCAGAAGGTTTCCAAGAGTGTTTAGGGCTGAAAGAAGACTACCCAGAGCTTCCGCGTGTTACATTGGTATCAGAGCATCAGGCTCAGCAAAGCTAAACACTGATTCAGTCCCAGATGATGGTGTACAGGTCCAAGGTACAGGAAAGTACACGGATTCGAAGCCCAAGGCAGGAACACATATCGGGAAGAACTCTCAGGAGGTTTGTTGGTGGTGTTCCACAGTGCCAGATGGGGATGGCAGTTCCGTGAGCCAGATAGGTTCTCAGGAAATGGTCCCAAGGGAGGTTGATCCTCCAAGGGTGATGTGAGAGTGCCAGACTCAGTTCCAGGAATGAAGACCAAGACGGTGTTCAGAGTGAGGGCAGGAATGGATTGTGGACTAGAGGAAGACCAGATGCATAGATCTTCATCAGAGACAGAGTGGTTTGGAGAACAGGCCGGAATTTCAGAGAAAAAAGGTTGCATGGGATGGATGATGACAGAGGGACTTCGGGACAGGATTGGGATGATGACAGTCATCCAAGAGCAGGTTGGATTCCCGTCATCAAGTTTAGCAGAGGGGGATGTCATGTGCATCATAGATGCCATGGACATTCTCAGAGCTAGATCCAGAAAAGGCAACCAGATAAAGAGTATGAACCCAGTAGAAGAAACAGGATGATGGAGCACAGAGCACAGAGCACCTTTGCAGTGTAGATTGAAGCAAGGCTTAGAGAAGAACCAAAGGGATGCTGTCGGCTGCTCACAGAACCAGTCGGCTGAATCACAGGACATGGGCAGCATCAGGCGCATCATGAACAAGTAGTATAACCAGTCGGCTGAAGTAAAAAGGGATTTATGAATATATGGACTGGCCGACCAGCAGTCGGCCAGTTCCCCATGAATATCAAGGGGCTATAATAGCGCAAGTGCCAATCATTCTAGGCATTCAGCCCACTAGGGGTTTGAGTCAGTAGGATCCTAGTCTAGGGCAGAATTTTGGGTGTTTTACCAACTTTTCAAGAAGGCAGCCAAGGGCTGCAAGATATGTACCTTTTTGTACCATAGTATATATTGAATTTCTAGCACTTCTCACTCTCTCTCTCTACTCTCTCTCTACTTGCGTTTTTGCATCAGATGGTGCGTTTTTGCATCAGAAGGTTTCCAAGAGTGTTTAGGGCTGAAAGAAGACTACCCAGAGCTTCCGCGTGTTACACATTGAGTATCACTATTCCATTAATCTACTTTGTATCTTGCATGAGGGAGAAGTATGTCCATGGGTTTGGGACTTTTATTAGGCGTTAATCTTCAGATTGATCCTAAGCCTCTTCCGCAAAGCTCTCATGTTTGAGAGAGAGAGAGAGAGAGAGAGAGAGAGAGAGAGAGAGAGAGAGAGAAAGAAAAACAGAAAGAAAGATATATTAAGCGTCTACTAAAGACCCAATGGGCCTATGAGACCAAAGTGATACAATAATGTCTATGAGGCCACCATGAGACCTCCATGAGAACTCCTAGAAGAGAATAGGGCAACTCTCCACCCAATTGTCGGGTATAGACTCTAGCCGGCTAACTATAGCCATGGCCATCCACACTAGTCCGGACTCCCTTGAACCGCTCGACTCCCCCTAGTCCTACCCTTGTCCTGACGTTACTCCCTCCTTTTGGAAGAGTTTTCGTCCTCGAAAACAAAGGTAGGATATCGGGTCTTAAGAGTACTAACGTCCTCCCAAGTTGAACCTTCTTCCGGTCTATCCTTCCAGTTAACTTGACACTGTTGTCTAATTCTATGACGAGTTCGCTTCTCTTGAAAATCCAAGATGCGCCTTGGCTCGTGTTGCTCAATTAAATCTACAAGAACACCTGTATCCACCACATTTGCATCTTCGCCTAGTCGTTTTCGTAGACGACTAACATGAAAAACTGGGTGCACCTTGGAATGTTCTGGCAGAGCTAACTTGTAGGCAACTTCATCTACATGCTTAAGTATCGTGAAAGGTCCACAATTTTGAGGTAACAACTTTGGCACTTAGCCCGTCCTCAAAGTTTCCGAACTCGGAGGAACCTTGGGAAATACTTGGTCACCTTTTTCAAATGTGACCATTCTGCGGTCTTCATCTGCATAATGCTTGTAATGATCTTGGGTCCATTTAACATTTTCCTTTGCGATCTTCAATATATCGGTATGATCTTGTAGAAAATCTTTAACCTTTTGAATTCTTTCAATAGCTAGTCCCACAACTATTGGAGATCAGGATTGAAAGTCCTACATAAGCATGAAAGGACTAAAGCCTGTAGCGACGTGCTTCGCACTATTATAGGCAAATTCTAAAATTGGTAAGTAATCTTCTCAATTTGTTTGTCGTTTACTCACATATGCCCTTAGCATATCCTCGAGTACTTGGTTGACCCTTTATGTATGACCGTCACTCTGGGGGTGGTCAGGAGTGCTCATACTGAGGAGTGCCAGGGGTAGATGCCCCTGGAGTATCAACCGGGACACTCCAAAACCCTGAATTAGCGACCAACTGTTGGAGAGTCGCTTGCATGGTTTGTAAACTTTGAGAAAGAACAAGTAAATTTTGTTCAATACACTGTATGCGTGATTCTAATAAAGTACGTGTATGTAAATCCATAAATCTGTGATCACCCACATCTAGATCAGCCATATTGGTATGCATAAATGAATGACCGCCATGCAGCTGACCCTTAGGATGCTCCAAAACTTCTGAGATCATGGTAACAAATCAAATTCAAGTGCAAGATGAAGATTAGTACTTGACCAAAATCGGCTCATCTTGTTCTCGTCAGTTGTATGTTATAGCGCGGCCTAGTGGTTGATATTGTTGCAGCGCCGTTGTGTTTTGAGAAATAGAGAGAAAAATCCTCCTCTTTGTCACAGCTATAGAGAAAGCGAGAGAGAGAGCCTCCTCTCTTACGTATATTGGTGGCTCTTCAACTATTGATGCGGCACTGTTTCTCTCCACATGTCAGCCGTGTGGGTGGCTGTAGGTGCTGTGCTGCTGTTCCCGGTTGTGGGGCCTTTGTGTGGCTGGACGACCTTTTTGGTGGTCGCTACACTTTAGCGCTGATACGGCGTTGTTGATTCTCTCCGTGCTTGTGTTGTGATGCTACGCATGGCGTTCCACGACTGCTAGTGTGTTGTTGAGAGAGATAGAGAGCATGTGCTCTCCTCGCGGCTTGAAAGAGAGTGTGTTTACTCTCATACGGTTGCGTGTGTTGGCCATTTTGCGCCTTTGTGCTGGACCGCTGGTTCGTGGCCTTTTCGTACTGTGGTAGCAGCTCTTTTCCCGTGTCAGCCCCTTTCAATGGCCGACTGTATGGCTCTTTGCGCTTGGCCTGGTTGTTGGTACACGCACGCTTGTTGTTTTCCTTTGCTGCGCTATTTCGTGCTGCAGTGGGGTTGCTGCATTGTGGTTTGTGTAATTGCGGTTATGGGAGCTTCCCACGCAGAGAAAAGCAGAGGATGATGGAGGAAGGACTAGCTTTGATACTAGTATGAGGCCACCATGAGACCTCCACGAGAACTCCTAGAAGAGAATAGGGCAACTCTCCACCCAATTGCTGGATATAGACCCTAGCCGGCTAACTATAGCCCTGGCTGTCCACACAAGTCTGGACTCCCCTGAACTACCCGACTCCCCCTAGTCCTACCCTTGTCCTGACAATGTCCATGGCATATCTCATCATGGAATGGAAAATAAAACAGAAACATAGCTATCTCACTGGGGTATTACAAAACTGTTCATGGAAACTCATCATGGAATACCAGGAACACAGAAACATGAGAGCAGCATCAGCCCCCAGTAGATGGTATACTACTCTCCAAAATATCAAGCATGGGGCTAAGGAGTATGGCCGATAGGTCTCCCTCGGCTATGTCATGTGGAAAGGTAGCTCGATGGTGGTGGAGCATGTCCTGGATCTAGAGCTGATGAGGAGATCGTGGCTGGGGCCGGGGTCATTGGGCATGCTAGAGTGTAGAGGCCCGGCCCGAGGTAACTCCTGAGTCCGGAAGAAATTGGTGATGGTTGGCTAGCGAGGGAGGGGGCGGGGTGGCTGGGGTCGAAGCTCTCTCAAGAAAGTGTCCCTGTGTTTGCGGACCTCAAGCAGGAAGAGGCCTAGGCAACGCTAGTCCGGGAAGTCAATGATCCTGGAGAGCGGACCAAATTCCTCAGGAAACAAACAGTGAAACCTCCCGCGGATCTCATAGTATACTTGGCAGTGGCATATGTAACGCTCCTCCATCTCAACCTCTATGTGGCATAATTGGCAGATCCTCTCCTCTCTGGGTCTCCATATAAGCTTCCCGGCTCTGAAGACGCGGTCAGCTCTACCTGTCTCCACTCTGAGGCGGTGGGATGAAACCCGTATCTGGCCAATCGCAGTCTGCATGGCTTGTGACATGTAAACACTTAGGTAGCCTGGCTGCTAGATGAATCCATTCTTAGTGAGCGTGAGGAAGTAGAAGTGCATCTTCGTTAGGAGCTCCGGAGGTGTGTTCCATGTGCAATGGGTGTAGAGACTGAGAAAATAGTTCTATTCGAGAATAATGGAATTTTATAAAAATAACTCTTTTTCCAAATAATCCATTTGTGAATATGCATACATCATGTTATTGATTTATTCGCATAAAAATATCTTAAAATATTCTTTTCTTCATTTTGATCCTCAATATTAATATACCATAATTTTCTACATGAAATTATGGTGAAAACTTCTCTTTTAATACCGAAATTAATTCATGCATTTTTTTACTTAAAGTACAATGAAAATTCCTCTTTTAAATAAATAAAAATATCTATATTTTGAAATATGCCAAAAATTTCTTTTTAATATTTAAAATATTTGTATCTAGAATATCGTGGGAATTCCTTTGGTTGGTATCCTTGTGAGAGAGCCGGAGAAAAGGGGAAATATATGCAAAAGGCCAAAATGACCTACGAGACCCAATACATAATTGAAAGACCATGTTAGTCTTGAGTTGAATCTATTGTCCATAAAAGAAACATACATGAAAACATCTTACTAATCAACTAGTAATCGTGCGATGTCAAGCATCAAGTGTAATCACTTGTGCTAAAAATCTATTGGTTTTGGCTTAGGTTTTTGTTTGGGGTTACAAAATGCTCAATGAATGCTCTAGGTTCACGATAGATTTTCCACTTGCCCTTTTTTTTTGGGTGAGAGAGAGAGAGAGAGAGAGAGAGAGAGAGAGAGAGAGAGATGGTAATTAAATATCTAATGACTTGTCAGGTTCATGTAGAGCTCACTTCTCATGGCAGTCGTCTTCACAGAGTTGTGCAAGATCAGCATAGGAGATTATGTGAAGCACAAACCAAGATAACCGAAGCATTCGAATTATCGGATTATCTGACTTCTAGAATCTCGGCAACATTTCAGAAAAACAAGATTTTGAAAGATCGAGTGAAGAAGCATAGTGCTCTGCTGGCAATCAAACAGAAGCCTCTTACTGTCTCAGAACGGGAGTACAAATCTCAACTAGGTATGTTAAGAATAGCTTGTTTTTTAACCATATTCTAATTTCCTGGTCTCCCCTCCCCTCTCCCCTCTCCCTTCTCCCCCATCCCCATCCCCCCCCCCCCCCCCCCCTGCCCCGCCCCCCCCTCCTCCTCCTCCTCTCTCTCTCTCTCATAGTTTATTTCATGTTCATTTTGTCCTTTTTTTTCTGGACATTCAGAAGACATTGACAGTTGTACATTGACTTGTCTCATAGGTCGAGTTCAGCCTCTAGTAGACGTTAATACAGCTCTCTCTCTCTCTCTCTCTCTCTCTCTCTCTCTCTCTCTCTCTTCTTCAGAAAAATGCAGCCCCCTTATTTTCTCTTGTATTACTGGACTTTCAGATGTTATGAGACTCCACGATCTGGACATTCTGCATTCTGCGGTGGATGTTTTGAAGGATCGGTTGGAGCACCATCTGCATCTATCACAAGCATCGAGTGATCAGACTGGTCATTACCAGACTTCTATGCGAGAACGAGTGGTGGTACCGGACATTCAAATGAATCGGCTGAAGGCTGCAGTTAATGAACTGACTCAAATGGTAGAGGGGGAATTGAAGCAGGTGAAGAGAATTGAGGACACAGTCAAGAAGCGTGAGCTACTGAGCAACTAGAAAATTGCTTACTGTGCAGGTAGAGCAGTACAAGTCTAGCATTTTTGTGTATGGGCTATGCAGATCTGTAAAGAGCATGTGGCTTCCAAACAAAATCATTTTGTGCTCAGCTCTGTAGGGTCACTTCGATGCTGGAAACCCCTTTTTATGATTTGCTGCTTACCCTCTTTGGGGTTGGGTGTAGATTTTTGCTGTGAAGTTTCTTCTTCTTTGGGGGTTGAGGGTTGACAGCTAGCTTAACTGCATGGAGGACTTCTGTTACCCTAAAACATGTCAAAGTACACTTGAGGATGGGGAAGGCAATTTTGGTCATTCTCGTACGAGCTTTGGATGTTGAAGTTGCTTGTGCCATGAATGACCATCCTGGGGGTCCTGTGGCAAAGTCTATAGAGAGGCGAGGTTCTTTCTTTTCAAAGTTGTTGGGTTTTTTTTTTTTTGGGGGGGGGGGGGGGTGGGGGTGGGGCGCATGGGGAGACTTTGTCTTAGCAGCATGTATTCATTCAGATGATGCTTAGGTATAAATGAAGGGGGAGCCTGTGGCAAAGCTGCAGCCTGTGTGCATGTTTTATGATTGAAACAAGAAGCTTTTTGAGCTTTGAAAATTTTCACCTTACAACACCCGACCATATGAGGTCTCTTTTCAGAGTCTATTTTTCACAGGACACTAGGGGGTTTTGTTTGTTTTTTTTCCGCACGCACTGCGTGCCGAAGGGGGGTATCCGTGTGCTGAAAGGGACACAAAAGAAGCATTGATCATTAGCATGTATCATATCCTGGAGGTGGGACATTTTTGGGCTAGGGTTAGGAATAGTTGGGGTCTTGATGTGAGCCCTGTAAGTGGAGGAAAGATGGACCGAGAGAGTGAACAATGAGCATGAAGGCACCTTTTTTGTATTTTTGCCAAGAATGCAACATAAGGGGAGATAGATGTATCCCACAGGGACCAAGTTGTACTTACTCTCACTCTTAATCAGATATATGCTTATGTGGGTTTGGATCCAGCAGGTCGGTGTGGGCGTGCAAGGTTCTAAAGAAAATCATCTCCTTTGGTTTGGTTGGTTGCATTAACTAGTTTTAGTTGTATTACGAGATGTTGAAGAGAGGATAAAAGGCAAAAGCACTTCGATTGTGGATGTACCAAGGGATCAAAGTTGTCACCTTGTTAGTTCTAGGAGGCTCATATTGACTTCAATTGTGAGGTGACTAATTTTTGGGACAAGTTGCAATTTCTTCCCACACAAGCTATTGAGGCTGAAAAAGGAGCGGCAGAATTACGCCTTCAGCAAAGCATTTAATCTATCCAAAGAGGTATTGGGGAAGTTGTTTTTGGTCCAAAGGACACCACTGGTGCTTGGTCAACTATTCAAACCTAAGACCTTTGATGTGACTCTTGCTTTAGAAGATGATTTAGATTCTTGGTGAACTGGAAAAGATATTTCAACAATAAAGTTTGGACTCATAATAAGACTTGGCAGCACTCTTGTTGATCTTTGATAAGGCCTATGACTATGTGGATTGGAACTTTCTGGAGGGCACTCTGATCCATATGGGATTTTCAGCCAATTAGGTGAGAGGAGTGTCAGCCCTTTACTCTAGCCAAGACTTTATCTAGAGCGCTAGGGGAGGGGAGAGCACTTCTCCATCTCCCAGGTCTGCGAGGGCTGTTCCCAGGCCCCTTTCCTCTTCCTGTTCATGGAAGACGCCATGAGCACCTACGTTGTGGCATATGATATAGGTCTTCAGGGCCTCAAGATTCCCATCCGCACCATGAAGGAGCTCCTTGACTCTGAGTTTGCGGATGACACTGTAGCATACCTTGCGGACATCAAGGGAAATCTCTGACACTTTGCAGCAATGATTGAGGAGTTTTGTTTGGTTTCAGGGCCAAGTGTTGTGGATTTTGGGTGGGCATCACTCGCACATTGACACGGTAACCTGTGGAGGCTTTTCCTTGGATCCCACCTGTGGAGGCCTTTCCTTGCATCCCCATGAGCACTCCTGTGCACTACCTTGGATGTTGGGTAGGCATCAATATCTTGGGTGTGCACTCTTGTGCACTACCTTGGGTGTGGGGTAGGCATCAATATCTCCCCAGAGCAACAGATAGCCCCGCTTCCCTAAGCATTTGCAGAAATCTTCTTCATTGAAGCACATGGAGACTCTCCTTGGCAGGCCGGGACATGGTGTCTAACTAGGTTAACTAGGTTCTACTTGCCACCATGTGGCACACCACCTTGTGATGGTCCTTCTCGTGGTTGTGCATAGGCTAGGTCCAATGGCTCATCTGCAATTTACTATGGGCAGGGAGTGATGGATGCATGGCATGGAATGTCATGACCTCTTCCCCCCCCCCCCCCCCCCCCCCAAAAAAAAGAAAAGAAAAGAAAAGAAAAGAAAAGAAAAAACCAAAAAAGGTGGGTTGAGCATTATTGATCTGGCGATTCAGAGCGGGGCACTTCTAGGCAAACTCAATTGTCCGTGGCCTCCAGCCGGGGAGAGCTGTGGAAGGACTTCTTGCTTTCCCCCACCGGCGGAGGCCATTGTCCCCCAGCACTGGCTGGATTTTCACTGAGGCCGCTCTCTGCAAGTTTGACATCTCTTTCAAGAACAAATCTACAGCCAGCCTTCTTTAAGCATGGGCCACCCTGAATTCAGCTCTTGCCCAGTCCCCTTCTCGTGTTGGTAAGAAGCGCTTGCAGTTGGTTTGGAACACTTTGGTCCAACTCACCACTGGACATGTGCTTGGGTCCCGAATCCGTACGTCGTGTGGTTGCTTGGGATCCGGACTGGCTCTCTCTCAGATCTTGGCTTCATTTTTCCCAGATACCCCCTGATGACAGAGACTGAGTGCTTTGCCAGGTTACGGTGGAAGGAAACATCGACGACATCACCTTGGCCATTCCCTGAGAGTGGCAGACCCACTAACAACCCACCCACTCTCTCTCTCCAGGGAGGCTATTGTAGTAGCCCCCGACGGAGATCATTCTATTTTATCTGAGCTGATCATAGTAACATAAAAACCCGTTTTGCCCTCTCGAAACGGCACGAAACATTTCGAAACAAAACGAAACCTGACCATTGAAACAATGTTTCGCCCAAATGTAAAGGGAGGTTTAAAAAAAGGGCGGAAGGTTTTTTTTTGCAAATGCGTTTTTTGCCGACGTTTCCGTCCTTGTTTGCTGCCCATTTGCCACTTCACGCATCCGACGTTTCTTCTCGGCCGCAACCTGTTGCTTCGCCTCTTCTCCTCGTCCACTTCTTTTCGCTCCTTCACTTCTCCTCCATGCCTCCTCTTCCCTTTTCCTCTTTCTCTCTTCTCCTCTACGGTCCACCCCTCCTCTTCCCTCCTCCTCTTTCCTCCTCCTCTTTCTCTCCTTTTCTTGTCTTCCAATTTTCTCTCCTTTTCTTCTCACCTCCTTCCCTTTTCTTTCCTCCTCTCTTTCTCGCCTTTTCTTGCCCAAATTTTGAAAATACCAAAAAACCTACTCCCAAAATCATGAATTTCATACCCACTAGTCCCAAAAAATGTATCTTCATCTTTATGTTGGCTATGTTATAAATTTGGTATGTGTATATAAGAAGTGTCATTTCGAAACCTTTGTGTTTAGTCCAAAACAGACGAAACGAAACCAAACGAAACGACGAAACGATGAAACGGACGAAACGTTTCATGTTACTATGGAGGAGATATCATTTACACTCTTCAGGGCTGGTGGGAGCATCGACAAAGTGGTTCAAAGATTATGCAAGTGGGTGTGGGGGACCCTTTCTCTCTCTCTTAGC
Organism: Cibotium barometz; assembly: GCF_041138505.1. Lineage (NCBI taxonomy): Eukaryota > Viridiplantae > Streptophyta > Polypodiopsida > Cyatheales > Cibotiaceae > Cibotium > Cibotium barometz. The sequence continues at coordinate 19,638,725 of NC_141048.1, forward strand.
GACGGTGATCACTACAGGCCCCGAGTGTGGCTCTTCCCCACACCCCAATGAATGTTGTCTCTGTAACCTGCTTGGGTTTTTTTTAATGAATTAAACTCAACTATTAAACGTGGATTAAGACGAGATGACAATCTGTAAACCATTCATACATACACATAACAACAACAACAACAAAAAACGATGAGATAAAGACACCACACTGTTGGGTTTTATGCTGTGTATGCACCTAGGGGAGTGCTAGTGATCATCAGTAGGTTACTGGGGTACTTTTTACTTCAGTTAGTGGAGGTTTTTTCCCCCAATTTAGCTTAGTTTCACTTATAAAGGTTTATAAGTGATTTGGTCCACCTGGCACTATTTATGACCGGACCATGTGAACACACTTTAGGTCACATCTCTTATATGTGGCTATTGTACTTCATTTTATCATTATCAATATATGAGCAAACGTGTTCCTCTCTCTCACTCTTACGTTTCCTGTTGGTGTACCTTCCAAAACCCTAACCCTAACAGCTCAACCCTACATTTTGGTATCAGAGCAGCCTCGCCTGCCTTGTCCGTACAGGTCCTCGCCATCAACTGCCCGTACAGTCCCTCGCCATAAGACTGCCCTGCCCCGTACAGGTGCCTGCCCTGTTCCGTACACTGCTTCGTACAACAGTCTGCTCCATACATTGCTCCGTTCACTGGTCGACTAGCCTGCTCCGTACAGCAGACAGCAGGCGACCAGCACCTGCTGAGTATACCTGCAGCAGACCAGCACCTGTCTGTCCATACAGGCGACAGCTGTTCCGTATAGCTATTCCGTACAGCAAACAGCAGTCAACCAGCACCTGCTTCTCCTCCGTACACTTGTTCTGTACAGCCTACAGCCGACAAGTACCTGCAAAATCACATGGGTAAAAATTTACAGCTTTACATGTTTCGAAATTTGGGCATTTTCTCTGTGAAAGTTTTTCTGGCAGATACAGGGAGGGTTTCTTTGCAAGAAACCTCTACAAGCTTTTGCAAGGCTTTGGGTGCAGAAATTTTGGGCATTTTTGGCATTTTGGCACTGTGTGAGCCCCTTTTGTTGCTCTACTTAGTTAGTGGTGCATTGCTTTGCACATTCAGAGGATTGAGAGTGCAAGCATATTTGGGTCAGTTGTATTCAGTGGAGTACAGTTGCTTTCAGGGTTGTTGTTTTTGGGTTTTTTGATACACAGGTACAACATTGTGCACTGGCATAATGGCAAATCAACAGTAGAGTGATGTGTTCACGTACTTGTCTAAGGAAGACAAGCTGGATGGCATGAATTACTCCTTGTGGAGTTTCATGCTGAGAAATGTGCTCATGGCAAAAGGTCTTTGGGATTTTGTTAGTGGTGATGAACCACGTCCAGGTCCATTGGCTCCAGAGACTCCTCCCCAAGGGGGTGCTCGTGGAAGAGGACAACAGGCACATGCACCGGTTCAGCCACAGCCTGTTCAAAGAACAAATGCCAGAAGACATGGGATGCCAAAGATGCTCAAGCTTTATCACTTATTGCATTGTCAGTGCAGAGGTCTATTATACCTCATATTCGTTCAGCTGGCTCTTCACGGAATGCATGGGTGACTTTGGAGCAGATGTATGCTGCTCGTAATGAGGCACGGATCTCATTTTTGAAGAGAGAGCTGGAAAACCAGAAGATGCATGAAGGAGATGATATGTCTAGCTATTTGAACAAGCTGCAGGATTTGAGAGAGCAACTCATCAATGTGGATGAGATTATTCTTGAGACACAGCTTGTATCCATCATCTTAAACTCTTTGCCAAGATCCTACTTAGCTTTTCATACCTCTTTGAACTTTATCATGAGGAATGCTATTGAGCCCCTAAAGTATCAGGAACTTGTTGCTCTCTTGTTACAGGAAGAGCAAATCAGGAAGAACATGAACATGAACACGTGCTGAACAAGCATTTGTGACAGGTCAAAAAGGGAAAGACAAGTTTCAGCCAAAGAGTTCAAATCAGAATTCAGGTGATGGTGGTTCATCTCAAGATACCAAGAAAGGTGATGGACAGCCCAAGAAGAAGGGCAAATGCCATTACTGTAAGAAGCCAGGTCACTACATCACAGAGTGTAGGAAGAGGATTGCCAAAGAGAAGGAGAAGGAGTCTGGGTTGTCTATAAAAGATACCTCTAAAGCTCCTCCGGAGACTGCTTCCTTTGTTGAAGACAGGGATTACTGTTTCTACACATGCAGTTATGATGCCTCTTGGTCTTCACAGGCACTCAGTGTGACTGAGCATGCATGTACTTGGTATTTTGATAGTGGTGCTTCAAAGCATATTACATCTTGTAGGGATTTGTTTTGTAATGTATGCCCTGCCCCTGTTGGCAAGACCGTTCAGTGTGCCAATAATGCTTCATATCCAGTTCATGGCATTGGGGAGATTCAGCTCACAGCCATTGATGGCTCTATTCTTCGCCTTACAGATGCCTTATATGTACCAGGGATAAAGAAGAATCTGTTGTCCATTTCTTCTTTAGCACAGTGTGGTATGCAAGTCAACTTTGATGATGACAAATGCATGGTCAGAGACAAAGCTAATGCTTTGACCTTGATGCTTAATGGTACATTATGTCATGGACTCTATCAGTTGGATGCATTTCAGCCAGTGGATCATTCTGCTTATCATGCATTCACGACATAACATGTTGACAGACTTACCTCTTATGAAGAAGCCTCGAGATCACATATGTGAAGGATGTATTTTGGGAAAAATGCATCGGTTTTCCTTTCCATGTGATCAGGCTCTACGAGCAACTGCAAAGTTGCAGCTTATACACAGTGAACTTTGTGGTCCCATGCAGACGAAGTTATTAGGAGGTTGCTTCTATTTTGCTACATTTATTGATGACTTCTCTCGTATATGTTGGGTCTATCCGTTGACACGGAAATCACAGGTATATGATGCATTTTTGGCCTTTGTAGCACTTGCTGAAACAGAGTCAGGTTGCAAGGATAAGACCCTCTGTTCTGACCGAGGGGGGGAATATGTGTCACACATGTTGAATTCCTTTCTTGAGAGTAGAGGTATCAAGCATCAGTATACTACTCCTTATACTCCACAGCAAAATGGGGTTGCAGAACGGAAGAATCAGTCACTTATGGAGATGGCCAGATGTATGTCAAAGGCAAAGAAGCTACCGGAAGCTGTTATGTGTGCTTGTCATATTTTGAATCAATGTCCCACGGCATTGGTTTCCATTACTCCTTTTGAGGCTTGGCATGGCCGCAAGCCTTCGGTATCACATTTTCGTACTTTTGGGTGTCTTGCATATGCACACATACCCAAAGAGTTGAGGAGGAAGTTGTATGATAAAGCCACAAAATGTATTTTTGTTGGGTACAGCCGTGAGAGCAAGGGCTACCGGTTATATGACCCACTGTCCAAGAAGATATTCACTAGTCGGGATGTGATTTTTGATGAAAAATCAGAATTATCCATGGTTAGTTATGATGCAAATCAGGCTGAAAATGATGTGTTTGAAGGCTTACTACCTACGGAGTTTCATTCCGCAGTTGGTGATCCAACCCATGAGGGTGCAGGACAGCCAGCTAATCATGAAGATGGTGCAGAAATTCAGCAGGAGATTGAGCCAGAAGTTGAGCCAAATATGGGGCAACAGGCTCCACAGGTCAGACATATACCTAGATGGTATTTGAGGACATTACAGGACAGCCATCTAGATGCTCCTCTTGCTGGCCGTACTCGTAGGGAGACACGGACCAATGAGCATGCACACATCATGGATTTAAATATGGTTATGGCAGCTAGTTTACGGGATGATGATGAGCCTGATTTATTTGTGGATTCACGAGACAATGTGCATTGGAACAAAGCCATGCAGGATGAACTTGATTCTATTAAAAAGAATCAAACATGGGATTTGGTTGATCTGCCCAAAGGCAAGAAAGCCATTGGTACTAAGTGGGTCTATAAGTTGAAAAGACATGCAGATGGATCCATTGACAGGTACAAAGCCCGTCTAGTTGCAAAGGGCTATGCACAGAAGAAGGGCATTGATTATGAGGAGACATTTGCTCCTACATCCCGTATGTCGACACTTAGGAGTGTCATTGCATTGGCTGCACATTGTGGTTGGGTTGTTCATCAGTTGGACATCAAGACTGCTTTCCTACATGGGGACCTCGAGGAGGAAGTTTATGTACATCAGCCCATAGGTTTTGCAGAACATGGTCATGAAGGGAAAGTATGTAGGCTGAAAAAGGCCTTGTATGGTTTGAAACAAGCTCCACGAGCTTGGTATGCAAAGATAGATGCTTTCCTGTTGACTCAAGGCTTTGTGAACAGTCCATCAGAAGCCACTTTGTATGTAAAGAAAGAAGAGAAAGATCTGCTGGTCATCGGTCTTTATGTAGATGATCTTTTGCTCATGGGATCAAATGATGACAAAATTGCAGCTTTTAAAGAGATACTGCAACAGACATTTGCCATGTCTGATTTGGGGCTCGTACACTACTATTTGGGCATGCAGTTTGTGCAGGATAACAGAGGCATTGGGTTGTTGCAATCTCGGTATGTTGCTAAACTTCTGGAGAAGTTCAAATTTCAGGATTGCAAGCCTATTAGCACTCCTATGGAGCCTGGGATGAAACTGTCACTACAAGATGACAGTATTTTATTTGATGCCACTATATATGCTCAGGCTGTTGGGTGCCTTATTTACTTGTGTACTACATGGCCAGATATTGAGTACGCCGTATCTCAGTTGAGCAGATTCATGCACAGCTCGCGATTTTCACATTGGCAAGCTGTGAAGCGTGTAGTTCGGTATTTGCAGGGTACCTTGTCTCTTGGATTGCTTTATCTTGAGGGGGGTGACATGCAGCTATATGCTTACAACGATTCAGATTGGGCTGGTGATTTTGATACCAGACATTCCACTAGTGGAAATTGTTTGTTTCTTGGCTCTTCATGTATTTCTTGGCTAAAGCAAGAAACAGACCACAGTGGCCACTTCGTCTTGTGAGGCAGAGTACAGAGCAGCCTACACTACTACCGTTGAGTGTGTATGGTTGCGTTGTCTTATGACTGATATGGATATTTCAGTGGAGGAGCCTACACCTATCTATACTGATAGTCAGAGTGCCATTGCCGTGGCCAGGAATCGTGTGTTTCATGCTCGTACGAAACACATTGAGATTCACTCTCACTTTGTTCGGGAGAGACTCCAGGCAGGTGATATCGGTCTGATTTACTGCCCTACAGATCAGAATGTGGCAGACATCTTCACCAAGGCACTATCACGTCTGAAATTCGAAGCATTCCGCACTGCTTTGAATTTGTTTCCTTTTGGTGGATGATGTACAGTGATCACATATCACTTCAGGGGGGTTTGTTGGGTTTTATGCTGTGTATGCACCCAGGGATCATCAGTAGGTTACTGGGGCACTTTTACTTCAGTTAGTGGAGGTTTTTTCCCCCCAGTTTAGCTTAGTTTCACTTATAAAGGTTTATAAGTGATTTGGTCCACTTGGCACTATTTATGACCGGACCATGTGAACACACTTTAGGTCACATCTCTTATATGTGGCTATTGTACTTCATTTTATCATTATCAATATATGAGCAAACGTGTTCCTCTCTCTCACTCTTACGTTTCCTGTTGGTGTACCTTCCAAAACCCTAACCCTAACAGCTCAACCCTACACACACTGGACCGGACTCCCCTCCCCCCTCCCTTTTAGGTAAATGATGTATTATTCAGGAGTATTCAAGTACAAGCACCAGAGTGTCCTGTAGGACCACCATGAAACATAAGGCAGTACCCATGAAGAGTGCTCGGAGGACAAGTCCTGAGAGTGCTCTTCACCTTTCACAACCCTCATCTCTCCATGGAGTAGGTGACAACATCACGTGACCATATAATGGATCGACCATCTAATGTTTCGCACCCAGCCTCTTAGGCCTTATAGGAAAGCTACTTGTACTCACCCCAACCTATCCAAGATACGAGCTTCCTCGGGACATGTTATAACCTGGAACCAATGGGGTCTCGAGAGTCCAACACTTCCCAACATTCTCCAATGCTTTCCAATGCTTCCGGCAAGTCTGCGGGTGAAGGCCAAAAGTGATGGTACCCCTCAGGTGTTCTCTGCACGAACCAAGAATCACCAGAGGCCCACACCACACACACAGATGGAAGTATAGCCTCAAGATGATGATGAAGCAGGGGCCAGTCCCAATAGTATCAACAGTATGACCAGCAAAAGATGGCGTCAACCGGCTGTAGGATGATGCACAGGTGTACGGCTGTACTGCACAGGCACGCATGGTGGAAAAGGTGGCTATGAGACGACCTCCAGTATCGGGTACAGCACATGGCATCCTCCAACGGTAAGAACAGGCTGTACAGTAAAGTACTGACAGAAGCACAGTGTACTGACGGGGAGCAGATGGCTGTATGCCGCTGTCCACCATTACGTACAGACGCAACTGTATGGACAGTGGGAAAAAACAACTGTACAGGGAGGATTTGCAGCACAACAGGTGTACGACAGCAGGGCAGGCGTACAACAGCAAGTCAACGCTGTACAACATTAACAAGTCAGCGCTGTACATCAACAAGATGATGACTTCAGCTGTACGTTCGTCCGTATGATAGCTGCAGTACGATGCTCTGTGGTGAAGATGATGACGATGGTGAGGGGGATGTCACGTGCACCCCACACTTGGATGCCACGTCGACATATCTGTACAAGCAGGTGCAGGACTTGGAGTGGAAACTGGTCTTTTGTGGCCCCAGTTAGCTAGGGTTCCACTCTAAGCATCCAAGGTCAGGTGTACAAGTCCCATACACGGTCTTGATCAGGTGTGCGTAGCCAGATACCTTTCATCTGAGACATAGAGCATGTAGTTGCATGTGGAAGAAGGGGCATCCCTTTTGGCTACCCCAGAAAAGGGTTGTAGACCCTTTCCTAAGAAGAGGGTAGGCCTTGTAGGCCACCCTTAGGGCGAAGGAGGCCCATGGCCAACATGGCTGGGCATGCTGTTGGCCAGGCCTAGAAGGGCCTAGGCAGCAAGGTGGCCAGCGTTGTGGCTTGGCCAACCAGTCAGCCAGCCCTTGTGCCTTGGGCAGCCTGTCAGCCAGCTCTATGGGCTGGGCAGCCAAGTCGGCTATCCCATGGGCAGCCAGTCCAGCAAGGCTGCCAGCCTAGGCTGCTAGGCAGCCTGGACTGCATACCCAAGGTGGCCAGATTGATGGGCAAAGAGGCACATCTTATATGCATTTAAATCAGGTCATGGACGACATAAACAGGCTGACCCTATCTGCATCCATCGACCAGCATCTATGAAGACTATAAAAGCACAGTGAGTCTTCTAGGCATCTCATAATTCACAAAGTGCTGTAGCGTTCCAAGGGCCAAGACAGCCAAAGGGAATCCCTAAGCAAAGGTGAAGCTAGAAGGTCAAGCACCAGATCCTCCACAGGCTGAAGGTTTACAGCCACGGGAAGATCTACAGAACCATCATTCAATAAAGCAAATACACCATCCTTGGTGGGTATTTAGGATCCAATCGGGTGTATTGTGCCTTATTCTCTCTCTCTCCCTCCCTCCACCACACAAAGACGGATCTGTGAGGTTATCCGCCGACATGACACGCTCCCATCACATAGGTCTGACATTCACTCCACCATCACATCAGTTTTGGCCGAGGCGGGTATCATCATTAGCTGATTATAGCATATCTCACTCTACAAAGGGTCATCTGTTGATCACATGTACTGTTAGATGTTTTCATTTTACTTTTTCTTTCAGTTTTCCATGGCTCAGTATATCCATGGTACCATTGTATTATTTTTGGTCTCATAGGCCGTTGGGGTCTAATACATATTACACCCCCTTTATGGTATTGGTTGGAGCTAGACAGATCTGCATTGCATTCTTGTATACCCTACGCATATAGGTTGCATATTGAGCCTCTAGTGCTCCATCCATCGCCCCCCCCCCCCCCCCCCCCAGCTCAGTACTTTCATAGTTTATTTCATGTTCATTTTGTCCTTTTTATTTTCTAGACACCCAGAGGATTTTGACAGTTGTACATTGATTTGTCTCATAGGTTGAGTTCGGCCTCTAGTAGACGTTAATACAGCTTTCTTTTTCTTTCTTTCTCTCGACTCTCTCTCAAGCCTCTAGGCTCTCTATTACAATGACGAGGAAGAAGAATGAAGCCTTCAATGTGCATGCTATGTTGAAGAATGCACCGGTGCAAGCATAAACTGAACGAGAGAGAGAGTAGAGAGAGCTTGTGGACAAGATCACCTTTTATATTAGCAATAGGCTTTACAATAGCACACTAGCAACTGGTCATGGATAACCTTGGCCTTCATGAGGAGGAGGGATTGCATAGAACTGCCTGCAGGAAATAACAAACCGTAGAGTTGCCCTTGCAAGGTAACCATACCTAATGAGCACTCGTGAGAGTTTGCACGGCCGGTGAGACCTCCTCTGTGATGGTCCGTACAAGCCTTGAGTGCACCTTTGAATCCCGATTCTCAAAGTCTTGTAATTCCCCACCAACGAATTCATCCTCTTGATCCAGAGTCCACTTCCTAGAGTTCTGAGGATGCTCGGGCTTCTTCTCAGTGCCCTGAACAATATCCCACAAACCCTTGTGGATGAACCAAATTTGCATTTGAAGCTTCCAATGAGCATAGTTGGGTCCTTTCAACTTGTCATCCTTGTTCGTACATGGGGGAGCCATATCCACAGCAACAAATAACACAAATCTTAGCTCTCCAAGACTCCTCTCAAGTGCTTTCCAACGAAGCGAGGCTCCAGAACCAATCAGCCCTCTCTCAAACCTAAGAGAGACAGAGGCTCGACAGCAACAAAACAATCCAAGAACCACTGGGAACCTCCTACCGGCAAGGCAGGGATTCGTGGAGGAAGAAGAAAAAATAGTGCCACTTGTTTGGCAACACCATATGCAAGAGAACTCACGAACAACTGATGCTCAAGGAGAAAACGCAGCCAAAACTCCAACGCTTGCCTCTGGAGAAGAAAACGCAGCCAAGAACCTTCACAGCTTGCCTCTGTAGAAGAGAATGCAGCCAAGAAGATTGGCCGAGAGCAAACAGAGGGCCGGCTGGACCAGAAAACACAGCAAAGTAGTGAAACACAGCTACTGATTTGCAGCCAAGAGGAGTTATGGAAGAAAACGCAAGGCACCAGAAAGAGATGGCGGGCAGATTTGCAGAATAGTGGAGCAGCTTGAACCTAAGCGAGTGATACCATGTTGGAGAATGCACAGGCGGAAGCATAAACTGAACAAGAGAGAGAGTAGAGAGAGCTTGTGGACAAGATCACCTTTTATATTAGCAATAGGCTTACAATGGCAATTAGCCAGCAAGAGATGTTGAACTTGTGCAAAGGAATGGATGATTACAAGTGAATATGAGAGGCCCTTATATAGTGATATGAGGAACTAGTTGATTGTTCCTAGAGCTGGCCGACTGCACCACGACCACCAAAAAACAAGGGAACAATAGATAAATGCCCAATAAATAGGCAGAGTCCTATAACATTGAGATGCACTTATTCTAACATGCTATCCATGTCGAGAAAGCCAAAGGAAAGTCCAACTCATATAGGTGGACGTGTAAGTATTGTGGCAAACAATACACAAGCAGAGTTACTAGGCTTCTCCAACATATCGGAAAGGTGTGGGGGGTGCAAGTTGCGCCATGCAAGGAAGTCCCCCTAGCTATATCTGATGAGATCTTCAACAATATTAGTGGTGGATTGGGTGCTCACCATGATAGTGGTAGAAGCTCAAGGGCAGATGATGAGGTCATCTCCTGCTGATACATCCTCTCGCGTCGCCTCCGCCTCCTCAAAGAGACAAAGGTTCGAGTCTTCAATGAGGCAAGCCACTGTTACCCAAGCCGTAGAGAGTGTCTCTTCTTCTCTATCATATCTCCAAGAACGACAACGGTTAGCAGATATAGAGATTGTATGCACCATTATTGAGTGCAATCCTCATTCCATATGCTCAAGGTAGATTAATGGAAGACACGGTGAAAGTCATTGCGAGTGTGGGCCCATGTGAAGGATGGGCCGACATCTCCTATCATGACACGCGCACAAAGAGGCTTGTTGATGAGAAGCAGAGAATCGATAGATCTCTCAATCCAACACGAGCAGCATGGCCCAAGGGGGTAGCATTCTCTCCGATGGATGGAGTGACTGGAAGAAGAGAGGCATCATCAACATACTTGTCTCTTGCCCTCTTGGCACATACTGTGTGCGGGGCGTTGATTCCGGAAAGGCGGGGAGAAAAACTTCGGGTGCATTGATATATCGCCATATTAAGCAAGCCATCATGGAGGTAAGTTTCAAATTGTGCTCAAGTCTTTAAAGTTTTAGCATATGTCATATGTGGCTATGTCATGACTCATATGCTCATTGCATCCATTCATGTGCATTGTGACATGTAGGTCGGGCCGGAGAACGTGGTGCAAGTCATTACCGACAACGCTTCAAATTGCCATCGACTGGGGAAATTGCTCGAGGAGGACTATTCCTCCATAGTGTGGACGCCTTGTGTCTCCCATTGCATTGACTTGCTTATGGAGGATATGGGCAAGTTAGTGTGGATGAAAGAAGTAATGACAGAAGCTACCTCGTTTGTCACCTTCTTCACAACAAAGGTGAAGGTGCTTGCCATGTTTCACGAACATAGCTAGCTGGAGTTGAAGAAGCCTTCATCCACATGCTTCACCTACATGTGGCTCCTCCTTGAGCGCCTCTACGATGGAAAATCTCCCCTTCGCCAAAGAGTGGTCTCAACAATGTGGAATGAGTGGGATGAGCGAGAATCGGCGGAGGCCAAAGCCATGCAACGGCTTTGCCTAAAGGAGAATTTTGGGTAGTCGGTCCGCACTTTTGTCATTGCGGTCATGCCCGTCTATAGGGTATTGTGGATGACCGACATGGAGGGGGCCACTATGGGTCTTTTTGTTCACTTCATGAGAGAGAGGCCATAGCAGATTTGCGCACTTCTCCTTCCATCAACGAGGAGAAGTGTGATGGTATGTTGGCCATTGTGGAGAAGAGATGGAAGTGGATGCAAAGATCTATCCATGGTCTTGCCACATTTTGCATCCATCTTACAAATCACCCGCCCTCTTCACCGATGTGGAGCTACTTCAAGGCCGAGATGCTTTCTTGCCCGAAGCATTGCGGAGGATCACCATGGGAAGTTCCTTGAGGAGCTCATTATCTACAACGACCAAAGGGGGGGGAGCTGCGTTTGCATCTACTACCTTCTGGTGGGTGATATTTGGATATGCACTCTCAAGCCTCCAAAAGGTGGCTTTGAGAATCTTAGCTTAGGATTGCTCTTCAGGTGCATGTGAGAGGAACTGGAGTTCTTACTCACTTGTACGCACGAAGTTATGCAATCACTTGAGCACGCAACAGTTAAGAGCGGCTAGTGTATTGCCATGCTAACTTGCATGTGGTATGCGCGATGCAAAAGATGGAATCGGCGAGTTAGGTATAACTTATAAGCATTTAATGTAAATTTTAAAGTCTAAAGTTTTCATTATTCAAACTTCAATGTTTATTGAAACTAAATTCTAATACATTGAATCATTGAAATGTGATGCTCATTGCTTGTCACTTGATCATTGTACAGTGTAGGTGAATGGCATTCAAGCTCACAAGGGACACTCTTGAGAGCATCAACAAAGAGCAAGATGAGGAGAAGGAGAGGACTATGCAGAGATCTATCGAGAGCTCGAGTCATTTGATTGACGACTTACTTGCACTCGTGGTGGGCGTGGAGGTAGTGGCAGAGGAGTGCGAGTAGGAACCCGTGGATGCACAATTCGTCACGCTTTGAGGGACACGGTGCATATCTATGTGCAGCATGGTTCAGGTAGCTCCACACCCACTCTTGTAGATGAGGATGCTGCCTTTGGCTTCTCACATAAGCTTAGAGACTCCGAGTTCGATGATGAGGGAAACCTCCTTAGCGATGGTGACTTCGGTGAGGCCACCGATGTGTCCTCTTCTCATGAGGATGATTTCAGTGAGCTTTGATAGTGATGCCTTTGTCTAGTCTCTCCTTGGGCCTTGGCCCTCTTTTTGTACTCACACCTAGCGCGCATCGTACCTCTATACTTAAGTACTTTTGTTTGTTACTTCAAACTTGTTTTTAATGAAATTTTGGTTTGTATAAAAAACCCCATGTTTTATCGTACGGTATCCCAAAATTTCATATCGTTGTACGGTATCGTATTTTTGTACTGTGACAACTATGTGAAGCGGTGTGGCTTGACAAGAACTTCTTTGAAGATTTTCCGGCATTATTGACGGACTATTTGAAGGCTTTGTAGCTTCCCTCAAGTTAAGCAGAAGGGGATGTCACCTGCATCCCACACTTGGATGTCACGTGAACATATTTGTAGAAGCACGTTCAAGACCTGGATTGGAAATTGGTCCCTTGTGAGCCCCAGTCTAGGATGAGCCAGCCAGGGTTCCACTCTAAGCATCCAAGGTTAGGTGTACAAGTTCCGTACATGGTCTTGGTCAGGTGCGCAAGCTCCACACATGAAGCAATGCCAGTTTGTATTGTGAGGCACCCTCTGGAATGATGATAGGTGTTCCGTGTGTTTGGTTATACCAGGCATCTGAGACAGAGCATGTAGTTGCATGTAGAAGAAGGGATAGCCCTTTGGGCTATCCCAAGAAAGGGTTGGAGACCCTTTCCTAAGAAGTGGGTAGACCTTGTAGGCCACCCTTAGGGCCAAGGAGGTCCATGGCCAATGCCCAACAACCAACATGAGTGAGCGTATTGTGTGAACAATCCCTAAAGGGGTTATTATGCTAAGTAGTGTGTGAATACACTCTTACACTCTTATGAGTGGATAGGGGTTATTATGCTAAGTAGTGTGTGAATACACTCTACACTCTTATGAGTGGATAGGACAAGTGTGCCACGTGGCATACACTTATTAGTGTGTTATTTGTATTTGTCAAAAGATTAAGTAGCAACATCAATCTAAATCATCATTGAGTGGTGCAAGATTAGCTCTTTTAGAGCCTTGTCACATCTCTCTCTCTCTCTCTCTCTCTCTCTCTCTCTCTCTCTCTTTGGCCTCTACATTGATGAGATCTTGAGTAGATTAGGTGGGACTGGTCCCACATTGGCAAGCATATTGATCCCCCTACTACTTTATGTAAATGACATCGTCAAGGCAAGTGCATACATGATGTCAAAGTAGGCGGAGGATGTGGACGAAACGTCATGCCAAAGGCCACCCTTCCCATGGTTGGTATTTGAATCACCAACCTTGCACCATTTTCCATTTAAGTAAATTGTCCAAAGGGAAATTATGCCAAAGGCCTTGGTCAAGAAGGTGCCAATTTTCACTATAGGAATTATCTTCGTTGTGATCTTTGTTACACTAGAGCTCCCCTAACTAAAGGAGCATGCCCTTTTCTCTTAGGCCATGATTAGCTAAGTGTTTTATGAATTACGCATGATTGGGGTCAAGATAGATTGCTAGTGCCAATGAGTGATAAATTGGTGCACCTTCCCCTAGAAAAAGGCATGGATAAATCAAGTGTTATCCCCACTTTCCAAATAGCTCCACCACATGGTATCTACCACATGGCATCGCCTTTATAGATTGAGAGGAACATGAGCTATATTTAATGGGGTAACCTAAAGGTCAAGTTGAGGATAAGCCCTAGTCCTTGTAGCATGGATTATATAGCTCATGGGCTCCCCCATAAACACATCGTCCATCACCACAAATTTCAACATTAATATGCTCTTAATTTTGCTCATCATGGATTAGCATCCAATATGGTTCATAGATGAAGGGGCATTCTTGACCATAAGGAAGCTATGTAAGTACCCTAACCCATCTTTTTCTACCCCATCAAAATCATCCCTTTTCCAGTGTGCTCCAATTGTTAGATCGTCCTCTCGTTGCCTCTCCTTGGACCATCCTCCTACTTTGACTACTGGGGTACTTGGATTATCCTCAACTTTAGTTATTCTTAAGAATAGCCTCCTCTTTGATCATTAGCTGGGACAATCCTAGTTTGTGAACATTGTGGAGTGAAGTAAATGTGTATTGTCTCATCCACCCTTCATGGGCTCTATGAGATCCACGAGAGGTTTCACTGTCTATTTCGTGAGGGATTTGGTCCACTTTCTAGGATCATTGACTTCCAGGACCAGCATTGCCTAGGCCTCTTCCTGCTTGAGCTTCGCAGACACAGGGACACCTTCTTGAGAGAGCTTCGGCCCCAGCCACCCCGCCCCCTCCCTCGCCAGCCAGCCATCACCAGTTTCTTTCGGACCTGGAGGACACCGATATAGTTTATGTTTTCGTTCTGTTTTATTGTCCATTCCATGATGAGATATGATGCCATTGACATTATTGTATCACTTTGGTCTCATAGGCCCATTGGGTCTTTAGTAGACACACACTCTCTCTCTCTCTCTCTCTCTCTCTCTCTCTCTCTCTATGCAGTACTGCTAACATCGCCCTCTACTCTTGCCCCCTCTCCTATGTGCTTGGGCTTCCTCTTTTGCCACCTCTTCTCTACTCATATGTCTTGCTTTGCATGTGCTTTTGCCTTTTCTCTCTACTCCTACTTCTGCCTCTCATTTGATATAGTGTTTTGCTGCCTGAAAGTGCACGTGAATATTGCATGCTCCCCAAGCTATAATCTTGTAGACCACCTGGTCACTTAAGAAGCAAAAATATTTCTCCTCTTGTCCATTTGGAAGTGTGACAAATAGATTGTTCATCATCAATAATGGTGATTCTACAACATAAGTCATAGTCCATGTTTAAAAAAAAAAGGATTATGTGTGCCATGCGGCAATGCATGCCTACATTTCAGATGCTCCCTCCATTACTAATTGATTAGTTTAGAAGCTAGGAAGTCCCTATACTTATTCTTCTTCTACCACCTTGCCCATGACTCTCAATTGTAGCATATATTCAAGAAGCCATTGTCAAACTTCTTAGTTGGATTTCTTCATTAGCTCAAGTAGAGGTTTTATAGCGAGATATTCTTGGTTAGTAAAGAATCCACAAGTGGCTATACCCAATCTCCTAGCATGTTCCATCCTTATAATACCATGCATATACGTTTCAATTTCATTGAAAAGATCATAGTTGATCGTATGTGCAACATTACATAGCTAGCTTGTTGAAAACCAAAAATAGAGAAGAGAAAGGGAAAGAAGTAGACAAGAACACTATCATTGGATCTCAACCACGAGAGCAAATGACAAAGGTGAGAGCCAAGAGAACTTGCTTTGATACCAATTGTTGGAGTGGAGACAAAGGTAGCAACACACACATAGATGATGCATTGAGCAAGCCGATATATGGAGAAACACAACAGTTAAAGTAGATTGATGAGAATAAGTGAAACACTAGCGAAGTGGACATGATAAGGTTGCTTACATAGTCACTCATTGGAGTGTGTACACATGCTCGAGGGAAGAAACCTCCTAACGAGAGAAAAAGTGTCTCGGCCCATTATTAGCCTACGTTCACATATCACTACCATATAAATGGATATATATGCATGGATTCCAAGTGGGGTTAAGCTCAAATCTTCGTGCCTATGATAGGGTTTGTGAAACAATTATTTAGCAATCATTATACTCAATACTCTAATAATTACAAAGAACAAGATTTTTCCTTTAGATTTTGATATTGGTATAGAATGTATGACATGAGAAACTTTGTAGGACTTGGGTAGGTGTGTGCTTACAAGTCTTCAATGTAGTTTTAATTGGCTGGTAAGATTGGTTCAACTACCTCTTGGCTCACATCACGTCTACATTGGTACAATATTAGGTTCAACTACTTCTAGGTGGCTCACATCACGTCTACATTGGTACAATATTAGGTTCAACTACTTCTAGGCTCACGTCTCAATTGGGTAGACTCACGTCATCATGGTTGTGTAAATTCATGCCTCGCATTTTATGCGATCATTATGTCACGTCTAGTTAGGCTCACGTCTTCTCCCTTTAGACTCATGTCTACTAGGTTCACGTCTGATATTCATTGTTGTGGGCTTAGGTCTCCCAACCTGAGGGGTGGTTTGGCCTAGCTTTTAAAGTTTTTTGTGGTTTCTTGAACTTAAATGGAGGTATTTAGTATTTAATCCTTATTAATAGTGTTTATGTAAGTGATTAAGTTTTTATTGAACTTGGATGCATGCGATTAAGATTTTTAATCTTATTTAATAGTATTTATGTAGGTGATTAAGTGTCTTTTGATTGACTTATCCTAAGCTACTAATTTTGATTGATTTTGGTTGACTTACCCCCTAAGCTACAATTTTCTTTCACTTGTCCTAAGCTACCAATTTTTGTTGTCTTTTTATTGATGATGTTTGATTTTCCCTAAGCTACCAATTTGAACACAATGCATGAACAAAACTATGAAAAGCATGAACAAAAATCACAACTTTCTCACTCTAATCACACATGTATATCTTATGTGTTCAAAGTAGATTACTCTCCTAATCACAAAGCTATTTCTTGGCTCAATATAATAAAATCAGAGCCTTTGGGGCTTCAAAGTCGTGCAAAATGCCAAGGAAATATGTGTGAGACTAGAATGACCTAATGCAAACAAGATCAAAAGAAACTTGAAAACAACAATATGAACACTTCCAAGGCTCACAAAACTTAATTCCAAGGTTCCAAAACCTTATGTTTTTTGGAGTGTCCCAAATGCGTTCAAGTCATGAGCTTACCACCTTTGTCAAAAATTAAGTGTTGTTTGGTATTTTACATAGTGCCATAAATGTAAATTCCCTTGTGGTGGGTGTGCTAGCTCATTCGTCATGTCCTCACTCCATTGTTACATCGGGGGATGCATGGTTATGGGGGTGAAGGAAGAGCTCTCTTTAACTTTTTGCCAACATTTGGATGCACCATTGCAATACACCAGTTGTTAGCGAAACTTGCTAGTAAAAAGACGGCTCTTTGTTCCTTGAGGAAATAGACACAACCCTATGAGAAAAGAGTAGAGGGTATATTGAGAAAGTTTATGAAAGAGACTATTAGAGTGGGTGGGATAAAGAACATATTAGTCTTGGACAATGCATCGAATTGTAAAAGTGTCAGTCTTAATATTTAAGCAAAGTATCTAGATATGACATGTGCAATCCATGCTTTGAATTTTTTATTGAAGGATATTGTTAAAAAGCCCTTTGTTCAGCCCACATTGATAGATATAAACAACATTATTAAATTTATTAGAGCATCAGTTTTACACATGCACACATGCTCAGATTAATGTTTGTAAAGTTTTTGTCACACAAGATTGACAATTGCATGGAGCAACCTATACTAGTTCATGTAGCCTTACAAGAGATGATGGCTAATAGAATTTGGGATCTTCGGGTGGCAAATAATCCAAAACATGCCGTAGCTACTACAAAGTGCATGAACCTAAATTATTCAATGACATTTTGGCATTTTGGCATAATGTTGACAAAATAGTTAGCATTGTAAAGTCTTTGGTCATGTTGTTCCGAATGGTGGGTACAAAGAAATTTCTAATTGGGAAAGTCTAATGGCTCATGGCTTAGACTAATCATCACATAAGAGAATACGACACATTCTCTAACAGAAGTGCTAATAGATTATTTCACAAACTAAGATTCTCGATGAGATCAGATGCACACTCCTTTGCATGGTAATGTCTTTGCATTAGATCCCACTTTTTAGATACATGGTCAATCTCAAAATAACGACGTTATTTTAAAGTTGTTTGTAGTTAGCTATATTATTAGGAGATTAGGGAAAAGAGGCCTTTCATTAGCATGCAAGATTTGCTAATAGAGAAGTAGCATTTGGTGATCCATGGCATTTGAATGCAATCAAGATAGAATTGGCTTCGATGTGGTGGAAAGAGTATGAAAGAAAGACTTGAGCTACAGTATATTGCAACACGAGTATGGTAGAAGAACTTTGAGCTATAATATATTACAACGTGAGTATAGAACACTTTTGAGCTACAATATATTGCAACGTGAGTCTGTTTGCTTCTTGACTCCATCCATAATACATGAAAGGCTTCATATGATTGGGGGGGGGTGTTCTCTCTTTTGGTAGCAACTCTTTGAGCTAGTCAACCTGATATATAATTGTCCTTGGCCATTGCCTCCATATTCATGGGTTGAGAGGTCCACCCATTGCCCATTGCTTGAGAATGTCTTGAACATATACTTACTCCAGGTGCTTCCTTCTATGTGTCATCATCTTGGCATCTAGTAAAGAACCTTGATATCCAAGTCTCCAAAAATCAAAATATCAAAATGCCTATAAAATAGCATTGCTCACAAGTCTCTCTTTTCTTTTCTCTCCATGGGTCTCTATAAATACACGATGATAAATACATGATATAATTTAACATCATCGTAAAAAGATAAGAACCATAAAGTAAGTTTAACAAATAAGCAAAAAATTCAACATAATAGCATACACATGTGATGATTTATGTGATGAGTAATGTCATATAATAAAATCTATGTTTTCTTTGATGTGCATGATGCTACATAACAAGATGCATGTCAAGATTAACAAATAGATAAACACACATATAGTGCATGGCAGGTGTGGGTCATATTCTTTCAAATCACTTTGGAGAGATGAGAGCAGAATGTTTGCACTGTCTCTAATGAGACAGAATGCACACATTATATAGTGCATGGTAGGGATGGCTCATATTTTTTCAAAACACTTTGGAGAGATGAGATTAGAATGCTCACACTATCTCTAATGAGATAGAATGCAAACACTAACTCACACAAGCATATGCGAAGACAATCTATAATACTCACGAATACTTGACCAAAATATATGCACACTAGGCAAAGGGAGTAAGCATTTAGGATATAAATAGAATGTCCACACCTAGCTTACGTGCATGACAATGATACATAAAACTAATCCTAACACAAAAACTTGAATGGAACTAGAATATTCATAGGTGGATCCATATGCATGACTAGGATAAACACACCTAGCTCTAATAGAAAAAGTTGAATGGAACTCGATGTAAACATGGTTAGTTTTATTAGGTAAAATTTGGACTCAAAAAGGGTCCTCTAAGAAATGCCATGTTAGCATTTCCTTTTAAAAAAATGGGTTGGTGGTTAAATTTTTACAAATAAAATTGATATTCTGAGATCTTTCTGATAATATATAGCATGATGGGTAATTTTACATATTCAAGAAGTGCTTATGGCAATTTTGCGTATTCAAGAAGTTTTTAAATTGGTGGTGATGTGGTATGTTACATGCCATGCCATCACTAATTTGAGAGCTTCTTGAATAAGTAAAATTTTTCATCATGCTATATATCATGCCACATCATCACCAATTTGGAAACTTCATGTAATATGCCATGTCATCATCGATTTGGAAACTTCTTGAATATGCAAAATCGCCCATTATGCTATATATCATTGGAAAGATATCAAAGATTAGATTCCCAATCTATAATCTCCGATAAATTTTTATTTGATTTGCAAACAAAATCAACCTATTTTTTTTAGAAAAAAGCTGACGTGGCATTTCTTAGAGGGTCCTTTTTGAGTCCAAAGTTTTCTTAATGTGAGCTCTGACATCTTTATGGAATATGTGAGATACCTACTACTCTATTTATATAATAATCTAGTAGCGAAAGTCACATTAAGGGTAAGGGTAGAGTGACTCACTTGGAGTGGCCTCAAATCACAATATCATGATGCTAGTGACAATCACCGTAGTGGTAGAAGCATTAGCCACTTTGGTAAGCCTTACTTGTTAAGTGTACAAGGATGACTTATTAATACAGTCTTCCTTAATGTCATCATAAGACTCCAAACTAAGACAGGCAATCGCCAAGAAACATCTAAGGTAGCTAAGAAGAAAAAAGCTAAGGCTTCAACCTCCAAAGAGCCTGAGGCATAATCCCCAAAGGCTATAAGTATAGTAGTCTCTGAAAAGGCTAAAGAACTGGAACCAGAGGTCCCAAAAAAAAAACCAAAAAAAAAAACAAAACCTCTAAGAGCACATAGAAACGTAATGCACAAATAGTTGTTAGAAAAAACGTCGTCATGACCATTGAAAGTGGTTTAGATAATAGCTTCAAAGCACCTATCTCTCTCGTGGAGATAACAAGTGATCTCCTACTTAACAAACTCTTCCCAAAGAGAAGAAATCCATTGACAAAAAAACTCAAAGAGTAATCCCATCCCATGTTGGCGAAAGAGCGACTAAAATGAGTCCAATAGCTTGTAAGGAAGGTGATGGCTAAACTAGAACTATTACTTATTATGCAAGTGGTTGAGTATAAACTGCCTAAGTGTATCCCTAACTCTATTCTTGTTATGAGAATGTATTTTAATCTCTTAAAAATATTATTCTATCCTCTTAGATAATTTGGGGATGCTTGGATTATCTTTATGTCATGCCAATTATGTTAATATCATGGGTGATGTCATTGTAGATATTAATACATTTAGTGTACATTGATGTACGTTTGGGGTCTCCAATGTTTGTTACAATTGGTTTGTATGGTAGAGTGATTCCTGACTTATGCTTAGCAAATATATATTGTGGTGATGGTTTATATACCTATGGAATATTTGTTTACTAATTTAGTGTTGGATATTTTATAAGTGAATAAGATTCAAACGATTAAGGAGGATACACACATTATTATTTGATGGCACACATTTTTGGAAACAAATTTTATATTTGTGTTGGCTTGTGCACATTTTGATTTAATGTAGAAGTTTAGATTTATCAACCGTAGACTTGAACATTCAACTTTAATATTTCTGTAAAGTGTTATATGCTTTAATCCTAGCCTCAATTTATGAACACTCCATTTTGAGCATAAGAGAGTGCTGTGTAAGGAGAAGCACACTTTTTTTATTTTTGAAGGCTATGGTTTATTCTTGGAATTAAATTATGTAAATACTCATGTGTGGAGAGAGGCCACACACATGCGGGGGAAAGATTGCACCTATTACTATGTCGCTCTCATGAGCCAAGTATTTTCCATTCTTGATTATGTTGAACTTGTGGCTTTTGATGCGTTATTTGGATTGAATAATATATTTCTTGCAAGTCTCTATTTTCCTAGTTCCACTCTGAGAAAGTAAGCTTATGAGAAGGATTTTTATCCTTGCAAGTAGACGACGGCTAATTTTCATTTTCTTCCTTCTTTCCCTCTATTCACGAATTTTTGTGCTATCGTCGACTGTTAATTTTTCCTCTCTCCTTTTTTTGATTTTGTCATCATCGCCCAGTATCTTTCTTTCTTTTTCTCTCTTGTTGGCTTCTTTTGACTCTTTATTCTTTTCGTTGTTGCGTCTATCGACCATTTCTCCTTTTGCTTTCTCACTTTTTAAAAGCTTTAAAGCTTTCACAATAAAAGATTTTGAAAGCTTTAAACTTTAAAGTAATAAAAGCTTTATACTATAAAGCTTTAAAACTTTTAAAATGTCATTCAAGCTTAAAACCTTGACTTGCTCAAAAGCTTCGACAAGGGTACACTAAGGTGCAAAGCTTCAGAACGACTACCTCTTTAAAAAAGTACAATTTCAAGGGTTACTTATGGGGATTCCATCAAGGATTCAAGGTAATTCCTTTTTTAAAGATTGCCTCTTTAAAAAAGTACAATTTCAAGGGTTACTTATGGGGATTCCATCAAGGATTCAAGGTAATTCCTCTTGAAGGATAATTCTTACTCGATCAAAAATTGGCACGACATATGACTTCCATCAAATTTAAAGCAAGGCCAATTCAAAGGCAAAGTCCCTTGAGTTTTCGATGGTGGGCGAGTACATGCCCGCTTTGATACTGCTTAACGGTCTCTTAGCTCTTGTGGATTTTTCTTCTCACAACATGAGTTGAACAAGCTTCTGACTTCTTACAAATTGTGGGTGAAAGGCTAAGTATTATCATTATTTCAGCAATTTTTATTTCTTTCTATTTCTACATTTAAATTTTGCACCTTTGATCTATCTACATCTCTCTTTTCATCATGAATCCATTATCCCAACCATTCAAGAGAAAATGCAGGTACTCCAAAACTAAATGTTAGTTGAGAAGGAGTTGAGAAGGGATTTGTAAGATAGCTTATCCGCAAGAAAAGGCATAGAGGTGCTAGTAATGGTGAATCTTCAGACTCTGATGGTGACTAAATTCAGAGAGTCGTGCAAGCTACTCTTAAAGCTCAGGAGTCTAGGAAGGAGAAGAAAATTAGTCGTAAACTTTTTACCTTTTAAATTTTTGATAGCAAGAAAGATACTCGTATAATACTTGCATGGCTTAGTCAACTTGATGATTACTTTTCGGGGAAGAAATTCTCTAAGAAAGATAAAATCAAGCGTGCTAATAATCATTTAGTAGAACGTGCAGCATTATGGTGGAATGTGACTAGAACAAGTAAGGAACACAAATCTAAATCTTGGAAGGAATTTCAAAAGCTCATCAAGAAGGAATAAGCTAGGGCTAGACAATGATAGGCCATCTTCAGACAGCTTAAGAAGGAAAATATGTCCGCTTGTATGGATAGATTTTGGTAGACCTTGTTGTTACAAATACAGATAATTGAGAAAGTTTGCAGAACAAGGATCAAAGAAGGAAGCTTATAACAGGTTTAAAACCCACAATTTGAGTAGAAGTGAACATGTTTCGACCGCATTCTCTTAGCTCTGTTATTTTCTTAGCCATGAATTATGAAAGGAAAAATGGTATCCCAAAGGAAGCAATGACAACTCAACCCTCGACATCGAAGTTTTTGAAGCCTAGAACTTTTTCTAAACTCTTTAATAACCTTTTTGAGAATCCTAAACCCCCCAATGAAAGTACCATAAGTGTAGATAGTAAAGTTGACAATTCTAATCAAGCTAACAAAGATGATTCAAGAAGTGTTACAGGTGCAATGAGATTTAACATATCGCATCAAATTGTTCACAAAAGTCAAAGAATCAATTGGCTAGGATCAAGACATCGAAGATAAAAATAATATAATCTACAACTAGCAATATTCCAAATCCTAAGGTAATATACACATTTCTTGTAACAATTTCTACAACAATAAATTTTATTCAAGGGTTTTTATAAAATTCAATGAGAGTTTTTATGCATCAAAGTACAACTTCTTGGAGAAACTGGCCCTTCCATCTTGAACTCTACTTCATGAATTTTCATTACGTATTAGTCTTGGTGGTATGGGACAATAGAATTTATTACACAGAATTTATTAATGGAATGACTATTTGTTATATTTAGAGAAGTTGCTAAAATTTGTATTTTATAAGACCTTGATCTCCTTTTCTCAAAATAAGAAAACACAAAAGTGAAGTCAATTGCTTATCCAAGCAGGAGGAATGTTACATAATGTCTACCCTTGTGCTAAAACAGGATGTCCCGTGATACTAGTGTACCATGCTAGTGAATTGGTATCCTGGAAGACTCCACATTAAATACTAGTTACCTAGTGTTATTGGTATAGCTTGAGACCATACTTAACGACTGTGTGTTGTCGAAGTGAAACAAGTGGACTACGCTAGACAACTGCACAGTCTAAGTGTATAGTGATTATGCTCATCAAAGTGTAACAAGCAGTGTGTGTGTGTGTGTTGTGTTTGTGCTTATCAACATTTAATATTAAGATTAATTATTGTCATAGAAATTAATTGGAAAAACTAATATGTTTGCATTTGTGAGATAGGGGATAAGCAGTGCATGTGTTATACATGGAGCATGTTGTTTATGACATCTCGGATTATTATTTCATATAGGTTATTTTGTTGGGGCCATGTGTCAAATGATTATGCATATTATTTATGCGCGCTTGTGTGATGTTACTACTTTACTAGCATGTGTGTTACAGAAATTTTGATTATTTTACACGTAGTGTGTGAACAAGCTTTAGTTCTTGAATTACTCTAGGTACATCGCACTCCAGCTATAAAGTGAAAGGTATATTTCAAGCAACTAAGTACAATTGCACTAAAGAGGTTAAGAATATAGAATTGGAAAGGCTCATTGAAAGAAAAGAGGTTAAGAATCTAGAATTGGAAATGAACTCATTGAAAGAAAAGAGAACATTTTTAGTTACTTCTTTGCAGGTATTGATGTCATTTTAGGAGTGCCATGGAGACATGAACATAATCCTCAGATTGATTATGACATCGATACAATATGGTTAATGAAAGTTGATAGACAAATTTATCTTCGGTGTCAGACTAAGGGTGATTTAGGTCCTCTTTTAACTCATACTCAAGCTAAAAGAGCTATAAGAAAGAAGGAGAAGAAAATTTTTATTCTTTGTCAACCAGCTTAGTGCTCAGGCTGACTCTAAACGAAACGTCTCATAATTCTGATACTTCTAATTTCTCTAACTACTTTATAGAAGACCTACCTCTTGGTTTACCTAAACCTCGTCTAGAAAATCATAAAATTGAGATAATCTTTGGAAGCTCTCTGCCATGTAAAGCTCCTTATCGAGTTAACATGCTTAGGCAGAAACAAGTAAAAGAATTGTTTAGAGAGAAAGGATTGAATAGACCTAGCAGTTCTCCACTTGGTGCTCCAGTTCTTCTTGTTAAAAAGAAGAATGAGAGATATCGAAGAAGTATCAATTTTCATGCTTTAAACAAGATGACTACTATCAAGAATTGATATACCACAAGTGGACGACTTGTTAGACAAGCTCAAGGGAGCATAAGTTTTTAGTAAAATTGACCTCAAGTCCAGTTTTCAGATTCATGCAAAAACAAATTTAGAAACAAGTAAAAGAATTGTTTAGAGAAAAGACTGAATAGACCCAGCAGTTCTCCATTTGGTGCTCCAGTTCTTCTCGTTAAAAAGAATTATGGGACATATCAAATAAGTATCAATTTTCATGCTTTTTTAAACAAGATTATTGTCAAGAATCGATATACCATGAGTGGATGACTTGCTAGACAAGCTCAAGGGAGCATAAGTTTTTAGTAAAATTGACCTCAAGTCTGGCTACCATTAGATTCGTATAGATGAAGCAGATCTTTTTAAGACTGCTTTTAGAACCCAAACCGGTCACTATGAGTTTTTAGTTATGCCGTTCGGTTTGACTAATGCCCTGACTACTTTCAATAGAATGATGAATAGAATATTCTTGAAGCATCAAAATTTTACTGTAGTGTTTTTTTATGATATCTTAGTTTTCAGTAAGAATCGTCAAGAGCACGAGAAACATTTGGAAAAAATATTCTCACTTGTTTGAGAGAATCAGCTTCTATGTCAATCCTGATAAGAGCAATTTCTTTTAAGAGAAAATTAAATACTTAGGATATATTATATCTGTTATTAATGGTATTCGAGTAGACCCTTAAAAGATCAAAAGCATTGCTAGTAGCTGGCCCAAAAATTGAGTGATTCACGACTTCGATATTTTCTTGGCTTGTGTAGCTCTACTATAGGAAGTTCATTAGAAATTTTGCATATATTGCACAACCTTTAACCGAACTTGTCAAGAAAGCTAGACACTTTGAATGGACTAGTAGATAGGACTATTCCTTTTTTGAGCTTAAGAAAGCTTTAACTCATGCACCGGTTCTTACACTACCGGATTTTCAATAACCATTCTTTGTGGTAGTTATACTGATGTAAGTGGACAAGGTTTTGGTGCTGTTCTCATGCAAGATAGACATTCCATTGCCTAAGAGAATCGTAAGCTTAAATCAATAAAAAGAAATTAGTTGTTGCCATGAATGCCTTCAGACTTTGGAAACATTAATTAATGGGATCTGAATTTTTAATCAAAACTAACTAACAGAGCATTCGTTATTTGTTGACCCAACTTTTGATTTTTTATCGCCATATCAAATGGGCTTCATTTATCCAGAGTTTCCAACCCATGATCCAATATCAACCAGGGAAGGAAAACATTGTAGCAAATGCTTTTATGTATAATTGAAATGCTCTTGGCAAACGCATGTGTTTGGGAGAAAGAGTGAGCTTGAGAGAATGGATTAGGTTATGCATTGTGCCTTTATTTTTCTTGCAATGAGTGTAATTAATGAATGTAAGAGAGTGTGGAACATTAAGTGATGCGGATCACTTGTGGTTAGTGACACACCAAAGGAGAGGAGTGACCAAATCGAATTTACACTGTAGATCAGAGCTTGGTGTAGGTGACCATCATAGTCCAAACCTTGGGTTTGTGCATAACCCTTAGCTACCAATCTTGCTTTATGTCTCTCAATAGAACCATCAAATTTGCACTTCACTTTGTAAACCCATTTACAGCCAATAACATTTTTGTCCTGTGGTAATGCAACCAAGTCCCATGTATCATTATGAACCAATGCGTCCATCTCAACATCCATTGCTTTCTCCCATACATGCTGTCCAATAGCTTCTGTATAGCATGTAGGTTCCACATGCTTCACTATAGATGTCATATATGCATAGTGCATAGCAAAATCTCGATATATCAACCTGTCAAAACGGGATATCTGACTCTCTGGGATCTCCGCAATGCATGCGGATCACTCTGAACACCTGTCACTCTAGCATGTGGTGGCACATATCTATCCTGCCTAGCACCAGGTGTGCGTAAAACAGGTATGCCAAGCTCCTCATCCAAACTCTTTGAACTGGACGACTCATAACCTGTGTCACAAGTGTGGATTTGAACATGCTACTCTCATGTGAGTAGTCTTAGGCATCCTTAGCATTCTTGCAAATCATCATAGCTCACACCATAGCCATCTTGCTTGAGATACTCATGTTTTTTAATAGCTCTTTAATAGCCTCGCATCAATAATGTCTAAATTTGCATATACCTTCCATGCTACCTTGACAAGATGCCTACCACCAGGGCTATTATTAGCAACATGCCCTGCATCATCAAGCTGTGGATGATGAGTCCTGAATCTACCACTTCATGGAGTATCATGAACCATCCACACGTCTCCAACCTAGCATCAGCTTCGCCACTTACCTGGGTGATGCGTGGATGGAATCTCACCATTAGGAAGGGTGATATGTTAATCGCTTCGGTTAACATAGCTTCACCTACCTGACGTACCATAAGGTGCAGCATTAAACTTTAGAAAGCAGCCTTACAATGAGCTTTAATGACAAATATGGAAGTCACTAAACACTTGCTTTTGACTAGAACTAGGCTAATTACTTGTATATAAGTCATTTTTTACATTGAGAAATACACATTCATTCCCTTACAAAAGGAATACTTGTGAGCTCTCCGTCTTCTCCCTATCATCTTGCTTGTGTTTTGTTGAATCTTGCTTGTTTGATGGATTCTTGCTAGACATGTTTAATTATAGGATTCTCCCTCTCATTAGCTTCTTGTCCACCCACCTTTTGTGCAAGAGAACCACTACGAACACTATCTCCTTCTTGCCTCCATCTAGGAAAAGGAAGGTCTACCCTCACACCCCCTCCTACTATCAAAGCAGCAAAATGATGAATGAGCTAACACAAGAAGTTGCATTTGTGGCTCTATCACAAAGTACCAAATGACACTCTATTCGTCAAAGCTAAGGTAAGATCTTGACTTGAATAAACTTTAGTTGTGCTTCCTCTTGTGGTTTAGTGCTTTCAGAATTTTCTTTGCATCACCTGGTTGTCTACTACAACAACGATACTATTCTTGTGCTTATAATAATGCTAGTTTACTTACCTTGAGCTCTTATTTCTTTACTTTCAAACCTTGCATGGTTATTTTTTTATGTCCCTTTCAATAGCTTAAAGTTCCTCTTCCTTGGTCTTCTTTCCACCAACTTTAGTAAGTCAATTTCTTAGGCAATTCCCATAAGCTTTTCTTTCGCTTCCTTTATTATTGCCTTAAACAGTAGTCTTTTCTTAGGTAATTTCCATAGGATTTTCTTTTATTGACATGCTTCCTTTGTTATTATTGTCTTAAATAGTAGTATTTTATTAGGTAATTCCCATAAGCTATTCTTTCATTGCCATGCTTCCTTTGTTATTGTGTTAAATATAGCAGTCTTTTTTATTCTCCTGCTTTTGAGTTAGCATGGAAGCATCATGATTGTACTTTGGAATCATAACATATGAGGCTTCCAACATTAGCCTCTTCATGTACTACTATTGTTATATATGTCATTTTTTACAATAAGCAATACACAATCGTTCTCTTGTAATAGTTTTCACCTTCTTCCCTCTTCTTACTTGCTATTGAATCTTGCTTGCTTATTAATGGATGAATGTTAGATAGGTTTGATTGTAGGTTTTCTTCTTCCATTAGCTTCCTCTTCTTCCCCCAACTTTGTAAGAGAACCACCACCACGAAGATGGACCTCTTATTGTTGCCTCCATCAAGGCATAGAGAGCTCTCCCTTCACTCCTTTTGGTAAGGGGCATCATGGTGTGACAATGGTGTGATGCGACGTGGACAAGCTAGCACACCCACACGAGAAGTTGTAGACTGCAGTTAAGGTAAGACCCAATGACTTTAGTAAGACTAAGGTAAGCTCTTGGCTTGAACATATTTGGCGTCACTATCAAGGACTAGCCTAGGAATTAGCTCCATTTTTATGTCCATTCCAAGCTATTGGGATCTTAAGAGGTCATAGTTTGAAAAATATACAGTTTTGGAGCCTTGAATATGTTTGTATATTGTGTTTGATTTTGAAGTAGAGTTTATTTTGCATTAGGGTATTCTATTTTATCTATTAGTAGGGAAAAACCATGGTTTTTTAGTGATTTGCATGAAATTGGAGTCGAAGAGGTTTTGATTTCATCGCTTTGAGCCAAGAATAAGCTTAGCAATTGTGATTAGGAGTGAAATCCACTTTGAAAACATGAGCATTGAGCTCCATTAGGTTGAATTAGAGTAACATTATTAATTTTTACTAATGCATTTCATAAATTTTCATAATTTGTTAATATTATTGAATTGTTATAGTAGAAGCATGAAAAATCATCTAAAAACAATCAAAGAACACGCCACTTGAGCTTAATTTAGTTTCCTCTAGGGTCTCTCATCCCATCATTCTTCCTATTTTCTATGTTGATCTCAATATATATGCCGCAAAATTGGGACTATATATGGGGCATCAGTGTACACCTTCAGGCATTCTATAGTCTCAATCTTATAATCTGTGTAGGTCTTCCCACATTCAAAGATATGTTCTTCACAAGCTCATATTTCACCTTGCTTAATTTGATGATGCAAACCCGCTTAATTTGATGATGCAAACCCATTTCTTGATGAATCATGCATTGGTCTTAGGAGCCCATGGTTCAAGTCAAGTACAATCAACCTTTTCCCTTTAAACTCAATTTCAGCTCCCCCCTTTGGTCTTCGATTGTTGTGTTCTAATTTTCATTGATTCTAGCAACCACACGCTACCCAAAAGAGATGGTATTACTAGTTATTATATCGATAGTTGGGTTGGTTGGTTGCCTCATGAGACAAGCACTTTCCATGCTCCTCCTTGGGAAGTAGTTTGACTATAATTTTGGCCACAATGATGTTTCTTCCTTTCTTTTAGCTCTTTCTACTTATTGTAAATATATAGTATTAGCTACTGATGCTCTTAAAGCTCTTGTTATTTACATATCCCTATAGTGTCAGCGGCATTTCTTTTGTGGTTGATGTTCTCAGTTTGCATAGAATCAAAGTAAAATGTGATCATTTTCACTAAGGTTCCATCTATTACATGTTCTCTTTATGTAGAATCCTCCCTCAAATCTAAGCCCTCATGTTATCCTTCATGGATAGGGTCTTCGGTGAGATGATAGGTATCATCAAGAGTAAATTAGCACTCTCTCTATCAAGTTGTTTGATGTTACTATAGGTGATGCTGGTACAATATAATTTGTAGCCCCCTATGTGACTACATATCCTTATTGTGCATATGAGTGCTTTCATCTCTTTGATCCATAGATTCCTCACTAAAGATTGTATTTAAGGACTCCTAACATCTTAGACCCATAACACTCCCTTGAATTTCACTTGGGCGAAATGAACTTGAACTTAGCTGATGAGATGATCTTGGACTCTTGACGTCTTCTTAGACCTATAGAAATCCCTTGAATAATATCATTTGGGTGAATTGAATCTAAGCTTAGCTAATAAGAGAATCTTGGATTGTTTGATACACTACCATCCGGACATGGATGTCATTTTTGAGAATTTTTCAAGTGCATTAATTGGATTGGCTCAATATTGAATCAACAATATTTCTCAGAAACCCCACACTCTTTAAGTTTTTGGGATGTGTTCCCAAATCTTAAGAAAATCAAAATGTTAAAATTTTACCAATTTTAAAATTTTGTAATTATATGTGTACATGTTGAATATTATATGATCTACACTTGGTTTTATTTGACATCGTACACTTTCAAAAGTATGCCATACATTTGAATCTATTTTCATCATAGCATCAAATGAAATGAATGTGAATCTTTTCTCTCTTTTTTATTTACACAAAATGAGTTGTACAACGTACGATTTCCCAAATAAAGTGTGCACAAGAATTTGAAATTGAATTATAAGGCATATAATTAAAATGTTTGATTGAAAAAATATAAATTGCAATTGCTGTTTTTTCTTGTATGGTTTTTTAAAACTATATTTGGTACAGATTTTGAGTTTTTGGACTGGTTTTTAAGCTTTTAATGAATATATCGAGCATTTATGTAGTGAATCTATCAACCAATTGAAAGTATTAAGGTTAATTTAGATAGAATATTAAATTTTATTATATAAAAGAAATAAATAATAAATAAAGAAAATCATAAACAAAATAAAAAGCTAATCTATGCTAATACACCTATTAACAAGCCTTTCCTAGAGTTACCAATGGTCTTCATCCTTAATGCAAAAGAAATAACATAAAACTCATCATTACCATGCTCACAAGAGCCATGAGCAAGTCTACCACATCAAGTATGCTAAGCTAAAAATACTAAAAAAAGAGAGAGAAGTTAACAAGCAGTTTCCCAACAATGGAGCTAAAGATGTTACCTCCCACCCTAACCTAGGCTAGAATGAAAATATAATTATTGTTGGGAAATGTGATGTTATGTGAATCGGGATGTGAATGAATAAGATGTGATGTCATGTGAATCGGGATGTGAGTGAATGAGATGTGATGTAAATTGGGATAGATGTGATATGTGATGTAAATTAATATGATGTGCTGAGATGTGGATATGGGTACATGCGAGTGGATGAGATCTGATGCGAGTGGATGAGATCTGATGCGGATAAATGAGAAAAGATGTGATGAGAATGGGAATACATATGAAATAAATGAGGATTGATGTGGAACAATGTGGAAAGACGAGAGTTCGTTTATAGAAACTCTATTTATGACCTGTTTTTAAATGACTGTTTTATGTGCCTCTATATGGAATGATATTAGGATTTGACACTAGATTCAACGATGGAGTTGGGGCACTTTGTGTGACGGCTATATACTGGAACAAAACACCTATAGCAGCTATTCATGGAAGCATGCCAGAGATGCAGCTTATAGGTTTTAGGCCAGACATTGGACACCTCAAAGTTTTTGGATGCATAGCTTATGTACATGTGCCTGATGAAAGAAGAAGGAAGTTGGATCCTAAGGCAGAAAATGGTGTCTTTGTTGGTTATGCATAGGATTGAAAGGCATACAAATGTTACAATCCACAAACTAGGCAAGTTGTTATCTCACGAGATGTGGTGTTTGATGAGCTTGCTAGTTGGTACAAAGCAAAGGATGAGGGTGTCATTGAGTCACTTGAGGCTGATGTGCCTGTGAACTTGCCACAAGCAAGTTCTACTTCTACTTCTATGTCTGGGCCAGCAGGCAAAGGCTAAGAGTAGTACTGTACGTCCATGGTCAGGACGTTTGAGGCATGAGAGTGTGAGCACTGGGAGTAGTGCTATGGACAAAGGAAAGAAAAAGGTCGAAGGAATTAGAAACCTTCCATCTATACACTTGACGACTTAACCACCAATGCACATCATCACCTTGCCTCATGACCACTGTCAGGCGTTTCTCTGAGACGTCTTTTTGGTCAGTGTACATATCGATGCATGGCGTGTGTAAGAATTTGGCCGTGGAATGCCTGGCCAGGTGTTTAGTGTGGACAGATTTGGTTTGGGTTGGTTGCAGGCTTGTCTGGTGAAAGGTCAGATGGAGGTGATATCAACCATTTGACAGCTCTCCGTGTGTACGTGTCCCCAAGGATTGTGGGTTGCATTTGGAATGAGTGTGGAAGGCATGGACAATAAAAAACTGAAGTGGCCAGTGTTGCCTTTAGCATGGGCAAATAAAAGGTAAGGGGCCAAGGTAGTATTGGACTTTTGGTGTGAAAAGGAGGATGTGGCCATCTTGTAGGCTTTAAAGGAAATTTAAAAAAATGATAATAACTAGCCAGCTGTAAAAGGTGAGCGTGGAGGCTAACCTGGCTGCCAGCGCACCTCGAGAAGCTTGGCGAAGCAAGGAAATCGGCCGCGTGCAGAAGAGAAAGATGATGGGTCGCCTTGTTGTTACGGGGGCTCTCTAGTGCAACTGAGGAACGTAGTGCGTAGCTGCAGTTTCAAGCCAGAGGAGGCGCAGCTGTGGTGGCCGTCGTGTAGCAGCCGGATACGTTGTTGTGGAGAGGACAGACGGGCTAGAGGAGCCAGTGGGCTATGGAGCGCAGCTGGTCAGCGCAGAAGTGTGGGAGCCGGACTGGTGAAGAAGCCGACGTGGGCTGGCGTGTACAGACAGCGTGGAGCAAGTGGGCGCAGCTGTGTTAGCGCAAGGTGGTAGTGAAGTGGCGGCCTTGCAGAGAGCAGTTCTGGGCGTGTGCAGCTAGGCACAGGAGGGCAATCGTGTGTGGAAACGCTGGGGTGCAGCTGCAGGTATACGCGTAGGTGAAGCCGCCTTGTGGTAGCAACGTAGTGTGGCAGGTGGCTGCTATTGGCCCGCCAGAGGAGCTGCTGATGTTGAAGGCCCACGTGAGAGTTGCCTTGTTTTGGTGAGACTCTCTGGCGCAGCTAGAAGACAAAGCCAAAGGAAGCACTGGGGTGCAGCGTAGAGGCATGGCTGCGGGTGACTAGAGGGCCGACATGTGCGAGGCCGCCAACAGACTGGTGGATAGCATGAATGGGGGGCCCCCCTTGTGAAGAGCAGGTGGCTGCTATTGGCGTGGCTTTTTGCCAGGAAGGGGACAGCGCAAGCGAGAGAGAGCTGCTGTCATGGACAAGAGGGATGCAGATAAGCTGCAGGTGACAGGCTGGCTGGTGTGGGCCGCCTAGGAGACAGGGCTGTGAAGCAGGGTGCCGAGTGAAGCACAGAGAGAGGTTGGTGTTGCTGCTTGGTGGTGGGCCGGTAGCAAGGCAGATAAGCTGCCTGGGTTTGTTGTGAAGCTGGCAGAGGATCAGCACAGAGATAGACTGAGAAAGAGATGATGGTGTAGCTGCTGACGACACATGCAGAAGTGATGGGCTGCAGAGAGGACTCGAGGGTTAGCTGGTGTGGGCGCCTTCTGGAGTGAGAGTGGCCGGGTTCATTCTGGTGTGGTTGGTACAGCAGGCAGGCGAGTGTTGTGGTGATCAGGGATGTGGTGTATCCTCGGCTGACAGGCCTGAGTGAGTGTTTTGTTTGTGAGTTGTGTGAGTAGGCTTCTGTGTCGGGAGAAGCTTGTATGAAGTGTTGATCTGGAAATATATTGCTGGATGTTTGTCTTAGTTTATGGTGCCCCTGTTTCTGCTGTCTGTCTGGTGTGGGTTGGGTGGTGAAGTGCGAGAATTGTTCCAGCCGGTGGCTGGTGGTGCCCCCGTTCGTGTGTGTTATTCCAAGTTTGCGAGGTGGAAGGGCTATAGAGGCAGGCTTTTCTTTCTTTTTTTCACCTCACATCCTTCTGGTGCCCCCACTGAGGATTTCTCAAGGATTGTGTGACTGAGGAGTAGCTCTGGCGTTGTTCTTTGCCTAGAAGGGAGTGTGTTTTACTGAGGAGAGCTCAGGGATTGGCATAGGTTGTCATGATGGGGTCCTATCCGGAATTTCATGGCAAGAAGGGTGAAGATGTGGTTGATTTCTTGGAGCAGATGGAGCTGGCATGCATTAGCAATCATGTGACAGATGAAGAGCAGGTTCTGAGACTGATAAAGACTTTCTTGAAGGGAGATGCCCGAAGCTGGCTTAAGGGTTTTGAAGCACGGGATGCTGGTGTTTTGACCTTGGACAGGTTGAAGGAAGGCCTTTTGGAGCGTTTTCAGCAAGTGGAGGATCCTAGTGTGCTTTGGCAGGAGCTGAGCATCTTGAAGCAGGTACATGGGCAATCACTGGATGATTTTGTGAAGGTATTTACATGTTTGTGGAATAAGTGGTGTATGACATTGAAGCAGGGAGTTCCTCCTATGTTTCTGAAGAAGAGCTTGTTTATTGATGGTTTGTTACCCCATTTGAGGGTCAGGGTTGAGTTGAAGAATCCCAGGTCATTTGATGATGCTGTTAGGGTTGCCAGGGAAAAGGAAGGCAAGGTTTTGAAGCAGATAGAGATGGGTATATATCCGTATGAAGGTGTTGTGTCTGTGAGGGATAAGCAGGTGAATTTGGTTGAGGTGGATAAGAGTCCTATGCAAAGCCATATCAGACAAGAGCCTCAAAGGCCGATACAGGTGCAAAGAGGGATGTTTTATATGCCTTCTGATTTTTTTCCAAAGTTTGAAAAGCATGTGCAGGTGGATGAAGAGCAGGTGAAGGAACAAAGTGAAGATGAGAAGTTGCCAGTGGATTCTTCTTTGGATTTGGACATCATGGCTGTACATGACAGTAATTTGGAAGGCCCTATTGGAGATCATTTGGGTGATCTGGATGACATGCATGCACATGGAAGCAAAGAGGATGATGCTTTGGAATTGGCTGATGAAAAGAAGGAAAAGGAGCTGGATACAGGATGCTCCGAGGAAGATTCTTTGTTAGATTCTACGAGGGAGGAGGATGGGGTAGAGACTTCTGATGAAGTGAAGATGGCTTGTGATGCAGATGTGGAGAGCGTGGAGGAAGATCCTATTATCCTGGATTTTCTAGGACAGCTTGATGGTATGGTACCTGCGATGGATGGTATGGATGTTGTTCCATTGGATGCATTAGGTGCTGGGGAGTCTGTGGATGATGATACCAGGGGGGTTGGCAGCACTCAAGAAGGTATGCATGTTGATTTAGCTGATAAAGAGCGTTGTGAGGTGAGTATTGTGCTTGAGGATGATATTTGGGAAGCTAGCCTGGATGAGCAGGAACCAGAGGTAGAGATGGATGCAGATATGGCTGAGAGTGTAGCAAAGGCTTCTATGCGGATTGCTGAAATGCTGAGGGCAAAGTCCCTGGATGACAAGGATTCTAAGCTAGTTGAGCTGAATGGTTGTGAAGAGATGCCTGAACCAGTGGAGCTGGAAGTGCTGGTGGACACTCCCATTGGAGAGGATCTGGATTTTAGTGTGAAGAAAGGTCAAGATGCTGGAACCTGGCCTTCATTGGTGTTGGTGGATGGGATGCTAGATGCTATAATACCACAGGTTTTGAAGACGAGAAGGTTTATGGTGAGTGAAGTGGACGTGGATGATTTTGTGATACGTGTGGTTGATGTTTGGTGTGCAGTGATGCAGCCATGGTGTTTCAAGGATGCTGGGGAATGGGATGGTGAGTTACTGTTTCCTTTTGATCCTGGTGGATGATTACTGGAATTGCTGAATGCTGCTGAGCATGAATGCTCTAGCAGATGGGGGGGTGGCAAAGTATGTCAGGCGTTTTTCTGAGACGTCTTTTTGGTCAGTGTACATATCGATGCATGGCGTGTGTAAGAATTTGGCCGTGGAATGCCTGGCCAGGTGTTTAGTGTGGACAGATTTGGTTTGGGTTGGTTGCAGGCTTGTCTGGTGAAAGGTCAGATGGAGGTGATATCAACCATTTGACAGCTCTCCGTGTGTACGTGTCCCCAAGGATTGTGGGTTGCATTTGGAATGAGTGTGGAAGGCATGGACAATAAAAAACTGAAGTGGCCAGTGTTGCCTTTAGCATGGGCAAATAAAAGGTAAGGGGCCAAGGTAGTATTGGACTTTTGGTGTGAAAAGGAGGATGTGGCCATCTTGTAGGCTTTAAAGGAAATTTAAAAAAATGATAATAACTGGCCAGCTGTAAAAGGTGAGCGTGGAGGCTAACCTGGCTGCCAGCGCACCTCGAGAAGCTTGGCGAAGCAAGGAAATCGGCCGCGTGCAGAAGAGAAAGATGATGGGTCGCCTTGTTGTTACGGGGGCTCTCTAGTGCAACTGAGGAACGTAGTGCGCAGCTGCAGTTTCAAGCCAGAGGAGGCGCAGCTGTGGTGGCCGTCGTGTAGCAGCCGGATACGTTGTTGTGGAGAGGACAGACGGGCTAGAGGAGCCAGTGGGCTATGGAGCGCAGCTGGTCAGCGCAGAAGTGTGGGAGCCGGACTGGTGAAGAAGCCGACGTGGGCTGGCGTGTACAGACAGCGTGGAGCAAGTGGGCGCAGCTGTGTTAGCGCAAGGTGGTAGTGAAGTGGCGGCCTTGCAGAGAGCAGTTCTGGGCGTGTGCAGCTAGGCACAGGAGGGCAATCGTGTGTGGAAACGCTGGGGTGCAGCTGCAGGTATACGCGTAGGTGAAGCCGCCTTGTGGTAGCAACGTAGTGTGGCAGGTGGCTGCTATTGGCCCGCCAGAGGAGCTGCTGATGTTGAAGGCCGACGTGAGAGTTGCCTTGTTTTGGTGAGACTCTCTAGCGCAGCTAGAAGACAAAGCCAAAGGAAGCACTGGGGTGCAGCGTAGAGGCATGGCTGCGGGTGACTAGAGGGCCGACATGTGCGAGGCCGCCAACGGACTGGTGGATAGCATGAATGGGGGGCCCCCCTTGTGAAGAGCAGGTGGCTGCTATTGGCGTGGCTTTTTGCCAGGAAGGGGACAGCGCAAGCGAGAGGGAGCTGCTGTCATGGACAAGAGGGATGCAGATAAGCTGCAGGTGACAGGCTGGCTGGTGTGGGCCGCCTAGGAGACAGGGCTGTGAAGCAGGGTGCCGAGTGAAGCACAGAGAGAGGTTGGTGTTGCTGCTTGGTGGTGGGCCGGTAGCAAGGCAGATAAGCTGCCTGGGTTTGTTGTGAAGCTGGCAGAGGATCAGCACAGAGATAGACTGAGAAAGAGATGATGGTGTAGCTGCTGACGACACATGCAGAAGTGATGGGCTGCAGAGAGGACTCGAGGGTTAGCTGGTGTGGGCGCCTTCTGGAGTGAGAGTGGCCGGGTTCATTCTGGTGTGGTTGGTACAGCAGGCAGGCGAGTGTTGTGGTGATCAGGGATGTGGTGTATCCTCGGCTGACAGGCCTGAGTGAGTGTTTTGTTTGTGAGTTGTGTGAGTAGGCTTCTGTGTCGGGAGAAGCTTGTATGAAGTGTTGATCTGGAAATATATTGCTGGATGTTTGTCTTAGTTTATGGTGCCCCTGTTTCTGCTGTCTGTCTGGTGTGGGTTGGGTGGTGAAGTGCGAGAATTGTTCCAGCCGGTGGCTGGTGGTGCCCCCGTTCGTGTGTGTTATTCCAAGTTTGCGAGGTGGAAGGGCTATAGAGGTAGGCTTTTCTTTCTTTTTTTCACCTCACAACCACCAATGCACATCATCACCTTGCCTCATGACCACTTTTCTGTACTTGCACCAGAAGCAACGTCATCATCATCAATAAAAAACTAGAAATTTCAAAGAAAAATTAGGGTTTTCAAGATTTGGGGCTTTTTGAAATCAAGGTGATAATCCTCTAATTAAACTCTCTTGGTTTCAATTTATTTGGGGCTTTCTACAAAATTGAGCCATTAGCATCAAGGTAAAACTTACGTACACATAAATTTGGGGTTTTTCTAAAATTGGACCAAAATTGGAACCTCCTACAGCACATTGAAGTCTCCATAAGACCACAGACAGGGTAATAGCATGGAAAAGATGCCGCAAAAAGGTGACACCACTGACATTTGGGGGAGGGGGAGGATTTCACCTTGATTTCTCATAAATTTGTAATTTTCGAGTTATGTGTGTGACTTAGGGTTATCTACCCAAGATGCCTCCCAAAATCTAAAAAAATAATCTTATATGTTATATTTTCTCATCTAAATGTTTGTATCCATTTTTTTGCAAAGGCTCCATGTCTAATGGTACCCTATTAGAGAAAGGGGGGGGTTTTCTCATGAGTAGGCTGAAGTAGGTAGCTACTACAGGTGGAGCTCCCACAAATCAGGCCTAGAAGGAAAGTTCCATGATATAAGTGCCTTGGTCCCCTAGACCTCTAAGTTACCATGCATCCATGCTAAGACTTGGAGCCTTTGGTCATGTTTGAATGTAAAGTTATGAGTGTGCTTATTTTAACCTTTGAACCATGCTCAGACTTAAGCCTCTGAGTTGGCATAGGAAACATGTCTAATAGGAGACATGGTACAATCCTGAGGCCATCATAGCATGATAAATGTTATCTCCTTACGTCACTCCACTTTGAAAGGGGGGTTTTTTGGGTATTTCCTAGAGTCTCATTTATGTGTATTCATGTGTATATTTCCCTAGAATGGTTATGTGCTTGTATCTATGTGTGTGTAGCCTTATTCATGTATATGTGTGTGAACACACTCTTATAACTAGATAAGATAAGTGTATGACATGTGCCATATGCTTATCGAAGGGTTATGTGTTCGTATCAATGTGTGTGTTATCTTCTTCATGTATATGTTTGTGAACATTTGCTTAGGTGCGAACACACTCATATAACTAGATAAGATAAGTGTATGACATTTGTCACAAATGGTTATGTGTTCGTATCTATGTGTGTAGCCTTATTCATGTATATGTGTGTGAACACTTGCGTAGGTGTGAACACACTCTTATAATTGGATAAGATAAGTGTATGGCATGTGTCATATGCTTATATGTGTATGTGATCTATGTGAGTTGATAGATAACGTTTGCAACCTATAAAAACATGTACTTGGTGTACATTACATATGTAATGTACTTGGTGTACATTACATATGAATCAAAGTACTATTGAGTCGTGTAATCATCTCTCTCTCTCTCTCTCTCTCTCTCTCTCTCTCTCTCTCTCTCTCTCTCTCTCTCTCTCTCTCTCTCTCTCTGCACTTCCACCATGGCTATCTTTAAGCCACCGTAGCACTTTCTTATCCCTAAAAGAGGATCTGGACCGCCATTTACCCATGCAAATCATTCATTGGTGGTCCTACTGCTCATTTCACTAATGAAAGGGTGTGGACTGCTTCTACAACTACTTGAACTTGAAAGGGCCAAGCCATTTCTACAATAGAAGGAGGTCTCTTATGAAGAAATTCTGCTTCGCATCTACCTTCCATGCCACCTCAACAAGCTATTTACCACCAGGGCTACTTGAATCTTATCACCAATTTGACATGCATTCGGTTGTGGATTAGTCCCAAAATGTACCATTTAGCCTCGCACACCAACTTCATGGCGTATCATGTACCATTTGCACCTTTCCACCCCGGGCAGTAGCTTCACTACTGACTTGGGTGATGTGAGGATGCATTCACCATTAGGAAGGGGGCTATGTCATTATTGGATTCTTTAACCCTAATTTATGTGATTATGTTATACCCACATTAGTGTCATGAGAGTCCTCTACTTCAATCCACCATAACCAATGCAGTAGCAAAAAAACTAATTCTCTTTTCTCATAATTGTAATCAAATCTTGATTACTCATGATTAAAAGCCCTTATTAAGAATTACTCTACGATGCATACTCATCATTAGTGTTAATACATTTTCTATTCTTTGGTAACGCGCTCTCCTCATGCATCACTTAATTCTCCCTCCATAAGATATCTTTGTTGTAAGCCATAGTTGTTGAAATATACAAGTGAATAGGGTGTGTGCAGGAATAATCCCTTAGCAAGAGGCTGTAAAAGAGAATCTGTAAATGAGTGAGAAGCTGTGAAAAGGTGAGAAGTATCTATTGGGAGAGAATAAAGGGTAGTATGAGAAGATTTAGGATGTGTGGAGATATTTTGGGAAGAGGTGGAGAGAATCAAACAAAAGAGGTGGAGTGAATCAAGGAGAGATCAGTGGGATTAGATGCTTGGATGTAAACTCTATAAATTGAGGCATTGGCCTAATGAGAATTTACTGGTTTTTTATTATCCATGCCTACATTAAGTTATCAATCGCATCTTAATCGCATCGTCTAATCTCTTTATTTTTAATGATGTTGATTCTTGCATTTGATCCACCATAGCTCATCACATTGCTGCAAATTTAACATGGTATATCAGAGCCTAGCTTAGAATCCATCAAATTTATGAGCTCATTATCTTGCTAATCACCTAGTTTATTAGGATTAGAAAATAATCAAGTTTTTAGCTCTTCTTTTCAATAGCCTTTGTACCCCCAGCTGGTGGAGGGGCTTGATCTCCCTCCAGGCTTAACCATAGGCTTCAAGCCTCTAGCCACACATAGTCATACTCCCCACGCATAAGCCCATCGCCTCAACACGTCAAACCGCCAGCGCATGCTGCTGAAAATCACGAATTTACAGGCGCCCTTTTTTTGAAGCAAAACTAAGATCTTCTCTCCACCAAAATAAATTGGTCTAATTCCTCTTGGCCCCATGGGGTTTTCAAGGGTGCTCTACATGTTGGTGATGTCATATTTGTGAAATTCCTCAAGGAGAAGTGGAATCAAGCTCTACATCAAATCTGCAGAGCAAGTGACTTTGGTAAAACAGAGATTAAGCATTCAATGTTCGGTCAAATCTTATATTTCTTGGCTTAATCCTCTACTAGACTAACTGCTATTGATGGTTTTGAAAGGAGTTGAGCTCATTTGAACTCTAAGGCCCCAGATCTGGCCTCCTCGCATACTCTATTTTTTGCATACAAAATAGAGGATTATTTTGCTAAATCAGTGAATTAATCAACACTAATCATTGTATTTTGGTGCAATTGAGGGTTCAAATTAACCATTGGGTATTTGATGATACAGATTCCTATAACTTCATATTACAATTCGGAGATGGTTTGATACTCTGACCATTCAGTACAGATTTGTTACCCTTGGCTTTATGTAATTTCTGGTGAATTTATGCTGATAAATCTGTTGTAATCATCACAAAGATTGAGTTGTAAAAGGGTAGACACTGCCCTTGAATCTTGAAATTGGATCGAGGTAAGACCCCCTTCACATCATCATGAGCACGGCACAAGAGATAGCCAATTTAAATGGGGATCAGTTTTATACATGAACCATGTATTTGCTCATGAGGAAAAATCTGTGGGGGCTAGTTGAGGGAAGAGATGAATGCCCAGAGGTGAGTGGGAAAAATGAGTGGAAGAGCAAGAATGAGAAAGCATTAGGACTCATCGCTCTCAGTTTAAATGATGAAATCATTCATCACATCACAGGGATACAATGGGCAAAAGATGCATGGGATGAACTCAATAAATTATTTGGCACTCAAGCAAAAAATTCAAAGATAAATCTGTTAATGCAATTCTACACACTTGATATGAAGAAAAGTGAACCTTTAATCACACACTTGAACAAATATAAAAGCATTAAGCAACAACTAGCAGCCATTAGCAAGAAGGTAGAAGATGATGAGGCACTAGTAGTGCTTCTGCTGAAGAGTGTGGACAAAGGTGAATATGAAAACATTGTAGCAACCTTAACTGAATTGAAGCTGCATGAGATAGAAGGAGCTCTACTAGAACAAGAGACCAAGGTCAAAGAGAAGAAATGGCTGGACTCAACAGTTGGAGAGGAAAAAGCATTCTTCACCTGAGGAGGATTCTCACGAGGACGAGGAAGAGGAAGAGGTAGAGTAGGAGGAAGGACCTTCACTTGCCACAATTGTGGGAAGCCAGGACACATGGCAAGAGACTGCTACAGCAAACCGAGTGGAGAAGGAACGACATTGGCAAACTTCATATAGAGGCTCCTAAGGAAGTGGAGTCAGATCATCTTTTCTGAGAGAGAGAGAGAGAGAGAGAGAGAGAGAGAGAGAGAGAGAGAGAGAGAGAGAGAGAAACCCCACAACCAATGTAACCAGCCCCAACAAAGTAAAACGACCTCTGAGCCACCGCCGATGATGTAGGTCATGTGGTAGATGTATGTGTGAGCACTTTAGTCAAGGTCACGAGCACTTGTAGTAGCCTTGGACACATAGAGAGGGAGAGAGAGTGTCAAGGACTATGAGTTTAGGGACTTGAGGCACTGGTCGCAGACTACCAAAGTAAGAGGGAAGTCTAGGTGTGCTAGGATTATTCACTTGAGGGGAGGTGTTGAAATATACAACTGAATAGGGTGTGTGCAGGAACAAGCCCTTAGCAAGAGGCTGTAAAAGAGAATCTGTAAATGAGTGAGAAGCTGTGAAAAGGTGAGAGGTATCTACTGGGAGAGAATAAAGGTTAGCATGAGAAGATTTAGGATGTGTGGAGATATTCTGGGAAGAGGTGGAGAGAATCAAGCAAAAGAGGTGGAGTGAATCAAGGAGAGATCAGTGGGATTAGATGCTTGGATGTAAACTCTATAAATTGAGCCATTGGCCTAATGAGAATTTACTGGTTTTTGATTATCCATGCCTACATTAAGCTATCAGTTAATTGCTCACTAATCGTATCTTAATCATCATCTAATCTCTTTGTTAATGATGTTGATTCTTGCATTTGATCCACCATAGCTCATCACATTACTGCAAATTTAACAATAGCTTCAATTGCTCTAAATCACGCAACATATAGATGGCATTATGTGATTTACATATGCTTTATTTTTTGGGGAAATCTCCATTTCGATTTATGTGGTGCAAACATTTCATTTGTGTCTATTATTCTCATTGCTTTACTGGATTCATATTAGGTTTTTGCATACACACTTTGGCTCATGATGTAGGGTAACTCTAATGCCTTACTTTTGATGAGTTGGTTTATTGTTCTCTTGTAAGGAGAGAAATCTCGGCAAAACTGAACTAGTGTACATATGGAGATCAAGCATTTACTGCTAATCAAAAGGGTAAAGGTAAAAACCAAGAGATAGTGAAACAACTAGGAAAATTTCCATTGAGAAACTATGAGCAAAACTTTTAGAGACTTTCTCTTAGACTTATGTGTTAATTGAAAAATTATAACCATAGGTTTGTTTGTTCAAGTTTAAAAGACACATGTCCTCTATGCATTATGAAGGTACTTCTACAAGACTTAATGGAATTAAGCCATGGACTTTATCCATTGTGAGTATAAGTATTCTAAATATCACATACAAGTTTAGCTTGAGATAAGTTAAATTACATTCACTTTAAGTTTTCAGTTTAAATACTAAGCCTTTACCTTCTAAGTTTAGTATTAAGATTTTAGAAATTGTCTCTACTCACTTCCTTCCCTTTCAGCAAGACTTTGTAAGATGTTATTTTTCATGGTCTTAGTGCCTACTTCTTTTGCTTACATGTGAGTTGAAACTCTACTAACATCGGGTTCATGATCATAACTCCTTCTTTGAAAGGTCCTCAAAGTCCTACCTAGTAAAGAAACCTTACTTATAACCTTTCTCAAGTAATGTCATTTGATATTAACTCACCTACGTCTTGGATTTTAAATTTTTATACTAAAAGAGAGAGTTACAGTAAAATAGTTAAACTCATGTCTTCATTTTATCAACTTAATCAAGGCTTCTAGATTGATACTCTGCATTCATTATTTTTATGTTATATCATGTTTAAATTTTGTATGTATTGAAAGTTATTCACTCTGTTGTCAACTCAAATCAAATCAAAGAGCGCCCAATTGAGACAAAAATAGATGTAAGAGACAACACCAACAAAAGTGAAGATCCTAATGGATTCTTTATCCTAAAAATTGGAAAGTTTCGATTGCCAAAATTCTTTTGGCTGTAGCACTATGACCTAGACATCTCCACAC
This sequence comes from Cibotium barometz, assembly GCF_041138505.1. Classification (NCBI taxonomy): domain Eukaryota; kingdom Viridiplantae; phylum Streptophyta; class Polypodiopsida; order Cyatheales; family Cibotiaceae; genus Cibotium; species Cibotium barometz. The sequence continues at coordinate 19,682,723 of NC_141048.1, forward strand.
GACCCTTATCCACCCTCGAAACTCCTATGAGTCACGTCAGAGTGTAGCTGACTAGCCTATTTATGTGAACAAAATGGCACTCTATTCCAATAATTACTGCGAATTTAAAATAATAAATAAGACGACGAATGGTTGAAGATTTGGATACATGACCATAAGGAATGCTTCGTCATGATACCTATTGGTAATACCAGAGTTTTCATTCCGAACATCTGTTTTTGTCAAGTCATAGAACACCTAAATATCATTCGGGGATATAGCGTAGAAGATGACCCAACAGTATCTAATGAGGAATTTCTTACTCATCTTCACTACCTTAAATCTAAGTTACCACCCGAGAAAGTAATTGTATCTAATCATATCCATATTATTAGAGGATTGTATTAGTGGATGTATATATGTGGATGCGGATGTATGAATGAGGATGTGAAAATGGATGTATGCATGTAGATGTGAATGTATGAATGTGAATGTGGATGTGGATTGGGGATGTATGATGTGGATGTACAAACATAGATGTGTATGTAGAATAAATGAATGTGAATGTGTATGTGAGATAATGTGTCGTCGATATAAGTGAATGGATGAGAATGAGTACACATATGAATGGAATGTGGAATAAGTAATGTGGACCGAGGAGGGATAATGTGGAAAGACGAGAGTTTGATATAGAAACTGTATTTGGTGACCTATTTATAAATGACTGTTTTATGTCAAGAACGCTGGGGAAGCATTTTGACCGTCTTATGGATTAAGGTCATGGAGACCTAACTGATAAAGTTGCAACTGCTGACGGAGAGTCACTGGAGGACGTCTCGCGTAGCAAGGTCGATCGAGGTCTTGACCAGCCTCGGTTCGATTTAAATGGTGAGCTTCTGGTACGGTGGATGAGGGACCAAGGAAGCGGCCTATGAGTGAAGCACTAGGTCACCTGCTGTGCGAAGGATCCTAGAGGGTGCTGACCATACGGTGCTCGGGCTTTGGGTCGCCGAAGATACCCACACGTGCGTCGTGGAAGATATTGGAACAAGGAGTAAGAGTTGTTTTCTGAAATCGGCATGAATCTGGTTGTTTGACCTTGTTGGTCCTCAACGGATGAGTCCATGGCTCTCTTGTATGGATCTGTTGATTGATCTTGCTGATCTTCAACAAGGATTCCATCTTGATTTTTATATGTGAAAATATTACCGGGTACCATGAGCTAGGAACTATTGAAAAGGCCCCTGAGTGAACAGGTGGTAAGCGTTCTGGTTACCAATGATGCCATAAGTATACTGATGAATGAATGAATAAGTATACTGATGAATGAATGAATGATTAGAAATATGGATTCAACCAAAGATTTAGAGGATTGTCATCAGTGATGACATGATGGTTTCATTAAAGGATTGTTTTAAAGTTAGCTGATGCTGAGAAAAAGGCAATTTCATATTGGGTGTGTAAGTGGTGTGAGTAGTTTATGTTTGCATGAACTTTCGGCTAGGGGGCCTGGGAACTCTTTTCCCTGGTACTACCTGAGATAAAACCTAACCAAAAATCTAAAATTGGATCCCATCACTACAGTGGTTGGGCGGTTGGCTAACCCATGGGACTGGATGGGGTTAGGCTGGATTGATGGATCCATAAATCGAGACTCAATTTCTGTTATTACGATAGATGAAGTAAATCTCAGATAGTAATTGTTCTATGGATAGGAATCAACGGCTGTGCCTTTTGATGGGAAAAAAAGTGTTGATCCCAATGATCCAAGTGCAAGTTTCTTCCTTGATCTGATCGAGTTTCTTTATAGGTGCAGTCGGATTAGCTTGATCCGTAATGGTCTTGACTACGTTAGAGTAAAAAGTTATCATGGTGGAATCGCCCGTACTTTCTGGGTAAGGGAAGTTTTTCCGGGTTCGGTTTTGGAAAAACCGACGGATTAGTCTCTTGCCCGGATATCCGTGTGGACAAGGCCCCAAGTGTGGGACCCTGCCGCATGCAAGTGTGGGACCCTGCCGCGTGCAAGAAGTGCTACTTCCGCTGCTAGCACCCCGAATCTGTTGCGCGGTGGGGACAGGGATCTCACAGTTGGTATTAGAGAAAATTAGTTAATAAAGATCAACTGAGAAGCCAAATATGTCAAAAAATTATCAAGAAGCACAAAAAGGTTGTAATTGTGTGACATAATTCATACAATTTGATATTCAAACTCAAAATTCGTAAATTAGTAATTGGGTCTTCAGATGGAAGTACCGCAATTCTATGGAACCCTGACCTGCTTGAGGCCTAGACATGATGGTATCTACCTTATAGTTCCAAGTATCATGATAACTACCCGTATATACCGAGGGTATAACTGTAGCTCTTTACCGGCAGTATATACGAGTAAATTTAAGACTTGAAATTATAAACATTAATGCTATCCAGATGATGATTTCGAATGTGGTTGATATAATTTTTAATTCTACTTGAGAACTGATGAGTTGATTTGGATTCTGAATTGAAAAATGATGATCCTTGAAAATTGGTTGAAATGTAATAAGCTGAGCAAAACCACAATGAGGATGAATGGGACGAGTCCCTATGCTAATATTCGTAAACTAGAATGATGATAACGATTTCAGCAAATCACTATGAGATTAGTGGATTGTGCTATCAAATTGCTACTGTTAACACTTGACACGATAGATCAAGTTAAGGGATGACAAATTGAGAACTTGTTTGACTGAAATTCCCGTGGAGGAATGTTTAGAAAGAAATTTTTCGGTCTAATGGACCATTATCGTATTAAAGATATGAATGATATGATCTGAATGAATTGTTATTTAATGATGAGTTCTATATAAGGGATATTTATCCCAGTATTCTGTTGGGTTGACCAGAATATAAGGAACCCCAGAATAAATTGGATCTTAAGAAAAAGAGTTGTCCTCTACTTTGCGAGATGAGGACATCTCGCATTTTTTTAAGTGGGGTAGAATGTAAGATTCCTACCCCAGCCTTCAAGGCATACAGGAGTAAGAATCTCCCTTTCTGATCCTATAATTATTCCCTCTCTAAAATAAAAGAAAGATTCTATTTAAAAAAGAAAGACCTTTCCCCAGAATAATTTCTCAGGAGCTCTACCTGTTTTAAGGTTTCAGAACGATGAGTTCAGAAGTGAGAACCAGTGTTTTGGATGCCAAGGTTTTGGTCATCAGTTAAAAGACTGCCCGACTCCTGCCATGTCAAGGGCACAGGGAAGTCAAGAACCCCAAATTCAGAGACCAATCCATTCATACCAGTCTAATCAGGGTCTGTCTCGCCTAAGCCAAGGTAACCCCATAAGAACTCCAGCTCATCCATCTACCTCTGTCCAGAATAACCTCAGAACTTCTTTCCAGAACTGGGGCAACCAAAGAGAAAGAATTCCACCTCAGACTGCAGCAGCAGCCAGAGCAGTCGCAATTTCACATGTAGTAGAAGAGGAAAAAGGACAGATCTATGCTACAATTGAAAACCAAGGGCCTAACCGGTCATCCATACTCCAACAGAGTATCAGGGTAAACCAAGTAATTGAAGATATACTTCGGTCATGCTGTGGTGGCAGGGAACCCAAGAAGTGGCTAAGCTATCTGCACCTAGTCGAGTTCGCCTACAATGCTTCTTATCACAGAAGTATTGGGATGAGCCCTTTTAAAGCTCTGTATGGACAAGATTGCTTAACTCCATTAACTAGGTCCGACCCATTGATTAGGGTCGAGATGTCCAGACACATGCTTGACGACATGGAGCAGCAGATGTAGGCAATTCATTAAGATATAAAAGTTGCCCAGGATCGACAGAAACAGTATGCCAATAAGAAGAGGACAGTCAAAGAATTCAAAGAAGCAGATATGGTCTTCATTCGAGTACGGCCCAAAAGAAGTTCTTTATCTCTTGGGAAGTATAAGAAGTTATCCCCCAGATATTGTGGGCCATATCTAATCTCAAAGAAAGTAGGTGACTTAGCCTACGAGCTTCTTCTACCTCCTCATCTCAAAGCTCATAATGTATTTCATGTAAGCCTTCTAAAGAAAAATGTGCCAAGCCCAAATCATGGAAAGACGGTAAAACTTCAGTGGTAAGATACACCGTCGGCTTCTAGGTTACGCTAGTTCCTTCTTTTATATAAGTCGTTACTCTTACTTGTCGCTCACAGTAATCTTACTTCCATCGATCTCCTTTCTTTCTTAATCTCTTTTATGGCTTGGCAGTAGGACTTGGTTTTATCCGTGATGATTTCTCACCTTCAAGACGCAAGCGAGTCTGTGAAGAAGGATTTTATAGATCTGTATGAGCGCTTACTTTTCCCTCACTTGGGAACTTCTGTAGCTCAGACCAAATGGCAGACCTATCGAGACATAACTAGGGTAACACCGTGGGGTCAGCATCACTTTCGTAACAATGTCCGCTTGGCTATGGTTATTGAAGCTTTGGGTTTGGGTCCCCGATACTATTGCGTGATGAGATCAAGGCATGGTGGGTTTTCTGAGCGGGTTTTCTTACTTGCGTGTTTTCTTCCTCACCAGAAGATATGCCTTTATCCCATTTTTGGCTTACCTCTTAGAGGTCCTTTTAATAGGTCACCTCATACCAATGAGGTAGGTGCTGCAATAACCGGCCGAATTATTCCCATAGATGAGTTACCTTATACGTGTGTTGCTTGTGAGTGCTGCTTTTGTGACCATATGATGGACGGGCTTATTGAATTGTAAAAAAGTTCTTCTATCTTTGCTGTATATGTTCCAAGAGTGAATAAAGTTGAAATCTTTGTTCTTGTCTTGAGTCTTACTCTCTTTGAGACTTTTCTTGGTGGTTACTCTTAATTAAATTTTCTCTTAGTCTCATATTCGTGCATCTTGCGGAATTACCCCCAGTTTGCGAGATGAGGACATCTCGCATTTTTCAAGTGGGAGAGAATGTAAGATTCCTCCCCAGCCTCTCAGGATGTCCAGCATCTTCCCGTGTAATTAAATCCCTCTTCAGAAATATAAAAGATCTTGTTTCTAACTGTTTTAACCTAGAGAGAGAAAATATTTTAGAGAGAGAATATTAAGATTTTTAATATTTTTGGATAGAAAAATATATCATCTTATCAAAATGAATTTCCCTGAAACAAAAATTCAAAAAGAACTTTCCAATGTGCAATTGGAATTAATTGGAAATATAAGAATTCTCTTAAAATAGATATTAGGATGTGATAAGATGTGTATGAGAAGTGATAGGATGTGATAAGATGCATATGGAAAGTGATAAGATGTGATAAGAGGTGTATGAGATGTGATAGGATGTGATAAGATATGTATGAGATATGATAGGATGTGATAAGATGTGTATGAGATGTGATAGGATGTGCTAAGATGAGTTAGGATGTGATAAGATGTGTATGGGATGAGGTAAGAAGTGTATCTGATGGGATAAGATGTATATGGGTTGTGATAGGGCGAGAATGGATGTGATGTGGGATGTATGAATGTAGATGTGGATGTGGATGTATGAATGTGGATGTGTATGTATGGATGTGAATGTGGATGTGGATGTGGATGTATGAATGTGGATGTGTATGTATGGATGTGAATGTGGATGTGGATGTGGATGTATGAATGTGAATGTGAATGTGGATGTATGGATGTAGATACGGATGTGGATGTATGTATGTGGATGTGTATGTATGAATGTGAATGTGAATGTGGATGTGATGTGGATGTATGAATGTAGATGTGGATGTGGATGTATGAATGTGGATGTGTATGTATGGATGTGAATGTGGATGTATAGATGTAGATACGGATGTGGATGTATGTATGTGAATGCGGATGTATGAATGAGGATGTGAAAATGGATGTATGCATGTAGATGTGAATGTATGAATGTGAATGTGGATGTGGATTGGATGTATGATGTGGATGTACAAACATAGATGTGTATGTAGAATAATGAATGTGAATGTGTATGTGAGATAATGTGTCGTCGATATGAGTGAAGGGATGATAATGAGTACACATATGAATGGAATGTGGAATAAGTAATGTGGACCGAGGAGGGATAATGTGGAAAGACAAGAGTTCGATATAGAAACTGTATTTATAAATGACTGTTTTATGTCAAGAACGCTGGGGAAGCATTTTGACCGTCTTGTGGATTAAGGTCATGGAGACCTAACTGATAAAGTTGCAACTGTTGACGGAGAGTCAATGGAGGACGTCTCGCGTAGCAAGGTCGACCGAGGTCTTGACCAGCCTCGGTTCGATTTAAATGGTGAGCTTCCGGTACGGTGGATGAGGGACCAAGGAAGCGGCCTATGAGTGAAGCGCTAGGTCACCTACGAAGGATCCTAGAGGGTGCTAACCATACGGTGCTCGGGCTCTGGGTCGCCGAAGATACCCACACGTGCGTTGTGGAAGATATTGGAACAAGGAGTAAGAGTTGTTTTATGAAACCGGTTGATTGCCCTTGCTGGTCCTCAAAACGGATGAGTCCATGGCTCTCTTGTATGGATCTGTTGATTGGTCTTACTGATCTTCAACAAGGATTCCATCTTGATTTTTATATGTGAAAATATTGCCGGGTACCATGAGCTAGGAACTATTGAAAAGGCCCCTGAGTGAACAGGGGCCTTTTCAATAGTTCCATCTTGATTTTTATATGTGAAAATATTGCCGGGTACCATGAGCTAGGAACTATTGAACAGGCCCCTGAGTGAACAGGTGGTGAGCGTTCTGGTTGCCAATGATGCCATAAGTACACCGATGAATGAATGATTGGAAATATGGATTCACCCAAATATTTAGAGGACTGTCATCAGTGACATAATGGTTTCATAAAGGATTGTTTTAAAGTTAGGTGATGCTGAGAAAAAAGCAATTTCATATTGGGTGTGTAAGTGGTGTGACTAGTTTTATGTTTGCATGAACTCTCGGCTAGGGGGCCTGGGAACTCTTTTCCCTGGTACCCGGGACAAAACCTAACCAAAAATCTAAAATTGGATCCCCTCACTACAGTGGTTGGGTGGTTGGCGGGCGGTTGGCTAACCCATGGGACTGGATGGGGTTAGGCTGGATTGATGGATCCGTAAATCGAGACTCAATTTCTGTTATTACGATAGATGAAGTAAATCCCGAATAGTAATTGTTCTATGGTTAGGAATCAACGGTTGTGCCTCTTGATGGGGAAAAAAGCGTTGATCCAAGTACAAGTTTCTTCCTTGATCTGATCGAGTATCTTTATAAGTGCAGTCGGATCAGCTTGATCAGTAATGGTCTTGACTACGTTAGAGTAAAAAGTTATCCTGGTGGAATTGCCCGTGCTTTCCAGGTAAGGGAAGTTTTTCCGGATTCAGTTTTGGAAAAACCGAATCCGGATTAGTCTCTTGCCCAGATATCCGTCGGTTTTGGAAAAACCGACGGATTAGTCTCTTGCCTGGATATCCGTGGACGAGGCCCCGAGTGTGGGACCCTGCCCCACGCAAGAAGTGCTACTTCCGCTGCTAGCACCCCGAATCCGTTGTGCGGTGGGGACAGGGATCTCACACAAGCATCATACCCTGTCATGCCATGACCCATATATCCATGCGAATCATTCCATGGGGTTATGGCACTCATTCTTCCCATCACAAGTGTGAACTACTTCTCCATATTGAAGTAACTTCCAACCTGGTGTTTGATAGTCCCACGATGTGGCAAATACTAAGTAGTAGGATTTGTCACATGGCACTAGGGATATTCGTGCCGACCGGGTTCCCTAACGAGTGGGAACTCTAGCAACACTGCTTTCCACCAAATACCTCTTTTTGAAGGGTCTACATCATTGTGCCCATCACAAGTGTGAACTGCTTTCCACCAATACCTCTTGTTGAAGGATCTACATCGATTCCACAATCAACAATAGCTTGGCATGAAAAATCTCTACATTGCCTACTATCACTTTCTATACTGCCTTGACAAGCTACCTACTACCTAAAGCTTCCCCTCATTTTACCGAACATTTGGCTGCTGTAGATCAGTTCCCGAACTAACCACTTAACCTCGGTCACCAACTCCATGGCATATCCTAGACTATCCACTTCTTGGCAACAGCTTCACCACCAACTTGGGTGACATAAGGATGCGATTAGAAAGGGGGTATGGTAAACATGGTTTCACCTGTCGACCTACTGTAAGGCGATTTGCCATCTTACTTGCATGAATGGGGGAACTTAACTTTTGTAAAATGGCACTAAAACATATAAAGCAACGTTACAAACTGTGCTCAATGTTAAATAGGAAAAGTCTATGGACTTTCATGTTATGGCTCACCCAAACCTCCCTTGAAACACATCCAAAAAGAGATTACCTAGTGAACCGCAACTCTTGTGACGATCTTTCCAATGGTTGAGCTCGTAAACCTTGAGGTCTCCAAGCTCTACAACTCCTTGAGAAGCAATTCCACTGTGCCTCCCGTGGGCGTTGTTACACTACCGCGTTGCACTATGTGTACTCGTCCCTTCTCTCACCTCACCTCACTTCACTCACACACACTCACTAGCATGGATCAGAGAGAGATTCGCAAGAGGATTAGGAAGGGCAAGACTCTATTGCATTATGGGAGAGTCCTTGTATTATGAGAGATATTCACTTATATACATGGCCATAAGTGTTTACTCAAACTATGGCCAATCGGGCACTTTAGGCTGGTAAGAGGCCTAATGCTATTACAATGACTACTCTCATAATATATCCATGAATTACATCACTTGTGGGACTTCATCCTAACTTACTACCACACGTTCTTAAAGTGGAAATTGCAGTAAGCATTCCATAGGACCATTACGGGCGCCCGTCCAAGTTAGATTTAGACACCATTGATTCATATCTTGAATGTAAGGAAATGGACTCTTATTGACATGCTGCTTGTTGAAGTAGCCACTGGTTGATGAGACATGAAAGAATTACGGTTTTGTGAGGCTAATATAGATATCTTCACTAAGGATTAGATATTAATGTGTTGTGAAGATTTAAGTGTTTGTTTGGAGAGGTTCGTAATTTTGAAGGGAAATTCCAGGCGATGGGTTCTACCATTGACCAAGCTTTTGCCCACCATGGCCCCCCCATTTAGAGATGTACTTGGATGATAAGGCTTTGGTGCAAATTTCCTCCGCGGTGCATGAGTATGGATATGTACTCATGGAGCAGCTGCTACATTAACTTATCCAAAAGAATAGTAAACTATAAGCTTTAATATTCGCTATTGAATATTGTTGAGAGTTTCTTGTAATATTCTACCCTGTTTAGGTAGGCCTTATGTGTGACTCCCTTGTGTGTGTGTGTGTGTGTGTGTGTGTGTGTGTATATATATATATATATATATATATATATATAGGTGTTTTATTTTGTACCAAACATGATTAATGTTTAATTATTGATACTTTAATTATTTACCTTAAAGGATTGGTTTGTATGTATGGTTTTTAAAGTGAAACCCTTGAATCATAAGCCTTGGAAAATCATTTGAATACCCATTGGTTGGACATTCAAATGGTTATAAGTGAAGAATATTAATGGTGGTTTTATTCGGTTGTTGGACTTAGTGGAAAATAAGGCTTAATGTGAGCATAAAGGACTTTGTATAGTATCTCCAAGAAACTCAGCTAAATTATGATTTTTTGGGAGGGAGAAATATGAGAAATTGTGGTTAAATAGGTTGATTTTAATGGTTTATAAACCATAAGAATGCTTAAATTGCCACCTAAGGAGTTTAATGCTTTATTAGCCTTATTTTGTGAGAGAAATCCACTTCAACTATTGATTTGAACATGGAGAAGCTAAGCATTGGTTTTCTCATGCCTCGTTTACATTAGGAGAGCCAAATAGTTATCTTTTTCATGGAAATACAACCTCAGTGAAGTACAATACTTGATGTCTTGTCCAATGATCCATAGGGTTACTCTGTGTATAGCCAATGTGAATTTTTATGAGTAAAGGCTTTAGAAATTTTAAAAATTACCATCTCCTACATAGGTAGGTATGGAGAACCTTGGCCTTGAGTGTAGTGAGAGAAGGGAGCTTCTATGTGTTGATAAATGTCCATTGTGGGTAGCCCCATGTGTGGGGGGACATAAAGGAGTGGTCTCTACTTGAAAATAGAAATGTGTACTTGCCTTTTACTCCTCCAACTTGAATCCATGCTTACTTGAAGATAGGAGATAAAGGTTTAATATTCAACCCTTTTACTCCTCCAGCTTGAATCCATGATCACTTAAAGATAGGAGATAAGGGTTTAATATTCAACCATTATCCCTTTCCTTGTCAACAACCCTTAACCCTTATCTCCAACTTGAATATAGGAGATAAGGGTTTAATATTCAACCATTATCCCTTTCCTTGTCAACAACCCTTAACCCTTATCTCCAACTTGAATATAGGAGATAAGGGTTTAATATTCAACCCTTATCCCTTGCCTTGTTAGCCACCATTAACCCTTATCTCCTACTTGAAGATAGGAGATAGGTGATAAGCATTGAATATTCAACCCTTAACGTAATTTAAAAGATTTTATACTCAAATTCTCTTAGATCCAATGGGGAATCAGTTGGACAGACCTCAGATTATCATCTTTTTATAAACTCTCATTATTCCACAACATCAACAACAAACAAACCTAATCCTTTCTCACAAAGGTTTATGCCCACATCATACTTATGTCAAGAGAAACCATATGAACCATAGTAAAACAAATTATAGTATTCAAAGTTAGGGGATTTAATTCATTTCTTAAACCCAAACACCAAGCTTTATACAAACCAAACCTAGGGGATTTAACTCATTTCTTAAACACCAAGCTTTATACAAACTAAGTGCTCTCTTCTACTCCACGTGTGAAACAAGAGTTTCTCCTAACAACAAACCTCTTGTCATCTTTAGACCCTTCAAAGGAAAGCTTCAAAATCCAAGTATGATTGATTTTATTGGATTTCTTTCCCTTGAATTTTTTAAAATCAAAACCTTTATTATTAATTAAGTTAAACCAACTAATCTTTATTATCAAAAACTTTATTAATAAAGTCAAACCAATTAATCTTTACATAACAACCTTTTAAAAATACATAATTTACACTTGTGATGGGGGTAAATGAATGTATTTTCATGCATAATTGAGGGTTATAATTAATGAATTATTCACAAAAATAAGTGATTTGATATTGTCATGTGATAAGGACAAATGTGAAGTTAATGTCCAAGCAAATCATGTGGTTATGTGCCATGGAATTGGCACATGGAGTTTGATTAATTTAGGATTTTATGAAGTATGGTTGAGTGGGGAAACTCTTGTAATAATTCCTAAAATCCCATGCATATTTTGGACAAGTGAAGGAAGGGCTTAATGTTTTTTTTTTGGCTTAAATCCCATGCATATTTTAGACAAGTAAAGAAAGGGCTTACAACATAATTTCTTATGAAACCTTGGGTTTAATACAAACCAATGCTAAACTCGGCTAATCTAATTGACAAAAAATGGAAGCTATATCTAGAGACCAAACAGGTCATAGGCCCATTGCCATGGGGGGATAGGACATTGGTGGTCCTCTATCTCAATAGTCTCACAAACCATGATAAGACTAAGAGGATGCATATAGATTATAAGGGTCTTAATAAATTAACAATTAAGAATAAATATCATTTACCAACAAGGATGCATGACCTTATTGCATGACTTTGTGAGGCGTAAAACTTCACAAAGATTGATCTAATAACATGTTATCATCATGATATTTGATTGTGACATCTTTAAGACTAGTTTTAGGACTAGGTCTTGGGATTATAAGTTCTTGGTGTCGTCTTTTTAGACAACATCCTTGTGTATAGTAGAACCCTAGAGGAACATGCTTAGCATCTGAAAATTGTGTTGATATTCTCAAAAATGAAGGAATTCTTGTTTGCTAAAGAAAGTAAATGTGATTATTTAAATAAGAGCTCGTGTATGTAGGACACGTTATTAGTATTAACAGTGTTTGAAACTATTGATTAAAATGGTACAATACTAACTTTAAATTAAAGTTTCAAAATATCCATAAGCACATGCACTAAATCAATACACATAGAGAGAAAAGAAGCATATAAATTATCACTTAAAACTAGTAGTAATGTAAAAGGCCATAGAGAGAGTAAGATAATTACCCCAAATGAGTGTACCTCTCACAATGATAAGGTAATTACCCTTCATGAGTGTACCTCTGATAATGATAAGGTAATTACACCTAATGAGTGTACCTCTCATAAAACGATAAGGTAATTACGCTTAATGAGTGTACCTCTCACAATGATAAGGTAACCCTTAGCAAGTGTACCTCTCATAGTGATAAGGTTATTACCCTTAATGAGTGTACCCTTAATGAGTGATAAGGTTATTACCCTTAATGAGTGTACCTCTCACAATGATAAGGCATGCAATTTAAATGAGCATGATTTGGGGGGGGGGATGTTAAAGATTAAGTCTACTCTATTTAGCATATAGTCACTATATAAAGAGCGTAGAGGGAATATGAATAAGAGGAGCTTATACAAGGAAGTGGCTACCTTGTTTAGATTATGTTGCTTACATAATCAAGTACAAGAGTAGCACAAGCCATACCACAAATGGGATGGTCTCCATCAATAAACACCTCAAAGCATTGTAGCTATTTATACAATAGTGATGTGTGGATGTAGGCTAATAATGGGGTGGTCTCCATCAACAAACACCTCAAAGCATTGTAGCTATTTATATAGTAGTGATGTGTGGATGTAGGCTAATAATGGGCACGGCCACTTTTTTCCTCCTTAGGAGGTTTTTTTCCCCGAGCGTATGTACGCACTCTTATGAGTACGTGCAAGTGACCTTGTCATGTCACTTCACTTATTCTCATCAATTGTTGTGCTACCATCTATCTCTCCTTGCATGTTGCATCTATATGTGTGTTGCAACGTTGATCTCCACTCCAATAATTGGTATCAAAGCAGGTACTCTTTACCCTCACCCCTTTGTCATCTTCTCCTTGAGTTGCTCTTTTGATCCTCTCAGATTGAGCTATCCTCTTTAGGTGGAGAAGGATTTCCTTCATCAATCATCAGTGATCTATTGGCATATCGTTTTTTCAAACAACCTCAAGTTTGGTTTCACTTTCATCAACATCAATACAAATAGGGTGCTAAAATTTGAAGGTTGGGTTACCCTTCCAAAGGGAGGTTATTTCTTCACAAGAACAGTAGAAAAAGATGTCCATGATAAGTTTTTCTCTTCACGTAGAAATGGAGGTGTAACATGAATGATGAGCCCTGTAAATGCAATTAATGAAACCATCATTGTCGATTTAAATTGACAAGTGAACATGACATGGGATTTCATGACATAGTATGATAAATCAAGGACAGGGGAGTAGCTCAGCCCAGTGGTAAAGCTTTGGCTTTAGAAGCTGGGAGTGTGAGTTCAACACTCGTTCTTGCATCTCCTACACCATAAGGTGTGGGGTTTAATACCTCCTCTGAATACCCAAAAAAAAACGTGGGGGTGGGGACGATAGCCGATGGATAAAGTGGCGCCCCTACTCCTCCCTAAAAGTGGCGCCCCTACTCCTCCCTAAAGTGGGTTCGATTCTTACTTTTTAAAAAAAAGTTTGGCGAATTAGAAATTACTATGTACCCCATCTTTACAAGGCACCACTTCAAACGGCGAGCGAGCGGGGTTTAAACTTGCAACCTCATGCATGGACTTCAAACACCCTAACAACTGGGTTGCCCAATGCCCACCTCTCTCCCAAGGGGTGAAAAATAAAGGGGGGAAAAAACCAAGTGTTGCCCCATTACCCATTCTGTTGTTCAGACCAAATAAGAGAGATTAGACCCTAATCATAATTATCCCTTTCCCGCCCAAAACCCCAACAAGCAGAGCTCAATTGTAAAGCTAGACTGTGCTTTTGCTCTCGATGACTTCCACGTAGTCTCTGCAACAAAGCAGGCGAGCAAAACAAGGGAGGCCATGGCCAGAACCAAGCAAAGACCCCACAGGTCTAACGCGGTTGCATCGTCCTCCAATGCTGAGACAACAGGTTTTTTCTATGTTTTTGTTAGCCCTCTTGGGTCTGCTCAGAGTTGAGGCTTATCTTTTAGACCTCCCATGCATACAGTGAAGAATTTGGCTTGCCCCCCGCACAAAACAACAAAACACACACACACACACACACACACACACACACACACACACACACACACACACAACCCTGCTCCCCCCCGACATTACCGACATTAACAAGCTAACATGGTTTCTGTGGAAAACCCATTTTTGTTTTTGAGAGATTAAGCACTATATTAGATGCCAGGGTTTGAACCAGGCCACAGTGGGTAGTTTCGCTTGAAAAAGAAAACATTATTCTTATCTACATACATGTATGAACATCAAAGCCTAAGATAAATAAATTTGTTAATCGAGAAGTCTATGGATGCATGACAGTACAACGCCAACCACATGTATGAGAGGGGAAAATGGAGAACAGGAACACATACATTCTGAAGATAATCTGGCATGTGCACATTCCATCTTTCTAGTTAACTCAGGAGAAGCCTTAAAGAATAAAACAGAAGGTCATGTGTAACATGTGTACTCATCTACGTACCACTAATTTTGGTTGAAGGGAAATTGAAAGGCCATGTGTAGCATGCGTTCTACTTATGTAGGCTAAGTTGCATTGTTTTTGGATGCAGGAAGTAGCCGGCTTCGCTTAGGCCGTAGTAACAGTGCACCTCCAACTTCTCCTGCAACACCCTCTAACATCCCGCCTAATCGCCAACGCAAACCTCATCGGTTCAGGCCTGGCACGGTGGCTTTAAGGGAAATCAGACACTACCAAAAGACTGTCCACTTTCTAGTTCATCCTCTACCCTTTGCAAGATTGGTAACCAAGAGATCCTTATACTGTAAACTATGCAATTTTTCATAGCTTCACATTTGGAGCTTGCATTTAGTCATGTCTTGGCCTTTGTGATTGATTCATACAGGTTAGAGAAGTGGCAGCTCAATTTTCAGACACAGTAACCCGTTGGACTGCAGAGGCACTGGTGGCTTTGCAGGAGGTAAGGAAAACTTACTACTTGAGGCAGCCTAGAGATGTTTGTAGGCCTTATTGTGAGAACCTGTTTGCTGAAAGTGCCATGTTAATGCAGGCTGCTGAAGACCACCTGGTGCATCTGTTCGAGGACACTAATTTATGCGCTATTCACGCAAAACGTGTCACCATAAGTAAGATTTTCCTTCCATTTGGTTATCTTCATTTATGTCAAAGCCAATGCATGTGCCTCTTGGCATTCTAAATATCATATCTTGCTTATTGAGTTACTCTATGAAAGCTTAAATGTCTTAAATTGGAGTTACTTTAAAAGCATCTCATGAACCATAAAAAATCATTGTTTTTTCAAACACAGGAGTATGTCATGGCAAACTTATTCAAGCAGAAAAAGCCTTATTTGCTTTCAGCAACACAGTGATGGCACGTGGAAAATGATCCTTGATGTTATTTGGGGTAAATTTGTTTCCTTGCCTGTGGCAAAAGTAGATGATGATCTGTGGCTAAACTTGGTTTTGGCTAACTGTATAGGTGGCTAGTCATATTCTAGGATAACCTGGCATCTCTTGCTGTGTCAATCCATTGATGCCAGTAACTTCCTACCAAGGAACCACGTATTTTGTGCGCCTGGTATGGCGTGAGCAGCTTCTAGCCTATGCAGTGCTATAAGAGGTTTTTAATCCCAGCCTCTTGCCTTCTCTTGAGGTACTGTACAGGGTAGATTAGGTGAACTTTGCAGGCCATTGTTAGCCCATTTGTATAAATGGTCACAAGTGCACACTCAGATAGGGATGCACTAGGTTAGTGTAGGTGCTCTACACGTGAAGAGACAGCTTGGGGGCCTTCTTGGGAACCCCATTAAGTGCCATGTGTACATTGCCACGTTGCTTCATCTAAAAGAGGTTGACGAGTGGTGATGCAAGAGGAGCACATAGAGAAGTATGGGATCTCTAAATGCATGGTTGGATGGATATAATCAGCAAGAATCCCTCATAGTTTGTTTACATGGGTTCCTGGTGAAGATCAGGTCAATGAAATTAACTTCTAGGTATATGCAGGAGGTAACAATCTCTACATAATACCCTCTGCATATGTGAAGGTATAAGAGCATAACCTTGGACTTGCCAAGGTTCACTGTGAGGTCGTGCTGCTTACATAAAACCTGTATTGCCACCAAGTGTCACTGAAGCCCCTCCACTGAATCTGGTTTCAACACTCTGCTATCTGCATATAGCAGGATAGGGACCAATGTGTCAACTAGTGAGAAGCTTGGGCCAAGTCTGTCAATGAAGTCAGAGATCGTATCTATATATATGCTAAAGAGGGCATCCTTGTTTCACCCAATCATGCTAGTGATCTTTGCAGACATGCCTCCAGGTGCTTTGAGTCTCCTTGTAACTGACTCATACAATGTCATGACTCCCCATGTCATCTCCAGTGGGAAGGCCAGCTCTTGAAGTCGTCTTTAAAGCTAAAAGATGTGCCCGTGAGACTATCAAATAGTCCACAAAGTAACAGGAAACTCATTGCTTGTGGGACCTAGCCTCCTTAGTGATGACTGTCAATGTGAATATATGATCTAGTGTAGAGTGTCCTCAAGAAGTGTGTTGGCCCTTTGGTGCTTCTGTGCTAGAGAACCGATCTCGGTTTCTTGCACTGATCTGTATATCTTGGCCAATGTTTGGCTAATCATGACGGTGTAGTAATTATTAGGGTCCAAGGTGTGCTCAGCCTTGTGGATTGGGACAATGGTGTGACCATAGACTGGGGGGGGGGGGCGGGGGGGGGGGGGGGGAAATCTTGGCAAAGGGCCATTTGTAGCTAATGGATGTTGTTCAAGAATTATTGTTGAGCTGTGTCTACTAAGTTTTCTATATCACAAGCAACTTGGCAATGGATGTATTTTGGAATGCATTGTAAAAGTCTGTGTGTCTAATGTTTTATCCTGTTCGGCTAGGAAACTATGGAATGATTGCTTGAAAGATTCCTTCATTCAGGGAATTCAAAGAACATATGGTTTTCAATGAACACTGGCTAGTCCTCAAGTTAAATTTGAGTTTTTCCACTGTCTTATTGTACCCTTTTGTTGTCAATCTTGTAAGCAGTGACAAAAGACATGCAACTTGCACGGCGTTTGCGAGGAAGCACTATTGACAGGCCTTGGTGATATCACCTGTCACTGATGCTGTCTATGAAATGCTAGTTTGGATGATATGTTAAAATGACTGATCCCTTCTTCTGCAAGTTCATGTCATATATACATCACCATGTGAAGAGCTATTTCAGAGCCTGGGGTTTGCAGTCTAATCTTGTTCTCTATTTCTATGCATCCCAGCCTTGCTGTCAGTGAGCACAGGGCTAAGAATATTTTAGAAGCGGCAGGAAATAAATTCTCTTTTTATCACTGCAGTTGGGTATGCAAAATATCCCCATTTGTAGCATTTTCTTTACCACTTTTTGGGGATTATAGTACCATAAAACTTGTAGAATAGCTACTAAACACGTTCATTAGTAGAACATGTAGTATGTAGTAACCATGGATGCATTTAGAGCCATTGTTAGTTTTAAAGCTGAATTTGATTTAGGAAGCCTCTAGATGGATGCCACTGCAGAGGCATTGACCACCTTGAATGAAAGATGTGTCTGACTATGCAAGTTGCTTTGTAAATGGGAAAGAAAAGTTATTCGTGACATTTGCAGAACTACTTTGTCCATCAAAGGAACACATATCAATCAAATAACAGCTCAAGGGACCGAAGGTTTCATCAGAGGAACACTGACCAATCAAATCAGGTTTCATCAAGGATGAATAAAGCCTAGTATTCTTAAACGTCTTACACACATGGAAATAAGGTTTGCAAGGTTAGCCCTTTGGAAGTTGATAATTATGGACTTTACTCTAGTTAAGCTTGCATTGTGAGGACAATTGTGGTGGCTGTCTAGGGTAGTAAATTTAAGAGTAACTAAGACCGGGTAGTAAATTTAAGAGTAACTAAGACCATATTAGGGAGTTTGAGAAAATCCCAATTTTCATTTTGCAAGATTAAAAAATGGGGACATGATAAACTCTCTTAAGATTTGTCAAAACCTCTTCATGTGACATATCATTGGAAAGCTCTTGAAAAGTAAGTTCTAAACCCAAATTCTTTGACAACTTTAGTATTGGTATACTCAAGATACACCAAAAACTAGATTGACAAGAAAATTTTCAAAGTAATCGAATTTTTTCAAATTTCTAATATGGTCTTAGTTACATGTAGACATGTCAAAGCACATGGATGTACAAGAGAAGAGATTCTTGAAGGGTCACCTTTGGTACTAACCACTTAATAAATGCGGATGGAGATGAAAGGAATTAATAAAAGATTCACATTGACAAAGAGGTTGATATAAGTACAATCTACTCCACAACTTTTCATATGAAAGTTCAAGAGCGTAAGAAGGGCTAAATAGAGGGTTGATGAGGGTGTTTGTAGGCATATGGTAATCTTGGAAGACTTGCATTGCACCCACTCTGAATATTGAGAAAGTTAAGAGTTGTGAGGTCTTAAGTTTGTGTTGTATACAAATGTTGCACAGTGGATAAATTGACATCATTGAGCGTTCAATAGGAGTTGATTGGTGGGACCTGAAGAATTGGTCGGAAGACATAGGTCGATAGAAAAAAGTCGGTACACCAACAATGAGACAACACAGGTGGTAGCGCACATGTGCGTCCATTGTAATAATATGTACTTTGTTATAACAGTCTATTAACAGAATGAATCTTATAATAGTAGGCAACGGTTGGAAGGGATAAGAAGAAGGACCTTCTAAGATAGCAAAGAGGGAGGTAGTTAGTAGTTAAAAGGTAGATATATAGAGAGATAGAAGGGATTGATAGGCAAAGAGAGTTAATTTGGAGCATAGAGCATT
This sequence comes from Cibotium barometz, assembly GCF_041138505.1. Taxonomy (NCBI): domain Eukaryota; kingdom Viridiplantae; phylum Streptophyta; class Polypodiopsida; order Cyatheales; family Cibotiaceae; genus Cibotium; species Cibotium barometz. The sequence continues at coordinate 19,701,708 of NC_141048.1, forward strand.
GTACAAGTCTGTTAGTAGTACAAGTCCTTGAGCATTATTTCATTGTGTACTGTTTGAGTGAGTAAAGAGAGAGAGAGAGAGAGAGAGAGAGAGAGAGTGAGCGAGCATTGTGGTTTTGTGTGCGCATTCTATTTGAGCTGATAGCTAGTGAGTTTCGAATTTATTGGGCTTAGGCATTGATAGAATTACCTCTGACAAGTGGCACTGTCTTGTCTGTCGATCTGACTAACTGACACTTTGGCGATCCTGTTGCTTTCCATCTCACCATTCTCTCATGAAGGCGACATTCTAGCGCAACACTTCAAAAGGGGAGAGAAACTTCTTGTAGAATCAATATCAAGACAGCTCATCACCTAGCCTGTGCGGAATCAACTGCACCATCAATGTGTTCTGCTTGGCTTGGCAAAAAGCGCTCCACACCTCCTCGCAATCCATTAGCATTCAAATGGCTTATCAAGGAGGCAAAGAGTATCCAACATACAAGGGTAAGAAGTTTGAAAACCCCGACACCCACGTCATGAAGTTCGAGGCTGTTTGGAAGGTAAGTCACACTCGTGCTAATGTTCGTGTTGAAAGGAAGTGGGGTCAGTTCCATGCCACATTCGGGGACATACCCACTGAATGGGTATCCTAGTATGATTTGGACTACTTTCGCACTTTCCATGCACTCATCAAAGAAGCCTTCCTCAAAAGATTCAGAGCTGTCAAAACTAACTTTGAATTGTAGGATAAGCTGCGAAGCTTGAAACAAAAGCTGCTCTACAGAAGAAGATTACTCTCTCTAGTAGTTGATAGACCATTTGAAGCAATTCTTGCGGACTGGCTCCTGCATGGTCTTAACAAAAAACTCAAACCAACATTGGCAGCAGCAACATTGACGTTGAAGGGTTAACGTTAAAGGGGAAGTAGATACATGGAGCAATATTGGATGGAGGCTTCATCGCCCCACCCCCGAGGCAACGATACGAGGAATATTTCCTCAGATACTAGGTCCATCATTAGTGGGCAGTGGTCGGTGGTCACTGGGCCGCGTTCTTGATGCACGGGCGGTGACTGTGCCTATGTAGTGTAACCGTCCTCGTGGTATACGCGTCTACCACACCGCCTACAATACTATATATGGACATGGTTGCCATGAGCTAAGGCATCCAAGGCTTGTGAGTATCCACCCCCTTCTACACCTCATACATACTCCATCCAGAGTCTTGTCTAGATCGCCATCTAATCTCTACTTGAGAGCGCACGGGTGGACAACACCATCACTTGTACCTCCTTGGTATAATCAAAATTTTAAATTCTCTCCATTGTGTATCTATTGCATTGTCTATTATGCTTTGTCTTGCTATCTCTTTCCGCTGTGCCATATTCTTATATCCTCAAAGACAATTCAATTGCAGCAGTGCCAATTTCATGTATGAAAACATCATAAAGAGGTTTGGATGCCCAGTGGAGCTGGTCAGTGACCAAGGAGGACACTTCATCAACGAGGTGATTGAGAAGCTAACTCCAGTAGCACATGATCCTCCACAAAAAGTCAACTGTTTATTATCTATAGGTAAACGGTCAAGCAGAGTCCACAAATCAAGTATTGAAGTGGATCCTCGTAAAAATAGTAAATCAGAATAGAACTGATTGGGATGAGAAGCTACACTTCGCACTCTGGGCGTTTCGAACAACATACAAGGTAAGCACTGGATTCACCTCATTTTCATTGGTCTATGGCTTAGAAGCATGGAGTATGTGGTTCCAAGCCTCAAAATACGATGGAGTATGTGGTTCCAAGCAATAGTTCCAATGGAGTATGTGGTTCAAAGCTCGAATAACACCCGAGTGAGCTCAAAATACGATGGATAGGTCCATACTAAAGAGCCAAAAAATTAAGCTTCGGCACATTCAGTGTTTGAAACACTAAGCATGGAAATGCTACCCAAGCCTGTCAAAAGATTCAGACTTAGACCCTATAGAGAAAGAATGGACGGAGCAACTAACCGGTCGTGACCACAGAGGCAAAACAAAAATCCGATGCACAATGATGTCGATCCCCATCTACACGGTGCAACCAGATGAGGACACGTGCACAACACTCCGATTGGGCGACATCAAATGGAGAGCATATGCATGATGCCAAGAAAAGGTATGGGAAAGTGGCACAAAGAGCAGTAAGTACAACATAAAATATTACACACACATGTGGGAATCATGACATTCTTGGGCAGCACCAATGTTGACTCCCATGATGTGGATATTGAGGTAGAGCTCTCTAAAGTCGGTAAGGAATACTTTGTTGCCACACGCTACGATCCAGAGATGCAAAGACATTCTAGATTTTATCTCGTCATGATCTGTTTGCTTGTAAAAAACACCAACATCAGCAGAATCAACTAGAGACTGTTGGTAGCAGTGGAACATGGCCAAAAGGTGAATTGGGCAGCATTGGTGGCTAAAACTATGCAACAGCAGCAAGCTCATAAGCTGCGACTATCTGGAGGTCACACAAATATGGTGGGATATTTGAAAGCCTTGGCACAACTCGGTGAGTTGGAGAAGGATAGCTCCACTGCAACCCAAGAAAGTGTGCAGAAGCATAAGGAAGAAGAAGCAGCGAGGAAGAGACTAGAGGAGGAGTCTTAGAGGCAAAAGCTAGAAGAAGAAGTAACCAAAAAGAAACAAGTGGAGGAAGCTGACAGGCAAAAGCTAGCTGCAGAGGCAAAACAAAAACTCCTCGTAGAGCCAAATCTGAAGCAAGGTTGACTAAAGAAATAGAACACAAACGCATTGTAAGTAAATCTACAGCCAAGGACAAAGCAGACACTGCCGCCACAGAAGCTACCAAAACAACAGAAGAAGAAGCCTCCAAAGTGTCTTAGACTTCTTCAAAAAAATTTAAATGGTCTTAGCACATCACCACTCTCAAACCAAAAAAGCAAAAGGAGACCCAGGCATCCAAAGAGCAACAAAGGCAACAACTTGAGGACATAGGCAAGCATTTGGTCAAAAGTGGACTGTCCCCAAGCAATGAGCAAGTGGCTGAAGCATCAGCACAGGGGGAAAACCACAGAACATCGTTAGGTGATAGGCTGAGCAGAAGGAGGCAAACATCTGACTTAGTAGCACACAATATTCTCACAGCATTGGAAAACATTGCCAATTATGTCATGGACAAGCTAGAGAATGAAGAAAGATTTGCAAAGATAGATCAAGTAGAAAACAGATAAAGCATTGGGCCATGCATATGCAAAGATGGATAGGCAAAATGTGAGACTCATATAGCTTGAAGAGCAGGTGGTGGATGTTGAGATATCGAGCTCATCTAATGAGGCGGTGGACACTGATGACCCGCCTGGGGGATAGGCCCCACACTTACACCACTGGCATGGTTGGTGAGATCTTGGGTGATATGCGGCCAGTGGGATGACAGGCTGTGTGACAGCCATTCTAGAGACTGGCATAGTTATAGCGCCAGCTCATTTAGTCGGGTTCACAATATAGAGAACCCGTGTATGTATTGGTTGACTACGTTTCATATTATGAGTACTCTTATTCTTGTATATGGTGTGTTGAGTGTTGAGTGAAGAAGAAGAAGATTTCAGCCTCTCACCTTGTGTGTTCTCTATTAGGGTTTTGTGAGTGTGTGTGTGTGCTTGCAAGAGCTCAAGCTCTCTTCCCCCCTACATCTTTTCATGGTATCAGAGCCTGGTTCGTGCTAAAGGCTGAGCTACAAGCAAGAGAACCACAGGAAGCGGTACGAGGATAAGAGCTTCAACTACTCCTCCCTCTTTGTGTTGGTGACTACACCCTTGTCGTCGGGAGCTCTACGGAAGGCACCGGCAACGATCTCTGATTGAGGAGCTTTCTTCGCGGGAGTAAAGCTATACGACAACTATACGGAAGACACTGTGGGTGCTACAAAGAGGTCTACAGTTGCCATTGGGTGTATGTATGCACATTTAAGTCACTGGTTGTGACATTTGAGAGTACTACAGTACCGCTGTGCAGAAAATACAGCAGGTTGTGCAGAAAAACCAGAGTGCAGTTTTTGGTAAAATTGTGTGTTTAGCAAGATGTCAAATGATGGGATAACCCAGATTGTGGCTGAGAAGCTTGATAAGAATAACTTCCATGCTTGGAGGTTCAGGTTGACGAACTTCCTGATGGGAAAAGGCTATTGGGACTACATAGAAGGTGAGCATGAAGAGGCACCGGAGATACCGGATATAAATCCAACTGCTCTGCTGCTGCAGATGTGAAAGAGTTTAAAGACTGGAACCAAGGAGCAAGGAAGGTTATGTATTGGCTATCCATCAGGACACCATGATTGGGCACATTCAAGATGCCAAGTCCCCCAAGGAGGCGTGGGACACCTTGGTAAAGCTTTACGAAACAAATACCAAGGCACGTAAGATACAGTTGAAGAATGAACTTCATACTGTGGAGAAAAAGAGCATGTCTGTGAATGACTATGCGCTGAAGATAAAGGGTATTGTGGAATCCCTTGCATCTATTGGTGTGTCAGTAGATGATGATGACAGGTGAAATCTACGTGGTCTCAGGCCACAATACAAGGCGTTTAAGACGTCCATTCAGACTCGGGAAAACATTCCCACCTTTACAGATTTGGTGTCTATGCTGATTATCGAAGAGAAGAGCTTGGGTGAAGACCAGCAGCCTTCATAAAGCAAAAACAGTTCAGAGCAACAGGCCTTCTACACGAGTTCAGGAAGAGGACGAGGTAGAGGAGGCCGTGGACGTGGTCAAGGAGGTGGCCGAACAGGTAATCAGAATTATGGCCAGCAGCAATAGCAACAACAGTCCCAGAATCAACAACAACAACAACACGCAGGTGGAAGAGGCAAATTCAGAGGCAGGGGGAGTCAAAGAGACCATGGAAATTGGCAAAGGCAATATAATGATGCACGTGAATGCTATTATTGTGGTAAGCCTGGACATGTGCAGGCAGAATGCCATAAGAAGCACGCTGACATGCAAAATGGAAAAGTGCAGCAAAACAACTATGCATCCTCAAGCAGAAATAATGAGGATAATGAAAGGTTGTTTGTTATGCAGCATGTCGTGAATGCCATGTCTGAAAATGTTGATGCAACACAAAAAGATAATGTATGGTATGTGGATTCAGGCGCTTCGAACCACATGACGAGTCATGGGGAGTGGTTGAAGGAGATGAAAAACCTGGAAAGACCAGGTTTTGTGGAAACAGGGGATGACACTGCTCATCCAATTGCCCACGTTGGAGATGTGCCATTGTCTATGCAGGATGGCAAAGTGAAGTACCTTGCAGATGTACTTCATGTACCGAACATAACAAAGAATCTGGTTTTAGTTGGCCAGATGATTGAGCAGGGTTTGCAGGCTCGGTTTAACCCTGATGGGTGTTATGTTGAAGATTTCAAAGACAAGTGCAGGTTGGTTGCAAAAGGCAACAGAGTGGGCATAATGTTTACATTAAATATAGACATGCCTGAAATGAGTGCTGCGATGTTTGCAAATGGTTCAGGAATTGTTACAGACACAGACATTTGGCATAAAAGGATTGGACATGTAAATGTGCAGAGAATGAAGTCTATGCAGACAAAAGGAATTGTGACAGGGTTGCCAAAATTTAAAGTGGAAGGTATGCAGAAAATATGTGAAGCATGCCAATTTGGGAAGCAAACAAAGCATGTGTTTCCACGTAACAGATATGTGAGCAGAAATGTACTAGATGTTGTGCATTCAGATGTATGGGGTCTTACGAAGACCATATCTATGGGAGGCTGCAGGTATTATGTGACTTTCATTGATGACCACACAAGGAAAGTGTGGGTATATTTCATGAAGGAGAAGAGTGAGGTGTTCACTCACTTTCAGAATTTCAGAGTTTTGGTTGAAAAGCAAACAGGGAAATATGTAAAGTGCCTAAGGTCAGATGGAGGGAGAGAGTACTTCTCCAATGAGTTCTTTGAATTTTTGAAGAAGAATGGTATTTGGAGACAGTTCACATGCAGATACACTCCGCAGCAAAATGGAGTTGCTGAGCGGAAAAACAGGCACATTGCTGAGATTGCGCGAGCATTGATGGAAGAGAAAAATATGCCGCATAGCTATTGGGCTGAGGCTGTTTCTACAGCAGTATACATCATGAACAGGACTCCAAGTGCAGCCATACATGATGTAACTCCAGAGGAGAGGTTTACTGGCAAAAAACCAGATTTGTCTCATCTGAAAGACTTTGGATGCATTGCATATGTGCATGTGCCAGATGAGCTGAGAACTAAGCTAGATCCGAAAGCTGAAAAATGTGTGTTTATTGGATATTCCCTTGAGCAAAAGGGATACAGGTGTTATAACCCTGCTACACGTGAGTTGAGGGTAAGCAGGGATGTTGTCTTTGATGAGATGAGCAGCTAGTATGCTGCTGAAAAAGAAGCTGTTGGTGCTGATTTGAGTGGAAGTGTGGTTGCACAGAATGCAGTTCAGCAATCACAGTCTTTGAGTGGACCAGGAGAGTCCTCATCTAGTGGGTCTATTGATAGACCATGGAGTGGCAGGCTGCGTCATAATACCAGCCCTGCAAATGTGATTACTACATCACGTAAAGGAAAAGAGAAAGTGGTTGAGCCCCTTGGTATGCCTGACATTTCTGCAGGGCATTCGATGGAGAGTCTAGTGGCTCAGATATGAGCCTTGATGAGGAGCTTGGGATCCCAACTATGAGAACACCTGGTGTAAAGAAGGCTATGGAAGCCATGAATGAAAAGCTGCGAAGATCTGGGAGAGTGAAAAATCCTGTGCAGAGATTTACCTATGATGGTTATGTGGCACATCACTATGCATATATGGCAAAGGTTGTGCAGGTTGTTGAGCCCACATGCATTGATGAGGCTGTTGGAAATGTGTGTTAGGAGAAAGCTATGGATGAGGAGATGGATGCACTACATGGAAATGAGACTTGGGATTTAGTGCAATTGCCCGAAGGCAAGAAAGCCATTGGATGCAAGTGGGTGTACAAAGTTAAACATAACAGTGATGGAAGCATAAACAGGTACAAGGCTAGATTGGTAGCCAAAGGATATGCGCAGACATATGGGATTGATTATGAGGAAACTTTCAGCCCAGTTGCCAAGATGGCAACAGTGAGAGTTGTGATAGCAGTGGCTGCGTCAAAGCAATGGTCCTTACATCAGATGGATGTAAAGAATGCATTCTTGCATGGGGATTTGCAAGAAGAGGTGTATATGCTGCAGCCACCTGGATATGAGGATGTGGGTCACCCCGAGCATGTTTGCAGGTTGAAGAAAGCCTTGTATGGCTTAAAACAAGCACCAAGAGCATGGTCTGACAAGATTTCTGAATATCTTGTCACTATTGGCTTTCATGTAGCTAATGCAGATTTCTTGCTGTATGTGAGACATGGTGATAGAGGAGTTGTGCTTGTTGTCATCTATGTAGATGACTTGATCATTAGGGGGGACCATGATGCAGAGATCTTTGATGTAAAGATCTTGCTTAGACAGAAGTTTGAGATGAAGGATCTGGGGGAGCTCAGATATTTCTTGGGCATTGAGGTGATTAGGTCACCACATGGTATTGGATTACTGCAGAGACAGTATGGCTTGGACATGTTGTCCAAGTATGGTATGACAGGCTGTAAGCCTATTTCCGTGCCATTGGATCAGAATGGCAAGTTGAGTGCAGATTCAGGAGAGATCTTGGAGGATCCTACTATGTACAGACACATAGTAGGAAGAAGTTTGATCTACATGACGATCACCAGACCAGATTTGAGCTATGCTGTTGGGTTGGTGAGTCAGTTTATGCAGGTTCCACGGAAACCGCATTTGGATGCAGTGAGACGCGTACTGAGGTATGTGAAGTCTACTTTGCATTGTGGACTATTCTATGAGACTGGGACAGAGATATGTGTACATGGGTACACAGATGCTGATTGGGCTGGTAGTATCTCAGATAGAAGATCTACCAGTGGATTCATGTTTTCTTTGGGGAGTGCTGCTATGACTTGGAGCAGCAAGAAGCAGCCTACGGTTGCTCTATCGAGTACAGAGGCCGAGTACAGAGGAGCTGCTATGGCAGCATGTGAGGTAGCTTGGTTGAGAAAGCTACTTGCAGATTTGGGTCTATCAGTGGATAGACAAGTTATCATTTTCTGTGACAACATTAGCAGTATACAGTTGGCCAAGAACCCAGTCTTTCATGCTCGTAGCACATAGAGGTCCACTACCACTTCGTCAGAGAGAAGGTCTTGGCAGGAGATCTTGACCTTGTTCATGTCAGCACAGAGGATCAGGTAGCTGACATCTTCACCAAAGCATTGGGTACAAAGAAGCTCCGCAGATTCAGGGCTTCGCTTGGTGTACATGAGATGGAGTTGAGCTCGAGGGGGAGTGTTGAGATATCGAGCTCATCTAGTGAGGCGGTGGACACTGATGACCCACCTGGGGGGATAGGCCCCACACTTACACCACTAGCATGGTTGGTGAGATCTTGGGTGATATGCGGGCAGTGGGATGACAGGCTGTGTGACAGCCATTCTAGAGACTGGCATAGTTATAGCGCTAGCTCATTTAGTCCGGTTCACACTATAGAGAACCCGTGTATGTATTGGTTGAGTACCTTTCATATTATGAGTATTCTTATTCTTGTATATGGTGTGTTGAGTGTTGAGTGAAGAAGAAGAAGATTTCAGCCTCTCACCTTGTGTGTTCTCTATTAGGGTTTTGTGAGTGTGTGTGTGTGCTTGCAAGAGCTCAAGCTCTCTTCCCCCCTGCATCTTTTCATGGAGAAAAAGGCATCTCCCAAAATAAGGTCCATAAAGAAGATTGACACAGCAGCATCACCCCACGAGACCATCACGGTCAAAAAACTACAATAGCTGTGCAATTTGAAGGAAGAAAACTCCAAGATGACTTCCTAGCTACAAAAAACTCAATAGGAGCTGGCAACTACCAAGGAAGAAGCCAGCAAACCACAGGAAAAACAAGAGGAGCTAATAGAGGCCATAAAGAAACAACTGGTGGACCTGCAGAGCAGCAGCACAAAGAAATTCACATCAAGGACACCAAGTTGTGGAAAGCTACCTAGATGGCACTGGACCTGCAAAAGCTTTGAACACAACTCTGATGCAAGAACAAAGCTAACATAGAAAGCTGCATGAAGAACTGCTGATAACTAGACAACAGTTGTTTGTGAACAACAACTTCGTCAGCTGCTGCCACGAACAATCAATTACACATCCTCTATGGTAGCTGTTTAATCTTCAACAATAGGCGCATCAGCGAGATAAGGCACGGGTAGTAGAATAACTGAGGGCCAGAGCACAAAACTTGGAATACATCGCCTACTCGCTTGTGAAATTCAAATATCAGTACGAAGGTGAAGACTGGGACTTGCCTATCAACCCCTACAAGAAGCTAGATGATTTCCTCCATAAGTACAAACTAGAGGAACGATCTGCATCCCTAGCCCCATAAAATCCTCATCAGTAGATCCAAAATGATGGTGCACAGCTGTTACATGGCATGAAGAAGAAGAATCGAACATTTGTGAAGAACGAGAGGCCCTGAGTAGCTAGACCTAGCCCACAAATACAAATATCTACTAAACTATTCTTTCATTCTTTAAATTATCAAGTTGCCCATGGTGACGTAGAAAGATTTTTTGATCTGATTCAACCCCAAGATAACAGGGGGGTTTATGATGTGACCCCCACAGGAAGTAGACAAATATTAGAGACATAATAGAAAGTCACGCATATCAACCCCCCAACCACCTCCACCTTTTCATCAAACCTTTCGAGTAGCTCTTGGCACACAGAGCCAACGGGCGTGCTAGGTGTTGAGCATCCGACAGGAGTTGACTGGTGGGACCTGAAGAACTGATCGGAAGACATAGGCCGACAGTAAAAGGAGGCTAGCACACCAACAGTCAGGCATAGACGCCAGCACACACGCACACCCATTGTAATCAGGCTGACAGTAAAAGGAGGCTAGCACACCAACAGTCAGGCACAGATGCAAGCACACACACACACACCCATTGTAATCATATGTACTTTGTTGTAATAATATGTTAGAATGAGTCTTGTAATAGTAGGCAATGATTGGAAGGGACAGGAAGAAGGACCTTCCAAGAAGGAGGTAGTTAGCAATTAGAAGATATATATAGAGAGAGATAGAAGGGATCAGTAGGCAAAGATAGTTAATTTGAAGCACATAGCATTGTACGAGTCTATTAGTAATACAAATCTTTTGATCATTATTTCATTGGGTACTGTTTGAGTGAGCAGAGAGTGAGAGAGTGAGCATTGTGGTTCTATGTGCGCTTTCTGTTTGTGCTGATAGCTAGTGAGTTTCTAACCCATTGGGCTTAGGCATTGACGGAATTACCTCTAACCAGTGGTGTTGTCTTGCCTGTCAGTTTGACTAGCTGCCGCCGAGACAGACATTGCTTCTAAAGAACAAAGACCTAAAGAATGACTACTTGTGTGCAAAATGGAGAGGCTATCACTTTCATTGAAGATGAAAGACAATGATGTGGTACTATCAGATACTGAAAGCTGGAAAAATTAGATGGTAAGTTGATGAAATAGAAATGGAATGCATCATGAAAAAATTGAGGGGTTATATCACCAGATATAAAGACCTTTGGCTTCTAATCCTCTTGATGCAATCATTACATTTAAATCCATAAAATTTATCTTGAATTGATAGTTATAACAATTTGGCCTCAATTAGTTTGGATCTCACGTAGCTTCACCATTGCTACATCCTTGGCATGAGGTTGATATCAACCTCATGGGCCAAGAAAGTGCGACACTTCAGTAGGTTGGCTATTGAGAGTGTCAGATAGTTATTTCTTAGTATAGATATCGAAATAGCACCAAAGTCCTATATAAGCATGAGGAAGGCTCATAATTTGATGTTGAGGATGCCTTGTGTGGGTTTGGATCTCACACCAGTCCTTAGGTGAGTGTATAGCAATTGAGCTTTGAAGGGTGGCACCATAAGTGGTATGGGACATGCCTTGTGTGGGTTTGGATCTAGACTAGTCTCGAGGTGAGTCATGTGCAGCTAAGCTTAGCTTTGTAGGCTAGTACCACCTGTGGCATGGGACTTGCATGGTGGTGATCGTTTAAGAAGTGGTGCATTATATCTCTCTCCCAAGCTGGAAGCCTAAGGTTGGGAGGTGAGTCTTCGTACTGCCTTCCTTGTGTTGAATATACTTATGTGTGTGTGCATGCTATAGATTGCATGATGATTATAGGGTAACATCATCACAGTTGGTACTAGCGCGAGGCTTGCACCAAAAGAAGAGACAAGAAGTGAGGTATGCTTGTTAATTTGCTTGGAATTTCCTCTTCCTAGAACTTCTAGAAGGAAAGAGATCTTGACTCAATGCTATGCGTTCTTTTTTTAATGTAAAAGCTATCTAACAAAGCCTACTCAAGTTGTAAAGCAAGGGAGAGTAACATCTAGGGTTTAGAAAAAGAGAGGTTAGCTTTATCCTTGAGCATACTTAACTTTTGAAAAATCCACCTCATCTTCAGAGGAGAGGAAAAAATTCCCCTTTTGATATTTTAAAAAATAGTAGTAATAGAATGAAAATATGAAGAAAATGCTTGGTTCAAAATTGCCTTTTTCTCTTAACCCATGGTGAGAAGGATTCATGTCATCATTGCACATGCAGATTCCAAAGACGGCTCCACTCTTTGGGATAAAAAGAAAGCAAGTAGGACACCCACATCTTTTCCACAAAGTGATATGGTTTGGTGTGCAATTTACCGCATGAACCATACAAGTACAGAGTGTCCAATGCTGAGGCCTAGACAACAACAATGGAACTCATTGCTAGCACCACTAGATTCATGACATAGCTCATTATTGGTACTAAGGAAATCTAATAGAGTGGACCTTGTTATAGCACGATAAATGCTCCCTGTACCAAGGTAGCCATTGGCCTTACCAATCACTCTTCTCAACAGGCACAAGCTCCATTGCCTACATATTAAAACCCTTTACCATGAGGTATGTATAGACCACCCTAATTGCATATCAACCCCACCAATACTACCACCCTAGCCAGCTCCTCTAAGAACTACATTGGTACAACAGGAGTGACCCTAACTGCAGAACAGAAACTTAGGAACAAGAGATCTATTAGACTAACAAGATTCATATGAGCAGCAACAATACAATCCCTATGGATATCACGACCAAGCTTCACCCATAGACTACACCTCTATGTTCAAAGCCATGGTGCAACAAAGAGCAAGAGACCTTAACATTATGGTACGCACACCAATACAATGCTTTGCAAAGCACGCCATATTGTGGAGTACCCTCACAAAGACCTTGGCCTAAATCCCTTGAGTGCAAGTATTTTGAATCTCATGCCCAACTCCAACATAACTCTTTATTGAGAGACATGCTATAAGTGTGGATTCGACCATGCTTACATAGTGACAATTGCCTCCATGGGCATAAGCATCTGCTTGCACTTTGACGAGCCTTAACCTATTAAGCTTACAAGGAGGACTCATTCACACAGTCCCTCTCATTGCCATCACAAGGTTCCAAGCTAAGGCAAGGGCGACAACCAAATAAACATTTAAGGCTGCCACTAAGCATAAAGCCCATGCTTCGACTTCAAAGCAAATCGTCAAAGAGCCACAGATGCAAGCCCCAAAAGTTGCAGTAGCCTCTAAAAAGGCCAACGCACTAGAACTAGAGGTCCAGAAGAAGAAGACATCGAAGAGCTTATGCCAACACAACACATGATCAACTTGTCAAGGGTAATGATGCCATGACCATTAAAAGTGGTTCAGATGAGAGCTTTGGAGTTGCCTCCCTTGCAGGGACACCAACATTCTCCCATTGAAATCAACTCTTTACAAAGAAAGAAAACCCATAGACTATAAAAACCTTTCGAAAAAACTCAATGAGTACCGTGATCCTGTGTTAGAGAAAGAGAGAATGCAGTAAGCCCAAGAGCTTGTGAGAAAGGTCTAGGTTGAACTCGAGCTAGTGTCAGAGCAAGTTGTCGAGTATGAGCAACTAATCGTGCCTGATCATATCCCGTAACTAATCGTGCCTGATCATATCCCGTAACCAACCCTAGAGCCAAATATTTAATTAGTGAGGGAACCTCAGTGTTTGCACAAGGCCTCAAACAAACTAGTATCCATTCTTAAGAGGCCACAAACAGAACTAGTTCCGGAGCCTTTGCCGCTAGAACCAATCCAACCAAGCCCCACATTGCTAGATGCAGTGAGGAAGGACTCAGTGGGAGCTGAAAGTTGGCCTTCCATGGGTCACCATAGCCAATGCAACATCTTTTCTAAGATGATCATGACTTCGACTTTATATCATCCCCTTAAGAGGCACTGATTCTTTGGGAAGGATTAATGCATATACCTTAGACATTAGCAGGTCCTAGCTCACCTCACAGTGAGTACGAGCCCAATGAGTGCAAATATCGCCTGCGTATGACATAGCACGCCTCACAGCCGTCTTGTCCTCGGAGGTCCGAGTTCCGATAAGTTCTCTTATGTGAGGAAATTCATAACTTTGGAGAGACTTATTAAATTGGATGAATGGGAATTTGAGAGAGACCACATAATTGAACCTGAATCGGAGGAGGAAGAGAGCCCACACAGTTGAATCCAAATCGGAGGAGGAAGAGAGCCCACACAGTTGAATCCAAATCGAAGGAGGAAGAGGATGAACCATGCCCCGTTGAGTACTCTTCTTCTTTAGCCAAAACTAAAGGATAGCCCAAAGCGCCTGTGAACAAGCTGGGACACTATTTTGAAAGTGACGAAAGGAATGTCGTGTTACCTGTTATTACACTCTTTGTAATCTTGGATGGTGGTGCTAGTGTTAGCATAATCACCAAGGATTTTTGGGAGGCCGGGGTAGCCTGCCACTTGTAGGTACAAGCCTCGTAGTGAATGTAACCCATGGGAATGTAACCAATTTAGTAAGCCTCCTACAAGATGTGAAAATAAAGACCTTTGGATTAAGTTTCCACCACACATATATGGTAATGGATTTTCAAAGATGAGGGTCATACAAAATGAACCTCGTCTTTGAATTTTCCATCACACATTTGTACTAATGGATTTATGGTGATGCATTTTTAGAGATGAGGGTCATACATGATGATCCTAGAAGGCCTTACATGAGAGAAGCAAGGCTGGTTCGTGATTAGGAAACCAATCACACCTATATATGCAAAGGTAATCAATCCTTGAAAGTAAATCTGAAAACAGGGAAGACTCGTCCCATGGGCCGAGGCATTCTTGCCAATGAGTCAGACACACTATTCGAACTACTTCAGTAAACAAAATTGTAAATGTTGCAACAAGTTGTTGGATATTGAAGGTGAGAACAATGATTACGAACCTCTCGTAGAGCCTGACGATTTTAGGATTGGGTCCACATCTTGGCAACTATAGACACTCATCCACAAAAGCTTGGAACAAGGTTTGGATGACTAGATAGATCGTAAATCACCTCCCTGTTCATGCATAGTGCAACATCCCTCTTGGGAGCCAATAGCAATTTTGAGCCTAGTGTAGCTAGTGATTTATCTAGACTCCTTCGCAGAAGGACCAAATTCTATGTTACCCACATTCACTTGGCCAAGGAGGAGACAATCGTAAAGAAAATCTAAGAAGTATCTTCTCCCTATGGAGATGTATCTTCACTAGCCTCACCATCTTGAGGCTATGGATTCACATGAAAAGCTAACTTAAACAAGGTCTTTATTCAAACCAAGAGTTTGGTCTATAAAAGAGTCGAGGATCCCACATGCTTTGTGCAAGCCAAGCTCTACCAAGCTGCTAGATACAGGCTCAATAAGGTTAAGGACGAGGATGAGAAGGAAGCGAAACTCAAAGAGCTCGCCAAGCCTCAAGAGGAAGATATGAGGCAAGTGCTCAAGTACTTCAAGTCCAACAACATCGGGGACAAAGTGGTACATGGCGAGAAGGCTCAAAGGAGCTTGAATGGAGAACCACATGCCTCATATGAAGGTCCCACAGAGGTCAAGGCAATAAACCTTGTTGGCCTAGGTGAAGAACCTAAGCCATTGTTTGTTTTCCAAGGATCTTACCCTTGCCTTAAACAAATTTCAAGATGTGTTTGCTTGGAAATATATTGACATGAAGGGAATTCCTTTACAACTTGTGAAACACACCATCCCTGTGCATGAAGGTGCAAAACCATCTAAGCTTAGAGCGTATCAGATGAATTCCAAGTATGATCAAATGGTCCAAGAAGAGATAGACAAGCTCATTGATGTGGGATTTGTGTATGACATTGAGCACACTGGGTGGCTTTCACTAATAGTGATTGTTCCCAAAAAGAATGGAAAGCTTAGAGTGTGTGTGAAGCTCAAAAACGTTAATGCCACCCATAGTTCATAAGCACTACCCCTTGCTTTACACATACCATATGCTAGAGAGACTCGGTGGAGAGTAGAAGCCTTACAACTTCTTGGATGGATTCTCTAGCTACAACCAAGTGATAATTGACCTAGTCATGGCAAATACAAGATGGTGCTTGCTACGGAATGGGGAGCCTACGTGTGTTGCATCATGTCATTCGACCTAACAATGCCCCCACTAGCTTCCAATGTTTGATGCGTACAACCTTGAAGGATATCCTTTGGAAGATCTTGGAGATATTCATCGATGATCTATGCATGCACTCCAAGTGGAAGGAGCATCTTGCTCATCTTTGGCTAGTCTTCAAAAGGTGCACTCTACTGTATCTCATTAAACCCACTCGAATGTCAATTTTGGTAAACACATCGTCATCATTGGACACATCGTCTCTCTAAGAAGGGAATATCCACATATGAAAACAAGATCTGCGTGATCTTAGAGTTGCCACACCACATGTCAACTACAAAGGGGTTCAAAGATTCATGGGGCATGTAGGGTCTTACAAAAGATTTATCTTCCTATATGTCATATATGCCAGATCTTTGCATAAGTTTCTCATTGTCTTCGAATGGCATATGAAATAGGCGTAAGAGAAACTAAAGAAGGCATAAGCGAGCACACCCATCTCGAGAAGGCATAAGCGAGCACACCCATAAACTAAAGAAGGCATAAGCGAGCACACCCATCTTGAGATCTCGCAATCGGGATCTAATCTTTCATGTGCCTTTACTATTGGATCCGGGCTAGCATTGCCAAGAGAGCACAACATGGACTTCCTTATGACTTAATTAAGTGTATAGTCGTTAACTTAATGATGTTGAGCGCAACTGCACCACCCTACACAACCATTGAAAAAGGGGTTTTTCATGGTATATGCCATGAAGAAGTACATGCATTACCTGCTGGCTAACCAAATTTGCGTTCTTTGTTGATTGTCAAGCATTGTTGTATTTGGTGAACACGCCTTGTACCATAGGGCGCATCACCACATGGTTGCTTATTCTTTTAGAATTATATTCCACCACCATCACTATGTAAAAGGGGTATATTCATGCCTATGTTGGACCACCGTTCTAGAATTCCAAATGGGAGAACCCCCTCTAAGGGTGAAAGATGATCTTCTTGACGCTCCACTGCTCCACTGCTCCACATTGACTACGTACTAGAATGAAGTGAAGATATGACCCACTTCTTGGCCAATGGATTTCTCATTGACTACATCATCAAAAAGGATCAAGCCAAACACCTCATTAGGAAGGTGGTCCTCTATCAATTGATAGCGGGAACACTTTATAATAAGAAGCGTCAAGATGACATCATGAGGAAGTGCATCCTTGAAGATGATGATGTTGCGGTTCTTAGTGGAGGACACTGTGCTGGGAGACATGACTACCTATAAGGTTCTCTAGGCCAGACTTTGATGGCCTACACTCTTTATAGATGCGGCGGAATTTTTTAAAGCGCTATGATAAATACCAAAGGTTTGCCATCATCGAGAAGGATCGAATGCCTTTGACCCCAATAATTTTAGAACAACCCTTTGAAAAATGGGGTTTAGATTTTGTTGGTCCCATTAGCCGTGCTGCTAAGGGAACCCATGAACATTTTATCATCTTCACCCATATATTATTTCACAAAATGGGCTGAGGCTAGGGCTGAGGCCAAAACAATACAAAAAGCTGACACAAGAGCTACCACCAAGTTTCTTTATGAGAATGTGATTAGCTGTTTTGGTAGCCCACTAGAAATAGTGAGCGATGGAGGTATACATTTTATTAATAAAGTGGTGGAGTTTTTACTCAAGGAATTCCTTGTGGTGTATAGAAAGATGACACCTTACTACTGTTTGAAAGTATGGATCGAGCTCTCCTTACTACATATCCTAATTGCACGCTAATCTACTCGTAAGGATTCTTAATTTTTAGGGATTAAGGCTAATTTAGAGCATTCTTAAGGAGACAAGGGCAATAAAGAGGCCTACTTGGAGCCTATAGTATGCTCTTTCTAGCCTATAATTTTAGGATCTAAAGTAGTCATTTTCTCTCTCTTGTAGCTCTTGTAGCAAGCACTTTCCACATCACCAAGCTCGTAACTAAGGGGGGGCCCAAAATAGTGTTTTTTTTCATTTTGCAAGTTTTTTGGCTTTGAAACTTATCCCAAACCCTTATATATATATATATATATATGTATATATATATATATATATATGTATATATATATATATATATATATATATCAAAAATTCAATTTTCAACCTCTAATTTTCCCCAAAACCTCCTCTATCTCCTTAATTATGACATCTTTTTCTCCCTCATTTATTGCCTCAACTTCCCCCACCAAATCACCCTCATTAAATGCCTCCAAATTATCCTCACTTTCCACATCATCATTCTCGCAACTAGGTGGGGGCTAAAAATAGTGATTTTTTTTTTCATCTTTTTTGAATTATCATGCTTTAAAACTTAACCCAAACCCAAACCCATATACATATATAAAATTCATTTTTTAAACTCAATTTTCACCTAAAACCGTCTCTACCCTACCTTTTTCTCTCCAAATCAGCCTCCCCCCCCTCTCTCTCTCTCTCTCTCTCTACTATGAGCTAATGGCCTACATACACACAGTCCCTCTCTCCCTCCCTCCCTCTCTCTCCCTCTCTCTCTCTCTCTCTCTCTCTCTCTCTCTATTGTGAGCTTATGGCTTGCATACTCACTTTCCCTCTCCTCTCTACTATGCTTGCATGCCATTGTCACTCTCTCTCTACTGAGCTTTCATAGCTTAACATCAGCATAGAGCTCTCTCTACTATCAACTCTCTCTCTCTCTCTCTCTCTCTCTCTCTCTCTCTCTCTCTCTCTCTCTCTCTCTCGTGAGCTTATGGCCTGCATACTCACTTTCCCTCTCTCCCTCTCTACTATGCTTTCATGCCATTGTCACTCTCTCTCTATTGTGCTTTCATGGCTTAACATCAACATAGAGTTGTCACCTAAGTAGAATCATGTGCGAAATCACTAATGCAAATGTGCCATCGCAATGACGTAAGGTGGATTTGCATGTTTGAGTGTTGGTAGAGTATGCATCTTTGGGCAAGGGTCATCTCACACAGAACTAGAGAAGATTGCACTGAGAAGGTGGTCACACAAATGTGGATCTATGGGTTGATGGAAATCTATACCCAAGCGGTGGGCCCTCATTTATTCAGTATGTGGGAGATGGTAACAATGGGATGCTCAGGTGTATTGTAAGAGATTATCAACAAGTGATGTTGGCAGAGTGCAGAGTATTCTACTTGTCCTCGCAATTGCATGCTCTTCAAGGCACATTAGGTGGTTTACACCAAGCCCTACTTCAGTCTCACGCGAGGTTAAGGAGCTCGAGGATGCAAATCAAGAGGGTGCATCATGCATTGAAAAGCTAAGGCAAACCATCGACCACATGAAGAGCACCCTTGTTGGAGCAAGGGAGCGTAAGAGGCCACTAAACCACATTGAAACACTTGCTATGGGAGGGGGTGCTCGTAAAGCGAAGAGTTCACGCAACGCCGTATGGCTCTTAACCATTCCACTGGTAATGTCGATGCACTGTCAGTGCACTTCCAAGTTAGAAATGTCAATGCTTTCTTTTTGTTTTGTAGGGTATTCCTCCAAGATGTTACAGGTGTTGATAAGTCTAGGGAGGATTATAATGAGCTTTTGTGCTCAATCACAATGAGGATGCATGTGCTTAAAATGATCAAGGATCCATGTGGCAAGAAGATACGTTTGGCGGTGGTGGCCAATGATATCATGTTCGAGGTACCCCAAACTATTAGCAATGCTAAGGTTGTTAATGCGTGCGATGAGGTAAGCATTAGTACTATAAGGCACTTCATTAGGCTAGGAGACACCCTTCGCAAAACAGAGATATCACGCCAACCTTTTTTCGCCGCCTAAGAGGGTATCATTAGCTAAGCGAGTGAGCAATGAAGACGTCAAATGCAGGATTGGTGAGTACTATCACATCCATGACACCCTCTCCATTGCAGCATGGGGGAAAAAGAAGACCGCACATGATATGGTTTCGTTCCCTTACAACAAATTCAACAACATATTTGTGGACTTGTAGATGCTACAAAAGGCTATGATATTATTTTATGGATTGCTTGGCAGGATGTGAGTGGGATTTGTAACATTGTATTGTTTTTGTTTGTGTGCACGTTTTCGCAAGAGCGTAACATTGTGTTTGTTTTATGGATTTCATAGGTCAAATAGTCTCATTCGTTTTGAAGTTGGATGAGTGTCAGATAGTGAAGGGAAGGAGGATAGAGAGAGTGAGTATTACACTCATGAACTGCGCTATAGTAGAAGTCTTTAAAACTGGTGACATAGAGAGTGATGGAGCTGGTGATGGGGAGATTGATGGAGCTAGTGATGAAGCTGGTGATGAGAGCAGAACAAACAGTAACTTTTCATTCAGTGTTCAATCAAAGAAATAAATTTGGTGGTTGGGAGCCTTTGAGGTTCCCAAGGAGATGAACGAGGTGCTAGCAGGGGTCTTTAAGAGATTGCCTTGGGTGGTTAGGATTGTGATCAAGGCACAAATAGAGGGGGAGTACTTGGATGTTGAGGGTCTAGGAAGTTTTGCCATTGATTGACATCTGGGTGGGGACCTGAGGACAATCAAGTGTATGCTTGGTTGCACTCAAGGTGCAAATACTACTCATCCATGTCTTTGGTGCATGTGCGGAGTGAAAGAAAAAGGCAAGGAGAAATGCAATGGGAGGGACATTGGTGTGAAGAGAAATGTGACAAGATGGACAGTTGCGAGGTGAATGGGATGGTGGTGTACTTTCATCACCTATGCTGGCACCTCCAATGAAGGATATTCCAAATAATAGTTGGAACCCCATTCTTCCTTTTCCTCTCAAGAATGTTCACTTTTGTACTTTTCATGCTTCCATGCGTATCTTTGACCCTCTTAAAGTGTCACATAGAGTATGATTTCACTATGCCTAGTGAAGCTTAACAAAATGAGGTGATTACAAAAGTAGAGAACATTCTCAATGAGATTGGTTGTCATGGTGGTAACTTGGAGATTCGAGTGAACGAAAAGACCTTAGGAGGTTCTCATATGGTTGCGTAGAAGGTTTTAATGAGTGATGCAAAGGCCATAAGGTTTCTCCAGCGGCCTGTAAACATAGGCAAGAAGGTTCTAGCAAATGCACACAAGGAAGGTGTGGAAATCATAGCTCCAAAGAGATGGGAGCTGTGGAAAGACCTTTGTGATTGCACTACCTCGGACAGCTTGGATGCAAATATTGTTGTCTTGCGTGAGTAGGTGTGGGCAGATTTCAATAAGGTTGTGTGGTTGATGAATCTAAGCAGCAACACAAACAATTTCAAGCGGAGTTCAAAGCTTCATTAAAGCGGTGGTCAACACATGGGGTGAATCGAATATTATGCATTACATGGTATTCCATAGATTTCTAAGCTGTTCATTAAAGATATCTTTTATTAATGCATTTTACAGAAATGTTGTTTTGTTCTCTAACTACATCACATATTGTACACTCACATGGCGCATGGTTCATGAACACATATGGCTCCCTTGACATGTGGAGTACCCAAGGAATGGAGAAGAGTCATTACCATGCAAAAGGAGTGTACTTCAAGAACACACGACATGGAGGCGGTAAAACTTTCACAAACTATCTCAAGGAAATGTTTGCTTGGTTCTTTCGATACACCTTTGGCAGAAACATTTCAAGGGAGAGGGCTCAAAGGTCCAAATTGACCCAGCTTGCCAAGCGGATAGGAAAGGGGAAGAAAACATCACGGTGGAGAGCGGGGATAGGACCTGTACGCCATGTTGCATGGACGATAACATGAAGGAGAGTTGGAAAAGTTTGGGTCCCTATTGACGTCTAGGGTTTTGGTCCAGGGTAATTAGGTTACATGGTTGGCTACTCCAATGCTTATAAATTGCCTCCTGGGACTCCCCTCTCATTTTCCATTCCATTGCTTCTCTGAGCGCTCCTTGTCATGGCAACCATGAGCACTGAGGAGCTTGCACAATATTTAGAGCTACCCATTCTAATTGAAGAGAAGGCTGCCTCCCTCTTCCAAGAAGCACACTTGGAGAGAGAGAGATTGCATTCCCACATCCAAGATTTGCAAAACCTTGGCAGCCGCTTTGGCCATACTACTTGGGTAAGTAATGTGTAAGAGCCTTAGAGTATCATTTGTTTCATGGTGTAAATTTTTGATGATTGAAAAACTTGTTTTGCAGGTTTGTAGTGTAAACCGAAGTGCATTCTGCCATGTCATAGGTGGTAGAGCGCCCAATGACCCTACAGTGCCACAAGAAGACCAAGCCTTGGCCTTGCATTATGCTGCAAATATTGCACAACACTGGGAAGTTATGGTGCATAACATTGTCCAAGTATTGGAGTCCCTTGCTATTTCAAGCACAATTAAGTCTAGTGTAGCTTTAAGCTTGCTCCGAATGATCTATTTTTCTAGTTAGGATCTTGTCAGGGATGGAATTTTGATGGTAAATTTTGGCTTGTAAAACTTCTACCCTCTATGTAATATGATACCAATAAATGATAATTTTATTTTTTTCCATGAGTCAAGTGCCAGTTTGTCACAATTTTTGTTTTTAGTTTTTCCAACAGTCATTTAATGTCAAAATTGTGGATTATCAAGCGAGGGAGATTGTCAAGTATTGTAGAATTGAGTTTTTTTTCAAAAAAAAAAGAGAGCCTAAAGGGTGCGAAAATGCCTTGTGCAAGGTGCCCGGACTAGGTATTTTTGCACACTAGTGGCCCGTGTGAGACGCCTCCTAAAATTAGGGTTTCTTGTAATGATGACGGATTTTTGAGCTCTATATAAGGAACTCGATGGGGTCCAGTGGCACTGGGTTGCAAATAGACCTAATCTTCCTTTTGAAAATGCATCCCAAGCCAAGCATCATGCTTATCCCTCACATTGTGCAAGAGCATAGACTCTATTGTGCCTCTTGGCCTTCTCCTCGACGAAGATGCACTACCTTCCATGGTTGCTTATGCTGGAGAGGGAGAGAGAGGCGTGATAAGATGCAGGTCTAAGCATAATAGAGAGAGAGAGAGAGAGAGAGAGAGAGAGAGAGAGAGAGAGAGGGAGAGAGAGGCTCTCCCTCTCCCTCTCCCTCTCTCTCCCTCCCCCCCCCCTCTCTCTCTCTCTCTAATAGGCCAGTTCTCTTTAGCCTGAGAGAAGCGTTAATACATTCTTTCTTTCTTTCTCTCTCTCTCTCTCTCTCTCTCTCTCTCTCTCTCTCTCTCTTGTTGCTTAAGATGTAGGTCTAAGCACAATAGAGAGAGAGAGAGAGAGAGAGAGAGAGAGGAGGGAGGGAGAGAGATTATTGTAGGTGTGAATAATCTGCAGGACTACCCACAGTAGAGAGAGAGAGAGAGAGAGAAAGGGAGAGAGGCGTGAATAAGATGTAGGTCTAAGCACAATAGAGAGAGAGAGAGAGAGAGAGAGAGAGAGAGAGAGAGAGAGAGAGAACTATGGAGATTTGAGTTGCTAGTTTTGGGGAGAATGTAGGGTGATGTTGGAGGGGAGAATGGAGTGTAGAGAGAGAAGATGGAGGTGAAAAAAGCTCTTTTTTGATATAGTATGGTTTGGTTTGGGTTTTTAGGGGGGGATCACTTTTTTGAATTTTTTGAAAAAACTCATTTTTAAGGGTTTTTTGACCCACGAGATTGATGGGGGCTGAAAATGATGAAGCCTCCCTACTTTTAGTTAACTACCCCCCCGCCCCCCCAATTTATGAAGGCCAGCCACACTACTTTTTGAACCCCTACATTTGTATTAATGAGATAGACAAGCCTAGTTCCCCCTACTTTTGGAGGAGACCAAATGTGTACAGTGCTCTCTTCTCATTGGTCCATTGCTAAAATGAGGTCATTAGCAAAGGGCCCGAAAGATGTCCAAAGTCTTTCTAATAGAGTACAATTTGGCTTTTCTCTTGCATGTAGGATAACTCTTTGCTCTTATCACGTTCTCTCTAGCTCTCACGTCACCTCAAATCTCAACATCCCCCTTGATGGTGACTTGACCTATCTTTGAGGCCTGGAGGTTATCTTTAAGAGTGAGGTCTCCCCCTTGATAGAGACGACCTATCTTTGAGATCTAGAGGTCTCTTCTAAGGGTAGGGTTACAAAATGATTCTACATTCCCATGTATGCTATGAGCAACTTTGGCACTTCCCTCCCTTAATGCTACTTTGGCTCTAGGTGGGATGAATTCGCACCTTGGGTACATCATTGGTCTTAGGGCTAGTTACAAGTACTTTTTGTAGGAAGTGGAACTTTTTACAACAATTTTTGTTTAAGAGATTAGTAGTGATAGGATTTTTGAGTGCGTGCTCATTTGGCCGCTTACAACATATTTGAGAATTTTTTTTGATGATGGGTTGGCCAATGTTCTTGGCTTGCATTGATTTTGTGAAGTCCATGAATTTTTTTTTAATTTTTGTTCAATAAGTTTGGTGTTGATCTTGCCGATGATTGCCATGATGAACATGTGCAAAAAGCTTTGTTTAATGGCGGCCCCATGTGAACAACCTCTTAAGGGAAACTCTTTACACCAAGAAAAAAAAGGGAGATAGCATTAT
Organism: Cibotium barometz; assembly: GCF_041138505.1. NCBI lineage: Eukaryota > Viridiplantae > Streptophyta > Polypodiopsida > Cyatheales > Cibotiaceae > Cibotium > Cibotium barometz. The sequence continues at coordinate 19,725,807 of NC_141048.1, forward strand.
TAAAAAAAAAAATCTCTTTGTGGATTGAGAAACCTTCTCTCTTTGAGGCGGCCAATTTTTGGCGATGGAGATGGAGACCTCTTCTTCTCTCGACTCTACTATTGCGATGGAGACCTCCTCTTCTGGTTATCGAAGGAAGGTGATGAAGGCTGTAACTGCCATTCCTCGAGTTGTCTGCCTCTTTTGCTGTTGCGCTTTCTTCCTTTGCTCTGATGGTCGCCTGCTGAGGGCTCGCTTGCTTGCTTTAATGATGAGGAAAGGCTGGTGTTTGACGTTGGACCTGTCTGCCTCTGCTATGCATCTGTTATGCTATGCTTCAGATAAACCGCCTTGCGGCTCCAAACCTGTGGACGCTCCTCTCTCTCTTTGTAGAAGAGACTACCACGACTGTGTCATGTTTCTCTATTGAAGACACCGAGCTGCGCTTCTTTTCGTTGGAGTTGCCCTTCCTATGCCGGCTGCAGTTATCTGTCGTTTATGTTACTTGTCAGTGATGGAGGACCCTGATGCTCAGAATAGCACCGATTGTTTCTCTCTGCTACTACTCAATTGGGTGATGTCCTCACACATAGAAGAGTCGCTTGCTTCCCTGCTGCTGTGCCTACCTAATGGCCGTTGACAGATGTGCTACTTGGAGCTGATACAATAGCTCTTCTCTTTCTTACTTTTTGCTACAAAAAACCTAATCCTAAATGAACAAGAACAAAAAAGATAAGTGTAAACCCTAATAAAGACCACTAATATAATGAGCTGAAAACTAAACTAGGAGAGCAAAACCAAGCTTTGATACCATGTTGAAAGTATGGATTGAGCTCTCCTAACGGCATGACATGTCCTAATTGTACACTAATTTACTTTAATGATATTGTTAATCTAAGGTAGATAGAAATGAAGGAGACTCATTTTGTGAGTGTGTGCTAATTAAGATTAGACTTTTTTTTCTCGAGAAAAAGATCCGTAAAGAAAAAACAACCACAGAGGGCTAGATACAGTCATGAAGGGCTAAATACAGACTCACCACATTTAATGGTGGGAATCATAAGGGGAAAAAGACGCTTCTCCTCTGGTTGGCTGCTCTAAGAGGAGAAAGGCTATCTCATACAAGGGCAGGGCAGGGGGGGGGAGACAACCACACAGGTGGTCTGCTATGCTTGCCAAATGGGGTCACCGCCTCTATCTCTAAGGAAAGGGCTAAGCCTCCAAAGCCTCAAGAAAGCTTCTTGCCGCTTGCGCATGCGGTTAGAACCTCCCTATAACTTTCCCCATTGACTGCGGAGGAGAGTGTGAATGATATCATGCCATATGCTTCTGATGGTCTCTGCCCGATGGAGTGTGGGTACCCTCGATGGCCTCGTTGCATCTAGCATGCCAAATGTGCAAGGCTACTATGCTACTGGCAAATCTCCCAACTCTGGCATGAGCCTGGTCACCAATCGCGTGTAGGTGGGGTTGTGACTGGCATTGTTGTAATACGATGGTGAGAAATGTGAAGGCCTAGCCCTCCCCCATCCTCCTCGTAAGATATGACCACTCTAGCCTTTGTGGCCCAAGCGATCGTGCCCCATGTAATGATCCGGGTCGATGTCTTGTCTCTAGAGAAGATGCGAAGAATCCACTATGAAATCTACTGAGCCTTTGGGATTTTGAGCCTTTGGGAAATCCCAAAGGCAATGTCTCTGAGACTCCTGGGGGTGGCTGCACCATGGGCAAGCTATTGGCCGACCTCCAACTGCTAGCCAAGTACTGACCGCCAAACTCCTATGTGTCATCAACCAGAGAAAGAGGGTGATCTTTCTAGTCCGAAACTTGTCCCAGAGTCTCTTCCAGAAATTGAAAAGGATCTCAGGCATCTGATCCTGCGACCTAGCCGTGTTGTATATGCAAAGGAGGGGACATCCAGAGTCTCCTCTCGATCAGTTGGAAATGTTGTGAGAGGTCCTGAGACTACCAATGTGCTGCTGCTGCCGGTGTGCCATCTATCTCAAGCATCTGATCCTGCGACCTAGCCGTGTTGTATATGCAAAGAAGGGGATATCCAGAGTCTCCTCCCGATCAGCTGGATCATGCTAAGTCCACTCTCTCGGGTCCCACTGAAGGCGCGTGAGAGGTCGGCACTCCCAGATCCATAGCCGCCACCATAATCTCTCCCTGACCACCTTGGCCGTCCGGTGGTGCTGGATCTATGTGCCGCACGAAAACCAATCACCCTCACCCTCTACAAGTTGCAGCCACTGAAATCCTCCAAAGGAAACTTAGATCTCTCAAGTCTGCCATGGGATCCAATAGAAAAAGTGAGCAGATCACTGCTCTCATCTACTCCATGCCACTAGGATATCGTGTCTGTAATCACGCCTAGCCGCACCGGGGGGGGGGGGGGGGGGGGTCAGGTCTGGGGGAGTCAGCCACTCCTGAGAGATAGATGAGTCGATGTCGATGCTGAGCCTATCTCTACCATGGATCCTTGTCAGGCCTCTCTCTTGCACCTCCGGGGGTAACTACATGTGGCGATCCAATCTCCACGAGACCTGGCTGGTCCCATGCTTAAGGTGCCCCAAGAAACATGCGATCGAGCCCCTAGCATGTGGCCATTGGGTAATCAGATAACGGGGTTCCAAACCAAAGGCTGCCGTAGCCGCTCCCGCTCCTGCTGGGCTTGCATCTATATGGTACTTTGCAGCCCATAATTAAGATTAGATTTAAGTTCAGTCAGGTTACAAGATGGAAACCTGTACTCATAAAAGACTTGAGATATTGTGCTTGTTTCCATTGCTTGAAATGTCCCCCTTTTATATGAGAGCACAATTTGGTTTTTCTCTTGCATGTGGGATAACTCTTTACTCTTATCACATTCTCTCTAGCTCTCATGTCACCTCAAATCTCAACACTAGTCACAAGCGAACGGCCAGGCCGAAAGCACAAACAAGACTGTGCATTATTCTCAGCAAGATGGTAGAAGCATCGAGGGGCGATTGAGAGCATAAGATGCACTCAGCTCTATGGGCCTACCTCACAACATACAAGGTGGCGATTAACAACACACCTTTCCTAGCATGCATTCGAGCTTGATGTAATCATGCTTGGAACACTTGGTTCCATGCCTATGAATTAGCAGATTGACGGTTGAAAAACTAAGGCGCAAGTAGTGGTTTGACTACCAACTCAAGCATAAGTGTATGGAGGTAGGAGACGAGGTGCTAATGTACATTACAAAACACACAAAACGAAGACAAAAGTACAAAGGCCAAGGTCCCTAGCAAGTGAGAGAGATTGCTCCTTAGGCGCAGTAAAGATAGAGACCTTGGATGGAAGGTTACTTCAGTGATAGCAATTTGAAACACTACTATAATGGACCTCTCACCCCAGGCCATGCTCTTCCCAATAATGGAGGGTAAGCCTTGAGGCGCCCGTTTGATAAAAAAAGACCCAAAGAGGCCGTAGTGTACACAGATCTTTGTACATGCACCCGTTCTCCATGATGCGATTGAAATAGAAACACCTATGGAACCTACTCACCTTAAGCTAGAGTTCCCCCAAAAATACTACCTATCTGCATGGCTAGCCTTGGTTGACACCGATTGAGGCTAGCCACAATGTTTTATCTTGGGAGACATGGACCTTGTTAGGTGGCCACCCATCGCTTACACCTTCTGCTCTGCGATTACAGCAGTAAATAACTCTCAAGGTTGTTTTGAGGTGGAATTTCTTATTGGATCTAAATTTTGCATCATGCAAGTTTTATGTGACCCCCACAAGTACATTGAAAGAGAGCATCATCCTCTGGAGGGGATGGATCATGACCATGAATTGCATTGTGAGAAAATGGCTAAGGACTCTAATGCTCGAACTTCCTTTCAGAATGATTACCATACCCTTGGTGAACGAGGTTGCCCCAAACCTATCAACATCCCAAGCCTCGTCCTCCAATTGTATGTCCGATTACATGCTATCACCACAACAGGTAACCCTTAACACTGCACCTCATTCTTGCCTCGCCGCATCGGACTCCCCCTCAAACTATTATGGAGATTCAATACCTCGCCTGGCATAGATCAAGGCCACCTAACCTCAACCTCAACAACCCTTTATGGAGGCGACCAAGAAGACATGGGTGTACTAAAGAGTATCTTGGCTAGCTAGGGAAAGTGTGATGTGCCCACGTTAGGAATTTGTAGCCACCATTTGGCTCGAAACCCAACCATAAGTGGAGAACCACTAAGTGGCAGTCCCATGCAACATGCAACAGTGGTATTCCTAAACCCCAAGTCTTGTTGGATCCCCGTCAAGCTTGTAGATGGCCATTGCAATCTCTCTTTTTTTATAAAGATTTTGGGGTATATTTGTATGCTTTTTAGACTACGGTTGGTGTACTTTTGGGTCCAATTTGGATGGCCTAGTGTGGGCCTTGGGGTATTTAGGGTTAGGGTTAGGGTTAGGAGGGTGGAAGCCCTAGCCCTATCTTTTTGTATAGAACACATCAATACTTGGTATTGGTTATTGGCTTGCCTTGTCTTCCCTTTTCCAATTATGCTCTCCTCTCTCTCCCTCTTGTGCTTTATGCCTCCCTAAACTCAACCTTAGCAATGCTATTAGTGATGTGCCTCCTAATTAATGAGAGGATTAGTACTTATGTTAGTGGTTTTGGATTCATTATTATGCTTAGCCTTACTTTCATGAGGTGATTAGTGCAGGTGTAGATCTTATTAGAGATCAGTACATGGTGTTAGGCCATCAGTATGGTGTTGTTAGGCCGTTGTTGGAGTGCTTGGTCCTCTCTTGCTCTCTTGAAGCAGCTGGCTGCAAAGAATAGCCACTCTCTCCTCTCTCTTGTCCTCTCTTGCTCTCTTTGCTGCAAAGAATAGCCAAGTCAAGATGCATATTGGTTATGTAGAACGCACAGCCGTCGTGGCGACGGTGGCCGTCTCACAGAAGAGCAGTGATGTTGTCCACTGCAGAGCCGCAGGAGTCACAATAGCGGGTGGCTGTGTGGCCATAGGAGAGGAGCAGAAGTCATCACACTACGCAGAGAGAAGAGAAGCAGAGGTGGCCGTCGTTGAGCGGAGAGAACAGGAAGAAGATCACGGCCACCTTCAAGCACAGTCGAGCGCAGTCGAGAGCTTGATGGTTGTCGTTGACGCGGAGAAGAGGCCGTCTCATCGAGCAGAAGAAGAAAAGATAATTCAAAAAGAAAAAAAGAAAAAGAAATATTAGAACCTCCCAATTAATTCACTTTTTAATTCGAAGAAGTAAAAAAAGAAAAAGAAATATTAGAACCTCCCCATTTTTTCACTTTTCAATTAACTAACCCTCCTCTTTTTGGGAAATTCCCCCTTTTTTTTCAAAATTTTAACCTCTGTTTTTATTAGGACTTTGGAGGACATTTGTATGCTTTTTAGACTATGTTTGGTGGACTTTTTGGGCCCAATGTGGATGTCCAAGTGTGGGCCTTTGGGCATTTAGGATTAGGGTTAGGGTTAGGAGGGTGGACGCCTTAGCCCTATCTTCTTGTATACATTGGGTACCTTGGATATGGAATAGGGAACATCAACACTTGGTTTTGGCTATTGGCTTGCCTTGTCTTTCCCTTTTCCATTACGCTCTCCCTCTTGTGCTTTATGCCTCCCTAATAGCAATATCATTAGTGATGTGTCTCTCTTAATTAATGAGGGAATTAGTACTTATGATAGCGGGTTTGGGTTTATTATTATGCTTAGCCTTGTTTTCATGAGGTGATTAGTGTGGGTGTAGACCTTATTAGAGATCATTATGGTGTTGTTAGGATCTTGTTGGAGTGCTTTTAATCTCTTTTAGGGAGGACAAAGAAAACTATCTACAAAGCTATTAGAAGCCCATGGCTTCTACGAAGGGAATCTGTCTATCTTTGGGTCCTAAAAACCTCGTTGTTCGCACAAATCTAGAAGCCAAAAAGATCCAGGCGACAGCCTCAGTACCTAGAAGTATACACTTCATTTGATCCCGAATACATTCCTAAATGTACAAGGATTCCATGAAGGAAACCCTTGCTGAGATCAAAGAAAACCATGCCATGAGCCCCGCAAATGCACCCTCAAATGTTAGTTCCAAGTGGGTGTGGATACCCAGAGCCATGCCTCTAGCGGGCAACTGCGAAGCTTAAGCAGGAATGGAAAGTAGTGGCTTCCATGTGGACTATTGTGTTAACCACCTTCAAAAAAATCAAAAGATCCCGTGGACTCTGAGCAACAGGGCTCAAGAAGATCACCACGACTCCACAAAACCTATGTGCACCACCTCTCTCTCTCTCTCTCTCTCACACACACACACACACACGCGCGCGCGCGCACACACACACACACACACACACACATTATATTCAAATAGAAACCCCTCTTTCCCTCTATCTTATGGGTGAGCATGCCTTCATTATGGTAGCCTCTTACACCTATTTTTCTCCACAAGAAGGATTGTGGGTGGTTGATTGGATTTCATGATGGTGTCACATTTTCTCTTATATCTTGTTGAGCTAGAAGCATGAGGGTCCGGGTATCCAAGGTGTCTTGAGGGTTAGACCCGCCCTTGGTGAGATTCGGAATCATATAGAAATGAGGGCTTGAGTTAACCATGGGGCCTTGAGGGTTAGAAATTCCCTTGGAGAGTCTTAGCATCATTTATATGGTTTGAAGGATATGGGTTTGATGGAAGCAACTCATGGGATGGAGTTTGTGGATTAGCATGGTGGTTATATGTGGGACAATTGGCATATATTTTTAGGTGTAAGTTTGCCATGGTTGAGGCTGGTTCAACCCCACTACCTTTTTTGGATTTCATTAAGGACGATGAAATGTTTAAAATCCGGAGTATCCATAAATAGCCATGGCAATCCCTCCTTTTTTATTAGGATTTTGGAGTACATTTGTATGCTTTTTAGACTATGGTTGGTACTCACAAGGGCTACTAGCTTTCATCTGCGCGTTTGGCATGGTGGGACTTTGTGAAGTTGCCACTGGAGAAGCCATCATCTTGCCCAATCACATGGGTATCCCAATTGCAGTCTATGGAGCTATCGAATCCATGCACCCAAACGGTGATCTCCACACAAAGCGCTGTCTTCATCAAGTGCGCTTTGCATCTCCCTCCACCAAGGCACAAACCTTGCCTACATTTGTGCCAATCGGCAATGCTACACACCTGGAAAGTGACTGGCCACAATTTGGCATTCCAACATTTCATTCCCCACTCGTGACAGCTCATAATACTTCACTTCTGTTCGCCGACATCACCATGCTTCAAGCAAGTGAACCGAATAGCCACCAACACTTCAAAAAGAGGCTCACAATGCATCCGGATCCATGTCTAGCAAGCCACCCATCGTTCGCGGCTTACCACTGTCCCTACCAAAATGGATGTCCTCAATTCTTTCATTCTCATGGACACCCCAACCTAAGTCACACCTGTCTTATTGGCTAGCTTCTTATTACACACCAACTGCCAATGTTCTATCTCAAGCCATGTATAAGAGTCGAAGAAAGCAAAATAAAAATTGTTGAAGAAAGCAGAGTGTTGGAGTTTTCACTAGAAGAAGCTTCTACACAGGCCAACCTTTTGGCCCATTGCCCATGCACATCACCTCCAATATCCATTGGCTCTACATGTAATAAGCACACATAGACACTGAACCTATGTTGAGCTTTGTATTTGAGAACCGTCCAAGTACATCTCTAGATAGGAAAACCATGGCAAGGACAAGCTTGGCCCATGGTACAACCCATCACTTGGAGCTTCCTACAATCAACAGGGACTTGTCTTCAAGCACCCCACCCATTTGTCTCTAGCCCAAGTGCTTGCCAACACTGAATCCATTAAGCCATAGAGGTGGTCTAGCTCCCTTATAGTTGTGGGCACAACCATGCGCAAATCCACTACCATGCCCCTAACAAAGTAATGATCTTGACTCCCCAACAAAAGGGATGAAGTAAATGTTAAAGAAAGAAACAAAGAGAGTCAAAGAAAGCAATTGTGTTGAAGAAATTTTTATTTGGAGAAGTGTACCCACATGAGCACACCTTTTGCCCATCATCCATGCATGTCCCTTGCATATCTCACAGCTCATATTACGCACAAACACATGCACCTGCAACTAACCTTGTCATCGCCAACCCTTTAGGTACATCATTAGAATGGAGAGACTATGGTGGACCTAAGTCGAGCCCCATGGTATGATCCATCGTTTGGAGAACCCTCGACCTTAAAATTACCTCCAAAGGGCTTCCATGCCTATATTCTCTTCTTTGACTGTAATTCAATACCAACACCACCTCCCCTTGGCTGATGTATTTGTCAAGCAAAAAGCTCCATTTGGGTTAAAAACTTGCATCTACCTCATGTTGAAAGGTTTGCACCATTGGGGAGGTTTAACATGAAGCACCTCTATATTGCCTATCACTTCCTATGATGTCTGAACAAATCATCAAGGCTACCCAAAGCTTCCCATCACTTTATCTTCCATTTGATTGTGAATCAATCTCAAACTAGCCACCTCCATTTAGCATATCTTGGACCATCTACACCATCCACTTCTCAGGAAGCTTCCACCATCAACTTGGGTGACGTGATAATGCGACCACCATTAAGAAGGGGTGTGTGTTAACCAACTTTGTTGGTTAACATAGCTACTTGACCTACCATACAACGCTCTGTCATCTTACTTGCGAAAACAAACACTTAACTTTTGATAAGACGAGAACATACAAAGTGACCTTAGTATGCACTTGATGTCAAATAAGAAAAGTTCATGAACTTAGTGTACATAGTTACTTAAGACTAGTAATAGAGATCGAAACAATTTTCACTTAGTGTAAAAACTAATCACTTGTATATAAATCATTTTTGATAGTAAGTAATACACAATCATTACCTTGCAATTTGTGAGCTCTCTTTCTTCCCTCTTTTTACTTGCTTGCTATTGAATCTTTTGCTTGCTTGATGAATGCATACTTGAAAGGTTTGTATATAAATCATTTTTGACAATAAGTAATACACGATCATTACCTTGCAATTTGTGAGCTCTCTTTCTTCCCTCTTTTTACTTGCTTGCTATTGAATCTTTTGCTTGCTTGATGAATGCATACTTGAAAGGTTTGATTGTAGTTTTCTTCTTGCATTAGCTTCTCTTTGTCCCCCACCTTTTGTGAGAGAGAACTTTTTGCCTCCATCGAGGCATAGAAAGCTCTCCCTTCACCCCTTTGACAAGGAGCATTTCAATGTGACAATGGAGTGATGGTGCAACAAATAAGCTAGTGCACCCACACGACGGGAAGTTATAGATTGTAGCTCTAAGGCAAGATCCACCAACACATGCTTAGGTAAAGCCAAGGTGCATCTCTTATAAAGATTAGTTGTGGACTGGAATCAGTCATGAATAAATTTGAAGGGATCAGAGATGAGCTCTTAAGGGGAAAGTATGTTAAATCCTTAGCATGGGCATACGTCGATGCCCATGAGTCGACGGAGTGCACACATAAGTACTTTTCTATATTGAGAAAGCTAGACAATTATCTCCTATGTGTATGGATAAAACTAGCACCACAGTCGTATATAAGAATAAGAATACCATGACAATTGAATAACCCCACACATTAAAACCACCACCTTGTGTGTGCCCTTCCTAATCCTTGGGATACACTTGCAAAAGGGTGCCTCTAAATTCAATTTTGTTGAGTAGCTTGTTACCTTTCACAAAATCTTACTGCTGCACGATGCGTCAAGAGTCTGAAAAAAAGAATATGAGCTTTGTACAAGAATGCATGTGAAGGATGATCAAAGCTGAGATCATTACTTGACCAAAAAAGGATATAGTAGGGAGCCATTAAGCTCACCATTAGGAAAAAACCCATTAATACAGCCACACCATATTCATGGCATAGCATCTCTTGCCAGGCCAATGAAAGCCATCTTTAAAAGACCTAGAAATTATGCACAAGGAAACTCAAAACTTGGCTTGGAGTGCTTCACCAATACAGTAATTTAAAGAAACCCCTGATTTCTGAACCTCAAAACACTTTGCCGATGCACCATCTTGCCAAGTTCCATTGCTTCAGTTTCAACCCTGCACCATCTTTGCCGATGCACCCAAGCCCAATCCTGGCAATAAACATCACAACAATACTCACCTTGTAAGAGAATCATGGACCATAGTTTTGGCTGTTGACTTTAGAATATCTCACGTATCTCCAACAGTGTAAAGATTGGGTATAACTATCTGAGCCTGGTAAGAAAATATTAAATCCTTTCAAAATCTAAGAATTGAACAAAAACAACTGTTTCGTAACCCATCACTAGAACAGCCAAACAACTGATTGAATAGAGATTTGGTTGGGAATGTCCCCTTGCATTTGTCAAAGATGTTTATATCCTTTATTATAATTCAAATTTGTGATATACCTGCAAATTAGCTGCTCTTGGATTCTTGCATTATATCAGGGCATGCCATGTCACTATGATGTACGACCTATAATTCTATTCTTACACTTGGACAAACTTGGCTCAGATACGTTGGTCATTTCAGCCTATGAGCTTTTGGCCATTTCAGCAGGCACTGAAGCAGCCCTAGTGGTTATCTTTCATATCTAGTCTTATGCCTTCCACTGCAGCCTTCATGAATTCCTAGGATGATCCTTCCTTTCTCAACATGCAAATTGTGTGATGATGAGGGCAAGTTCTTTCATGCTTCAAAGAGTAAGCACGAATCTCACAATCTTATCGGGATTCAGAACTCCAGCACTTTTGCTTGAGAGCTTGAAAAGATGCGATTCTAAGAAAAAAAGTCAAGAAAGTGCTTGATTCAGATGAGGAAGCGGTTGTTGAGTACCGCTATGTGAGGGAAAGAAAAGCAATGACGGTTTGGCTGCCCATGATCATATAACGAGAAACACCACCCTTAATACGTTCATTGCATGCTATTCAATTAAAAAAGATGCATCTGCAGGATCTGTTTCCCCCCCCCCGGACCCTCCCCCCCCATCACTGACTGGCATGTTCACCCTGGAAGCAAGCGACGATAGAGGTGCCCGTTCGGACATCAGTAAAGCTCTTGCCTTCCTTAATGAGGAGACACAGAGCAAAAAAGAGCAGAGTGACATCAGCTTGTCTTTGTTGGGCATGAATGTGCTTAACGTCATCAATAAACTTGAAGGGTAACTACAAAGAGGGTAACTTGGGACCCGATTCTTCTAAAACCCAAACGACAAGCAAATGTCCTTGGACAATGCTTATAAAAATAGGTGAGGTTGCAACGAAACTTGTAGAAAAGATCCTACTCCCTACTTTCTACATGATCCGGAGGAGATCTTAGATGTGTGGTCAAGACGTATTCAACAAACAGAATACAATTTTTGTGAACAGATGGATAGGTCAAAGGAAAATTCAAGGAGGGAGAAGTTAAGCAATTTAAACAAGACATTTCCTGTACTGTTTCTAAGGATGTAAACTTTCCTACGGGGAGAGGGTGTTACAAGTCCTTTATGTGAATTCTCGGGGGTAAAAGCCACTGGTTGAGGTAGCCAGTGCCAAGAGAAGTGCCTAGGAGAGGTCCAAAAGGTGTTTCAATAATTGGTCACATGGGAATTCAGCCTGGACATGTCTGTGTAAAATTACCAAAAACAAATTGGGATTAGATATGTACATTCTAGATTGGGTCAAGGCTGGGGGGTGAAAGAAGAAGAAAGCGCTCTATTCTCTGTGAATTGTGTCTACAAGCAGTCAATTAATGGCTGAGATTTTGGCTTATGGGTGCTCACACCTGATGCAAGGGCTGAGAAGGAAGATAAATTGATTAACAACATGAACAACACTTTCACTTCAGTCACTCAGGACCTCTTATAAACTTCTCTATAGTGTTTTCCAAGATATGGCAATATGCAAGAGGGATTGTGCCAGGCCATGGGAAACACACTGTTATTAAAGGAAAGCACACCATAGCCAGGAAGGTGCAATGCCTTTACAAGTGCTTGGCATGGACCAAAGGCAGACAAAAAGATGCGAGGCTTTAGGGCCTCTAGTACACAAAAGCAGGCAAAAACACTCAGATCAGAGACTTGAGCTCATAGGTGGTAGGTAGTTCAGCCCACAAGGATTGATTAGCTTAATTACCTTCTTTTTTCTTCAGTGACAGACATAAAGCACTAGCAGTCTCTATACACGATTGTGTGATGCATTTGCACACTTCCACATTGCTGAACATTAATTCCCTTAATTCCCTTAATTCTTAAATTTATGGTATCGCAATTTCTTACCTTTGCTGCTTCAAACTGACGGGTAAGCCCTACGATATACTTAGAAACCGAGACTTGTAAATCTTCAGTTGAGGATTCCACCCCCCCTGATGTAGCAGCATTTAACCAAACGCTCCTGTCCCATAACACAAATGTGTAACTCACCAGAAATGTATAAAAATCGAAGATAAAAAAACTTGCACCTAAGCAAGAACTGGTATAAAAACATGGCATACCAAGGATTCAAAGTAAGTTGTTCTGTTGGAATGAGCAGCATGAACCTCCTAAACTGACTATACTTGATGGATTCATCTTTATCTGCTGCTAAGAATTTCATCATAGCAGTTACATTGGATTCTGTTGCAGGGAGACCAGCTGTGCTTAGCAAATCCTTCACATGTGTTTTCTGAAGTGTACCAGATTTACTTACACCGAGAGAATTGAACAGTCTAATCATCATGGGTTCTTTCTCCTGTATCAGTGAAGAAAATTCCGACCATCCAAAAGATTTCGTTGGCCAACGCGTATGCTTGCTTTGCATAAAATTCTTTGCATAACAGATTGGCAGTTTCATCTTGTGCATAGCCACGCTTAAATCATGCACAGTTACTTTCCCATCTGCATCCCTATCAAGCTCTTCAAACACTCGTCTGCCTGAAACATATCATGTTTGAACTTTAGCCCACCCAATAAACCTGGTAAAATTTTGAGAGAGATATACAATGAATTGCATGGGCTTCCAGGTATTATCAGCAGAAAAGCCAAATATACAAGCTCCAAGTGTGTTTAAACACTTTGTGGTACATGGTACAGCCAGAATTGAGAAATGTAAAAACATGATCTTCAAACGCCTACTTTTAGCCATGATTAGGAACCTTATCCTTCTCATCATTTTTATTCTTTGTCTAGACTTGAAGGTGGGGCTACAGAGATTCATCTAGCGCATGACATAAGTGCTCGCTCAACAGCATCAGCTACCTTTCCTCTGGCCATGGCTCACAACAAGGCCAGTCAATCTCTTCCTCCTCATGTGTGCATGTATCTAGTGTGAGAAGAGACGTGTTGGCATACCCTCCCGTTAGCTTGGGACAAGGGTGGAGCCAGAAGGGGCCTCTAATGATAACGAAAGATTTATCAGCAGGCCAAAGGTGATAGCTGCATGAATTCCTGGCACATGTAGAGAAGCCCAAAATAATCTTCGTACAAAAGAGTACATTCAAGAACCAGTACTAACAGAGGCCAATCTTCATCTTCCCTTATGTACCAACAAGGCTCACCTTCACCCATGGCAGAATCTGATCGAAATTAAATATGTAAACAGATAAAGGCACACAACATTGACAAACACTAGCCATGCCATGCCATAGTTTCCTCATGCACTCTACCTAAAATAAGGATTTACCAAACCTTGCCTAGTAAAGGTTTTTGCAAATAATTGAATGAATAAGTATCATAAAAAATCACATGGACAAAGTGCTTAACTTCATCTCAGTTTCAACTCCTAATCGTCAAGCACAAAGAACACCAGCTGACAAGATCTATTCTGACAGCACCTAGCATCCATCAAAATGTGAAAAAACAAATGCAAGCCATTAGTGGCTTCTGTTTCTTGCATATGTCACACAACAATGGGCGATGTGTAGCATGAATGCCTTGCCAAAGCAGATTTTCTAAGTGTTTAGGAAGTTGGCAAAATGTTTCACGCCGGAGTCATTTAGTATGCCATAAGAATTAAAAAAAACATGTTTGGCTATGTAAACCGGGTTGTCATGCAGCTATGCTTCTAAGACCACCACTGGTTTCTTCGACAGGAGGACTATGTGTGAGCTGCTTTGAGCAGGTCTCTAAAAAAGTCTCTTAAGGTCATCAACGATCATTGATGTCTGAAGACAAATTCTCAGGATCATCCATGGTCTCCAGTAGTCGAACCACAACCTCTTAAGGTCATCAACGATCATTGATGTCTGAAGACAAATTCTCAGGATCATCCATGGTCTCCAGTAGTCGAACCACAACTTGAAGGCAACAATAGATGTACCTTCACGAGAGTCAAGAGTTGCAGAATACTCTGAGGCAATGGCTGCAGTTTTAACTTTTTTATATGGTCAGAGAGTTTACTACTATCACATGCATAAAGTCTCAGATGCATGTGTCTTGTCTACTAGGGCACCTTACAAAAAGGTTTAATAGACACATGCAATTGTGGGCCCTAACTGGATAAAGGAACAATACCGATCAAGAAGGGATGCACTAGGGTAGTTCCAAGTGCACACCTAGGATGGAAGATTTCAATGCTTGAAGGGAAAGGTCAATATTGAGATGGAGCTTGCACAAAGGCAATTTATAGCCTTAATATGAAAGACAGTTTAGTCTCAGGGGTGGCATCAAAGAAAGAAGACCTTCTATTCCAGTGGAGCGAAGGTGTTGCACTGAGAGTAAAATCTCCAATGGGAGGATGGCACTTGCACCTAACTGAACCCTAGTTTCTTATACACTTATCCCTATCCAAACATCAACCGCTCAACCTCAACTACATCTAACTCAATGCCAACTTAATGTTGGTGAACTTCAAAACTCAGCATACCTCAGATTTTCCCAGCCTCAACTACTCAAGGACAATTCACTGCTCAACCTGAGCGTTTCTCCTGCACTCAACTTGACTGCGCTCACCTCAACCTCAACAATCTCCTTGCACTCACATTTTCACATAGCTCAACCTCCGCCTCACTCAAAAGTAAACCCCAAATAGAGTAGCCTCTAATTCTCTCTCGTGATATCTAACTTTTCTCTAATTATGATAATGCACTCTTGTGCATTCATAATTTGTTCCGGCTGCTAGCAACATTTATAAAAATCCAAATGATTCTTGTAATTTACTCAAAGCAGAAACGTAACGTAATGAAAGAAATGCACCTTCAAATTCAGTGTACAGAAAGAAATCTTGCACGGAATTGAGCATTTCCTTATCAGGAAAAGCCTGCTGCTGCTGGGGTGCGACCTGTGGAATCAGCTCCTTGAATGCTGCCAAAGACATTCTATGCAGTATTGCAAGTGGCGATTTCTGTGGCTTAATGCACTGCTGGGTTTCACGGGCTCCTAAATCCACCTCAGGATGGAAAGAGTTTGAGCACATCATCCCTGGCTCGCCCCTCAATCGTGCAAATGCTAACCTGTGAAGCCTCTGCCCACCACCATCCATTAGTCTATGCGCTAGATTGGCAATGTCCTTATGATGAGCTTGCAGAAAAATGCCCACTGACAAGGCATGCCCATCTGAGCGTTCAGCCTCTTCCGGCGCTAAAGAGTTACAGCACCTACACTGCAATGCCTTGTTAACGGGGTCGAGAAGCACGTGAGCTTTCAAATGTGATTGCTGTAACATGAAAAGGAGAATGTGCCTCTCCAGAGGTGGCAACACTTCGAGCTTGCCTCGAGTGGAGAACCCTTTGGGAGAACTCTTAGGTAGGTTGAGTTCAGCTGTCTTCGCAAGGGAGAAACAGCCTTGTTTGGGTAAGGCACCGGAGACAGTCCTCCAGGTTCTCTGTATCCAAGGAACCCTATTATCAGGGCAGGAGTTATCAAGCTTACCATAATCAAGATTGCGTTTGCAGGCCACATCTCTTGTTTCCTTGTTAAAAGAAGCATTGAATTCATCTTCCATGGTATGGGTTCTAAAGTGGAATGCCTTGATCTGTAAAAATCCTGGAAGAAAGGATTCTTTTCTTTTGTTATTGTTGTTGCTGCTGTGCTGTTGAGCCATCTTGCAACGCTCCGATGACTTTCTGTTGAGGCCTTAATCTTCCTCAACAATCCTACTCAACCTTTTGTCCTTTAAAGCCTTGATCTAGCTCAGTTTTTGTTCTTGAGGCCTTAATGTTGCTCAATCTTTTGTCCTTGAAGACCTTAATCCTCCTCAGGCGGGCCTGAATATATCTCAGTCTTCTGTTCTTAAGGCGTAAATCTTTCTCAATCTTTTGTACTTAAGGCTGTAATCTTTGTCAGTCTTCTGTTCTCAAGGCCCTTATCTTTCTCGATAGGTTGCTCATGAGTACCTTCACTTAATTAGAGGAAGGGAGAGGTGAGTCTAGAAACAGGATTACCTTACACAGTGATGTAATGTAGGGGAAGTGCGCGGCCTCGGGATTACCTTACGGGGAGAAAGCGTGCTTCAGAACACCCTCCAAACCCTAGATTTTGCAGTGAAAAATCTGCTTTCTACCAAAACAGCAAGAACCCTTCTGTTCTGCAAGTGAAGAAGCGCCATCGCCATCCTGTTTTATAGAAGAGAATAAGATAGCGAGTGCAGAATTTCTCACCCAAAAACAGAAAATATAAAAATGTAGCACCACCCATACATTCCAACCTCTTTTCCGCTTTACCCTTATGACCTTGACACACGTGACGCTTATGTGGGAGCCTTATCGGTTTTAATTTGTTGAAAATTTATTATAGGGATTCTTGTCTTGTAGCCTTTTTTTTTTGGGTGACCCCTCCCAACACATACACATACAATAGCCACATTTGATATTTTGAGGCTTTAGGATCTTTACAAACATCTCCCCTAGCCTCGAATGATGGTCTACCCCCATGGGAGACACTCGAATAAGATCTGTTGGTGGATGACCGGAGGGCGACACACAGAGATGAGATTTCCCCTCTTCACAAACATGCAAAATGTCTTTACAGAACATGGAATAATCTATAAGGACTATTACAACTCATTATAACTCTCAAATGACCCATCATACGATCCTCGCGTCTACTATCATGGATGTATCATTGTACTCGTTATCAATGACCCACCTTCGTCATCAAGATCATGGTTTTAGCTCAATGACAAAAACTTGACAGAGTGGTCACCAAACATTTTGGTGTAAGGGGTCTTCTCTCATGTGGAAAAATGGCAGTGAGGACAAAGTAGAGGAAAACAACGTGTTCTTTCATCATTCATGTCAACTTTTAAAGGACAAGTATGGCATCCCCACCCACCACCAAATTGGTATATGACAAGGAACCCTTCAACACACCAGGTCAAAAGATTGATATGTGCAATGCTTCTCCATTGTTTAGAACACCAAAATGCAATGTCATAACTACCAATTAAACCATGTTTAAATTTTGAAGCACAAAAGAAAATCCTACATATTTTGGTGGTTAATATACATGCCCAACATATGTTTGTTATTATTATTGCTTTTTAATCATGTTGTTAAGGTCTAAGTGTAAACAACCACAATGATGTGGGATAACCAAATGGTGATCAAACAAAAGGATGGCATGCACATAAATTATCAAAAGTTGCATCCATGTAAGCTTAGTGTCTTGCTTTGAAACTATAAAAGCATTACCAACCATGCAAGATTCCTCTAGTACAATAACCCATTTGGTGGTTTGGAAATAAAGCAACACCAACCATGTGATATTCCTCTAATATGACTAAAATGGAGTTGCCACAATGTTAAGAAATTGAGCAATCGTGGCAACCCTTACTCTCCAACATTGATTTATAATTTCTAATGTTATATGTGAATACAACATTGATTTATAGTTTCTAATGTTATATGTACTAGGAGTTCCAACATGCCTTAGCATAGCTTGTAGACCTTAAGTGAACTGATCATCAAGGATCCCCATTAAGATATAATCATGGGGCTAGGCCAGAGATCCTAGTTTTTTCAAGAAAGAGACATAATCCATATGGGCAAAAGGGAAGTTAATCGGGGCAGGAAGGGTTGAAGTAATACTATCCAAAGGTTTAGCCAAATGCAAGGTGGAGTTATATATTTTGCTCTCTCTCTCTCTCTCTCTCTCTCTCGCTCTCGCTCTTATTTTCCTTAAACATTTTAGCTAGCATACCATGATAGCCACACCTTCCTATCAAAGAAGAGGAAAACCATTGCCCTCTCCTACCTTGATTAGAGAGGCACTCCATCGTGAGAAGGAGCTCACTCACTAGATAACTCTCGCATGAACATGACCCATTTTTCTATTTGTTGTATGCACAAGATCCAGTTTTCAATTTATTGCATACACATTATTCATAATTTATTGGGTCTCATAGGCTATATTAGCCTATATACATAATAGTTCTGTGTGTGCATGTGCGTGCGTGCGTGTGTGTGCGTGCGTGTGTGGGTGGGTGTGTGTAGAAGCCTCCTTCTATGCTTCAGTATTAGCAAACATGCCAAAAAGGCTTAACTTCATGGCTACTTTGGCAACACAATGACAAAGGCTTTGCATCACTCGTGAAAATGCTCGTACAACATACTTGATAATGGAGCAAATAACATTGCTCAAGGGAAGAGTGCAGGGACTCGAGGATTGCCTCACAACCAAAGGCTTAACTTCATGGGCTACTTTGGCAACACAATGACAAAGGCTTCGTATCATCATACAACATACTTGAAAATGGAGTAAATAACATTGCTCAAGGGAAGAGTGCAGGGACTCGAGGATTGCCTCACAACCATGGATAACAATCCAAGTCCAAAAATTCTAACACAAGAAGAAATCATCACTAAAGGAAAGGAAGAGACGAAAGACGACCATATGCATGCACAATGCATGTGGATGGAAAATCACGAGACAACTCATTTCTATAGTAGAAACCCAACGTATTGTCAACATCCTGACTTAGCATACCAAAAATTCAAAGAGAGCCATTAGCTTGACTTACACCTTTAGGAACTTAGGTAAATGCTAGGAATGCATATACGATTGTAGTAAACACTAACCAATGAGCAGCAATAAGGATCCTTTAAGTACCCTTGCCATTGTCTGTCTTACCACCACCATCACCAAGGCTTGTGCTTAGGAATCAAGTGCAAGTGGAAGTACAGGAGGTTGGGAACTTGGACTCTAACTATCATGAGTACATGGATGAGAAGGGAGAGACTTTTCTCTACTATATGTTGTAGAATACATGTACTAGTGATTTAATACTTGCACATGTACCGGTGGAGAAATGAAGTAGGAGAGATTTTACTCTACTATATGTTGTATAATGATATACATGTACTAGTGTGATTGAATACTTGTGCATGTACCACTACTGTGTAGGCCGAGAAATGAATAAAACGACCAAGAGAGGCCCATTACAATGCTACCATTGTCAAGGTTTGCATAGAGTGGCTGAACGCCCTCAAAAATTGTCTTTGTCACTCTATAAAATCGCATATCTTTGAAAGTAACCACCATGTGGCCGTTGAAGTGCTTACCCATGCCATAAAGATCTATCTCTTGGCGGAAGATGGGACCTTTATTGAGGTCAAAGGCTAAACACTCTTTGCTTGTCCATTGGTTCTTGGCATCTCCTTAAGGATGAGGATGATGGGCTAGAAGAATTGGCATGTGGCCACTATTGGTTCTTGGGAATCCCCTTAAGGATGAGGATGGTGAGATAGAAGAACAGGCATGTAGCCACTATAGCAGGATCAGGGGACCTTGGTGCATAGGCAATTAAAGTTTTTCATTAGGAGCTACATCTCAATGGTATGGGTCCATCAATGTCTGGGAAGTTATAGATGGGCCCTTTTCCTTCTATGTACACTATGACTGCATTCTTTTGATTGGCATAAACCTAGGGTCGATGTAGACTTTGACCATGTACCCTTGCCACATTTGGTGGTCATTGAGGAGATAAGGCATGCACAACAAGGGTTGGTAGTCCATGGATCTACAATTGCCAATTGCCTCTAGCTGATCTTCCACTGGGCAAATAGGTGACCCATTTTTTGTTTCACCAGACGGATTTTGGCTGTGTTGAAGGGTGTATCAAGGCTTTTATGGAAGTTTCTTGGAATGTGAGATCTCACACATTGGGTTGATATGTGAGTTGATGTTCATGGATAAGAAAGGACACCCATAGGTCATTTCCATCATCTTCAATGGCTTCTTCCCGCGAGTAGTTATTAACAATGGTGTGGTCTCGCCCCTCATGAAATGATTTGATGATGGGGGGCTCATGGTGGATACAGTTAATGAGGTAGTTGTGGAGGTGTCTTGTGGGTAATCCATATGGATGGTGTGAATGGTGGCATCTCCGGTGGTGAGGCTTGCTTGATGAAAGTGTAGACTATTTGATATAGTTGGAGGATATTCCCTACATGTGTGGTTGTTAGGCATGTGAAAAAGCTGGCAGTAGGTGGACTTCACTACTCGACAAACAAGGGTCTTCATGCCTAGCGTGGTCGAGTGAAGAAGCTCCTCATTAATGGGGTGGTTGAGGTCTGGTGGTGCCATGAGTTCGAGAAAGCGATCTTCCTTGGTAAAGAGTGTAGAAACCACATGGTGAGGTTGGACTGTAGTGATGGAGAAAGAGAGAGAGAAAGATGCACTCACAAGGGAGTACCACCAAAGCCATGGAAAGCTTGAAGTGCTTGAAGCTTGAAGTGCTTGAAGTGCTTGAAGCTCCAAGAAAGTATGATTTGATTAGTAAAATGATTAGCTCCCCCTCGTTACAATTAGTTCCCTTATATACTTGCCCACCTTTTCACACTTTATTAATGTTGGGCCCCCACACTTGCCCGGCCATATCGATGCCCATGGGCTTCCCTTATGTCCAAACCATGCCCAAGGCTCTAGCCCATGCCCAAGGGCCAATCCCCCTTCATTACAAACCATCCCCACCCAAAGGTTTCGTCCTCGAAACCATGTATGGGGCAAAGTATTGGCTCTTGTTGAAAATCTTCTTATCTTCCCTCATGAGTGTGGAAGTACATTCATTGCAATCGCAAGAGATATCTCACACAAGAGAACTCCACATAGAGTTGGCCACTTATTGTATGTATATATGGACTGCTCTCTATGATGTCCATAAGCCCACGGAGTCTTGTTGAGCTTTGATTGATTAGTGGTGAAGTACACTAATGGCCATGGCTGTCCATACAGTAAATTTATAGCAATGGCATCCCTCGTGCCATCATCCCAATCCATGCATATGGCTGTCCAAAAAAACCATACAGATGTACCCACTTTATCCACTATGATTCATTGCTTGTAGGAGCTCCGGATGGTCTTTTATGAAGCCCTTGGACTCCCAAGAAGCTTCTTCATTAGGCAAACCTCTCCACTTCACAAGGTACTCAACAATAGACCTATTATGAAGGTGTCTTTCCCTCATCCCAATCACCTTCTCTGCCATATATTGAATTATTCCCTCTTCATCGATAGGTGGAAGGTCATCAACCACTTCCAATTGAGGTCCCACGTACTTCTTTAAGTGTGGCACATGAAACAAATTGTGGATCCTTGTGGTAGAGGGTAACAACAATTAGTAGGCAATCTCACCTATTCTTCTCAACACCTTGTAAGGTCCATAAAAGTGATGATAAAGCTTTGTATTGGTGTCTCCCTTCAATGAAGCATACCTTGACTGAGGGATTCTCAAGAATACATAATCCCCTTCTTTGAACACCACATGCTTACTTGACTCATCAGCATATTGCTTCATTTGGTTTTGTGACTTAGCCATGTTATCATTGCACCTTTGCAATATTGCACACATCTTCTGAATCTCCTCTTTGGCTTGAGGATTCACCTTCTCCTTATTCAATGTAATAGAAGGTATATGCACCTTATACCCATACCTTGCTTCAGATGGAGACATTGTTAAATTTGCAGCAATGTGATGAGCTATGGTAGATCAAATGCTAGAATCAACATCATTAGAAAAGAGATTAGACGATAATTAACTGATAGCTTAATGTGATTAGTGAGCAATTAATTGATAGCTTAATGTAGACATGGATAATCAAAAATCAATAATTAACGATATTTAAGATGTGATTAGTGAGCAATTAACTGATAGCTTAATGTAGGCATGGATAATTAAAAACCAACAAATTTTCATTAGGCCAATGCCTCAATTTATAGAGTTTACATCCAAACATCTAATCCCACTAATCTTTCCCTGATTCACTCCACCTCTTTTGCTTGATTCTCTCCACCTCTTTCCATAATATCTCAAATCTCCTCATGCTACCCTTTATTCTCTCCTAGTAGATACTTCTCACCTTTTCACAGCTTCTATCACATTTACAGATTCTCTTTTACAGCCTCTTGCTAAGGGCTTGTTCCCACACACACACCCTATTCACTTGTATATTTCAACACTTCCCCTCAAGTGAATACTCCTAGCACACGTGGACCCTATACCAAGTTTCCCTCTTACTTGGTAGTCCGTGACCAGTGCCTCAAGTCCCTAAACTCATAGTCCTTGACACACACTCTCTCTCTATGTGTCCAAGGCTACTACAAGTGCTTGTGACCTTGACTAAAGTGCTCACACATACATCTACCACATGGTCTACATCATCAGTGGCTCAGAGGTGGTTTTACTCTGTTGGGACAGGTTACATTGGGTTGTGGGGTTTCTCTCTCTCTCTCTCTCTCTCTCTCTCTCTCTCTCTTAGAAAAGAGGATCTGACTCCACTTCCTTAAGAGCCTCCATGAAGTTTGTTGATGTCGTTCCTTCTCCACCACTGGGTTTGCTGTAGCAGCCACAGTTATGGCAAGTGAAGGTCCTTCCTCCTACTCTACCTCTTCCTCGTCCTCGTCCTCGAGAGAATCCTCCTTGAGTGAAGAATGTTTTTTTTTCTCCAGCTGTTGAGTCCAACCATTTCTTCTCTTTGACTTTGGTCTCTAGCTCTAGTAGAGCTTCTTCTATGTCATGCAGCTTCAATTCAGGTACATTCTTTAATGTTGCTACAATGTTTTCATATTCACCTTTGTTCACACTCTTCAAAAGTACTGCTAGTGCCTCATCATCTTCTACCTTTTTGCCAATGGGTGACAGTTGTTGCTTAATGCTTTTATATTTGTTCAAGTGTGTGATTAAAGGTTCACTTTCCTTCATATCGAGTTTGTAGAACTGCATTAACAGATTTATCTTTAAATTTTTTTCTTGAGTGCCAAATAATTTATTGAGTTCATCCCATGCATCTTTTGCCCATTGTATCCCTGTGATGTGATGAATGATTTCATCATTTAAACTGAGTGCGATAAATCCTAATGCTTTCTCATTTAAACTGATGAATGATTTCATCATTTAAACTGAGTGCGATAATTCCTAATGCTTTCTCATTCCGGATCTTCCACTCATTTTTTCCTCTCACCTCTGGGCATTCATCTCTTCCCTCGACTAGCCCCCACAGATTTTTCCTCATGAGCAGATACATGGTTTTTGTCTGCCATGTGTAAAACTGCTCTTCATTAAATTTGGCTATCTCCTCTTATGCCGTACTCATGATGATGTGAAGGGGATCTTACCTCTTGATCCAATTTCAAGATTCAAGGACAATGTCTACCCTTTTACAACTTAATCTGATATTTAGGTGATGATTACAACAGATTTATCAGCATAAATTCACCAAAAATTACATCAAACCAAGGGTAACAAATCTGTACGGAATGGTTGGAGTATCAAACCATCTCCGAATTGCAATCTGAAGTTATAGGGATCTGTATCAGATACCCAATGGATAATTTGAATTCTCAATTATACCAAAATACAATGATTAGTGCTGATTAATCACTGATTAGCAAATTAATCCTCTATTTTGTGTGCAAAAAATAGAGTATGCGGGGAGTCCAAATCTGGGACCTTAGAGCTCAAATGAGCTCAAATCCTTTCAAGGCCATCAATAGTAATTAGTCTAGTAGAGGATTAAGCCAAGAAACACAAGATTTAACCAAACATTGAATGCTTAATCTCTTTTTTACCAAAGTCACCTGTAGATTTGATGAAGAGCTTGGATCTCACTGTAGACTTGACCAAATCAAAAACTGTCTTCACTAGCTTGTAGAGCACCCTTGAAAACCCCTAGGGCCAAGAGGAATTAGAGCCATTCCATATGGTGTAAACAAGATTTGTAATTCTCCTCAGAAAAAAAGCGTTGGCAAATTTGCAAAAATCGACTGTAGCGCTCGGCAGTTTGATGATTTGTTTAAATGGGCTAAAGCACAAGGCTTGTGGCTATGTGTGGCTAAAGTGGTTTGGGCCAATTTTATGTATGAAGGGAGAGAGAGCTCCTCCACTAGCTGGGGGTGTAGAGAGCTCTTTGAAAAAGAGGTAAAAACTTAATTATCTACTAATCCTAATTAGCTAAAGATTAGCAAGATAATGGGCTCATAAGATTGATGGATTCTAGGCTAGGCTCTGATACCATGTTAAATTTGCAGCAATGTGATGAGCTATGGTGGATCAAATGCTAGAATCAATATTATTAAAAAAGAGATTAGATAATAATTAAGATATGATTAGTGAGCAATTAATTGATAGCTTAATGTAAGCATGGATAATAAAAAACCAGCAAATTCTCATTAGGCCAATGCCTCAATTTATAGAGTTTACATCCAAGCATCTAATCCCACTAATCTCTCCCTGATTCACTCCACCTCTTCCCACTAATCTCTCCCTGATTCACTCCACCTCTTTTGCTTGATTCTCTCCACCTCTTCCCAGAATATCTCCACACCTCCTAAATCACCTCATGCTACCCTTTATTAGTAGATACTTCTCACCTTTTTACTTCTCTCACATTTACAGATTCTCTTTTACAGCCTCTTGCTAAGAGCTTGTTCCTGCACACACCCTATTCACTTGTATATTTCAACACATACCAATACTCATGTGATAGGTGTCGTTGTGACAAAATTTAGCTAGGTGAAACCATCTATCCCACGATGGTTGGGTGTCATAACAATAGTGTCTCAAATAGATTTCAAGCCACTTGTTCACCCTCTCGGTTTGGCCATCTGTTTGTGGGTGATAGGTCATACTTGGGGTGAGTGTAGTCCCATGGAATCAAAGAAACTCTTCCAAAAATGGCTCATAAACTTGACATCCCTATTGCTTACCACTTGCTTAGGTATTCCATACAACCTTAAAACATGCTTCATACATTGTTGAGCCACCATAGAAGCTGTATATTGCACCTTTGTGGGTATGAAATGAGCCACTTTTGTCAATCTATCCTCTACCACATAGATGCTATTCCATCCATTACTTAGTAGTGGGTAGCCCGGTAATGACATCCATGGTTATGTGTGTCCACTTCCCTTCCAGAATAGGCAATGGTTGCAACAATCCTCCTAGAAATTGGTTGGGATCCTTGTTTTGTTGGCAAGGAAAACACTTTTGCACATAGTCATGCACATCCTTCCAAAGCCCTTTCCAAAAGAAACTCTTCCGTACCTTATCATAGGTCTTGAACACTCCCAAATGATCCACCATGGGTGAAGAGTGCATCTCTTGTAGGATTTTCAGCTTGAAGGATGAGTAAGGGACCAAATAGACCTTTCCCTTGTACCAAAGCAACCCATTGCATATCTCAAAATGTGGATATTCATCACATAACCCTTGCTGTAATTTGTGAAACATTGGACCAACCATGTCATCCACCAAATACTCCTCTTGTATCTCATGAACCCAATCATGATGCATCTCCAAAATGGCATGTATAGGGCAAGCCCACATCTGAGAAAGTGCATCCGCCACCACATTGTCCTGTCC
This sequence comes from Cibotium barometz, assembly GCF_041138505.1. Taxonomy (NCBI): domain Eukaryota; kingdom Viridiplantae; phylum Streptophyta; class Polypodiopsida; order Cyatheales; family Cibotiaceae; genus Cibotium; species Cibotium barometz. Next base: position 19,751,565 of record NC_141048.1, read on the forward strand.
CGCCGTGTAAGAGATCTCGAAATCATAGTTTTACAAGGTAGCAAGCCATCTCTTTTGCTTTGGAGAAAGGTTTTGTTGGGTGAGGAAGTATTGGAGTACCCGGTGATTGGTCCTTACTTTGAAATTCCCACCATACAAATAGTGATGCCACTTCTTCACATGGCATGCAAAATGGCCAACATTTCTTGATCATAGACATGAAGCTCCCTCTCCTTCTCAGTGAGCTTTCTACTCTCATAAGTAATCACCTCATTCTCTTGACATAACGCAGCACCAATTCCTCTCCCACTTGCATCAACCTGTATAATGAAAGGCTTAGAAAAATCAGGGCAAACCAATATTGGGGATGAAATTAGTGCTTCCTTAAGCTCTTGGAAGCTCTTATTGGCCATGACATCCCAAAAAATGCTTCCTTCTTAAGCCTATCCGTAAGCGGGGCTACCATGTGAGCATAGTGGTGTATGAACCTCCTACTATAAAAGGATGATAGTCCCAAAAATCCCCTTAGTTGGGTAGTGTTGCTGGGTGTAGGCCACTCCTTGACACATTGTACTTTCTTGGAATCCATCTTAATGCCATCATTGCTCACAATGTGACCCAAGTATTCCACCTCTTGTGACAGAAATGTGCACTTTCTTTGTTTGGCGAACAACTTGTGCTCTCTCAACACCTTCAACACTTGCTCCACATGCATCAAGTGATCTTCCCTTAACTTGCTATACACAAGTATGCCATCAAAGAAGACCAAAGCTAATTTGTAGAGGAATGGCTTCAAAACTTTGTTCATAAGAGCTTGAAATGTGGCCAGAGCATTTGATAAACCAAAGGGCATGACCATGAATTGAAATATATCCCGTTCAGTTCTCTAGAAGGCCGTCTTAAATTCATCTCCTTATTTCATCCTTATTTGATGGTACCTGAACTTAAGATCTATCTTGGATAAATATTTTGCTCCTTTCAACTCATCAAGTAAATCATCAATCCTTGGAATGGGATATCGATTCTTTATAGTGATCTTATTAAGATTCCTATAATCGATGCACATTCTATAAGATCCATCCTTCTTCTTCGCCAACAAAACGGGTGAGGCGAAGGGTGATTGGCTTGGTTATATGAATCCCATTTCTAAAATTTCCTCCACTTGTTTTGCCACCTCCTCCCACTCAACCTTTGAAAGCCTATAGGGAGGCTTATTGACTGGTTTTACATCCTTCTCAAGCTCTATGGCATAGTCAACTTCTCTAGTAGGTGGCAAGCATTTTAGTGTCTCAAACACATCTTTGTACTCTTACAACAAGGCATCCATCCCTTCATCATGTATTTGCAGCCCATTGTCCTCTTCTTGATGAGTGAGTTGTAGCATGTAAACAAGGCATAAGCTCTTCAACTCTCTTCATTTGCTTCATAGACACCAAGGTCAATGCATGGTTGTAAATTCCATCCAAACATAGCTCTTTGCCTTCATGCATAAACCACATTTTCATATGCTTTGAATCTATTGAAAACCTATCCAAAGTGTGCAACCAATCGCATCCAAGCACCACATCAATGGGCCCCATGTCAAGCACAATCAAACCGACATCATAGGCATAATTGGAAGACAAAAAATCCTTGTTGCAACCCAACTCTTGCTCAACTCATGCTGTCTATTTGTAACCTCCACTTTTAGAGGCTTCATCATCTCCCGTGGGCATAGTCTTAAAGAATTTATTGATTTAGAGTTCACAAAACTATGTGTTCTCCCTGAATCAACAAGTATGTGGATTGATCTACCCCCAATCTTTCCTCAAAGTGTTGGAATCTTTGTATCCCGCTTTAGCTTCTTGTAAAATGGCACATAGCATGGTTGTCCTTTCATTTGTTTCACCTTCTTCCCAATCCTCTCCATCCGGATCAAATGGAAACTCTTGAGAAGGGTCACGAGTAGTAGGCTCTTCCATCACATCATTAGTACAATCCTAAAATTCAGCCTCATCCATGTATTCCAATGGTGCCTTTTCATCTTTAACCACCTCATAGATCATGTTAACCCGTACCTCCTTTGCCTTGCATATCTTTTTATGCTCGGGACTCCATTAGTCATTGCATGGAAAGAAAACCCCTTTCTTCCTCTTCTCATCCATCTCCGCTTGTGTCAATTGCTTAATCACCTTGCCTTGAAGGGAAGAGGATTTAGCATCACTTTTGGGTGGAGGTTTGGCTATAGAACCACTCCATTTCACATTCTGTGCTGTCCATACACACTAGAATATCGTGGTATGGGAGTAGAGGTTGGAGTGAAGCTTGTACGAGGTACATAAGGTGTAGTAGTGGTAGAAGTTGGCTATTTGACTGCATTTCATTTTATCAATTACAATGAGCATGTACTCATGATTTCCTGTAATCACAATTGTAGCTCCAATACACCAAATCACACCAAAACGACATCCAAGTAGCATCCAACATCATGTGAATCAACAGGCAAAAGATTTGCAAGAAATAGCTCCACACTTCCCTTACCTGACATATGCATCATGTGATAGCATCAAGGCTTGCTTAAGATACTTAAAGGCTTAACAAAACTCATAGGATCATGTAGGCACATGCATGTGCTTGCTTTAGCCAAGCTTTGACACTAACATATGAAGCCACTATTTACTGTTTTCATGGACAGCACTTCAGCCCTTTTCCTTCACTCCATAACCATCATTATTGAGCAAGACAATCATCCAAATGACAAGTAGAAGCCAAGGGCAACATAGCCATGGATCTTACCTTATATCCAAACTAGTTAGCCAACCTGTTTGTAAACCTGTTTTTCGCTTGCCCAGGGCTTTGCCACAGGAGCTGCCACGCTTTTCAGGTTGATCGCAAGGAGTTTTGCCACAGGAGCTGCCACGCTTTTTAGGTTGATCGCAAGGAGAGTCTATTCTCTCCTTTTGGCCAGGCCACCTCTCTTACTCCAATGCAGTCTGCGGAGCCATCAGCAGAAAGCTTGGTTTGGAAGCTGGTGGTTCTTGTTTTTGCAGACTCACGATGCCAATTGCGTGAGGTTCAACGCCGTGCCATGCGTACTGTAGCTGCCTTTGCTGGCTTCCGTCCACTTCGCCTGATGCTTGAAACCATTGTAGCTGCCTTCGCCTATGAGATCTACAAGACCACCATCAAGCTGCCTTTACTGGCTGGCCTCCGTCCACTTTGCCTGATGCCTAAAACCACTGTAGCTGCCCTCGCCTACGGGATCTACAAGACTGATCTGCTCTGTTATGCAGATATGTGTACCATTTCTCCACAAAATCTTGATTACAATTGTAAAGTAATGCAATAATAGACTCAAGTCATGGGGCTTTTTGCATCTAAGCCATCCTACACCACCAAGCTAGAGCAAGGATCTAAGGATTTCTTGAAGCTATGCCTAAGATTTAGGGTTTACCAAGCTTGAGATGAAATTAGGGTTTCAACCAAAAGCCTCGGCAAAAGAAAGGGATCAAAGCTAGCTCTGATACCACTGTAGTGATGGATAAAGAGAGAGAGAAAAAGATGCACTCATAATGGAGTATCACATGCACTCAAGGAAGTGCCATGGAAAGCTTGAAGCTCCAACAAAGTATGATTTGATTAGTAAAATGATTAGCTCTCCCTAATTAAAATTAGTTCACTTATATACTCGCCCACCTTTTCACACTTTATTAATGTTGGGCCATCCACACTTGCCCGGCCATATCCATGCCCATGGGCTTCCGTCATGTCCAAACCATGCCCAAGGCTCCAGCCCATGCCCATGTGCCAAGCCCCCTTCATTACATGGACCAATTGGATGGCATTAAATGAAGTATAAAAGTGTTAGTGTAAAATGTTGTGTCCAAGAATGAGATGGCCCTTCTTAAGCTACCCCTTTGGTCATGGTAGCTTGGTTGTACTCCTCATGGAAATTAGTGAGGGCTTTGGTTACCTCTTCAGTTGAGGGTATCTTTGGACTCCTTTGCAAGGTTAGCCGCATAGATGGCTTGGATTTCTTTAGCTTTAGCTTGCTTGACCTCATCTAGGAGTTGGTTCATGTGGGCTTAATTTATTCCTGGGCTATCAGTTATTTCTAGTGCTTAGTATTATAGCTCGAGGGCATCCATGTCCCGCTTATGGGTGTTGGCTAGCTCCTCCTAGGTGGCCTTGCCCTAGCAAAACGAGTTCATTCTGAAGCTTATGGATTTTCATTTTTTCTTTCTTGAGCTTCGCTTCTAGTTTGACATTCTTCTCATTGTTAGCCTAGAGAAGTTGTATGAATGGTAAAGCTTCGGATGCCCTTCTTAGATAGACTCATCCTAGCACTCAAGCTCATGTTGTTGCCGGAAGATGTGCCGCTTGGAAGTCTTGGCCACATAGCAATCAATACTTACTCACAAAGAAGGACCTTTCCATAGAAACTTTACAAAAGGAACATGATTCAACCCTTGATTCTTTGGCCATATAACAAAGGGAAAGTTGAGAGGTTTATAATAGTAGCCAGAGATATGAATGCCTTGCATGCAACGGAGCTGAGTGTTACAAGACATCGAGCAAACATAATCGAGCAATCCCCAAACTTGAGTGACTACAAAAACCATATAGTGCTCTAGGTGATGGATCCCCACATCCATCCAAACCACCGGGTCTTGTTATAGCTTTTGAATGTATTGACATGTATTATCATTTTAGAGCTCTCGATTCAACATGCAATCATAAAAGGTGAATCACGCAATATACTCAAAGCACTTAAATGATTACGAAACACCCAAGGCTTCCTCAGCCCTAAACCATGTGGTTTGCAACCAAAGTAAATTTTTTTACAAGAATTGATTCATCTTGACAATTTATTAACACATGTGAGAGTCATGAACTAAAGAAAAACCAAATGGAATTTAAATTATGTATGTCATGTGACAACAACAACCTCGAGGAAACATGGGATTGGACAAATAAAGAGAGCAAGAGTATTCATTCGATTGGTTGTTAGCACACTATCTAACCCTCCTCACACTCATCATCCACATAAAAGCATGATGCTTGACGATCTGTTTGTGACGTCCTTTTGTAGTTCTTTTTAGCAACCATTCTTTAAGCTGTAGCCTCTGCATATGAGGGCAACACACTACAATGACACCAAAAGCACACATGTGTCAACAATATGAAGCATGCATTGAATCTTAATGAAAGTCGGGTATATTTGTTAATTCCAATTCAACAAAACAACCAAAAAGAAAGTCACGGAAAGAAGGACAATTAATTTCAATAAACAAACTAGCATTGTCCAAACTATAGTGTCAAGAAGGACAAGCTAAATACCCAAGATACATCACAAAAATAGTCATTCCTTGTCATAAATAGTCAACAAGAAACACTCCATATGACAGAGACCAAGCCAAAAAAGGACCAATGGGAATGGTAGGGAAGTATACAAGCTTCTCCCCAAATCTAGTAAAGAACCACCAAAAGAAGTTAAAGAGGGATTGTTAAAGCTCACTAGTCATCATACGGGTTCACTCTCACACAAGCATCGATCTCATCCCCTCCAAGTGCTCATCCACCACTCTCATCCTCATAGACAAGCCTCCGCATGTGTAGCTGCTCAAGCAAGGCTCTACATAGCCAGAGATGATGCCATCATCTACTTCCAACAACAAAACTCATGATCTCCTTGAACGGAGGCATGTCTTCAGAGCAGGAGCCATGTCACACCCCATCTCCAAGATAATATCTTGTGGGCAACAAAGAAACTCCAAGAAACACGATATAAATGTATGGCTCATCTCTAGCCCCCCTTGAAGCTCCAATCCTCCATTGTTGAGAGCGCACTCACTCACTGGGAGGTAATGCAAAATATACAAGTCCATGGCTCCCATACTCAATGCCTCAAACAAGGGTCTACTCGCTTAAGCAAAAGTGGGTGCAAAAATCCATATCTTGTGAACAAGGTACATCATAGAAGTCTGAAACTGTGTTTTCACAAGAAGCGCACGTATAAACGTAACCACACAACAGAATCCAGGTACATAACACCACATAATTAGTGACACGAATGCCAAGGGACATAAAAAGAGCTAGTCACATTACCTCTATCATGAAGCCCTCTTGTTCAATGTACCTGTATTATGCGAAGTGATGAAAGATAACAATCCACCTCCAAACCTCCATGTCATAAACTTTGGAGTAGCGCTCAATCCACCCCATAGAATCCTTTGCACAAACTCCATGACCAAGTTGGAACTTACGAGGACAAATAGTTAATGATAAGAAAATAGAGTTCAAGGAAGGCCCTGACCTGTGGGTGGAAGACACAACCACCAACCAACCATTGTTGGAAAGAGAAGAAGCTACCAAAGATAAACCATAATGGGCATGGTCCTCCATGACTATATCCCATGGAGACCTCTGCACACTCCAGTGTGGAGAATCCCTCCAAACGGGAAGTCTGACATGCTAAAGTCTATTTCCCATGGCACCTACTTTCCTTTTCTAGTGTACACACCACTCACATACTTATTCTTTGTGAAGATCTCGTGAATGTGTATGTACACTAGGTCTCTCTGCCCACTAGCAATTGTCTTGCCGATCACGATGTAGTCCCCGTGAACCAGAATGATGGAGAGACACCACGAAAGCATAAAATGTGCTCTCTTAGAAAAACAAAGGTTTGGTGAAGTTTCAAAGTAGATGTAGATGAAGAAAGAGACTCTATACAAGAGTATAAAATAATAAGAAACCATCACTTAGACACCATGACGCAATGATCACAACAATTACAAGGGTAGGAAACCATCCACTCACCCTACGAGAGCTAAATCATCCTCATTTTGGTAGACAAGTCATCATCAATGTGGTCCATAAGCAGGTCAACAACATTGGTCTCCTGCTTTCTTTTTGTTTCACTAGCCATCAAATTTAGGAAGAAAAAAAACATACTTCACATCAAGGTTTCACAAATTTCTTAACAAACTATGTGCTGGCAAAGGGGGATTATTTGATGCATCCTTCTCATCATAGAATGCATCTTGAAGGCCTCTTTCTCTTGTTCCAGGATGTGGCCTTTCTCGAGGTCCAACCACCATGGACAATTATCCAACTCCCAATGGCTGAGTGAATGGAAAGTTGGGGGGTACATGGTGATTCCCCCATTAGCCATGGAGATCCACTACCTTGCCCACACAGGAAAACCACCCAAAAGCTGGCTCTCCTTCAAACCGAGTAAATATCTTTTCAAAAAACAATGCAATGAACCCACTGCATACCAAAACATAACCAATATACAAAATTATGCAAAGCGAGCTCCAATGAAAGTGACAAGATTGTATGTACTTGAACACCAGGTGCTGGGCAACCATCTACACCATATCCACCTTCTTAAGAGCTTTCATCTCTTTGTCTATTGAACGAACCTCAACCATTCTCACCAATGAGAACATGTATCTTCATGCTTCTATCTTCATCTCCTCGTAGTAATCTGAGTGTATAATCTGTTGTATTCACTTAGTTATGAAGCTAATCACCAACAATAGATGTTGTATTCACTCGTAGTAATTTGAGTGTATAATCTATTGTATCCACTTAGTTATGAAGCTAATCACCAACAATACATGTCATGATAGTTTATAATAATACTAAGCAATACATCAACCAATGATTGAACTAATGAATACTCATTAAGTAACAATGATAGAGATCTAGCACACGTCATTGTAGTTAGTCAACACATTGAATTGATAGAGTACTCAAGGAAAAGCTAAAATGGTGATAAGAGCCAAAGTTTCACAAAGTAACACAAAGCTTGGATTAAACACAACGTACATATAAGAATGCTAAAGCTCTCATACACTAGAGAAGGTGTTGAGACCGTGCTTTTATAGGCTCATAGAAGAAAGGAGCCTAGCTCTCATCCACTTTCCCACTTGTCCCTCCCTTGCCACCTAGACGAGGTGCCTAGCTCTCATCCACTTGCCCACTTGTCCCTCCCTTGCCACCTAGAAGAGGTGCCTAGCTCTCATCCACTTGCCCACTTGTCCCTCTCTTGCCACCTAGAAGAGGTGCCTTTAATGCTATTCAATAACCATGGGTTACAAGCTAACCCATTGTTCACACTTTTGCCTATACCCTTAGCATAAGTGTATGAAATCGAATGTCACACACTAAGAAATGGATGTAGATCAACTTATTCTTCAACACCCTCTCTTGATCTACTACATACATACCATGCAAGGTGTGTAGATCAAGGAGTCACACAGTCACATAGTATCACAAAGAAAAATTTCCACAAAGGGACTAAAAAGTCCAATCAAATTCAATCATGTTAGCCTCCTCCTTAGATTTGGCTTTGCCTTTGTCCTTATCTTTGTATTTGTCTTTTTTGGTGGGGTTCCCTTTCTCTTCATCTTTCTTCCTCTTCCTACAATCTTTGATCATATGCCCTTTTTTTAAAACAATAATAGCAGATTCTTGGAGCCTTCTTTTTATCTTGATCTGCAATTAAAGCTTGGTCCCCCAAGAGATGAGGTGCAATTTAAGATGATGAATTTGCCTCCATTCTTGTTTCTTCTAAAATTAGAGATGATGCTGCTAAGACAAGTGTGAGGTTGGGTTGATTGGAATTGACAGAAACACATTGTTCAAATGTTGGAGACATGTTGCATACAAGTACAAGAACAGCTTCTTCTTCTGAAATGAAACACCTGCTCTAGAGAGCTGGTCGATGAGACACCTAAGATCATCATATGAGTTGCGATTGTTGTCTTTTTAGCTTTCTCCAACCTGTAAAGATGTTTTCTGAGAAACAGACATGCTGCAACATTGGTTTGACCAAAGATAGCTTTTAGTCTTAGCCAACCTTCATGTGCACTAGATGCTGAGCTGACCGGATGTATTTGATTGTCACTATGACCACTGATGATGAATGACAAGGCTTTGGCATCACTGTCTTTCCCTTTTTGAACTGCCTCCGGGTTTCTTGTTGTGGGTTTCCTTTTGGTCCCACTTGCAATACCCCATAGATCTTTATCTATGAGGGTCATTTGCATTTTGATGGCCCAATTATGGTATTTTGAGCCATCAAAACGGTCATTTCTATCAAAGAAATGTCCATGGTGATTTGACAATTTTAAATTTTAAAGATGTTACCACAAAGTCCCTCTTTTGTTGTAAAAAACACTTTACAGTTGGAGGGTAAATACAAAGGTTCTGTCTTACTCAGTTTTACCAATTCCTCTCCCCATATAAATGCATATTTCTATATAGAAATTTTGAAAATCCCATACTTTTTGCTAAGAAGTAGTAGTGAGATTTGCTTGATTTTTTGGTTTTGGTTTTTTTATTTTTTATCTTTTTTTTTATTTTGCTTGATGTTTCTTGACTCACAAGAACTTGGCAGCAGAGAGTCCTTTATAATGATAGGACTTACAAAGGAGTAAGCTCATGCATATGAAAAAAATGCACTTCTCTAATCTTAGGGCATCTTGTAAAACCTTACTTCACTAAGAAGATTTGCTAAAGTGTGAATACTAAGGCCCCAAAAGAGGAAAAAAAAAACAAAGATTTTATGCCACCTTCACATAGGAATTTTGCTCAAAATAGGGGTCTACCTAGAACCGAATTGAGTACCAATGTGTAAGCGAGGAGTTGATGCCACAACAATGTGTAGGTGAGTCAATGCATCTCACAATGCAGATGTTGACAAGCACCATTAAGCAGGGTTGCAGGTACAGATGGGGGTTCATGAGAGCTATGACCCTAGCCAGCAGGCGTTGTAGGAGAAGGTGGAGGAGCAGCTTCAGATAAACTTGGGCATCGCAAGAGAAGGTGGAAGAGCAGCTTCAGACGAACTTGAAGGTGCACCTGTCGTCTCGGAGCTCGTAGAACTCCAGAGACGTTGCTGAGAACACAGCAGTTGCCTCAGGCTGTGTTGGCTGCCTGCCTATTTAAGAAGGGCTGGAAGCATGCTCAGTAAGAAGGCACAGTACAATAGCTCACACATAGATTTTCCCTTTTCTCACAGTTAGCAGTTGAGATAAAGCTTGTAAGGTAAGCTAATAATACCACTCACTCTCTCTCTCTCTCTCTCACTTAGACTTAATAGAATAATCACAAAGTTAATGCTTTCCACTCTCTTGTGCCACTCAAGTGAGTTAAAAAATGAAAAATCTCTTCACAAAGTTATGTTTCTCCCTCTCTCAATGTTGCCACACACATGAAGGAGAAAGAGCATACACACATAGCTTGAATGCATTCACAAAGATGTGTTAGGTGTACAGACTTGAAAATTTCTCTCACTCTCAAAGTGCCACTCTATGAAATAAGAGTTTTTGGCAATTTATACATTGAACCGATGTCAAATCAATGATGTTAAACCATTCAACAAATGAAAAAAAAATTGCTCTCAACAAACACAAAGGTTAGAAGCCACAAGCTTAAATTAGTGAAATAGATTACTAGACCTACAAACACAAAGATGCCCTCTCTCAACTCTAATGATTGAGAACAATCCCATGGAAGGGAGCTCTGATACCAAATGTTGTATTCACTTAGTTACGAAGCTAATCACCAGTAGATGTTGTGATATCTTATAACGATACTAAGCAATATATCAACCAATGATTAAACTAATGAATGCTCATCAAGTAACAATGATAGAGATGTAACACATGTCATTGTAGTTATTTAACACATATAATGGATAGAGTACTAAGGAAAAGCCAAAATGGTGATAAGAGCCAAGGTTTCACAAAGTAACACAAAGCTTGGATCAAAGCCAAAGTACATACAAGAATGCTAGAACTCTCATACACTAGAGAAGGTGTTGAGACCCTACTTTTATAGGCTATGGAAGAAAGGCACCTAGCTCTCATCCACTTGCCCACTTGTCCCCCTCTTGCCACCTAGAAGAGGTGCCTTTAATGCTAGTCAATAACCATGGGTTATAAGCTAACCCAAGGTTTGCACCTTTGCCTGAAGGAACTCCACCGAGAAAGACAAAGACATGGACAAAGGCAAAGCCAAATTTGAGGAGGAGGCTAACATGGTTGAATCTAATTGGGCTTTTTAGTCCCTTCATGGATGGTAAATTTTTCTTTGTGATACTATGTGACCGTGTGACTCCTTGATCTACACACCTTGTGTGGTATGCATGCAAATCAAGAGAGAGTGTTGAAGAATAAGTTGATCTACATCCATTTCTTAGTGTGTGATATTGTATTTAATACACTTATGCTAAGGGTATGCATGTAGATCAAGAGAGGGTGTTGAAGAATAAGTTGATCTACATCCATTTCTTAGTGTGTGATATTGTATTTAATACACTTATGCTAAGGGTATTGGCAAAGGTGTGAACCATGGATTAGCTTGTAACCCATGGTTATTGACTAGCATTAAAGGCACCTCTTCTAGGTGGCAACAGGGAGACAAGTGGATGAGGCAAAGGTGTGAACCATGGATTAGCTTGTAACCCATGGTTATTGACTAGCACCTCTTCTAGGTGGCAAACAGGGAGACACGTGGATGAGAGCTAAGTGCCTTTCATCCATGAGCCTATAAAAAGAAGGGTCTCAACACCTTCTCTAGTGTATGAGAGCTCTATCATTCTTGTATGTGATTTGTGTTTAATCCAAACTTTGTGCTACTTTGTGAAACCTTGGCTCTTATCACCATTTTCCCTCCGAGATGGACACATAGTTGGCTAAAATCTCCAGAGAATGTTTTTGGATTTTTTCCAAAATAAGTTCTCTAGGGAGCCATTTGAGGATAGCACACCAAAACACATTAATCCCATATGCAAAGATAAATAATTAAAAAAAAACCATCCACACAGTTAATGAAGTTGGAAGATCACATTCTATACACATGGTTGCCCTTGAGAAGAGCAAACATAGCGTTTGTAGTTTTTTTCGCTTCAAAAAGCAAAAGCCATTGCAACCTCACATCCGTGATCACATCATACATAGCTAGCAAATTAAGCTTCTCCAACGAGACACAACTATTCTTGCTGCATTTCAAAGAGAGTACTGCCTTCCTCCATTAATCACCCAACTTTGGAGCCAAAATATTTAAGATCTGTCAAAGCAAAAGCAATCTTCAAATCTAGGGTGACAAATGATTTTCAAGGCATCCATTGCAAGATAGAAGCCAAAGAATCCAAAAAATTATAACTTGCCTATTCTGTATGAGTACTTCCTAGTGAGGTTTTCACTTCCTTTCTTCTCCAACTTAGCAAACTCCCATTGGAAACTTGACCTTTGAAAGGACCAAGCTTCTTCTCCAATGTATTTTGATATTACACCTACATGGACCAAACAAGCGCACTTAATAGGAAACATAACACAATTTATACACTACCAATCTAACAATGCACATGGAAACCTACACAAGCTTTCCAAGCTAACCCCATGTCAAGGGTATCATGGTTCAACTCGCTTGGTGTTTCTTGTTGGGGATGGCATCTATTGTCGTCACATCCAAATCCGAAAGCTCTATTAAAATAATCCAGAGAGTTAGCCTTGCAATTGTTTGTAGTGTTGACAATCTTGTCTCTGATAGAGGGCACCACAAGGGCATGCGCTGAGAGACTACATAACAAAAACAAATTGAGAAGATAAAATTTTGATAATTAGTCTGAACATAGAGCACACAAAGATATTAAGAAACTTAAAAGACTCACATATTCATTCTTTGAAGTCCTGTTAATAATAATGCAATCTCATTGACCTTCGTAGGATCAATGACTGCGCAAAAGACTCTCACATGACAACTTTTTGTGTGAGAGAACTTCTCTATGATGATTGATGACCATGCCACTGTCTTGTTATTACCCTCCCAGACATAAACCATGTGTTTGGCCAAGATTTTTAGCTTGTTGCTTTGAGCTATGTCATTCTCAAACTCTTTATGGTGGACAGCCCTTCAATGCTCGTCCCAAGTTTACTCAATGTCTTCAGTGACCATGCTCTCCTCTCCCCAGGTGAAGTACACAAGGAAACTATAAAAACCCCCTTCTCCCATGTAACCCTCATATTGAAAGGCTCCCTTAAGAGAAGAAACATTAGCTCAAAGTCCATGGACTTTGGCATGTGGAATCAAGCGGCATTAAGGGATAGGTGGGAGGACTATAGAGCTTATATTCTTTATCCTCCTTATGATGTTCTCACCCACGAATCATGGTGATGTCCTCTTCCGCACTGGAACATGGCTCATTCACAGTCATAGGGCACAATTTGTAGAGAAGCCTCCATTGCAATTTGAGTCTCATTAACCTGCTCTTCCTCCCCCGCTTCATCCATTCCACTTTTATGTCTATAGCCTCATCCATCTTGTTAATGCTAGGAGGACTAACTTTCTCCTCAATATCTTTGGTGTGCCCCTTGAGCAAAACTCGATTGCTCTTTCTTCTTGCCAATTTTTTTTTGTTTCCCCTTAATGCTTTGTCGATGACTCTACAATTTTGCTCTTCATTCTATGAACCTAAAATAAAAATATTAAGCCATTGATTTATATAACATATATATTAAACAATCATGCATGGAGAACATGTGTACCACTTGCTGTGGGTATACTTTTATATTGAGCCCTTACATCTAGGTTAAAACTACTGCTTTTATTGAGGATTTTTCATGTGTGTATGCTCCCTAGGCATGTGTAAATGCATGTCTGGTTAGTGGTGATATTGCCAGTTTTATTAAGGTCTTTCTATGATTTTCGGCTGCAACGCCAGGCTATACTCTCCTTTGCCCACAAAAATCTTTAAATAGAGAGTGATCTAGAGCGTAGTGTTATGGCTATAGATGCAAGGGCCAATGGCGTATCCATGGAAACTGGAGAAGGTTCACCCACCAAGGCTACATTCTACCACTTTAGAAGGTTAGTGAGGAGGGTATACCTAGCACCTCCATCTGCCTTTGATAGTATTGATGTCATTCTCCATGGCGTTCCCCAATTTACTATCCAGCCTAGGATGCATGTCCATATCTTGGACAAGGAGCGTCGTATGACTCCATGGGCAATGTGGATCACTTCATGAACTTCCTATAGTATCACCAAGCCCTTTGCCAACATAACCACACTTGGTGATGCTAGTCTAGAATGTGTTAAGCCACCAAGTTGTAAGAATTGATGGCCAAAGCTACATAAGTATTTAAGGGGAGGAGGCACTCGCTCTAACGACATTTGGGCGTGCCTAACAACAATCCCATTGACATGGCCCACGGAATGGAAAAGAAATTGGGAATCAGCCCGTGTCTCGTGGCCATGGCCATGGAATGGAAAGGAATTGGGAAGCAGCCCGTGTCTCATGGCCATGGCCATGGAATGGAAAAAAAATTCAAAAGCAACCCACGTCTTGATGCGAGCTGCTTCACAAACTTTTTTCCCATACCATGGCCATGGCAATGGCCAAGAGAATTTGTTTCGAGCCCAAGCATAGTATGCATAACCCATCATAGTGTGCCTTGACCAAACCCGAGAATGCATGACCCATCAATCTTAATAAGCATGACAAATTCATTGAAAAAAACCAATATTTTCAACATTAGACCATATAACAAATTCATTGAAAAAACCAATGAGGTGTTGTTCAAATGCCAAATGCAGAGAGAACTAATAGCTCATGGCCATGGCCACGGAGTGGGAAAAAAAGGGAAGCAACCCATGTCGACGCGGGCTGCCTCCCAATTTTTTTCCACTCCATGGACATGGCCATCTACATGGGATTGTTAAGCACGCCCATGGCAAACCAGAAAAGCTCTCAGCAAATTAATGGTGAATCAAACTACCAAATTAATGGTAATCATCACCAATTTATGAGATTAAAGAGAGCAAACCAAAAATCCTGGAAAGAGAGCAAATTAATGGTAATCATCACCAATTTATGAGATTAAAGAGAGCAAACCAAAAATCCTGGAAAGGTGCAAAGTGAATTAAAAGCTCATGGCCATGGCCATGGTGTGAAAAAAATTTTGGGAAGCAGCCCGCATCGATGAGAGCTGCTTCCCAATTTTTTTCCACACCATGACCATGGTCATGGGATTGTTAGGCACGCCTATGGCAAACAAGAAAAGAGGGATCGCCTCTCAATCATGGCAAACTGCAACATTGGCTTGCCTTGGAGAACCTTGGAGAAGGAAGAGCCGGTCGATGAAGGCGATGGCACTCACATGAAGGCAATGAGAAGGCAAAGGTGAGGAAGGCATTGGTGTCTGCAAGAAGAAGAGAGGGAAAGGAAAAGTAGCAAGCTTGAAGTTGAAGGTGCCCTATTGAAGTGACTATAAAGATAGGGTTGTTAAAGGTGTCCTATTGAAGTGTTGATTCAAACTATGAAGATACCACACAACAACAATCTCTAAGGCTGGCCAAAGTAATGGTTGGGTTAACTTAGGCTCTGCCTACCCATAATGCATAATTAACTATAATTTGGATGTGCATCACACTATGCCTTGACAATATGTCGTGATGCTAGATGGGACATCATAATACCCTGTAGAAAAGGATAATTAGGATAAATGAGTCTTGATTTGTGGTATTGGATGGATGTAAGTTTTGGGTTTGGGTTGTTTGTTCATTTTTTGGTCATTTGAAACTATCATAGACTACTTATGCGAAGTGTACTGAGGACAAATGAGCCTTGTTTTGTGGTGATCCACAAAAGTGAATTTTTTATTTTTGCAATGACTCTAGCTACTTTTCTAAAAATTTCTTCTATGGGGACTCGGGAGCAATACGAAGATAAATGAGGGTTCTATTATAGTGTTGGATCTATGTTTGTCTGTTTGATGGTGTAGTGTTCCATTGTTGGGGTGACTCGCTTCACATCTCTATCTTATGTTTGAGATATATTTGTAGCTTGCATATGTCAATGGTGACAATGAAGCCAAAAAGATGATATTTTTTAATGCTAGCTTGATGAGAAAGTTGTGCTCCGTTGGCTTCTTGATTGTAACATGAAAAATGTATGTTTTAATATTATCATTGGAAAATACGATTACTGAATTTTTTGCACTCACTCAAAGATGTTTCGTGCTTAGTTTCAATCTCTCAAAGTGTGTTCATCCTCACAATGGAGCTAAGAATAAAGGAAACACTAATCAAAGAGCTCCAGTAAGAGTTAGAGAAGGAAAGGGCTCAAGAGCTAGCCCTCAAGTCCACAGGGGCCCCAATGAAAGGACAACCCTTCGTCTTGCTAGCCCAAGCCTATGATTGCTAATGCTTTTCTCTTAGGGAAACATATTCTCCAAAGATGAATCTTAAGAGTTCCACCACTTATGCCCACCCAAACCTCATCCCAATCATTCTTCTCAATGTAATCACCTAAATGCAAAGTTAAAAAAGATTAATGGCTCATATACGATAACAAGGGAGGCTTCCAACTTTTGTCGCCCACAAAGAACTCAAGGGTAATCCTGAGTGTTGTATGCCGATGGTCTCTAAACAAGCAAAAATAGTCCCAAAGAACCGAAGGCATAAAACCAAGAAGATAGCTATAGGGGTGATAGCTCTAGGAGGGCCTAGGTGGACACGGCCTACAATGTTTCATCACCTTCCTCTGACTAGCCTTGAGTAAGAAGAATCAATCTTAGACCTATACAACCTGCAAACCCAAATACCATAGAGGAGAAGTTATGTTAGAAGCCACTTAAGAATTGGTCAGAGGCTTACTAACAAATTAGAAAAGGGGAGCTTCACGTATGTAATGGGAACACACCTTCTTCTTCTCAACACCAATGTTACTTTGCTTAAAAGAAGACTAGGATAAGAGCCTACTAGTTTCTGATACTATAGGGAATGGCTCGAGAAATCCCCTTTGAAGGGATAATGCATATCCCATACACCATTGTAGGCCTAGTTAGCTATAGAAGCAATAGAATCCTCCAAGATTTATGAGAAACACCATATTCGAGAATTTGGGAATCTCCCAATAGTTTGGGAATTCCAAATCAAAATGAATCCCGTGAATTTGGGAATTTCATTAATTTGGAACCTTGAATATTGGTGAAGTATATTTATTGTATATGTAGAAGATATTGATAAAATCTTAAATAGGTGGTGTTAATAAACACCTTATTTTTGGCACCCTCATGGAAGTCTTTAGCCCAATGATTCTTGTAGATTGGCTTTAGCCTTCAAGACAACCTTTGGAGGGATTTTAATTTTTTTGGGAACTTTGGTAGCTTTTGTTATCCAAGAGAAAACAATTGTATCCACTCTCTCCCAACGTTGAGGGTCTTTCTTGTTGCACATCCAGTATTTATCCCAGCAATTCTGATATACCTCTTCATCTGTAGCATTTTGTCGACCACAAACTGGTGCCCAATATTGTATACAGATCTTTTGATAGTTGCTTGATTTTTTATTTGTATTAACCTCACTTTGTGCAACACCAAGCCATACTGGATATATTGGATGTGAAGGTCGAATAAGTACAAAGTCGTCTTTCTTGACATCTATCATTGGTTGAAATGCATCTTTTGGTCGCTTGTTGCTGAGAGGACCACAGTAGTGGTCATTCAACTCCTCCAAGCCAAGAAAGTCATCCACATCATCTATGTCTTGAAATAATGTATCACCTTGTGTCCTTGGCCAAAAGTCCATGAATACTCTTGCTTCTTGGACATTTGGAGCTTGAAGTGCATCAAGCATGGTTTTCCAATAATCAATCACTGGTGTTATGAACTTTGTGTACTCCGCTTCAGGACCTTGTATACTTGACCATCTTTCCCAATACTTGAGATAGTCTTTGATTCCACTTACCACGTCTTGATGATCTTTAATATACTCAGACATGGGTAGCAAGGTTGGAAGACCCTTTGGAAGGGTAGGCTTTCCTGTTGTTGAGTCTCTTTTCCATAGTTCAATACCGCCTTCTCTTGGCAACCATTCTACTGACTTAGGATGGATCTTGTATTGCATTAGAGGTGTATCCCCTTGCATGTAGAAACGAAAGTGAAGTGGTTTTGAGTGACCAACAAGTGCATCCTTGGAGTCACATAAGTATCCTTCAATGTAACTCTTGAAGTCTGGTACATGTGTCAACAAAAAAGGAGAAGGCCTTGTTGACTGGCACAATTGAAAATGCCGCATAAGGTGAGGAAAAGTGAATGTCATGCTTGTTCTAAGCTTCTCTGAGAACTTGCTGAACATTGCATCAATGTCTTCATGTGTGTGACCCACCATGAGAAACCCAACTTGGATCATCTTGAAGGTCCCTCGTGCCACAAGCAATGATAAATATGCAAAGAGATAACGGTTTTTGTTTTCTGATCCACAATTATCTAGCTGTAGCAACAAGTTCTCTGGTAGTCGTCTAAAACCTTGTTGTCCATCCTGTAGTATTATGTCCTCCATTTGTGTAGTAGTATGAGAACCTTGTTGTTGGTAGTCTAGTGCTTTCCTTGAGTTTAAAGCATTTAGCAACAAAGAGCTTGATCTTGGCATTCCATCTAGTTGTAGATCACCAGCTTCATGCCTGTCAAGTCGCTCCAAGTTCTTGAAACACAGAGACAATGAGGCAACTGTGAAGTTAGGATCATGGGGCCAAAGATCAATCGCAAAGTGCCCATATCTTCCTTCCCCATGCCCATGTGTGATCATGCCTGTCAAGGAAACTGGTAGTTGAGTAGATCTATCTGTCTCTTTTGATCGAACTCTCAACCTCGGGATAGCTGTCTTTTGTTGGTCCATCTTGTCATGTATGATGCACAAGTTCTTTTCAGGATTTAGCACTGATGCTAGACGCCATCCATAGTATATGTTTCGACAACTTTGTTGTTGCAGCATGTGACTTCGACGCTTCCTCAATAGTATGTTGCGTTCTTCAAGGCATTTGGTTGCTGCAAGTTGTTCTTTGATCTCTGAGCAGACACTACATTTGGAGAACTCGCTTGTCTTTGCTAAGGTGACATGCTTGAACTCTGTATTCCAAATTCGATTGAATGTGGACAAAGACATTTGCTTACATCCAATAGCATCTAATGTGGCATTCACTTCTCCCCATATGTCTATTTGCTTATAAACATCTGGGATGACCAATTCTGTCTCTCTGGAACCATCCTGCATGGTTCTACTTTTATGTGGCATTTGCTCTGCATTCTTCTCAATAAAGTCTCTCAAGATTGCCCTGCCCATTTGTGTGTGATCCCAAGCTGCTCTAATTGCTCCTTTATTGCCATGCATTGCCCTCCTTACACCATTCTCAAAATGCAACCTATACCTATAGAAAGATGTTTTGGGGATGCCATGCATCCCATACCATGCCCTACCGCATACAACTTTCCCATTGAATATAAAACTGTATTTTCGTGTACCCATATTGTCAATGCGGCATGATGACTCCAAAATATCATAAACATAGTTGGTATGTTCTTCCAAACGTAACCCCCAGAAGTGCCTCCGCAATTGGTGTACTGCATCTCTATCAGCATATTGACAACACTTTGTAGGACAACAATCAATTGTAGTAACAAGTAAAACTGATTCCATTGAGGTTCTCAAGTTCGAAGCTTTGAGAGCAAGAATGCTAGGCCTTTTATTGATCATACAATATGATATCTTCTGTAAGAAAATGGATTTTGAACCTGAAATAAAGTCCTCAGTTTCCTCACACACATCTTTTATGCTCTCATTTGGAGATGTGAAAGCTTGTGTTTCCTGTTCATGTAGCAGTGGTGTACCATCATCAAAGGTGACCTGTTTGATAGGCCACCTAACCAAATTGACGCACTGAAGCATGTCACATGTGTCTGTCCCTGTAGTTGGATCAAGGATCTGATCTACCACCACACCCACATCTTCTTCTCCTAATAGATCAAAGTTAATCACATCATATGGAAATGTTAAGAGAATAATCCCTGTTCCAATGTACTTCTCATTGCCTTCTGTCCAGAGCATCACTTTACGCTCTTTCCAACTTTCACGGATACTTGGAGTGTCCTCATCTCCAACAGCATTAAAATCATTAGAAGGTGGCACCGCATGATCATCATTAACAATCATGACGGCACCTGTAACAACCACCACATCTTTCTTTTCCCACTTTACAAAACTACCCACTGCCTGAATGACCTTTGTTGCATTGTTGTTTGGAAATGGCAAGCAAGCTACATCATTTAGGCAGTTGTCGATAGAAACTGACAAAAATCCATCTCCAAGGACTTGCCCATGGCATGTGTCAGTTGGACGTATTGCACATACTGTTCCAAGTGCAACAACATCTCGATCCATCATCAAATTGACACGATCCCCACAATGAAAGTCTTGGTCCATGTTGCGTGAGTAAGTGAAAAAATTTGAGATTTAATCATAAGCGATTGAGTGATCTTATATTCATCATAAGACATTTAATCATAAGAGATTGAGTGATCTTATATTCATCATAAGACATTTAATCATAAGAGATTGAGTGATCTTATATTCATCAAGTAATCACATAGCATTGATAATGAAAACATGCATTAATAGATGACAAGTTGAAGTATACATTGCAAAATTAGTGCAGTATTCCATTTTCCAACATCATAAGAGAGAGAATAAATTTGACCACATGGCCAAAACTTGTTTTCTCAATGAACATGGTAGTATATCCTTGATCTAGATTACTTGAGTTACTAGATAAAAAAGATCTATGTAGTCATCATTGCTTAGTTGAAATGGATGCTTTGACCATATGGCCAAAACTTCAATAGCCTATAATATATGCACATCATATCTTACTTTAGTATATATGCACATCATATCTTACTTTAGTATAAAAAGTATTCATGGTGTGTGTGATGGTCTACATAATGTTTTAGCCACATGGACAAATTCTCGCACGGCTTATCATTCTTAAGACATGGATAGATCATCTGTTACTTTTCCATGGGAAGACAATTTATTGTGTGCTAGTGTAGAGAATGTTTTAGCCACATGATCAAATCCTATCAAAGCTTATTGTTCTTATAATATGTACAAATCATATGTTACTTTTCCATGGAAGACAGTATATTGTGTGCTAGTGTAAAGAATGTTATAGCCACATGGTTGAATCCTCTCAAGGATTATCATTCTTAAAACATATGTAGATCATATGTTACTTTTTTGCGGAGGACACTTTATTATGTGCTAGTGTAGAGAATGTTTTAGCTACATGGTCCGATCCTCTCAAGGCTTATCATTCTTATAATATCTATAGATGATATGTTACTTTTTCATGGAAGACAATTTATTGTGAACTAGTGTAGAGAATGTTATAGCCACATGGTTGAATCCTCTCAAGGATTATCATTCTTAAAACATATGTAGATCATATGTTACTTTTTTGCGGAGGACACTTTATTATGTGCTAGTATAGAGAATGTTTTAGCTACATGGTCCGATACTCTCAAGGCTTATCATTCTTATAATATCTATAGATCATATGTTACTTTTTCATGGAAGACAATTTATTGTGAACTAGTGTAGAGAATGTTTTAGCCACATGGTTGAATCCTCTCAAGGATTATCATTCTTAAAATATACTTAGATCATATGTGACTTTTCCATGGGAAGACAATTTATGGTGTGCAAGTTTAGAGAATGTTTTAGCCACATGGTCGAATCCTCTCAAGGCTTATCGTTCTTAAAATATTTATAGGCCACATGTAACTTTTCGAAGGAAGACAATTTATTGTGTGCTAGTGTAGAGAATGTTTTAGCCGCATGGTCAAATTCTCTCAAGGTTTAATGTATTGCAGGCATAGTATGAATAAGATTTGGTTGGTGCAAAGTTTATGTCCACGTGGTAAGTAGAATAGTTATTAATATATTGGGAAGCACAAATGTTATTGCATGCACAAGCAATAATTTTGGATGCAAAATTGAATAATCATATACCAATAGTTGGTATTATGGCCTAAATGTAGTGCACATTGTCAGTAATATACATCAAGAAGTAACTAATATGAGTTGTGTCAAATTAAAAAGTAGATTTATCCATATAATGAAAAGTAAAGGTCGTGAAAATAGAATAGCAAGATATGAATCTTATTTTATATGGCATTAATATTAGAATAGCCTCAACACCTCTTGAAATATCTATGTAGACATAGGAACTCTTTTAGCAAAGCAATAAATGATGCAAAATGAGTAATCCTATGTAACTAACTTATTACTTTCTATGTTGTCTTATAAAAAAATATATCTATAAATTAATATTATATTTAATACCATAATATTTTAATATTTATTATTCAATATAATATTTAATAATATAACTATGTGTGATATGAAAAAAAATCGATTGCTTAATTCTTATTACGAACTTTGATAAAAGTGATTTTTAAAAGATAATTCCATTTATTGTCAAACGTCCATTTTTTATAAACGTTCTCATTAAATGTGATATATTCTTGAGAATACATGCTTCATTAAAGAAGATATCCTTTAATGATGTGAAACTAAAAGTGATTTTTTTAAATAATTCCATTTATTGTCAAACGTCCATTTTTTATAAACGTTCTTCATTAAATGTGATATATTCTTGAGAATATATGCTTCATTAAAGAAGATATCCTTTACTGATGTGAACTTTTTCTAAGAATTTGAATTTGGCCCTCTCTTTCTATCTTCTCTCTCTACGATTTTCCTCTTCTCCTAAAAACGTACTCTTCTTCTTGCTCGCACTTTCGACCCTGGTTTTTGTTCTTGCTCTCTCTGTGATGTTTTCTCTGCATTACGCCTCACCTAAGCTCTCTAATCAAAAGATTAAGTTGTGCTTAAGCAAGTTGTTTCATCTGCATATCTACTTCTTTTCATCTTCTTGTTTCTGTCTTCACACGCTAATCAGACGCTAATCAGAAGCGACTTTTCCAGCAAGCTTCGTAACAACAACAGTCATTCACAGTATTGACGCTAATCAAAACTTGGCCAGCAAGCATCGTAACCATAGCCATTTAAAGGTAGGCTCTTTGCCTCATGCATGTTCTTTGTTTTCTTGATTTTCTGGTTCATAATACTTAATTACATAATTAATCTTTCTTAATCATAATTAGCCTAGTAAGATAAATGAGATCATATAGTACATTCATGACATAAAAATAAAAATATGGTTAACTTCACACCCAGTTTTCTTAAAATCGAGAATGTTTCTTAACTAAGAGCCTACTTGAAAAAACAAACAATGCAGAAATAAGAAAACAAGTATGAAACTAACCTTGATCAGTTTTTCAACACTCTTGTTATGGCAAAGATGCGACCTTGTCCCTTGAGAATGCTTATGTCTTGCTGATTCTTCTTGTATGCTGCGTTGACCTTGCATGTATAAGCGTACTTCTACATACTACTTGCACATATGTGTAATCACTCGCTATGCAGAAAATAGTGATCTATCCATGTAGCACAATAGAGACTAATTGGACATTGTAGAATAATTCTCTATATATGTATGCATTTCACATGAAATGACTTTTTCAAGACACACATATACTTGTGCTTACAAAAGAGGTAACAAAAATATACTTCTGGTTATATGATGCTTCAAACAAAAGTGACTGTGTGGCCAAAAGCCATGGTCAATATGAAAGCTTCTTTCTGAAATAGCCATAGGATATTGCCTTGTGGTCAAATCTTTGTACCTCAACTATTCATATCCAAGATCACTTGTACATTGAAAGGATTTAAGGAAGTTGGCCAAGTAGAGCTATCTTCTAAGAGTAAAACCAAACATAGCAAAGTTTTTACCATATGGTCAAATTCTATAGAAGACATCTTCTTCAAAAACCCATGCTACACATAGAATATAAATTATCAAATGGCCACTTTCATGACAATATGTCCACGATGAATCTATGACGATGTCTACATGAAATTTGGTATTACAAAAAAACCAAACATTGTGGCATGAGAGTATGGATAAAATCCATGCTCACTTCTGTATATCCATTAGTGATCTCTAACATTAGTGCTCTCCATTGTCACAAGATTTGTTCATATGGTCAAATTCTACCTTATAATTATTACATTCAACATTTTGGACACATAGGCTTTTGCCTTGTGGTCAAATCTTTGTATCTCAATTGTTACATGTAACACATTGTGTCTCTATTTCATGTTAAACAAAATTTGAAATTATGGGAAAAAAGTAAGAAAATCATGTATTCTTTCAATGTTGCATAATAGTATGGCTAAAATCCACGAGCACCTATGTTTGATTGTTGCATGGAATCATGGTTAAAATCCATGGAAACCTAGGTTACTAAGATGGTTCTTTTTCTGTTCTAAAATTCTTTTTCAATCATCTTAATTACAAGATCACTTGTATATTGAAAGGCCTCAAGGAAGTTGGCCAAGTAGAGGTGTCTTCTAAGAGTAAAACTAAACAAAGCAAAGTTTTTTCCACATGGTCAAATTCTATAGAAGATATCTCTTCAAAAGCCCATGAATATGAATTATCAATTGGCCACTTCCACTATAATAGGTCCATGATGAACCTATGACCATGTCTACATGAAAATTGGCATTACAAATAAACCTTTCATTGTGGCATGAGAGTATGGATAAAATCCATGTTCACCTGTGTTTGATTGTTGCATGAAATTATAGCTAAAATCTATGAGCACCTAGTTACAAAGATGGTTCTTTTTGTGTTCTGAAATTGTATATGGATCAAGATCACTTGTATATGGAAAAGCCTCAAGTCTAGGTAGAGATTCCTTCTCAGAGTAAAACTAGAAAGAGAAAAGTTTTTGCCATATGGTCAAATCCTATGCATGCATATTATAATCATAACACTATTGAATAAAGTTTTGGCCATGTGGTCAAAACCTAATATTTCTATGCAATATCTTGCCATATGGTTAAATTCTAACTTAAACCCTTTCTATGATGATATTTGGACATACATTGGTCAAATCCTATGCATGCATATGGTAATCATAACACTATTGAGTAAAGCTTTGGCCATGTGGTCAAAACTTGAGATTTGTTTCTAATATATCTTATTTTTTGTACTTATGTAGGTTTATTCAATGCAATATCTTGCCATATGGTTAAATTCTAACTTAAACCCTTTCTATGATGATATTTGGACATACATTGGTCAAATCCTATGCATGCATATGATGGTAATCATAACACTATTGACTAAAGCTTTGGCTATGTGGTCAAAACTTGAGATTTGTTTCTAATATATCTTATTTCTTGTACTTATGTAGGTTTATTCAATGAAATATCTTGCCATATGGTTAAATTCTAACTTAAACCCTTTCTATGATGATATTTGGACATACATTGGTCAAGTCCTATGCATGCATATGGTAATCATAACACTATTGAGTAAAGCTTTGGCCATGTGGTCAAAACTTGAGATTTGTTTCTAATATATCTTATTTTTTGTACTTATGTAGGTTTATTAAATGCAATATCTTGCCATATGGTTAAATTCTAACTTAAACCCTTTCTATGATGATATTTGGACATACATTGGTCAAATCCTATGCATGCATATGGTAATCATAACACTATTGAGTAAAGCTTTGACCATGTGGTCAAAACTTGAGATTTGTTTCGAATATATCTTATTTTTTGTACTTATGTAGGTTTATTCAATGGCAAAGAAATCTACTTCGGCAAGGAAGGAGAATCAAATCATTGATGGAGTTAGTGGGGATTTTGTGTGGCCTTGGTTTATGGATGTTTATGACAAAGAAGGAAAAAGGGCAAACAATGTCCTGTTATATGCTTCAAAGCTTGAGGATTCAACATATGATCAAGTTGGGATCATTGAGGGGTTGATGGATGGATGTGCTGGGAAGGAAGGGATCCCGTGTATTGTAGTAAAGATCAAGGGAAAGAACATTGAATACAACCTAGATCCCTTATCTTTTCAATCCACACATATAAAAGAGGATGAAGTATACTCTTTGAGAGCAATGGGTTGGAGCCTCCCAGAGGAGATATCAGGCACACAGGACATAATAGCTACATTTGAGTCTATCAAGCATAGTGAACTTCTTTCTCCTACAAAACATGGTGTTCGACCAAAGAAGAGGACAAAGATTCAAGATGCACAAGCACAATCAATAGCTTCAAACTCACAGGCTCTTGGTGTGAGTGTACCTCCTAACACTCCTCTAGACAACACAAACCAATCTTCAAAGGCACAAGTAATCCAAGCAACACCTTTGGTGTCACTTGAAGTCAAGGGTGTTGAAAGAACCTTTGACTTTGCAGACATGGTTAAGAAGAAGGGTAAAAAGGATGGTTCAGGATTTCACATGTTTGAAAAATACTTTCCATTTGGCTCAACCACACAGTTTCCTATTGATGTTGGTAGATGCTATGAGGCACCACCTTTATATGCCTATAGAACACTTTGTTGGGATTATGTGCAAAAGTTGACATCATCTTTTGTAAAGAATCCCATGAATCCAGCAACAGTAGCATACCTCATGCCCTTTTTAGAGGAGAGTGATGTGAAGCGAGTGACGAGGTGGAAGTGGATAAGCTACATTCTTACTCCTATTGGATCATATCAGGTCTTCACTCAATCCATGCGGCAAAGATCTATATCCTAAGTAGCACTCATCGATGCCTAGCAACCAAACATCTATATGCCACAAGGAATGCAAGAATCTTGGTGGACTGTCCTGTTGAAATGTGCATTGAGCTTTCTAGGATGACAAATATGGAATCCCACAATGTTATGAAGAATGGTCCTTATCTTGAGCAACTTCAACAAGTAAGGGATCAATGAATAGCATTTGGGTCTCCACCAAAACCTCAACAAGGGCTTCCAAAGGGTAGTCCTCAAAGAGTACCATGGGAGGTAATGATGTACAACCTTAGCTTGTCTTATTCAAGATGCATTTGGTGTTTTCTTTCTCATTTCATATTTTTATTTTTGATAGAGATTTCTAGAATACATTGGAGAAAAGTGTACATCACGTGATTGTCATATGATAGTGAGTACACAAGAGATATTTGATGGTTGGATTACCATCATGAAGAGATACTCAAAGGGGGAGCTTTCATCTCAAGAGGATACCACCACAAAGAAGGGAAGGCAACCTTCTCCCGCAACTTTTCGTTGCCTTATGGGTCTAAAGGATGGGGACATCCTCACATTACAAAAGGAAGTTAATGATGGACACATCGTCTTTCTTAGAAACAAATGGGACAAAGAGGATGTTGTTGACATGGAGACAAGGGCAAAGCAAATCAAGCAAGATAGGGTGCTCCATGAGGAGCTAGTTTCTCTCTTCAATGCCTCAACTCATGCTAGCAATAGTATGATGAAGAGTTGGGAAGATCTTGTTGCTGAATACGACATCACCAACGATGTATACACAAAGATTTTAGGTGTTTGCAGTGATTGGGTGTCAAAAAAGCTCACACGTGGGGCTGATGCAGGACCATTGCCAAATGGTGCAAAAGACATTGTGAACTTTCTTATTGTGAAGAAGCAAGATCCTCTTCATTCTTCTACTACCTTACCTTGGCAAGTATATACTGTGGGGTGCAACCTTGAGGCATTCGATCTTATATACAATGTGTATAAAGATCCTATTACCATTGGTGTGGTTGTCCTAGAAGCGGCACATGGAGTTGGGGGCATGACATGGGATTCTATCATGTTTGGAAAGGTGGTCTTCACATTGTTAAAAATGACATGTGAGCCTAAACAATTCATTTTGTTGTCATTTCTCAACCGCAAACAAATGGCAGCTATGGAGGAGGCCCTTGAGAATCTTTCATGCAAGTACCATATGCAAGTTGGAAGTGTTGACTTCCTACTAATGGCCAAGAGTCTTGCTTTTGGGGCCATGGATTCATTTGTTGTGTTGACACTTGTGACCATGGAGAAAAGCTTCATCAATCTAGATCGATATGTTGGAAATTCCAACAAGCCATGCATTTTGGATAATGAATCCATTGAAGCCATTGACAAAGAAGGAAAGGATGGAGAGCTTGAAGAAGAACAAACTATTGCAAAGGCCATATTTAGAAAGAAAAAGAAGGTCATCAAGGCTACAATCAAGGCATTCAATGATGCACATGAGGTTGTATGTGATATATTCTCATGTGGTGTTGCATCAACGCTCGCATTGAAACATCACATGAAGACTATTGCAGTGGTGTGCAATAGTCAAGAGCAAAGAGAGATTGAAGCGGCATGTTGGAGAGCCCATGAGAGCGCCAACCCACCTACAAGAGGTTCCTCCCATTGGTGCTCTAGCTCTTGACCTAGCGCCGGAGGGTGTGGATGAATCAAGCCAAGACATAGCAAATATTATTATGAAAGAAAGGTTGAAGGCTACTTCAGGTGTTTGAACCTCTCTATCTCTAACTTTTGTCAATGAGAACACTATGGTGTAAGGTTGAACTTGTGTTTTGGAGGATGATTTCATGACATAACATTTCCTACATATTTTCTCATTTTGTGGTGCTATCTAAAGCAAGCCTTACAAGCCTATTTCTCTCAGTTTTGTGTTTATTGTTTAAGAGTCCTTATTTCTAGAAATATTTTCATCATATTGTACCTAAAATTGGTTGCAAAAAGTTTGTGCTTCTGTATTAAAATACAAGTATGAAGTACATGATAATGTTGGAAGAAATATTTTCTTGTATGGTATAGCTAGAATGCTTCAATCAATTGCTATTACATTACTTTGATCCAAATGTTGGTATTGGTTTTCTCTAAAGTTTTGTGTCCTTCAATATTTTGCCATGTGGTCAAATATATTAGAAGAAAATGTTTTGTGTCATACAACTACATTGAGTTTTTCAATTTCAATTGCAGTGCTTTGATTGAAACATTAGTATGACTTGTATTATCAAAGGTGTCAATGTGGTGTCTATTGATATTAGGCCACATGATCTAATATTTTTTCTCTTGAAATATGTTTTTCTAAGTATGCTCAACATGCATATCCTACATGCACATCAATGTGGAATATTGTAGCATGTGTGTATGGAAAAATATTCTAAAATGTTCATTGCAACTATATACATTGTTGTATCTTAATTCAATAGTCATATAATATTACTTTTTGAGATTTTTTTGCTAGATGGTCAAAAATATATTTTGATGAAATATCTACCATCCATGCATACTATTTACATATTAAATTTAATGTCTTATACAATGTATATATGGAATAGTACAATAAACTTAGCCCTATTGAACTATATATAATGTTTTTATCTTAGCTTACTAGCTCTAAAATGAAAAAAAAAACTTGTAAGAGACTAGATGTCTATTTTGTTCTTAACCTTTGTGTTGTATGATAGAATGATTCAAATTTGACTAAGAATAGTCTATTTGCATATTTGGCAGATTTGAGCAGAGCAAACAAAGTAAGTGATGTGGCCTTGGCGAAAAGTGCTACCAAACTATGTGTGATACTTGATCTCAATGGTCTTCTTTTACAACGTTGTTTTTCCACATCAAAGAGGTTCCAAAGTTTTCGAGTGCACAAGCAATGGGTTTTTCTTCGACCAGGATGCATTGAGTTTCTTGAAGCTACATTTGCAAGATTCCAAGTGGGAGTTTGGTCTACAGCTTCACACAAAAATGTCATCGCAATAATCAATTGCTTGGAGAGCTATGCAAAAAGGAGATATCCTTTTTTCATGATTTGGGGACAGGAGAAATGCCATACGCATCCACTCAAGATCATCTATCGGCCAGACAAGATGGGGGTGGAAGCAATGTTCAAGCCCCTTCAGTATGTGTGGAATGAATATGGCAATGTTTGCGAACATAGCAAGACTATTTTGATAGATGATAGTCCCTACAAGGGGTGTCCTAATCCTCTTGAGAACTGCATCTATCCACAAACATTTGATGTTAACCAAGGAGACTCAATCTTGATTGAGGAACTTCTACCCTACTTGACTCGCTTAAGTGGATCCCATGATGCACATGAAGTCATAAAATTTGATCGATATGGACTTGAGCCAGTTCAATATGGACATGAGTTGTACACACAATTCAAGGTTGTGATTGACACATGGCTTAAAGGAGATGATAATGCTATGTCATCTTCATCATCAGTACAACCCAAGAACATCAATCGTGGAGATGGAATATATATGAAACAATCTTCAATCACTTCTTGCTTGAAGAGATCATCAATTGTACAAGGATCATCATCAAGAGTCTCAATTCATCCAGCCCATCCATTGGGTGTCTCACAAGTATCGAGGTTAAAGCGGATTCCTTTCGTTTCTACTCTAAAGGATATGGAAGCAATGCAACTTGCTCATCAGCTAGGATATAAGGATGACTACATAAATGGTCGTGTAGCTAGACACTTCATAAAAAACCTTCAAAAATTGTACTTTCCACGAAAATGATGTGACACAAAAATAATACACTATTTCTACAACTTGTACCTTGGTGTTTATAAATGCGTTCAACATCAGAGAGACTAGCTCAAGATTTCTAGATTGTGATTTCATGGAAGAATTCATTGTATTATATACAAGCTCCTCAATGAAGAATGATATTCTAAATGTAATTTGATGGAGAAAATGTGTTTTTATGAAAAGGTATACTAATTGTGCTTTGATATTAAATGAATGCGTGTATGAATGCAAAATATACTAGAAAAGTTTAAATCTCAAATTAGTCTCGGTATTGTTGTTTTGAATTTTATTTTCAAGTATATTGTTGAAGTTATATTGGAAGAAGAAATTTCTTGTATGGTAGCTAGAATGCTTGAATCAATTCCAATTGCATTACTTTGATCCAAATATTTGTCTAAAGTGTTGGATCTTTTGATGTTTTACCACATGGTCAAATATATAGGAAGAATTTTTTTTGTATCATATAGCTACAATGCTTTTGCAATTGCACTGCTTTGATTGAAATATTGGTATGACTTATATTATCAAAGGTATCAAGTTGGTGTCTATTGATATTTGGCCACATGGTCGAATATTTTTCCTCTTAAAATATGTTTTTCTAAGTATGATCTACACATATGTCTTGTATGCATATTAATGTGGGAAGTGTTGTAGCATGTGTGTATGGAAATATATTCTAAAATGTTCATTGCAACTATATGTATTGTTGCTTCTTAATTCAATAGTCCTATAATATTGTCTTTTGTAATCTTTGGCCACACGGTCAAAAATATACTTTTATGAAGTATCTTGTGGTCATGTAGCTAGACACTTCATTAAAAAACTTTAGAATTTTACCTTCCGCAAAAATGATGTGACAAGAAAACAATACATTCATGTCTCTAACTTATACCTTGGTGTTTATAATTGGAGACTAGCTCAAGGTTTTTGGGTTGTGATTTCATAGAAGACTTGATTGTTTTGTAAACAAGATCATCGTGGAAGAGTGATATTCTAACTATATTTTGATGGAGAGAACGGGCTTTGATGAAAAAATATACCAACTGTGCTTTGATATTAAATGACTGCAGTATGAATGCAAAGTATACTAGATATATTAAATCTCAAATTAGTCTCATTATTGTTGTTTTGATTTTTATTTTCAAGGGTAACGTAGATATCCTTTTTCCAACTTAGAAACATTCAGCACAAATATAGACAAAAAGAATATAGTGTGCTTTGATCTCAAATAATTCTAAGTAATATTTTTTGGGATTTTCTTTTCGAGACTATTAACCACACATACATATTCTTTCCAACTTACTAGAAAGAGCTAACCAGAATTATAACCATACTATTATATTGTATGGCGACTATGCATATGTAGTCAAAGGTCAAGGGTTGGAGAGAGAGAGAGAGAGAGAGAGAGAGAGAGAGAGAGAGAGAGAGAGAATGCATTGATGTCCAAGCATCATGTATTAATATAAAGTGAAGTAAAGAAGAAATTCCTTAGGAAAACACACATACTCTATAGTTTTCTAGTTATTTTTTCAACATTTAATTTGCTTTATTCTCATAGATAAGGTAAACTTTTAGGTTTGGCTATAAAAATACAAATATTTCTATACAAAATGCACAAAAAATAGGTCTATTTCTCAAAGTGGGACTTAGGAAATTCCCAAATTTCCCAATATGGTGTTGAGACATCATTGGTCTCTCTACCTTCCTCTTGTCCCAACAGGTCCACATCTCAATTGGCTCCTTGTTTTTTAAAAGGTAGCCCAAGCTTATGGAAAGACTTGAAAAACTGGATGGACATAAGACTAGGAGCAAGCATGGATGAAAAACCACCTCTAAACTCCTTAGGTGAGTCCAATAATGAAGAACCTATAGAGAAAGTGAGAGAATTCCAGACCCTCCCCAAGGTGCTGGTGAACAAACTAGGTTACTATTTTGAAAGTGAGGACATGAAAGCACACGTTATTGCACTTCTAATGGCCAAGATATTGCTTCCATGCTCATAGTGTAGCAGCAATGCAACCTCCATGCACTTGAGTTTGAGCAGAACATGTATAATGAAGAGGTGGAAGTATGGGGGTAAATATGCACTCAAAATGATGGCTTGTATCTCTTCAAGAAGGGAGGGGATGAGAAAGATTGGCTTCGTTATGTTGAAGCTATTGATTCTCATATAGATTTTTGACATCAGTGGTGGCAAAGAGAGCTCAACATTCCCCACATTCTAGAACATTAGTGGCCACTAAAAGGGAAGAGAAGATACACAAGTTCCCCGTCTCTATCAATTATGAAGGTAACACTGTACTATGGATCCCCAAGGCCTCGGTGTGGTCACCCCTCACCGCCCTCAACCATGAATCCCATAGCCCTAGCACACACAAAATATATGGTGGGTATCTGAACCACTCCTCAAGGAACAATGGTATTTTAAGGGTAATAACTGTATCTAGGAGCGCCAATCTATCACATCAAAGCTTGCACCCTATAGGCCTCTCCAAAAATCAATCCACCACACTGTAGTGGAGACCAAAGGCTCCCTTAAAACCCTAACCACCATTGACAACTGCCTTGAATAAGGGAAAAGAAAAAATGGAGGAGGACTAACTAGTAGTGGGATGCATACTAGGATTCAAGGTGAAGGATATCCCATCCACATCTACCACATCCCAAAGGACAATTGGCAAGGTGAAGGATATCCCATCCACATCTACCACATCCTAGAGGCCAATCGGCAAGGATCTTAGTTTTATACATGTCTCTAGTCCACTCCCCACTAAATCAAGCAGACTTCCTTTCCTCACCATAGGTAAACCCAAAGCCTTTGCCAAAATGGAGAATAACATGGCCATGGCAATGCCAACAAGATCAAGCTATATTCTCTAGCCTTGCCTTATGGGAAAGGCTAGAAAATGACACAACCATGGCCTTGCCTACCCCAACAAGACTAATCAAGCTCCATTCTCTAGGCTTGCCTTATGGTTGAGAAACTAATGGGCAAGAAACAGGTACAAAACCCTTGACGAGTAAGTGAGTGGTGCCAAATGTTGAAGAAAGTAGATGTGTTGGTATGTTGTGAGGGAGAGTCCCCGCCGCATATACACACCACTCACCTTCATGGCCTTCTCCTCAATATCCATCTGAGTATACCATTGGATGGGGGGGACATGACGAGTGAAATTGTTTTTCCCACTATGAGCTCTAAATCACCTAGTTCCTCATGAATGAAAGGCACTCAAATAGGGAATAACTCTATGCACAACTAGAAAAATTATCTACATGGCCCATGAACGCATGTTCTTTCAACTCATCATGCTTGTTCTTTCACTTGGCCATCCATGTTCTTTCCTCTGGCCACACACATTCTTTCACCTAGACAGGCATGCTCCTTTACTTGGCCATGCACATTCTTTCACCTAGCCATGCATGTTCCTTTACATGGCCACACATGTTCTTTCACTTGGCCATGTACATCCTTTCACTTGGCCACACATGTTCTTTCACCATCACCCCCTTTATGAATGTACGTTTGCCCCGGCTTGCGTACAACCATTCCTTTAATTAGCCTAGGAATAATACACATTTGCAACCCTGTGAACATACATTCTTTCACTAAAAGTATATAAAGGAGGGCCCCATGCTCATTTTTTATTGTTCCCTCTGTTTCTACCAAACTCATGCCATTTTGAACCACACCTGCTCCTAATGTCCCTTGCTCATTTTTCACTACTCCCTTTTTTTCTAGCTAAACTCTTGCCATTTTGAACCATGCACCTCCTCCCACTATCCCAACCTTTACACACCACTCCACCTTTGTTTTCCATGCCATTCGTAGGCATCCAAGCATCATGGTAACTCAGCAACAACATGCATGGAGACCTCTTTCGAACCCATCAAAAACTGAATCACTTAAAAAAGAGAAAGACCCTTGAAGTACATTGGCACCATTAGGAATTTAGCATCTTAGCCAATAAGGACTCCCCCTGGGTCTATCCCTGTAGCTCAAAAGAGGCATATGATCCACAACAATATCATGTCTCTAGATAAAGTCCTCACATACCACATTGCTTGTGCTATAACATTGCTGGTCTTAAGTGATGCCCTTCTTGGATAGGTTTGGACTTGGCAGCTTGGTGGCACTCCCCAGTTGGGGGGCCCAGATTACTCCATTTGCATGAGATTTATCTCTATATATGACACCCACTGCACAAGGAAAGAGGAGGACCCCATAGGCATTGTGCACACCATTCCGCCAAGGCGTTGTGTACACCATTCATGGACTACATTATCCGTGATGCCCTCCACTTATCTCATGCCATTAGGCCATACCAAAAGATCTCCACGGTCTAAAGGATTGTCAAGGATATTATAAGGGCACAAGAGGATAGGGTAAAATGGGAGATTATTATCTGACTCGAGCCCATTATGCCCTCTCACGCAACCCTCACCTTACTCACCCAACTCCTCTAGACAACAGACATGTAGAATAGGTGTAACCCGAGACTCCTTACCTAACTTAAGAGGAGGCACATTGTCAACTGGTCATACCATTTTCACCATTGGTTGCAAAGTTTGGTGCCACCATGGTCCTCACTAAAGTTATTTACTTCGCAATTTTGGGTGGGATTAGCTACCTCATACTAGGGTGCTACCACTATCAAAGTTCGGTGTGCCACCATGGTCCTCACTAAAGTTATTTACTTCACAATTTTGGGTGGGATTAGCTACCTCATACTAGGGTGCTACCACCATCAACAAAGAGATTCCACCTTCAGTTCGTCGCCCCAATGGAGCCAGCCAGCCTCTCCACCACTACCCAAGAAGCATTACACTTATTTCTAGGTCTTATGTAGAGTTCTTGGAGAGACACCCCCCTTCAACACCCTCCCTCATCACCTATGATGCCATCAAGTGGCTAAAGAGGGCCCCTAGTTAACACTCCATCAAAGACAATTACGCCCATAGCCAACAGGGCATACTCCCCCATCAATATCCTTATCCTCTATCACCGAGCATGAAAGTAGCTCAAGGGCGTGTAGGATTACCACCAATACCTCTTTAGCACAGACCATGTGACCTACCTTCAAGAAGTCACCAATGAGGATACGGGAGACCCTCATAGTGAAGAAGCCAGAGGAGGGGGATAATGATGATGATAGTAATGATAAGGAGACCCCCACTAGTTGTTCAATGATGGTGGGCAGCACTCCTGGCCCTTGTTGAAATAAGGGATGCTAGAGTGTCACCACCTAATGAAAGAAATCCCATAAGCTTAATGCAAGCCTTGTTGTACCTACCTAATAAAAAGGGTCACTTTTAAGCAATGAAATGAGGCAAGCTCTCAAGCCTCGTTATAAGTCTTAATCTTGTAACTTGATTGTGCTTGAGTCTAAAGCTTAATTAGTTTAGTTTTTTCATCATTATGATTGCATTTAGATATCATCCATCTTAGCTTATCTTAGCACTAGTAATTTGTATAGGATTAATTCATCCTCACCTATCACATTGTAATTAGTATAGGATTAATTCATCCTCACTACTATCACATTGTAATTAGTATAGGATTAATTCATCCTCACTATCACCATCTCCATGGGAGCTTAGATCCTTAAGTTTTAACATGGTATTAGAGCTATCCCTATCCCCTTGATCTTCTCTCATCTCACTTGCATTAGTTATTTCTTAGCTCCATTAGCACTAATTATCTCACTAATCTCCTCATTAACCCACCTTATCTACTAACTTGGTGAGAGGTGTAGATTTGCAACCCTTGGTTCTCCCTATCCTTTGCACCATTTCCAAATTCTTCTTAAGGGATCTTCCTCACCCCAAGGCAACCGCATAGCTTGAGAATCTCGATAAAATTAGCCGATTGCAACTTGAAATTATTGTTGCCCTTCACAACTAGTTTTTTGATTGATTCTCCCTATCTGTTCAAAATTGGGTCAAGCCCTTTTAGGGCTACCTTAGCATTGCTAGAAGCCACTCACAAATCAAATCTTGAGCCATTTCATCCACGAGAGTGAGCACAACAGGTTGAAATCTAGTCACTTTTTTCTGAGTAGATTTAGGGTCATAAAGTCGTTTTAAGCTAGAGATCTTTGCTAATGCCCCTCATCAAGCTCTACAAGCCTAATGTAAAAAGCCCATGGGCAACTGATAATAGAGCTTTATGCAGGATGTGGAGATTATGCTATGGTAGTGCATAAATTAGGCATGAACATTGTTTATATTGATCTCGACGGGGACATTGTGGAGGGTGTCTTGATGAAAATTTTATTGTAGTGAAATAAACATATTTGTTTTGTGGATATTCAAGTGGCTAGGTTTAGCAATTGTTTAGGATTATGTCATGATCTTATTTTTCATATGAAAAAAGAGAGAAAGAGGGCAAGAGCAATGCATCTTGGGGTTTTGCAATAAGATATCATTGACAATTTCAACGATGTTTATGCGCAACATGTCATACAAAGCAATAAAGAATTGACATTTTCTATATTGTGTGGATGAATAGGGTATTGTTAAGATTGTAGACTCAAGGATCTGTATGCAAAACATAAGTGTACTGTGTTGAGAAATGAGAAGGAAATAGAGAGAGAGAGGGAGGATAGAGAGAGTGAGCAAAGAGAAGGATAGAGAGAGAGACAGTTATAGAGAGTGAGCAAAGATATATATATATATATATATATATATATATATATATATATTATTCATAAAAAGCCAACGGTACAAGGCGATGGCCATCTTTAAAGAATAAAACTAAAAAAACTAATTTAAAAAATCGTCAAGGTGTGTTACAAGTGGGAAAAAAAACAAAAGCTTGGCTAGCATGGTGGATGGTAACTGGTGGTCTAGGAGTGGGAAGTGGACTTTTTTTTTGGGGGGGGGGGTGTATGTGTGTGGGGGTATAAGTGAACACCAAAGATGAGGATAAAGAATGGAACGAAATGGGGTATTACTTGCCTGATGAAATTGGAATAGGGTGGGCAAGTGGGGAGGTGAAGAATAGGTTTAAGTCGGTGTTGGAGGGTCTAACGGGTGGTACCATTTGATGCAGGATCCATTAGCCAATGGGTGCGGTTGACCATCCATGGTGGTTAGTTGTATAGCTCTGTGAACCAAGATTTGTCGAATGATGAATGGTCCTTCCCATGCTGGTACGAATGTTTTTTCCCTTTTGAGGTATACCGCACGCCTGGTACACTGGTAATAGATCACCTATGCCAAAGTGGTGCAAGTGACGATTGTCAGGCTTTTTTCTGTAAAGATGTTTTGAGTCTGTGTACATATGGGATGCATGGTGTGCAATAAAACTTTGCCTTGAATGCCCTGGCAAGTGTACAGACGGAATGGTTTTGGAGTGATTTAGTGCATGCAATTTTCTTTGGAACAGCTGTTGGAGACTTGGAGTTTTTATTTGTATGAGTTTTTTAGTCGTCAAGAAGGTGTCTGGGATGTGTGTAAATAAGAGATGGATGAGCATGAGGATATCAATGATAGGTTTTGCCTCTGGTGGAAATAATGTTGACATGCTGGTTTATGTGGAGAGAGCTCAATTCAGACTGTAAATATTGAATTCACAAGGGACGCCGGCAAAATATAAATTACTTTTATGCTTGAGTTTTGAGAATCTTTTAGGTTTGGAATGGCCATCTTGGTAATGATGATGCTGATGATGAGGCAGTGGTTGGGCGGCTCTGGTTTTGGAAAGGTTGTGGGTGCAGTGTGATAACCCGAAGCACAAAATAAAGAGAGGAGAGTATGGCCATCTAATTGAAGTTTTGAAATAAGGAAAAAATATATTTATAATCCATGTGGCCAATAATGTTAATAGCCACATGGAAGGGTTGTAGGCTGCCACCAGCGCAACATCTTGAAAGCACGAAGGTTTGGAAGGTGGCGAAAAGACAGGAGAGGTGGGCCGCTTTGAAGGTAGAGAGGCTGTAGGTCGCCAAAAAGCAGAGGGAGTTGTCCTTGTGGTATGGTGTGCAGGCGAACCAGGTGGACTAGAAGGCGTTGGGGAGCTGCAGAGAAAGGATCGCCAGAGAAGCTGGTGGACGAGCTGCAGGCGCTTAGAAACGCCGTGTGTAGTGGTGGCCGCCTTGCTGAGGAGCAGTTCAGGGCGTGTGCAGTCTCACAGGCGCTAGAGGAGGAGCAGCTCTTTGGCGTCAAGAAGCAGTACAGGTGAGGAGGCGCAAAGCTAGTGTATAAAGGGGCTGGCGACGACTGGACCAAAGACAGGAGAGGTGGCCGTCTGGTTGTAGAAGACTTGGGCGCTTGTGCAGACACAGGCGAAGAGTGTGTAGGGTGGCCTTGTGCATGTGAAGCGCTCTCCCTCAGGCGCTGCAGCAGCTGCTCTGCAGGCTGGAGAAGAAGAAGACCGCCTTGAAGCAGAGGGTCGCCGAGTTAAAAAGGTGCCGGGTCCAGAGGGAAGATGGCTAGCTGCAGGCGCTTGGAGCCGAGTGTGTAGGTGGTCGCTGTGTAGGTGACCTAAGGAGAGCTGCTGGTTGGCGCAGAAGGGTTGGCGCTGAGCTGCTGCTGCAGACAAAAACAAGAGACACAGCCGTATGGTGTGAAGGGCTGATCACAAGGTTGGTGATATAGAGGGCTGATTCTGCAGAGACGCCAGGGAAACTGTCAAGAGCAGTGCGAAAGGAAGCTGAGGCTGGTGAGTAAGAGGCTGCTGGTCGAGCTGCTTTGCAAGTGTGGAAAGCAGAGGCCAGGGCTCATGTTGGTAACCAGAGAAACTGTTGGCTTTTCTACTGAAGGCAGCTGCCTTGTTTCGAGACTTCGGGTGTGAGATCAAGAGCAAGCTTTGGGCAGTGTGTGTGTGAGTTGTTTGCTGTGAGTGTGATATATAAAGGAGAGTGCGAGGAAGAGTGGGTTGAAGCTTGTTGATTAATAAAATTTATGGTGATGGATCACCTCTTGTAAATGGACAAACAGGGTTTGTGTGATATGTGAGTGGCTTAGCCTTGCTGACAGATAAAAGGCTTTTATAATGAGATATGTGAGCTGTTAAAACTGCCTTTCTTTGGGTATCTCTGGTGGTAGAGAGAGAGAGAGAGAGAGATTTATCTTTCCAGCTAGAGAAGCTGGTGGTTCCCCTTATACTTGTGAGTGTTCTGAAGGTGGTGAGTCGACGAGCTATAGTGGCCTTCTTGTGTTCTTGAGCTGCCTCACATCTTTCTGGTGCCCCCACTGAGGAGTTGCTCTGCTATTTTCTGCAGTTTATCAGGGTGTGTGCCCTAGGTGTTGAGAGTTTTAGGGAAGGAGTTTTCTTGGATCTGAGGTGAGGTTTGGGGGTGAAAATGATGTCTTATCCATAGTTTTATGGTAGCCCTAATGAGGATGTGGCAGACTTCTTGGAAAGGATGGAGGTTGCATGCATAAGCAACCATATTAATGAGTTGGTACAGGTGTTGCGGCTACTGAGCATCTGTTTGAAAGGGGATGCAAGGACCTGGTACAGGACTTATGAGGAGTCATTGAGGGTTGCTATTCCACATCTTGATATGACTGAGAATGGATTAAAGACAGCACTTAGCAACAGGTTCAAGAAGGTAGAAGACCCCAACAAGGTTTGCCATGAGGTGCAAGCTCTGACACAAGGTGAGTTTGAATCATTAGATGATTATATGAAGAAATTTTCTTTGGGAGACTCTATGCAGGGCTTTAGGGGAAGACCAGGTGCCGCCTGATATGATGAAGAAAAACAAGTTTGTAGCCGGGCTTAAGAGGAGTATTCGCTGGAAAGTGGAATTGAAGAAGCCCAGGTCTTTTGAGGATGCGGTAGAAATTGCTAAGTCAAAAGATTGGAAGCTGCAACGAATGAATCAGCTGGGGATGATTCCACTTGTAGCACAGCCGGAGATTCGTAGAGTGGAGGCTACACCCATGAATGCAGTGATTGAGAGGATGAAGCCCACTGAAGCCCAAGCTATGCAGATGGTGCCTCAAGCTAGTCAAGGAGTACCTATGGTTCCTGCAGGTTCTGATGAAGGATTGCGGCAGGATATGAAACAGATGGTTGATCTTATGAAGAATTTGAGCTTAAATTTAATGGGAAGTACAGGTGGTGGACGTGGTAGAGGCCGTGGCAACAATCATGAGGGGGGAGATGGACAAGCAGGGTATGGACGTGGTCGCGGTAGGGGACGTCGTTTCATCCCTACATGCTGGAACTGTGGTGAGCTTGGTCATCTGAGTACAGATTGTGATAAGCCTCAGCGTATGGGTGGTGATATGTACCCACTACCTTCACAGCTACCTGACAGGTCAAATGATTATGGTATTGATATCAGGGATCAAGCAGGCCCCAGTGGAATCACAGCTGAGGAGAAGGGGAAGGCAAAGGTTATGAATGTTGTTACTCTGGAGAATGTTCAGGTGAGAGAAGAAGGGGATGTGATGCCTATTGGCAAGCGCACAACAGATGAAAGAGAAGGAAAAGGGGTGGCTGGACCCAGCCGTAAGAAGGGGAAGCAGCAGGAAGGAGAAGATGTGAAAGCCAAAAAGAAACGGAAGCCTCGTAGAAGGTTCCAGGTGTCAGACTTCCCACTGGGGGATGGGCAAACCAGCTATGACTTGAAATCTGATTTGGTGAACAGGAAGGCCAACATTACCTTTGGGCAGTTGGTGGAGATGGTGCCAAAATTAAGAAGACAATGGAAGAGACTGGTGAATCCAATGGAAAAGGAGTCAGAGAAGAGGTCAGTCAAAGTACTATCTTTAGAAGAGCTTCTAGATATTTGTCCTATTGTGGAGGTGTGGAGTAAAGGTAGGAGCCTTGGTCAGGCCTATATAGATGGAGGAGCTCAAATCTGTGTGATTACCCAATCATGTGTGGAGCAGTCAGTGTCTGGGGTTTCTGGGTTTCGAATCAGGATGGCTAATCATCAAAAGGTAAAATGTCTTGGTATGATAAAGGAATTGGAAATTGAAGCTTTTAATGTCAAAGCTACTGTAGATTTTCATGTGATGCCTGCGGGTTTGGGTGCTTTTCCAATCATTCTTGGATGACCCTGGTTGCGAGTGGTGGGTGCAGTACAGGACTGGAGGTATGGGACCATTTCTTTGCATAATAAGCAGGGTAATAAAAAATCTTTTGAGATGCATAGTAGGAGATCTTTGAATGATGTGTGGGAGAGGCCACAAGATTCAAGCGAAGAGGAAACTACCTCCACTACTTCTGAATCAGAGATGGATTCATCGACCACTGCTTCTAGTGGAGAAGGGGCAGATGTGGCTTTTCTGATATCAGAGCAACAAAGTAATGAAGATAAAGAAGTGCATGAAGTGGGTGGGAGAAGATACTATGGGGTCATATGAAGTGATCGAGGAATTACTGCAGCCAAAGATAGAAGTGAAGAAGAAACAGGAGCTGATTGAAGGAATGCTGAGTCCGGATCTCTCGAGTGGAGAAAAGGTTAGATATGTTAATATGCTGTCTCATTTTCCAGAATTGTTCATCACTTCTTATAGAGAGATTCGAGGATTTAAAGGGCCAGACTTGAGGATTGAATTGAAAGAAGGTGTAAAAACAGTTAGGCAGAAGCTTCGCAGGATGGGACGAGAACAAATGCAGGCCCTGAGAGAGGAAGTTGATAAGCTGTTGAGTGCAGGTTTCATTACACCAGTGGTGGATACAGCTGAGTGGGTAAGTCCTACGGTGGTGAGTCCAAAGAAGGATGG
This sequence comes from Cibotium barometz, assembly GCF_041138505.1. Lineage (NCBI taxonomy): Eukaryota > Viridiplantae > Streptophyta > Polypodiopsida > Cyatheales > Cibotiaceae > Cibotium > Cibotium barometz. Next base: position 19,793,553 of record NC_141048.1, read on the forward strand.
CAGGTGGCATATATGTGTGGATTTTAAGCCTTTGAATGCTGCTACAAAGAAGGATTCTTATCCCCTACCTTTTTTGGATGAGATCTTGGATACTGTAGCTGGTTATGAAAGGTATAGTGTTTGTGATGGGTATTCAGGTTATTTCCAATTAAAGATTGCAGAAGAAGATCAACGCAAGACGACTTTCATTACACCGTGGGGATGTTTCTGCTACAAAGTTCTTCCTTTTGGATTGATGAATGGACCAACCTACTATCAAAGAAGGGCAAATTGGGTATTATCTCCTTTTTTGAACAAGTTTGGAAGGATTTTATTGATGATTTTTGTATATACAGCTCCAGGCAAGAGCATTGTGATAAGCTGGCTACAGTTTTTCAGCGTTATGATGAGTGTGGTGGTCAATTAAATCCAAAAAAGTGTTTTTTAGCTCAACCGAGGGTGAAGCTTTTGGGTCATGTTATTTCAGAGAATGGTATTGATCCAGATTCTGATAAAGTCAAGTCTCTTCTTCTTCTTCCTACCCCAAAGAATACAAGGCAACTGGCTACTTTTGTGCAAAAGGTAAAGTATATGGCTCGATTCATCTCTCTATCTTCACAGTTGTTATATCCTTTGCAACAAGCAGCAAAGCATGATCCTTTGTATTGGACGGAGGAGTGTGAGGTAGTTTTCCAGAAAGTGAAAGAGGTGTTGGGAGCTATTCCTACAATGTAGGCGCCTAATTGGGAACAGGTATTTTATGTTAATCTTTCAGTAGGTGAGGATGCTATTGGAGCTATGTTGTTACAGAAGGGGAAAGAATCACATTATATGCAACCAGTCTACTGTGCTAGCAGGGTAAAACTTGCCAGAGAAAGGTTGTTATCAGAGGTGGAACTTGTTATGGTTAGTGTACTTTATGCATGTAGGCGGTTCCGCCATTACTTGTTGCCTCGCCCCTTTGTGTTTTTGACGAGCTACACTTTTTTGCCTCAGTTGATAAATGGTACAAATTTATCTAAAGCTATGATGAAGTGGGTGATTGAGCTGCAGGAATTTACTTTCTCATTCTTAGTGGAAGAGAGTACCAGGGTCTTAGCTGATCTACTGACATATAAGGAGAATCCTCTTCTTATAAAGGAGGAGACCATCAAGAAGCCAATTGAGGATGCGGCTGAGTTGGTGAATGCACACTTATTATATTTTGATGGTTCCTACAGGAAAAGCCATGATGCAGCCTCAGGAGGTTTGGTGCTTTATGATCCATAGGGTTGCCTTGTTTTTAAAAAGGGTGTTAAAGTGGATGCACACAGCAACAATGAAGCAAAGTATCTGACTCTGGAAGTTGGATTGCAAATATGCTTGAAGCATGGTGTACACAGGATTCGCATTCGAGGAGATGCATTGCTTGTGGTAAAACAGGTATTGGGAGTTTGGAAGTCAAAGAATATGTTACTCAAGGAAATGTGTTTCAAGATTAAGGGTCTGCTGAAGGAATTTGAAGCTTGGAGTTTAAAGCACGTGGATCGAGGCCATAATGAGGAGGCTCATGAAGCAGCCCAGGGAATGATTGGTGAAGTTTTTGTTCTTAAAGCTCATGCATTATTTTATTGTGGCAGGGAGAATTTACAGGATGTTGAGGAGTTTTTGTTGACAGGGATGATTCCTAATGGTATTGAAAAATCAAAAAAATATGGTTTCATCAGGAAAGCTGCAAGATACGTGATGATTGGTGATGCTTTATATTTGAAGGGAATTGATTTGATAATGCGAAGGGTACCTTGGAAGGAAGAAATCTACAAAATTCTTAAGGAAAACCATGAAGGAGCATGTGGTGGACATTTTGCCTCAAAGATTACCTTGCATAAGGTATTGCAGGAAGGTTATGTATGGCCAAGTGTACATAAGGATGTTAATCATTGGTGCAGGTCATGCAAACAATGCCAAGCTCACAGTAGACGGATATTAAAGCCTGAGATGAGGAAGAAAATTCTTGCTTATGATGTTTTTGAAAAATGGGGAATTGATGCTGTGGGACCATTACCTATTACCAGCCGAGGGAAGTGCTACATCTTGACTGCAGTTGATTACCTTTCTAGATGGGCGGAAGCAAAGGCAGTGAAACAAATTACTGCTAAGGAGGTGGCAAAGTTTGTATATCAGGATATCTGTTGTAAATTTGGTGTGCCATTGGAATTGCTTTCTGATCAGGGTCCAGGTTTCAGAGCAGAGCTTATGGATTATTTGTGTACAAAGATGAAGATCAGTCTCGCAGTTTTACCACACCTTACTATCCACAGTGTAATGGCCTGAATGAGCATTTCAATGGTGAATTGATCAAGATTTTATCTAAGGTGACAGAGCAACAAGGCAAGAATTGGGATCTGGAGCTGCCTGCTGCATTGTGGGCATACAGAACAGCAATTAAGACTGGTACGGGTTTCACTCCATTTCATCTTGTTTATGGGAAAGAAGCATTATTGCCTATTGAGGTGGAGATACCAGCTGTGAAAATGTTGGAAAAGCTTTTGGAAGAACCTAAAGATGCCCTTAAAGAGCGACTGTTATATTTACAAGAAGCACAGCTGAATAGGGATAATGCTTTGAAGCATTATGAAGATATGCAGGCAAGGACGCTGGAGAAGTTCAACAAGAAGATTAAAAGCAAAGGAATTATGAAGGATGATCTGGTATTACGCTATAATAACAGGCTGGATAATGCATTTCATAAGAAGTTTCAAATTAAATGAGAAGGACCCTTCTTGGTGATACAAGGATTTGCAAATGGCACCTATCAATTGGCAGATTTAGATGGGACTTTACATGCTTCCAGGGTAAATGGATACAGGCTGAAGAAGTATTATGCACGTTTGATGGTGATTGTACAGGATGCAGTATCTGAGGATGTGATTCCAGATGAAAGGCAGTTTTTGGATATGGATTTAGGTCTTGAAATGCTTTTTTCTGCTGATCATGAATGATTCAGCAGGCTGGGGGTTGGGCAAAGTATGTCAGGCTTTTTTCTGTAAAGATGTTTTGAGTCCGTGTACATATGGGATGCATGGTGTACAATAAAACTTTGCCCTGAATGCCCTGGCAAGTGTACAGACGGAATGGTTTTGGAGTGATTTAGTGCATGCAATTTTCTTCGGAACAGCTGTTGGAGACTTGGAGTTTTTATTTGTATGAGTTTTTTAGTCGTCAAGAAGGTGTCTGGGATGTGTGTAAATAAGAGATGGATGAGCATGAGGATATCAATGATGGGTTTTGTGAGCCTCTGGTGGAAATAATGTTGACATGCTGGTTAATGTGGAGAGAGCTCAATTCAGACTGTAAATATTGAATCCGAGTGTGTAGGTGGTCGCTGTGTAGGTGACCTAAGGAGAGCTGCTGGTTGGCGCAAAAGGGTTGGCGCTGAGGCTACTCTGCAGACAAAAACAAGAGACACGGCCGTATGGTGTGAAGGGCTGATCACAAGGTTGGTGATATAGAGGGCTGATTCTGCAGAGACGCCAGGGAAACTGTCAAGAGCAGTGCAAAAGGAAGCTGAGGCTGGTGAGTAAGAGGCTGCTGGTCGAGCTGCTCTGCAAGTGTGGAAAGCAGAGGCCAGGGCTCATGTTGGTAACCAGAGAAACTGTTGGCTTTTCTACTGAAGGCAGCTGCCTTGTTTCGAGACTTCGGGTGTGAGATCAAGAGCAAGCTTTGGGCAGTGTGTGTGTGTGAGTTGTTTGCTGTGAGTGTGATATATAAAGGAGAGTGCGAGGAAGAGTGGGTTGAAGCTTGTTAATTAATAAAATTTATGGTGATGGATCACCTCTTGTAAATGGACAAACAGGGTTTGTGTGATATGTGAGTGGCTTAGCCTTGCTGACAGATAAAAGGCTTTTATAATGAGATATGTGAGCTGTTAAAACTGCCTTTCTTTGGGTATCTCTGGTGGTAGAGAGAGAGAGAGAGAGAGAGAGATTTATCTTTCCAGCTAGAGAAGCTGGTGGTGCCCCTTATACTTGTGAGTGTTCTGAAGGTGGTGAGTCGGCGAGCTATAGTGGCCTTGTTGTGTTCTTGAGCTGCCTCACAACGATTATCCATTTTTTTCTTCTATGTTTCTCCGCCTACAGTGCTTGAGAGGACCTTGCCCTTGTCTCCTCTAAAACAGAGAGAAGAAGGAAATTGGCAGTGTGCATGACCATGGGTTGAGTGAGGCGAGAGGAGCCTACCTTGAGTGATCCGCTACTATTGAATTCAAAAGGAGAGACTGCCTCCAAGACAAAAACCAATTGAAAAAGGATGTGTTGAATTGTGGCCTTAAAAGCGGTGCGGTATGCCCAAAGGGTGCCAAGGAGAGCTTCCGTCCATTTGTTTGGGTGTTGGTGACACATCTTTTTCAATAGTTGGCACAAAACTTTGTTGGTACTCTCGGCTTGTCCATTGGCTCAGGGTTAGTAGGCACATGATTTTCTATGGAAGATTTAGTTTGAGCAAGAGAGCAAGCTAACTCTAGGTGCAGAAAGGAAAGATAGCAAACATAATGAAATGGAAATGAAAGGAAATAAAAGCAATGAACAAGTACTTACATGTAGACCAAGATAGCTTGATTTGATTGATGTGACACACAAGAAAGTACATCACTCTTATAGAGTGAACACACACACTCGAGTACCATATGCTTATGGGATAACTCCCAAAGTGACACGTGGCACTCTCACACACAAAGACTTATAAACTAGTTCCTAGTACACACTAGAACACACTCTTTGACTATGATTTCTCCCCCCTCAGAGCAAAGAGTGTGAGACCCAATATGCAAGGAGTAAACCGATCCCCCCTCCACCCGCAATACTACAACAAAGAGCTAGTCCAACTGACCAACACCTCCCCTATGTCAGTGACTACTCAGTCAGCTTGCAACCGACAGTGAGAACCATCACTCGTCACCCCCCTCTTACTCTGAACTAGGTGTCAATACTTCATATCAAAGTAAAAACAATACACATTTTTGGGGGACAACCCAGGGCAGAGGACCCTTATTGACCATCACACATCATGCTGTTGATTTCATTCATTTTATACATAATGCAAGGACAGAGCACCCATACACACATAGAAGAAATCAGAAACAATAATCTTTGTCATCCTCATCGAGGGTAACATGGGCAGAAAGTGCATGATCTTTGTGAAGCTCGTCTGGTGGTTCATTAGCAACAAGATTAGCATGGTGTTGTTCTTGTTCTTTTTCCTTTTTCTTGAAGCAATTGGCTTCAATATGACCTTTCCGCTTACAGTATCAGCCATCTTGTCCTCATCATCTGGAGAACACTTCAAACTTGATAATTGTTGACCAAGAGAATTAAATTTGGAGAGATGATCACTTAGCTCTTCATTGTCTTGCATTTTTTATTGATAAACTCCAATCGATGCCAAATCTCCTTAGCCGTGGATGTAAAGTCGACGTGATGAATGAGAGAGTCTGTCAGGCAGAGACTAATGATGGCAATGGCTTTTGCATTTTGCTACTTCCAAATTTTTCTTTGTGGCTAATCAAGTGCATCAAATGTATCGTTTCTCAACAACTTCCTAGACTCCTTCATGCATAAGTAGCAGTTGCATCTTGGTTTGCCATGTGGGAAAGCCTTCCCCCTTGAACTTATCCATAAACAATGTACTAGAAGATAGCAAAGTCATGACTCAAATCTAAATTGAATACTTTAGCTCAAAATCTTGAGGGTGCAGCAAATGGGTAGGGAGTTTTTAGCTTCATTTGAAAGCCCCCCTATTTGTGGTGAAGTGTGAAGCCAAAGAAATAAAAAGGAATGAGAACCTTATCCCAAATGAATGGAAGAGCTACGCCTCATCCTGCACTGCAATTTGAGAAGAATGTGTTGGGCTACTGCGATGAGATTGACGTGAGCAGCTGAGAGTGTTGGGCTGCGATGGAGAAGACTGTGTTGAAGAAGACTGTGGGGGGCTGCGTTCAGTAGAAGCTGACTTGCGACAACTTCATGCAACTAGAGAAGGCTGCGCTATTGGAGAAGACTCTGGGGGCTGCGTTCAGCAGAAGCGAAATTGCGATGACTTCATGCAACCGGAGAAGATTGCGCTGTTGCCAGAGGGGGGATGTTGGAGAAGACTGTGCTATTGGAGAATTGCAGACTTGCAAGACGCATACCCGAATCTTATTTGTTTTCTTTTTGGGCATGATGACCATTAGGGAGAGCCACTCCAAGTGTTCCACCAAGAGATTATTTTGGCAGATTCCATGTTTTCCAACTCCACTTTAATCGTCTCTGCATATTTTGGATTGAGCTTGTAAGCACGTCGCCTAACTGGCTTAGTACCTTTTTGGAGTGGAATGGTGTGAACCCCAATGTCTGTTGGCACAGCATCTAGATCTGTGTAGGCCTAGGCAAACACATCTTTGAAGGAATGAAAAAAGGAGGTGGCTTGATCGAAGAGGGTGTGGTGATCCCACAACCACGTGCTAGCAGGATGGGAGGAGGATCTTTTGAAGTACTAAGATAATATTCCCTGATTGGATGTTGGCACACTGGAATGGGGAGAGGTTCACCTATATCTGCTACTTTGTAGAGGGCAATTGGGTCATGAGCAAGCTATGGATCAAGTGGAAAGTACCCATACTGCTCCCTTTTCTAGGAAGTTGGGAGCTCCTCTGGACGGATGACAAGCTCATCGAGGGAATCATCAGTGTGTTGTTGGCACAGGCAGGTAGTACAAAGAGTAGCACTGTCGGCCTTTTTGGGTTGGGTTGCAGGTGGTGGGTTGCAGGTGGTTGATTAGTAAACTTCTTGCCTCACCGGTCTGTAATTGGCTCTCCCAATACAACCACTTCAAATTGTTATGATGGTTCCAGGGAAGGAGGAAGTTCTAAAATTTCCACCATGTCGCATGTGAGCTCCTAAGAAGCTTCCAACCAGTCCAATAACACGGACTCCTCTCCATAAGGTATTATACCTTCAAGGCCAGTGAACGTTGGTATGGAAAATATGGATGTGAATGTGGCCCCTTGCACGCTTTGGTTTGGTCCCTCCTCCAACTTGAATTTTGTGGAGCCCTGCTTCAGGAAGGTATAACTTACCTGTCCCCCAATCATGCAACACACTTGCACCTCTCAACCAAGGTCTGCCAATGAGTAAAGAGTAAGCACCTTTAACAGTTGGAAGCCTGTGAGAGAGGTACTGGATGAATCAACTCTCATGCACCTTGCAATTTGCTTGCCTTTGTCTTGCCTTTGCCCAGCACTATGAGATTCCTTTGAGGCTTCTTTTTCCATTTAGTGTAGAAGTGATCCCAGTTGTTGTCTAGCAATATGGCTGATGCCCAGCAATTGGTACATGTACACCCCAACTTGGGTTTCTTGAAGGAGGGTCCTCATGGAGAAAGCTGATGTAGTGGTGCCGAGAAAAAGTGGGACTCTTGGCGCAAGTGTATCTACTAGTGGGGAAGCCTCTTGTAAATCTTTGAAGGCTACCAAAAATAGAGGTGAAGAGGTTTCCCCTTGCTCTTCAACTAATAGTTCTATGTCCCCATGGCCTTGGATTGAGCACGTGTGCAGTGGCAAGGTCACGAGGTTGTATTTACCAGAGTGGTGAAGGGGTTATACCCAAGGAAGAAGATGGGATGGAAAGGCCGTGTTATGCTTCATTTTCTACTAAGATTAGATGGGCAGCACAGGTGGGGTTGGAAACATGAAGTTGGTGCAGTGGCAAGGTCATGAGGTTGTATTTAACAGAGTGGTGAAGGGATTATACCCAAGGAAGAAGATGGGATGGAAAGGCCGTATGATGCTTCATTTTCTACTAAGATTAGATGGGCAGCAGGTGGGGTGGGAAACATGAAGTTGGTGGAGGTTGATGCTCATTGTTTGGGACAGTCTCGCAGCGAATATAGTGATTCTTGTCCTCTTGAAAGTGTCGGCAAGGAGGTGTACCGTCTAGAAGGGAATAATGGCTTTGGTAATGGCCATACTCCCCACACCTAAGGATTGGACGATTACAAGGAGCTGGTGGACAAGGTGGTATCATGAAGGAGCAGTTGGTATAGGGGCGGCAACGAAAGCCAGGGAAGAGCAGGGATGAGAGGTGGAAGGTATGGTGGCGGTGGGGCCAAGGTTGTGTGGATAGGAGGGAGTGGTAGGTGCATAGGCTTGTGTGGAAGGAGTAGGAGATTGGTGGTACATTGATGGGGGAGAAGGGGCATAAGTTGTAGTGTGGGGAACAGTGGCTTGCACATGTGCAAGTTGCTTTGTTATTGGTGGTGAAGTTGGCGGAAACCTTTAAGATAGTAGCAGTCCTTGTCTTCGGCCACTTTTGGCACAAAAGGTGTAATATTTTCTTTTGGAACATTCTTGCGGTGTATGGCCTAGCGTTTGACAAATGGCACACCACACTCCTTGCTTTGCTTCTTACTGTCCTTTTAGTGCTTTAATCTCCCTCTTCAACTGAGTAAACGTGTCATCCTCTTCTTGTGTCTTTTGAAGCTCCAAAGCTTCCAGTTCCCTTTTGAGGGTAGCCAATGGATCTTCCAGTGAGGTTGCAGCACTTGAGGTTAAGCCTTCAAACATTTGCCTTGCATTTTCTAGCTAGGAAGCTAACTCTTGAAACACCAGCAAGGTGATGGCCGGCTTAATCTCCTGGATCTTTTGTTGGATGGTCCAGGGCAAGGCTTGCAACACCCATTGTCACACCATGAAATCACTAGGGTAGGCTGGCAGAGGGGCCACCAACACTATGGTTCTTGTCAATGAGTTTAGATATTGTCTCTCCATGACGTAATTGCTTACCTTGGTTACCTTGTTTGTTGCCAAGATGAGGGCTACCAAGGTTTGTAGTAGCCATGGGTAGAGGTGGAGGAGGGGTTTTGGATGGTACAAAATTGACCTTCCTACAACTCTAGCAATGTATAGATAGAGCACTCTTTATTGGACTGGCCATACTAGCACGAGAACGTGTATTGGGCATGCAGACACTATACTATCATGGACTCAACAAGAACTCCTAAAGCACTAGAGTTTCCCAACAATATCGCCAAATTTTTAGCGTACCTGTAGCACATCTCTTTGCCCACTGGCACGCCTAGGACAATGTACACCACAATGAATAGAGGGTCCCGTCTAGGACAATATGCTCTCAGGAGTTGTCACAAGCTAGGAGGGAGGTGAGTTATGGGGACACACGCATAGCTCACTAGGACAGAGAACACACACACATGAGCAAGAACATAAATGAACAAGAACATAGATGAGCAAGAGCGCGTAGATGAGAAAGAACAGTGAGAGTGGCAAGAACACCATAACACGAAAATAGATGAGACTAGTATTGCTAGGATGATCCCCATCACACCATCCCATATCCCTTTGTATAATGCCACTTGGCCTTTGGTCCAAGGGTGACCATTGAGTGGACCTACCATCACTACCGAGGAGCGTGGTGTTCATTTAGTGAGCATGAGAGACAAGTGGTGCATCATTCTGTCAATGCAAGTGGTGCGTTGGCCTAGGTGTCAATGCAATGGGATGGACCGCAAGGTAGTTGGCACTTTTGTCTCATCCAAAAGTGGACCAAGGTGGCCGCAGGAGTGGGCACCCAGAGTGGCTACAAGTTGTCCACTTTTATAGCTCAAGCCAATGTTGAGACAAGCAAGCTATGGTATGAAAGATTTGGGCACTTCATTTTTATTTAAAGGAATGGGATCGTGGCACATCTATCAACATTTTCTTAGATGTCAAATGTATGTGAAGCTTGTAATGGGTAAGCAGCATTAGCTTGTTTTTCCACAAGAAAGTGAGAATTGCGCAAAGGCTCCTCTAGAGCTTGTCAATGCAGATCTTTGTGTCAAAATGTCAACCAATCCATTGGGTGGTTCTTCCTACTTTTTGTTAGTATGACTTCATTGGGAAGATGTGGGTGTATTTTCTTTGACATAAGGCTAAAGCTTTTAGAAAACCCAAAATATAGCCTAGTTTGCTAAAAAAATGAGGTAGGAAAGAGGAGTACTAGCCTTGGTTGTTCGTGGGTAAGTGGTCAATAATGCAAATGGATATGAAGAAGTTAGGAGTTCCAAATGGCCATGTCAAGGAGGAGGTTTGAGTGGTGCAACCACCTAGGTTTGAGATACCTCGTTTAGAAAACAAAGTGTGCAAACACCGAAAGGCATTGTACAAGAAACAAGAATTTCAGGCATGGTAAAGATGCTTTCTTTGTAAGTATTTACCTTTCTTAAAGCTCATCACATGCAAATTTATATTTTTCTTTGAGTAGGGAAAATATATTTTGTCTTTGAAATCACTTTCTAACTGCTTTTTGCAATCTCGACAAAATGTAGAGAAATGTGTTCGTATATTTGTATCAGACTCAGAGTCCATTATACCCATGGGATGTGTTTTTCTAATACAAAGATCTACCTTTATTTTTTGTTGGTATCATTTTGAAAGGAAAATCATTACTTGTTCATATTCTCTCATGTACGGGCATTTGAATATGCCATGGTAGGATTTTGCTAAGTGCACCAAAAAGGATTTTGTAAAGCTTGGCCAAGATGTTTTGATTTTGATGTCTTATGTGTAGGATTCCCATAGGTTTATAATGGTATCGTCAGAGCAAGTATCACCATGATATTTGTTTCATCCCCAATAACATTTTGTGAGAATGTTTACATTAGCACCACCATCATCTAAGACATGTGATCTTTTGTCCTTTGTATGTGATAGGGATTACAACATTCATGTCCTCACCCTCAAAGTAGTGTCCTAGTGTTGGAGTCAATTTAGGACTCTGTGGTTTGTCATGTGCATGGATGTTCCCCTCCATACAATCCTTAAGGTTCCTCTAGAGGTAGGGCTTGCCTTGTAACAATGAGCCTGTAGAGATGCCAACTTCTAAGGGCAAGAAGGCTATGAGGCCCACAATGTCATGGGGTTGCTACTCTTGTTTTCTCAATGTGGTGGGTTGATTCTTATGTATGGAATCTTTAGGTGTTCCTTAATTAAGGAAACATGTAGGTCATTGCCAAGAATAGAGTATATATAGCCCCATGGACATCCTTCCCTCAGAGTCCTCAACATTTTCTCACATATGTGGTTCCTTAATCAAGGAATCATTGCCAAGAATAGAGCATATATATCAATAAATTTTGTCCATAAAGCATTTGGTTTCATAGATAAGGCTCCAAGTCTTAGCTTAGTGACTTCTAGTTCCGAAAAGTGTTGGTTTCTTCCACTTTCTACCAAAAAGGATTTTGTAAAGCTTAGCCAAGATGTTTTGATTTTGATGTCTTGTGTGTAGGATTTCCATAGGTTTATAGTGGTGCCATCAGCAAGTACCACCATGATATTTGTTTCATCCGCAAGTTTTCCAATAACATTTTGTGGTGAGAAATGTCCTCACCCTCAAAGTAGTGTCCTAGTGTTGGAGTTAGATTAGGACTGTGTTGTTTGTCATGTGCATGGATGCTCCCCTCCATCCAATCCTTAAGGTTCCTCTAGAGGTAGGGCCTGCCTTGTAACAATGAGCCTATAGAGATGCCAACTTCTAAGGGCAAGAAGGCTATAAGGCCCACAATGTCATGGGGTTGATACTCTTGTTTGCTCAGTGTGGTGGGTTGATTCTTGTGATCATGTATGGAATCTTTAGGTGTTCCTTAATTAAGGAAACATGTAGGTCATTGCCAAGAAATATTCGGAATCCTCAACAATTGGATCAAGAAATTTTGTCCACAAAGCATCTAGTTTCATAGATAAGGCTCCAAGGGCTTCATTGACACTCTAGATGTGTAGGGATTTAGTGGTAGTCTAGATGCGTGTAAGGCTTCAGTGACACTCTAGATGTGTGCAGGAGTTCAAGGGTTCATACTCTACGACATTCTTAAGCACATGATTTACTTCAACTTCAACCTCTTTATTTACACTCTGGTGCCTTTTGATGTGAGATATTTTCAACATTGGGTAGGGGAACTCCTATAGCCCTCTCCAAATCTACAATTGATCCATTGGTGGGGCCTTCCCCTCGTTAATCCTATGTATAGGTTTGGATTCTTTAGAATCACTCACAATTGACCAAGATGAAGCCATGTCTTCATCTAATTGACTTTGGATGATGACTCAATGCCATCCTTGTGTGATTGGAACAATATTTATTTTTATCCTTGTTGGTAGGTTTGTCATTGATTGGTTTGGATTCTATAGAATTGACAAAGATGAAGCCATTTCTTCATGTGATCCACTTTGAATGATGACTTGATGTTGTCCTTGTGTGCTTGGAACAACATTTCTTTTTATCATTGGTTTGCACTTGTTTTTCTTGGTAGGTTTGTCATTGGTTTGCACTTGTTTTTCTTTGATTTCTTTCCATGTTGAAGCTCTGTATTATGCTTGTGAGTGGAGGGTCTTTTGAGGTTAAGGCCTTGGTTATAGCCTCTAGTATGTTTCTTTTGTTTGGCTCTTACATTCTCATCAATGTGTTTAAAGGAATGATAGATATCTTACCATCTCAAAGGCATTGGCAAGGTTATCACTGTAGTGTTATCCACAAAGTTTAGGGGACAATCAAGCTCCCAGTGGACTATTCCCTAGTCTTGGCATGATTGCACTTAATGGTAGACTATGGAAGCCTTTTGTGAACCTCTGAGAGGACAATTGATATTCATGTGATCATTCCCACAACCTTGACACAAGGGTCTTGCACAAACAAGGGGGGACTCTATATGGTATGTTCCATAACTTTTGCGAGTCCTACAGGGACAACGACTAAGGAAGTTTGAGTGTTCTCAAACACATACTTAGCAACACGTGGTGTGCACCATGGTAGTGAAAACTTTTTGCAAGGAATGTCTTGTTTATTTGTGGATGCTCACTGTGCGAGTACTAAGTGTTGTGGTTAGAGGAGGTGGGGCCGAAGGTTTTGACCATAGGGTTGTGGGGCTATTAGACTTTGTTATGGGGTGTGGTATGACATGGGACACTACAAAGCATAGTGCCCTAAGTCCCAAGATTTACAACATTGTGACACTATGAAGCATAGTGCCCTAAGTCCCAAGATTTACAACGTTGGGACACTACGAAGCATAGTGCCCTAAGTGCCAAGATTTACAACATTGGGCAAAAGGTTTTGGGAATGATTGAGGGTATTCTAGACCTATTGATGTATAGATACCAATACTCCATCCTTGAAAAAGGAATAGATTGGCCTTGGGAATGTGTACATATCATCTTGAAAAAGTGGCATGAGTTCATCATTTTGCAAGGTGTAATAAAGGAGGTAACACACCACATGATTGAGGGAGCATGGTTGAGGGTACTAGTGTGTTATGGTTGCCCCATCCTTGGTGCATCTATCTACTCAAAGGGAGGACAATGCTTTTGCAAAAGGTCTAGGTAAACAAGTTTGTATTTGGAAGTGAGTGTGGGGTACTCAAAACCTTTAGGGAATGGGACACTGCTCCTCATTGAGGGGACCTCATGAAGAGTTTCTCCCTCTCGGTCACATATGTAACTCCACCAAGAGCTAAATCATGCTTTATCATACCAATCATTCTCCCTGATGTATGGCATGAAACATATGGTATGAACTATGCTTAAGAGTAGTTATTGATTGATGTGGCACTCTCATCACCTTCTCGCTTTGCTAATTTTCCACCCTGGTTGCTTGCGTGACGTCCACGTTCTTGTGGCATCAAAGATGTGTTTAATGGGCTTACTTTACATGAATTCTTCTTAACACCCAATACTAGATAAATTTAGACCCATCTTTACATGAATTCTTCTTAACACCCAATACTAGATAAATTTAGACCCATCTTTGGGTTTCTTTAGGGACCCACCATTGGACGATCTTTCACTCGATGTGTCCTCGTTTGCATATGATTCCATGACCATGTGGTTCTCAACTTCCCATTTCTTGATTGATCACATTAGGCTCTTGAAGCACTTATGAAAACTAGGCAAGGCTCCTAATTTTGGCTTTAGTATGGGGAAAATTTGATTTCTTCAAGGTTGGTGGTGTGATATTCCAATGTGAATGCTCTCGTAGGTGGACTTGGCAGTTATGTATTATCATGCTTTGTGCTTAAAGTGGATTGAAGTTCTAATATGGACACAATGGCCACACCTTGATGTGTTGAATTGGCCCTTACTTATGGAGCTTTGATGTACTCATTGAACTTCTAATATGGACACAGTGGCCAGACCTTGATGTGTTGAATCGGCCCTTAGTATTTATGGAGTTTTATTGTACTCATTGATAGACTGTAGTCTTGGATAGAAGGAGAGCTTCTCAGGACACCTTGTTCTTATATTGCAGGGCTCAAATAGGCACCCACACAACCTTAGATTGGCTTAGTAGCTGCTCCAAGTCTTACAATTGCATGTGTAGAATAATATTGTCTAAATCAAGTGATGTAGTTAGTTCAATCCATCTGGACTAATGGTAGGGTAGTGGGACCAACCCTGGGTGGCGCTTGATGGTGTTGCGCGCCATTGCTAGGGCGTAACATCCTCTATCTTAGAGTCTACATAAATGGCCATCAGAGTTCCTTGTGGGATCGCACTCACTAGCTTGGGCTAGGGTACCATAGGTTAGAGCCCAAACGCTTACCTTCTCCAAGTCCATACACGAGCTCTCGAATCCCCAACCTTAGAAACTATGAGCCCACACTCGACACCTGACCTTGTCCGACCATCTCTACACTGTGCACTGCTCTGGTAGATCCATGCTAGCTTTGAGCAAGCAACTGCCACGTCATCCTCTACGATCACTCTCCACTGTTGGCAACACCCTCGCCTCTAGACCTCGCTGTAATCGGCATGTCAGTAGACATATATATAGTCCTTTTTCCTCCTTCCATACATGTGTACCACCCTTGGTGCCTTTCACAGCTAGGGAAGACATAAGTAAAGGAAAGAGAAAAGAAAACCTTGAGATTTGAAAAATTAAAAATAAAGAAATTGGAAAAAGATGTAGAGGGATGAAGAGGAGGAAAAATGGAGAAGAAGGAATGAAGAAAGAAAGAGGTGAGAGAAGGAAAGAAAAGAACAAGAGAATAAGGAGAGGAGCAAGAAAGAGGTGAGAGAATCAAAGAAAGGAACAAGAGAACATAATGAAGAAGGGAAATTAGGAAAAAAAAAGAGGAGAGAAGGAAGAAAGAAACCCGAGAGAGAAAGAAAGGAAGAAAGATATATTAAGCGTCCACTATAGACCCAATGGGCCTATGAGACCAAAGTGATACAATAAAGAAAAGAAAGGGGAAGTAAGAGTCTAAGAGAGAAAGCTCGAAAGAAAGAGAAAAAGAGGAGGAGAAGGAAGTAGAGAGAGAGAGAGAGAGAGAAATGAAATGATATATTAACGTCTTCAAAAGGCCAAAATGACCTATGAGACCAAAAAGGTTACAACAATTGGTGGATCTGATACAATGTCTATGTAAGAAAAGCTAAAACAACTAAACAACTAACTAAAATTGAAACAACAACTATGAGGAAACGTAAGGTACTAGGAGCTCCTAATAGATAACATCTGGGAAGGAAAACTCCAGCAACAAAGGTAAGCATCATATACATCACTATCCAAAGATGTCTCTCATCGGTCGATGGTTGGCGGATATCCTCAATGTCCTCCTCCATGGTGAGTACTCTGACTGGACGTCTCCCATGTCGTGCTAGTATGGTCCTGATCCTCTGTTGTAGTCTCCGCTGGTGTTGAGATGGGCCTCTCATCTTGGGGCGCTTGGACCATCCCAGCTCTATAGCCCGATCAACCTCTGGTGTGGCCATACTCTGGGGCTAGCTGCAATGCCTGCTGGCCTGACTGCTCAATTTGTGGTCAAAAGAAGTCTGTAATCTGCCTCTGTAGGTGTCTCTCCCTCTTTGATCCCCTCCCTCTCAAGAGACCCTCTCTATGTCTACGCAGCTCCAGCAAAGTATAATCCGAGGCATCTTTGATCTTGGTATCTCATGACTCTGGAAAGTGGTCCAAAGCCCTCTCTGAATAGGCAGTGAAAATGGCCTCGTATCTCATAATATACTGGACAGTGACATATGTAATGTAACTCTGTCTCTGGCTCCATCTAGCGCACAACCGACAAATCCGGGCCTCAGCTGGTACTCCTCTGAATCTGCCAGTCTCAATCTCTAGCTGGTGTGAGGATGTGCGCATCTGACCAATAGCACACCGTACCCCATGAGAAAGATGAGTATCCATGTAGCTGGGTCTAATCACAAACCCATCCTCCGTGAGATGGAGAAGATGATCTCTATAGAAAGCCATCTTCATACCAAGCTCGTGTGTCGGCTGTATCCATGTCCTCCTAGTGTCCAGCTGAGTCAAGTCCTGCCTGATAAGTCTGGTAATCTCTGCCGTGTGAGAGAGAGGGAGGGTGCATCCAGGGAGTACTGAAATAGACGTAGCCTGTCCATACTAAAGCCATGCAGTTGGAACCAAGCTGCCATCTGTGCATACCAACATGATCCGTCTCCTTGTGATGCCAACTGTCGTGAAGACTCTAGGGCTAAGCGAGCATATCTGTCTCTAGGGAGAGCCCAAGTGTTATGTATAAAGGAGACTGATCGAGTGCCTCTACTACCAATGGGGGGGCAGCCATCTCTGCACGGATAATATCATGTGGTACGAAGGGGCCCTAATCATCCGGGAAATCATAGAAACCAAGGGCCTCTCCATACATCTCCATCCATCAGTGCTACCAGCTCGGCTGTGGTGATCCACTGAGGGTCCCCATATCTCCACTCCATACAGCATGGCTGAAGTGACCAAAATGTCAAAGAGCAAGAGCTTTGTTTGAGGTTCCTGAAACTGAACCTGCAAACACATCCTCTCTAGTCTCCCCAATGCTGCATAACAATCTGGTCTCCACCGTCGCTACTCTCCTTAAGGAAAATTGTGGGCCACTAAAAACCACACCAAGGTAAGTATATGCGTATGTATACTCCACTGTCTCCTGACCACATGTAAAGGTGGGTGCTGACCTCCTAACCCAGTGTGCTGTGGTGGTTAACACCATCACCTTGGTTTTACCAAGGTTAATAGACAATCCACTGTCCTGTGCAAACGTGTGCAATGCATCCAAATGACACTGCATCCCCTCTGGAGAATCTGAGATTAACACAATATCATCAGCATATAATAACAGTAGAATCCATGTCCCTGCTAGTTTTGCTCCTCTGTCACCCTCCCGCTCTACATAGTCCGAAACCTCATCCACATACATCCCAAATAAGGTGGGAGAAAGGGGGCAGCCCTGTTTCACCCCAATAGTGGAGTGAACCATCTCAGATATACCCTGAGTAGTACACGTACCTGCCCCACAACTGTCTTGTATAAAGCCATGATTCCCCAAATTAGCTTTGTGGGCACTCCCATCTCCTGTAGTTTGCGCATCAGTCTGGCTCTCGGTACTGTGTCAAAAGCTTTGCGGAAATCCACAAAGCAACAATAAATCCTCCTGTCATATGATCTGCCCTCTTCAATAATAGCTCTGAGTGTCAAGATATTGTCAAGAGTGGAGAAACCTCTCCTGTCATATGATCTGCCCTCCTCCTGTCATATGATCTTCCCTCCTCAATAATAGCTATGAGTGTCAAGATATTGTCAAGAATGGAGAAACCTCTCCTGAACCCTGCCTGCCCTGATGCACGTATGCCCTCTCTCTCAGCCCATCTACTCAACTCCTACTCAAGAATAGATGCATATAATCTAGCCAATGTGTGACCAATCATGATAGTGCAATAATTCCCAGGAAGCATGGGATCCCTTGACTTGAAGATAGGCACAATCGTGGAGATATTCCAAGTCTCAGGAAAACCCTCACACATGGCTCAGTTAAACATCATAGCAATAAGCTCTGCAAGCATATCTCTGGCATGAATAAAGTGCTCTGCTACCAAACCATCATGATCATACGCTCTCCCAGTCCTCATCCTGTCAATAGCTTTCCTTACCATCTCAGCAGTAAAGAAAGCACATGTCTCTGGGCATGGCTCGATGGGTCTGGCAGGGGTGGCTGTCCTGGTGCTGTGTACAGGGATGTTGCATACTCATCCCAAATCTCTGTGGAGGTAATGGCTGGTGATGGTGAATGCTCATGGAATAGTCTCCATGCCTTGCCTGAGTCCTGACTCATAAATAACTGATACAAATCCATCTCTAACTGAGCAAGATAAGCCCTCTTCTTCCGTCACACTAGGTGCCAGAAGGTAATCCGTGACTGTCTGTGAGTGGTAACACCCATGAGCACCTCTCTCTGTAATCTGATCCTCATCTCTCTGCACTCCTCATCATACCAGCTGTTCTAGGGCATGTTCCCAGATTGTCTCCGTGTAGGCTGACTATGGGGATATGCCTCTGATGCTGCAGCATGAAGCGTCTCTATCAATATTTGAGTGAGCTCATCTCATGGCCGTCTCGGCTCCTTGGCACATAAGCATCTGTATATCTCATCCGTGTACATGAGAGAGAGAGAGAGAGAGAGAGAGAGAGAGAGAGAGAGAGAGAGAGAGAGAGAGAGAGAGAGAGAGAGAGAGAGACTAAATGTCTACTAAAGATTCAATGGGCCTATGAGACCAAAGTGATACAATAATGTCCATGGCATATCTCATCATGGAATGGAAAATAAAATAGAAACAAAACAAAACAATCTCACTAGAGTGATACAAAATTGTCTATAAAGATCACATCATGAAATACGAGGAACATGCCGAATAGATGGTATACTATTCTCCGAAATATCAAGCATGGGTTGAGAGGTCTCCCTCAGCTACATCAAGTGGAAAGCATGGGTTAAGAGATCTCCCTCAGCTACGCCAAGTGGAAAGGTAGCTCGATGGGCGATGGAGCATGTTCTAGATGTGGAGTTGGTGTGGGGTTCGTGACTAATGTCCAAGGGGCCAGGAGTATCGTGCATGGTGGAATGCGGAGGCCTGGTCTGAGGTAACTCCTCTCGGGTGAGGTGGGTCATAGGATCCACTGTTGGGTGTCCTCCTCCTAGGTCCAGAAGAAGCCGAGGATGGATTGGCTAGCAAGGTGAGAGAGAGAGAGAGAGAGAGGGATCACACATCATTGGTGAGAGAACCCTATGGGTAATAAAAAGAGCAGGAATGATAGGCCAGTTTCATTCGTGGTTTTACCATATGGTAGCAAACGTTTGCTAACATATGAAGTTTGCTCCACCAAAGCAATATGGTGCCTTCGGCAAGCTACGGATAAGAGAGAGAGAGATATGCATGTATAGTTTATGATTTTTATTTGAACTTGGGTGGATAAGAGAGAGAGATATGCATGTATATTTTATAATTTTTATTTGAACTTTAAACTTATTTTTTTTAAAATTTAAACTTCAAATTTTAAACAATCGCTATTTTACAAAGAACCATGCCGTGTTTTTTGGAAAAAATGGACCAAAAAAATTTAAATTAAATTCACAAGTTTTACAAGGATCCATCTTATGTCATTTTTATTTTTTAATTTTTGGTTTGTTGGCATGCATGGATTTAAAAGCACCTGTTGCCCCTACGAGACGACAAGCGTTGCCACCTCTGTGTAGTCATTTCTAATGCTCATTTTTCTCATATATATCTGTCATCAAGGCAATTATTTTTTTCCGTTTATTAAGAAAAAAAACGGCTTTCTAAAATCCTGCACTTAAAATTCCGAGTTCGAAATTTTGTACTTTTCTAGGCTTGATATAATTTTCCTTTTTCTGGCTTGGGGATTTGAATTGCAGGCGTAAATGTTTATGTTAAGTTGACAATGGGAAAAAGCAGTGTTTTCGGAAACTCGATCCTGACACTATAGAGAGTAAATTTAGCGAAAATGTCTCATGTGTAAGCCGTTTACCCTTTGCAGCTCTTAGCAGTTGATTTATGATGGGCGATTACCAGTAGAAAATGTTAAGTCTCATGGATAACTAACTTATCGTTTAAATAAATAAATTCATACATATATACGTATATGTATGCATATACATATATACATACATATATGTACATGCATACATATACATATATACATATATACATATATATGTGTGTGTGTGTGTGTGTAAGAACAGTGGTTTTACAATAATTGCATACATATATACATATATGTATATGCATACATATATATGCATATATTAATGTACATGCATACATATACATATATACATATATGTATATGTGTATCTGTGTGTGTGCGCGCGTGTGTGTTAGAACAGTAGTTTTACAAAAAAAAAAGTGTGCACACACACACACACACATTAATGAGAGAGAGAGATGTAGATCTGTCTTGAGAGTTTATCATTTAACTCTCAATAATGTTTTAGATAAAGCAGAACCTTTGATATTCAATTGAAGGAGGCTATGCAAGATCTCTCCAAGCTCCTTGAAGACGATGATCCAAAGGGTGCTTTGGCTGTTTCAAAGGTCAGAATTCATCCAATAACTCTAGATTCAAAGTTTGGGTTGCAATAAGGAATGGGATTTTTCCAAGAACTATAGTAAGCTCAGTAATTTTCATTAATTTGCTGGGCAATAGCATGCCATTTAAAAATATTACAAAGTATCATTTTTAGTCTCTGATGAGAGCAAGGGAGTTTGTCTTTGTCAGAGGACAAAATGAAGGCTTGTTGCTCTAAGTTGAGAACAAGATAAAGGCTGTATCTCCAGTTGCATACAAGATAAAGGCTTGCATCTCTCAAGTTGAGTGCAAGATAAAGGCTTGCATCTCTCAAGTTGAGTGCAAGATAAAGACTTGTTTCTCTGAATCGCAAGAGGGCAAGAAGTTACAAGGCTTGCTTCTCTTAGGACAGCAAGACTGGCTTGTGCCTTGCATGAGGGCAAGAAGCTATCACTCATGCTTTTAACTTGGCTTGTGTCTCAAGAGGGCAAGAAGCTGTAAGCCTTGTTTCTTGTAGAAGTGCAAGAGTGGCGTGTTCTTTGCATGAGGACAAGAACACATGGCTGTAACAGCTGGAACTGGGGTTAGTCTTATGAGATGTATTTCAGCTGAGCACAGTGGCTTTAGAAGCCGGAAGGGATGTTAGCAGATGAGTTACTTGAAAATCACAGTCAAATGGAGGGCTTTGATACAAGATCATTTTGAGTCAACTCTTGCATGATTTTGATAAGTGTAGATCCAAAAAGCAACAAAGGCTTATGGTTATGCCTTTAAATCAAAGAAAGACCTCCCATAAGTGAAAAGCAAGAAAAAGCAAACTCACATATTGCTTTAAAAGAAGCTTATTATTTGGAGGTTTGTATGTAACTATTTGAAATAATGCATCTACGTTTATTGGGTGTGGTGCAAACTTTGTTAAGATGATATGATGTGAAATGGAGGGCTTATTGCGGATAAAGGAGAACATTATTTGTAGTCTTTCTATTTGACTCCACCCTAGTCGAGGGATGTCCACAGCCCAAAATGGATCACTGTATATTGCTGCTTATCTGACAAGGAATAAAAAAGGAGTGTCTTGGTTTGAATGTGCAACATGGGCTTGAAATCCATCTCTGTTCTTGCTCTCTTTGCTCATCCTCACTGGCCTGACATTTCTTATAATGTCAGTATTCTCAGCCAGTTCTCTTCCACTCCTCGACATTCTCATTGGCAGGCCACTCTCAAGATTCTTCAATACTTATCTGGACTACGGTCTCTATCTTAGCTTGTTGGATACTCTGACGTTGATTGGGCAAGTGATTAGGATACTAGGCGTTCCACTTTTGGTTACTGCATCACTTTAGGTTCCAGCCTCATTTCTTGGAGATCCTAGAAGCAGACTACAATTTCTCTTTCTTCCACTGAGGCTGAGTACGGTGCTTATTCGGATACTTGCTGTTGCGAGCTATCATGGTTGATGCAGATATTGAGTAATCTTGATGTTCTTTTGGACTCTCCCATTCACATTCTTATAGACAGCCAGAGTGCCTTGGCATTGGCACATACTTCATCTTTTCATCATGGCAAGACCAAGCACATTGAGGTTCATTTTCGCTTTGTTCGTGAGCTGGTCATTGACGGCATCATTTCTCTGGAGTATTGTCCCTCTCAAGACAACCTAGATGATCTCTTCACCAATCCTCTTCCTCGAGATATTATTGATTAGCTTCTTACCCGTATGGGAGTTGGACCACCGCGTTGGAGCTAAGAGGAGGTGTTGGAATGATCTCTCCAGCCTCGTTTGATCCCTTTTATGCCCCCTTTTATTCAACATATTTATTTGATATTTTTGGGTATTTTTCCCACCATTTATTAGGCATTTTTCCTAGCCGTGGACTTTGTCCTCAGTCATGGGTTTTTATGCTGGCCGACCAGTCCCTTCATGATGTATATAAGAACAGGCTTTTTGCCATTTAATTCATTCATCATCTTTGCTTAAGTGTTGGATCATTGCTGGCTGCTCCAAGTCTCTTGTGTTCTTCCGCTTGCTGCCTTCAACTATTCTCTCAAATAGGACCCTCTCAGAGGGCTTTCCTCCCACCTGGTCATCACACATTATTGCCCCCAACCATAGGCGGGAGACCCCATGGATCCTAATAACTATAGAACCATCATGATCAGCCATATCTTGGCAAAGCTCTATGGATCTATACTTGAGTCTAAGCTCAGTACACTGGCAGAGAGGGATTTACGGCACCAGGGTAGGCAAGATTCAAGAGGACCTTCTCCACACTGAATCACATATTCATGCTTTGGGCTATCATCAAGCAGGCCAAAGCAGATAGCCGCCGACTATATTGCTGCTTTGTGGACTTCCGCAAAGCTTTTGATACAGTGCCTTGGGCCTGTCTCCTATAGCGTTTACATGATCTAGGCTATCATTACCTTATATGAGTCAGTTATTGGCAAGCTGAGATGCCCTGGAGAGGTTTAGCACCATCGGAGTGAAACAAGGATGCCCACTATCTCCGACACTCTCTGGACTTTACATAGATGAGATCTCAGACTTCATTGACAGAATCGGAGTTAGAGGAGCTTTTCTAGGAGGTATTCTTGTTTCCATCCTTTTATATGCTGATGATATTGTACTCATTGTAGGGGCTACAGAAGCACATGGATACTTTACAGGATTTTTGCACAGAGGGGGCTCCCAGTCAACCTTGGAAAAACCAATGTTATGGTATTTCACACCTCCTACCCAGCTGCACGCCTTATAGAGATCAGTTACATGGGTAGGAGGGTTGAGGTGGTGCACTTCTATGTCTATCTTGGAGCTACCTTCGCTAGTCCACACTTCTCTATGAGACAGGCAACAGAGGATAGACTCACTAGAGGATATGCAACTCTAGCCTTATTGGAGAGGCAGTTTTTCCAGGTGTATTTTCAGAGCGGAGGACGAAGGGTTGTCTCTTTGGCACCCTAGTCACACTGGCACTTATGTATGCAACTCCCTTCTGGGCACCAGATTTATCCTTTGCAGATTGGCAGCGCATAGAGCGTCCTCAGATCATGATGCTATCAGAAATGATATGCAGCAAGCCATCTGTTCCCCACCAGATCATCCAGGCAGAGTTTCCTACGGCTCCTTTGTTGATGGAGGCCGTGTTCTAAAGTCACTTATATATACAGGGTGAGGGAGATGGACCCACTTCGACTTCCCTGACTTGCACTACAGTCATCATAAAGATAGCGGCTCGAGGAGAGCATTCATCTTGGTATGGCATAGTACTCACTTGGTTTCAGGCACATGGATTACAGATGGACCGGCTCCCTCCATTTCACTATGATCTAGATTCCCTATACATTAGGCTTACACATGAGGATGTGAATGTGGTCATCCGATACGATCTACTGGGGCTATACACTTGTAACGCGTGGATCACATCGGTAGGTCCATTGCCTACCAAGATGCAGTACTACAAAGGTCATTTCCTGAGATTTAGAGAAGATGGTTTCATACAGAGATCAAGTTATCTTGATGGCTTCATGTCCCATGCTATGAGTATCA
Source organism: Cibotium barometz (assembly GCF_041138505.1). Taxonomy (NCBI): domain Eukaryota; kingdom Viridiplantae; phylum Streptophyta; class Polypodiopsida; order Cyatheales; family Cibotiaceae; genus Cibotium; species Cibotium barometz. The sequence goes on from NC_141048.1 coordinate 19,817,469, forward strand.
TCCCATAGACTGAGGATAGAGATTGGCAAAGCTGAGGGGATACCCAGAGAGGATAGGATATGTAGACTGAGTTAGATGGGGGTTGAGTCGGAGAGGAGCACTGTTTGCTAGTGCCCAGTCTACTATGAGATTAGAGGGAGATTTCATTGTCTATTCAGAGAGGGCTTTGGACTCTTATCCCGGATCATGGAGTACCCAGATCAGAGGTGTCTTGGACTCTTCCTACTGCAGCTCAACGGACACAAAGAATCACTATTGAGAGATCCTTGCTCCCAACAGCCCTCCTTTCAGCTTACCATCACGAGTTTTTTCAGCTTAGAGGGGTGGATAGGGATGCACTAGAGCCCATCACAGTGGATACAACCTACAAGAGCCTATACCACAGTGCCTCCTTGCAGCAGGTCCATGGGATTCACATGAGATTGGGCACGCATGTAGCCATTTATATGGTAATGATGTGTGGATGTAGGTTAATAATGGGTTGGGGCACTTTTTCTCTCTTTAGGAGTCCACCGAGCGTATGTACGCACTCTTTTGAGTGTGTAAGTGACCTTATTATGTCACTTCACTTGTACTTCGCTCATTCTCATCAATCTACTATGAGTGTTGTGATTCCATCTCTCTCTCTCTCTCCTTGCTTGCTGCATCTATGTGTGCGTTGCTACTTTGATCTCCACTCCAATAATTGGTATCAGAGCAGGTTCTCTTGGCCCTCACCCCTGTGTCATCTTCTCTTGGAGGTGCTCTTTTGATTGTCTCACATTGAGCTATCCTCTTAGGTGGAGAAGGTATACTCTATAGTGTGTTGTTAACTAGGTTAGTTAATTACGTTACCAGAGTTTTTGCACGGTTTGGAGTATTTCAGGGCTTGTTCGCATGCTTTAAGGTTTCTGTAGGCAACCCAGGGGATAGTTCATTTGACCTATTTTTGTTCGATTGTGGATATTCTTTAGAGTAGAAGCAGCATTTGGTGTGCAAACAGAGCTGTTGTCATCTTTGACATTGCATCTTTGAGCTCATCTTCAACATCTTCAACAACATCTTCAACATCGTCAACATTATCATCGATTTTTGCATTCTCGGCAAGTATCGTTTCTACACTCTACACTCTGTAATTTTTCATACACTTTGCAGGTTTCCACCGTCATCAGTGATCTATTGGCAGGCTTATTGGTTGGATTTAGTGGACATCAACAGTACCTACAGGTAGTTGAGATATTTGCATTATATGTCAGAGAGTAGTTATTTGCATGTTGAATGGCAGGTAGTGTATTTGGTATGCTTTCCGTTGAGGATAAGCTTGACGGGACAACTATCTATTGTGGTCCTATATGATTCACCATGTATTGGTCCCCAAAGAGCTTTGGAATGTTGTTATTGGCATTGAGGCATGCCTTGTCTCGCCAGCACAATAGTATAGTACAGGTACGTTGGATGGTGATATGAGTTCTGATGTAAATATGGTATCTGCCTCCGCATCTCCGTCAATGGAACAAGTCAGGTGCAATGATAGGGATGCACATGCACATGCACTTTCAATGAAAAGGAGCATTACACCCACATTCACTCAATGTAAAACTGCGAAGCATGCTTGGCATGCACTTGTTGCGCTTTTACTATGTGCGTAACGAGGCATGACTGACCTACTTGTGCATGCAGTTAGAGTCTGAGCATATGAATGAGAGAGATTTAATGGATGAGTTCCTCACAAGGATTAAAGATCTCAGGGGGGGAGCAGCTGGCATGTATTGATGAGGCCTATCGAGACAGGTCTTTGGTGTCTACTGTTCTTACAGCTGTACTAGATTTATACCAGGGTTTTGCATCTACACTTTGGCTCATGATAAAGGGTAACCCTAATGTACTTACTTTTGATGAGTTGGCTGTAGTGCTCTTGCAAGAAGAGCAATCTCGGCAAAACCGAACTAGTATGTGTGTGGGAGATCAGGCATTTACTGCCAGTCAAAAAGGTAAAGGCAAAGCCTTTTCTCAAGGCAACTATATAAGCCAAAGGTAGACTTAGCCTAGTCTTCTCTGGAAAGGATGATGAGAAGGGGGGTAATAAGCCTAAGAGAAATGCAACTATTGTTGGAAGCCAGGCATTACATCAATGCATGCAGAAAAAGCCTGGAGAAGGAGAAGAAGAAAGAGTCAGGCATGGTCGATGCCTCAGCACTAAGTGCTGAAAAGGAGGAGTCAGCAAACTATGCACGTGATGATTGGGCATTGTAGTTATGATCCTTTTGTCCATGATGTAGGCATGTCAGTGAGAGATCAACATGTCTGGTACTTTGATAGTGGTGCTAGCAAGCACATTACTTCTCAGCATGATTTATTTTCCTCACTTGAGTTTGCTCCTTAAGGAGGAACAATCACATGTGCAAACAACTCCTCGTATCCAGTAAAAGAAGTTGATAAGGTTGTTCTCAATGCTACAAATGGTGGGACAATCACTCTCTCAAAAGACTTGTTTGTGCCAAGCATCAAAAAGAACTTCTTGAATGTTACATGCACCGAGGTTGACCGTGGTAACATGCAACAAAGCCTTCTTTAAACCTTTACTTTGGTGAGATCTTTGGCATCCATTCATTGAGCAAAGAGAGAAAAGAGAATGTAGATGACAAAGTATTGGGTACCAAATACCCACTGAAGGGCCCCCTCTTGCAAGCGGGAGTATTTGCTTATATTACTTCTTTGGAGAACTTCTGTACAATGCTTGAAAACAAGAGTTATGACTGCCCAACACAAGAGCGAGGAAGACTGTGTGTCGATTGAGAATCCACCAATCCCCAAGGACACTGTAGAAGACTCTTCTGGGCCACTTATGCAAGTCCAGGATAGCTGTAGGTTTGTTGGTTGATTGTTGAAGAGGAGCTTCAGGGTTTGCTTGGAGAGGATAACCAAGCTTGATTAGGCTCAAGGTGGATCAAAGCATATGAGGGACATGATTAAGCATAATACAAAGAGTGATTAAGCTAATATCAAAAACAATGACAAGTGATTAATCACAAACCCACATAATCTCATTTCATTATCTTGATCCAAGTACATGCTTATATAGCTTTGATGGAGCTCCCAACTCACAAGATGTGTGCACCCTAGTACCAACCATGTGTCCATAAATGCTCACAGGACATGTGCTTCCTTGCGCTTTCCATGTGCTACCTTTTTGACATTTAACTTCACCTTTTACAAAAGATCAAACAAATCAACCTTGCCAATGTGGCCTTAGTCTATTCCTCTTTCTAATGTGCATGCTCCTCCCCTTGCTCTATTCATGTTGCACCCTTATACATTGCTTTTCTCAACACCTCCCTCAATGTGATGAGGGTCTAACACCTAACATGTATTGACCTGACCTACACTCCATACTCATAAGGTTGGAGTAGTCTGTCTAGGTTGCTCTATGAGTTACAATGTTGGCTTTGTCTTGACACTTTACACACCGGGAGAGTGGGGTTACAACGAGGGGTTAGAAGCCATGCTCCTCATATCATCTAGAAGAGATGATCGGTGTTGCCTCCATCATGTGAGGCCACATCACTGTCTTCCTTCTTTGACATTACATTGGTTGCTTCGGCTCTCTTTTTGTGCCAGCAATCCTTTGCTATGTGACCAATCTTGCCACAATGATGACATGTTATCTTTGTCCTTGGCCCTTCTCTGGTTCTCGGTCCTGGTCCTCTTGAGAAGAGTGCTTTCTTCTCACTCGATGTAGCTTGAACTGTCTTCTCTCGAATTCGCTTCTCTTCTTCTATGAGTGTTGCTTCCACTCGTGCAATGGTTGGATCTGGTAGGTTCTTCAAGGTAGCCACTAAGGACCCATAATCCTCAAGTGTCACGCTTTTTAACCATATGGCTATGGCATCCTCCTTCTTCTACTGGTGCCCCAATGCCAGCCAATTGTTGAGTTATACTCTTCCTTTTGTTAAAGGTGTGTTGAAAGTAATTCACTATCCTTAAATGTCCAAGCTAAAGAATTGTATTTTCAAGTTTATTTTTGAATTATTTTGCGTTGCCCTAAATAATTTCTCTAGCTCATCCCAAGCATCCTTAGATGTTTCTTGTGATGCAATGTGGTGGATAAATCCATCTCCCAATCCTAGTGCAATGATAGCTAATCCCTTTTCATCCTGCCTTAACCATTTGTTCTTTTCATCCCCTTCATCATCTAGACATTTTTCCCTTCCATTTTTTTTTCAGAAAGGAGACTTCTATTAGGTATGAAAAATTTTACAAAATGGAGATTTCACACCAAGCAAGGTGGAGATCTCAACCAATCGGGAGCCCTGTGTTGCCAATAGGGTCCCGAATGAGAGGATGTGAAAAAGATATCAATGTCCCACTCTCTCATAAAGTGGGCGCCTGAGCATTGGCGGCGATAGAGGCTCTCCCATGCCTTCCTTAGGGACTTCTGGCAGCACCTTTGGGCCAGCTTCCGGCCCTGGAGAAACAAGAACGGGAGTACCCTCAATGGCCTCAGTGCATCTAGCCTTCCAGATATTCTAGGCTGAGATGCTAGCAATAATCTCCCAAGAACTGTCTAACCTCTGTGCCAAAGGGACTAAGTGTGAAAATGGCAAATCCTGAAGACAACACTACCGAGCAACTCCTTTCCTAACCATAATGGCCAAGCTCCTGTCAGTCCCCTCGAACCTCAGCTGAGGCCTAGACTGTGTCAACCAAATGATAAAACCAAAAGAAATGATAGCATCCCTCTTAATCCTACCAAAGAGGTGTGCAATCGAAGACCAAACCCTCTGTGCTTCCCTGCATTCCCATAAACAATGGTAAACTGACTCCGAAACACCTGCACATCTAGGGCATCCTGGGCAAGCACCAGTAACAGATCTCCACTGATTGGTGGCCAGACCAGTGACCACCATGAAGGGAAACCCAGATAAAGGAGGAAATCTGTGGCTTCCTATAAGAGTGCCACAATCTCCGTCAAAATGCCCTCTGAATGTCAATTGAAATGCCGTAAGACTCCCAATGGGGTCTAAGAGTAGGGACACTCTGAATGTGTCCCAAGAGAAGATGTCTGGCAGTCCGCACCGTATAACTAAAAAAAGGCCTGCTTTTCAAAGGGTTACAAGCATCCTTCCACACCCACTCATTGGGGTCCCAATGCAAATGTCTGATAGGGCAGCCACCATACAACCAAAGGCTAACACTCTTTGTGATCATCCGTGGGGGGGATCAACAAAGACGTGCTTCCCTAACCAACCAACAACTCTGACTAGACGAATTTGGGGGCCCTCAATAAGGTCCTGCACATCACATCTCTCTAGCTGCCATCCATCGTGTACAAAAGAAAAGACCAGTACATCATCCTTCCTAGGCGCAAGGAGATACCCATAACATGAAAAGGAACACCTGTCCCAGAGAAAACCCCAAACCAAGAATGATGACGACCTTCCATAAAAGATCCAGTAATCGAGTGTTTGGGAATGGCTGCGTCAATCTGTGCAATCCTCCTTCTAGAACCTCTCAAATGCTGCGTGACATCCAATCTCTGCACCTCGGTAAGGCTCTGAAACCTCTTCCAAGCCAGTACTGTTGGGCATAGGGTCTCCCAGCCAGCCGAGAGAATATGCATAGCTGTAATGGTGTCCCAAAAGGCCACCTTTCACCTCTCACGTTAGGTGCATAGATATTCAAGATTCCCAATTTTCTTGCCTGCCTCTTCCCCTTGGTTCGGATTGCTCCTCATCCGGTTTTAAGTCGGCCTTCTTTTTCGATTAGCATCATGGCTAATCATTCTCCATCGGCCGGGTGAACCATTGTTTTTTCCGAAGATGAGCTCGTGGTCCTCTTCGCCGAAATCGAGAAAGACTCCAAAACGACCCTCATTGCCAGAATCTTTGGATCTCACCCTTCCCGTCTCTAGGCTCAGGAATGGGTCCTGGCGGCTTTGCCTTCCGACCTCGCTCCACACTTTTCGAGATGTCAGGTTGCTTGGAAGAGGTTTCTTCCAGATGGATTTCGATTCCGAGGACGCAGCCTCAGAGGTTTTGAAGGGCAGCCCTTTGCCATTGGGCCCGAGGAAGATTTTTTTTCTTCCCTACTCCAGCTATTTTGACCCTGTTGAGGAAGACCGGAACCCTTTCCCGATTACTCTAAGATTCCGAGGTCTTCCTCGCGCATATTGGCCTATGCTAGAGGCCATCGGGTCCGCCTTTGGGCTGGTTCTTCAAGTGCCCCCCCTCCACGCTTTGCCGACATCTTCTGCCCAGGTGGGTACTGCCTTGGCGGATGCTGTCCCCAGGGTCATGGTTCTTGCCTGTGACTCTGAGCTTTTTGAGGACTATGTTTTGCTTCCGGGCCCTAGTGGTCTTTTGAAGCAACAAATGGAGATTGCAGGTAACCCCGATCAATGCCGGGTTTGTCACCAATAGGGTCACTTTGCTCGAGATTGCCCTCGGGCTCGGGGTCACAGGAGGCCTCGCAAGCGTGCTTCTCAGGCGCCACCTCCCTTGGATCCTTCTCGTCCTACAGTCCGCCAGGTGTGGCGAGCTGTCTCTCACGCCCGCCCACCTGGTGCGATTGATGGGAAGACCTCCTCGGATCTTGCACCTCAGATAGACGATGTTTCTGGGTAGAGGGATGTATCAGCTCATGCTTCTTTGTAGGGAGATGGTATATCAGATCAGGATGATTTTGTTGAGTCCTCTCTACTTGGAGGGGGCGATATGCAGGATGCTCAGCGCAATGGGGATCATGTATTATAGGATTTTCAGCATGATGCCATTGCCCTTGATGTAATCGCAGGAGCGGGGTTGAGAGCATCTTTACGCGTCTGGACAGATTTTATGTGGATGATTGGTCCCTGGACAGAGGAGGCACCATTGCTATCACGCTTGGCACCACCAAATCCGATCATTGCCCCGTCGTTTTGTGTCGTAGGGAACCTGGGGCTCGCTCGGTCTCTCCCTGTGTCCGTATCCCTGACTCTCTTTATCTAGATGCTGACATCTCCCTTGAGATCAGAGAGAGATGGAGATCTTGTGATGGTCCTGATCCTCGTCATAATATTGCGCTGGCTCTTGAGAGGACCAGCCTTCATTATCATAGCGCTGCCTTGTCCAAGAAGGAGGAGGTTCTGGACAAGGAAAGAGCTATTAGGCGTAGGATTGCTGCTCTTCAGAGGGAACATGAAAAGCATCCACATGCGTCTTGGATTACAAACCTCTTAACCACAGTTAGAGCAGAGCTGCAATTGGCCATGGACAAGAGGGATGAGTTTGTGTTTCATGCGAACTAGGCTTTTTGGACTCAGATGGGTGGCAGATGCAACAAAGAGTTTTTTTCAGCACAGAGGCCTTCCCATAGCAGGGATTCTGTGTGGTATGTGCAGGATTCATAGGGTTGACAAGGTACGGGGTATTGCTTCAGATTGAGCCTGACAAGGTAAGGGATATTGCTTCAGATTTTTATCGGTCTTTGTTGACTGCAGAGGTGCCCTCTCCTCCGAGAGATGTGGCACGGCAGAAAGTTTGGGAGTGCATGCCCAAGCTCATTGTAGATGCTGTGTGTTCTTCCCTGGATGCCCCTTTCTCGAAGGATGAATTCCTTCACGCACTACATGCTCTTTCCAGTGGTTCATGCCCAGGGGATGATGGTCTTTCTCCCGCCTTCTTCATTCTTTTTTGGGATCATATTGGAGATGCTATCACTGTTGCCCTTCAGGAAATGTGGCTGTCGGGTATGATGCTGCCTTACCTCATGGAGGGGCTGATCCACCTTATCCCCAAGAGTGGGGACAAGGCTGACATTAAACAATGGAGGCCCATCACTCTCCTTGGATCTGCATATAAGATCTTAGCTAAAGCCTTGAGTATAAGGTTGTAGCTGATTCTCCAAAGGACTATCCATGATACACAGAATGGGTTCCTCCAAGGAAGGAGTATATTTGATAACATCTTTTCTTTCTGGGAAGCTGTCGAGTGGGCAAAGTCTAGTCAGCAGCCTCTTGCCATTCTTTTGCTTGATTTTGAAAAAGCTTATGAGTGGATTGGGATTTTTTGGAGGGCACTATGGCACATATGGGGCTTTCCCAAAACTGGATTAGAGGGGTGTCCTGCCTATACAGGGAGGCTCATAGCACTATCTTAGCTTGTGGGGGGGCGGCGAGCGTTTTCAGATTTCCCGTTCGGTGAGGCAAGGCTGTCCCCTCGCCCCTTTACTGTACCTCATTGTAACTGAGGCTATGAGCAGGTTTCTTCGGGCTGCCCCTGGTGTTGTGGGTCTCAGGCTGCCTTTATGCACAGAGGAAGAGTTTTTGGACTCTGAGTTAGCAGATGATACGGCATTGTTCCTTGAGGCTTCACATGCTTGTTTATGTGCTTTCCGGACAGCCTTGGAGGCCTTTTGTCTGGCAGCAGGAGCTACTATCAATTGGCATAAATCAGTGGGTTTTTGGATCAGTGATTCTCCTCTTGCAGATTGGGGTACAGATGTTGGTTTTACTTGGATTGAGAGAGGATGCTCTGCCAGATACCTTGGTTGTCAGGTGGGCGTTGACATCTCCCCTACACAACAGTTTGCTCCAGTGCTCTTAAGCATTAAAAGCAAACTTCATCACTGGAGTAGGAGGAAGCTCGACTTGGCCTCTAGAGCTTTGGTGGTTAACCAAGTTTTGCTAGCCACGACTTGGTTTATTGCTTCGTATTGGATTTTTCATAAGGGCTGCATTGGCCAGCTTCGTCGCCTAATTCGGAACTTTCTTTGGTCAGGGCTTGATGGAAATGCAGACACCAGGGCTAGAGTTGCTTGGGAAACCATTATTAGGCCTAAGCAGGAAGGGGGATTGAATATCATTGACCTCGAGGTGCAATGTAAGGCTTTGCTTTGTAAGCTTGTTGTTAGGGGCTTTCTTCCAGGCACTGAGCCGTGGAAGGACTTTCTCATGCAGCAGATCACGAACTGTGTCCCTGTACGCGGAGGTGGTTGGACTCTCAGCTCACGCTTTATTTTTTTAGATGCAGTTCACTGCTCCCCTTCGTCCCCCTTGGTTAGGTCCCTCCTACGGGCCTGGGACTGCCTGAGGAGTTTTTTGGTACACATCCCCCCGCGTTCAGCGGAGGAAGCTAACTGGCAGCCCATTCTGTGGAATGATTTGATCTTAGATGTGCATGGTAGGCCTCTTGGGGCAGCTATGCATATTCTCTGGGCTTGTGGGGAGACCCTATGCCCCACAGTGCTGGCTTGGAAGAGGTTTCAGAGCCTTACCGGGGTGCAGAGATTGGATATCATGTAGCATTTGAGAGGTTCTAGCCGGAGGATTGCACAGATTGATGCAGCCATTCCCAACCACTGGATTACTGGATCTTTTTTGGAAGGTCGTCATCATTCTTGGTTCGGGTTTCTCTGGGACAGGTGTTCCTCTTCAGGTTATGGGTATCTCCTTGCGTAGGGAGGATGATGTACCGGTCTTTTTTTCTGTACAGGATGGATGGCAGCTGGAGAGATGTGATGTGCAGGACCTTATTGAGGGCCCCCAAATTTGTCCAGTCAAAGTTGTTGGCAAGTTAGGGAAGCACGTCTTTGTTGACCCCCCCTGCCCCCAAGGATGATCACAGAGAGTGTTAGCCTTTGGTTGTATGGTGGCTGCCCTATCAGACATTTGCCTTGGGACCCCGGTGAGTGGGAGTGGAAGGATGCTTGTAATCCTTTGAAAAGCATGCCTTTTTTTAGTTATACGGTGCGAAATGCTAGACATCTTATCTTGGGACACATTCAGAGTGTCCCTACTCTTAGACCCCATTGGGAGTCTTACGGCATTTCGATTGACATTCAGAGGGCATTTTAACGGAGATTGTGGCACTCTTATAGGAAGCCACAGATTTCCTCCTTTATTTGGGTTTCCCTTCATGGTGGTCACTGGTCTGGCCACCAATCAGTGGAGGTCTGTTACTTGTGCTTGCCCAGGATGCCCTAGATGTGCAGGAGTTTCGGAGTCAGTTTACCATTGTTTATGGGAATGCAGGGAAGCACAGAGGGTTTGGTCTGTGATTGCACACCTCTTTGGTAGGATAAAGAGGGATGCTATCATTTATTTTGGTTCGATCATTTGGTTGACACAGTCTGGGCCTCAGCTAAGGTTTGAGGGGACTGATAGGAGCTTGGCCATTAATGCTTAGACCAATCAATTGCACAAAGTCCTTCAGTTAAGACCCCTAATTTATCTATTAACCAAAGACTTGCAGAAATATGAAACTACTTGGTTCTCTTCAATGGTTCAACCAAATTAATTCAGATTTGATTGTTAGATGGCTCTTATCTTGATGAACACTCCTCTTAAAGCATGTACCCTGATGAGATCCCAAGCTGCATCAAGCTTACAAAGCTAGTGAGTCCCTTGTTGGAGAGGATCATTTGAAGTCATCGAAGATTTTTGATGACTTTTAAAGCAACAACAAAACAAGGTGAGGATGATACCTTCACTTACAGCAACATTTGTTGATCATGTTCATGGCATCACTCTGACATGACACCACCACCTCTATCCGCATCATGGGTGTGCTTCCATGCTTACATCTTCATAGCTTCTTATCATGTGTATGAAGTTTGATGGTTGTATGGTGGGGCATAATGCTAGACTCAAACATTGTGTACTGAGAAGTCTTAGGAGCCAAGGGGGCGGAGGGTACGACCCGCTCTTGGTGCATTAGAGTAGGAGCCAAGGAGGCAGAGGGCTTGACCTGCCCTTGGTGCAATAGGGGGGACGGTTTGGTTTGTGGTGATGCAAGCCTAGTCCCACCTTCTCATGTCTTGGTGGTTGATGATAGTTATCTTTTGTATTCAATTTGTGGTAGTTTGGAGGTAATACACATAAATGGAAGCTATGTACTTGTTTTTTGTGTTTCTTCACCGGGACGGTGAACTTTTAACACCCGGGGCACTTGTAGAGTAGTCAGATGCCCATTGTAATGGAGTGGTTGTGTGAAGGCAGGTTGTATTGTGTGTGAGTTATCCCATATACGAAAGGGTGTGAATGGGTCGAAAATATATAAAAGAGGCTTTTTCTAATGGAAACATAATCACTTGGTTTTGGCGCATTTCTGTGTATGTAAGTTGTTTCTCTCAATCATTCATTTTAGTGTTGTTCATTAATTTTCATCTACATTGGGCATTAGAACCTGCTACATGGATATCAAGACTGCCTTCTTGAATGGTGATTTGCATGAGGAGGTTTATGTATCTCAATGTCGTGGTTTCGTTGAGAAAAGACATTGAGAAAGGACATGAGTCTAAAGTATGCAGGTTAAGAAAAGTTTATATGGCCTTAAGTAGGCTTCCAGAGCATGGTATGAGAAGATAAACGCGTACTCGGTTGCTAATGGTTTTTGCAATAGTCCAATTGAGTGTACCCTCTATGTAAAGAGGAGTAAAGATTGTTTTTTGGTCATTGTTTTATATGTTGATGACATGCTGTTCACAAGCCCTAATGAGGAGAAGATTTCATCCTTCAACGCTGAATTACATGTGTCATTTGAGATGACAGATTTGGGCTTGTTGCATTATTATTTGGGCATACCGTTTATGAAGTGTAATGATGGTATTGTGATGTTGAAGTCAAAGTACATACAGAGGTTTCTTGCATGGTTTGGTCTTGAAGACTATAAGCTTGACTACACCAGTAGAGACATGTGGTAGGATGCAGGTGAACCATTTGATGCATCACTTTATTAGCCGGTTGTTGGAGCCTCATCTATCTATGTAATACAAGGCTAGACATTTAGTTTGGGGTCTCCTAGTTGAGCAGGCTTATGCATAGTCCTGGAAGTAGCACTGGCAGGCTGCCAAATGAGTATTCAGATACTTGCAAGGCACTTAGTCCCTTGGGTTATTCTATGCGAAGGGGGGTGATGTTTAGCTACATGCTTTTAGTGATTCCAATTGGGCTGGATGTTATAACATGCGAGTGTTCACTAGTGGCTTTTGCTTTCACCTTGGTGATTCATGTATATCATCGCTAAGTAAGAACCAACCCATACACTTCCAGCTTTGAACTTTTGAAGTTGAGGACAATATAGCTTAGCGACTATGGAGTGAGTATGGATCAGATGCCTTTTGGTAGATCTTGGTCTTGGACTGTAACTATTTGCCCCTCCTAGCTCTTTTCACATGATGGAACCTTTGCCCGGACCTTGGATAGGTAGGAGGCATGGGAACAGGGACCATGAACTTTGCACATGGAAAAGCGTCAGTCTTGGTCAAAAAGCAAAGAAAAGCAAAAAGTCAACTGGGTTGACCATGAGCCGGGAGCATTTCTGGCAAGAGGAGACTGAGCTGAACGAAAAAGCAAAAAGTCGCTTTTTCAAAAAGCAGCTCTAGGACCAAAAAGCAAGGCCCTGAAGCTAGAAAACCAAAGCATACAAGAACTTTGAAAAGCTGGTCTTATTTGAGTAATATTTTATTGCTTAAAGTGAAAAAGACAAAAAGCAAAGCTAAAGAGGAAAGCAAAGTGTAGAAGGCAAAGAAAAAGCTTGGCTAGCTTCTCTAGCAAAAAACAGGATCCCTCCTCAACTATAAAAGAAACATGAACCTCTCCTCTTGATCATCAACCAAATCGTGGAGTTTATCATCGCTGCCCGTTGATTTAGAGCACTTCCATCGACTATGTGCCATGTCATCAGGACAGTACGGATCCGTACAGTCGTATGGAACTGTACGGACATCTGGAAAATTCTGCTGCTTGCCTTGTGCCGTCGGTTGCCTGCTGCAGTTTTGCTGCCGATGTCTGATCTGCATGCTGCTGACGCCTGTGCGTTGCTGAGCTGCTGCTGTGCGTTGTTTTCCACCAGGCTGCACCACCTGAACCAATCGGTGCCAACCTCCGTCTGGTGCAACCTGAACTATTGCCTAGCTGCCACTTGTGCCATTTGTTCAACGCAGCCGCCGCCTAGTCATCACCACCTTATGCCTCTTGTGCCTAGCTAGCACTGCCAACTGAACCACTATTGCCACGTAATTGGCCGCTGCCGCCTATTAGCCGTTGTCGACTGGATCTGCACACCACGCCGTCCAGTGGATATCGTGTTGCCACGTGGATTGGTTGAGCTTCATCATCTACACATGTCTCTTGTGCGCCTTGTGTGCAAGGTTGGGGACTTGGATTCGGATCTGGATTTGGACTTGGATTTGGACTTGGACTTGGACTTGGATCTGGATCTGGATCTGGACTTGGATTTGGACTTGGACTTGGACTTGGATTTGGACTTGGATTTGGATATTGGATCTGGTACTAGCCCGGTGAGAGATTCTTGTGGGTCATCCCCGTGGTGTGCTTGGCATTAGAAATCTCATGCCTCGACATCAACTTCGACTTGGATATTCTACATCGGCATAATTGTTTGCTTTTGTATTCATTGATGTATTGATCCTTGCTTGCGAGCCTGTGAGTTCGTGGAATAAATTTCTGAAAGGGGGCGGGGCTTGTTCTTGGCTTAGTGTGTGTGTGTACTGTACTGTGCAAAGTTTTCTGGACCCTTCTCTCTCTCCCTCTCTCTATCTTCTCTCTCTATCTTTTTATCTCTTAGATACGTGGTGGAATCTATCACGGCAGGCCCTGCTGGGCTTACAGTGGTATCAGAGCAGGATTTCTCTTGAGGAATCTTTCTTGGTTTCACATGCACTCTGCACTGTAGTGCATGGTGACAAGATGGCTCATCATCAATGCATCACTGTACAACAGTAGGACCCTTTAGGATATGATTTTGTCGTATGCTGTGGTCCCATTGTGAGCCCCAGTCCGCGGGATATGTCAATCACGAGCTATGTAGGTCAGTCAATCAATCAAGTCCGTTAACCTACTTGAAGAGAATCATTCATGCATGTAGAAGTCAGTAGAAGCTTTAGGGTTTGCAATAGGAAAGCATTCTGCATTTGCATAGCATTCATCTCATGTGCATGTGAACCCTTGCATAAGCCTTGAATAAGCATTATACCATTTATCCATATTTATCATCCACTCGACAGCATTTAATGCCAAGTTGGCCATCTTATTTAGCATATTATTCAGCATTTATCTCATATTCAAGTCGTGTAGTATTTATTAGCCCAGTCGGCCAGCTCTGTAGCCAGCCGACCAGCACCATATGCTCATATAAATAGCAAGTGTTGCATCTCATCACTCCATCTTAGGCATCTCAGCATTCAGCACATCGAGCATCATCGCTTGAAGTATACAAGCATTCAACCAACAAAAAATGCATCATCATCAGCATAAGGAAGAAGCGCTTTAGTCCATCAACGTTTCTCAGCCCTATAGCAGAAATTCAGCAAGCATTCATCATCGTTTTCTCCATCCTCCTAGGTGAAGGTAAACGCAGCGCAGCATATTCAGTCATTCCTCTTGCATATTCACAGCCTAGAACAGTCCCAATTCAGCCTCTTTCTCAGCCACAGTTGTTTCAGCAATTCAATCGTTTGCTCAGAGATGAAGAATTCCTTGCTTGGAGAGCCAAGAGGGAACAGGACAAAAGAAGGGCCCAAAGATTTGAAGATTTTATCAAAGATGAAGCCACCGAACCTGAAGGAGTTGAAGTTGCCAAAGCCTATCTTCGCGCCAAAGGAGTTACCATTGCAGAAGGATCTAGAGCCATCGGGTCTGTTTCTCGTGGAGGAGACAGGGAGGCCATCCCTAGGCCTGCTATCTCAGATGCAGCTTCTTCAAGACAAGCAAGAGAAAGGAAGGCTAAGAGGGATATACAAAAAGCTTTATCCTTTATCAAGCAATTTGATGCCGCTTTTGGAGGAGAGGACTTCTCTGAAAATTCCGAGCTTTGCATGGTTCGCATGCACTTGAAGGATGCCGCCTTGAATTGGTGGCTAAAGGTGGTACAAGGGAATGAGCTGAAGACATGGACCGACTTCAAGACTATAATCAACAAGAAGTTTTTACCCGCAAAATTTGAAGTAGATGTGCAGAAAGAGTGGGATGAGGTAAAGCAGAAAGTTGGTGAGAATGTGGCTGCTTATCTCAACATTTTTTTAGCTGTTTCATTGAAGTTTACTTCTTATATTCCTATTCCACCGCTAATGGAAATGCGTAAGTTGGTGAATGGATTACAATCTAAGCTTATGCAAGCCGTGTATATGGTTGGACCAAAAACCTTGGAGAAAATCCCAAGACAAAGCTTTGCAAGCCAAGGCTTTGTACATGCCTTGGATGGAGGACAAGACAAAGAAAGATAATCGGGGTCCATCTCAAAAGAAGAAGTATAAAGACCGTTACCCATCAAGAGCCGAGCCTCAAGAGAGGAAGGATATGAGTGGAAACAAACCTCCACTCTTTCGAAGAAGATTATCCCTTGAGGAATATGCCAAAGAAGGGAAGTGTTTTCTTTTTTTTTTTTTCAGAAAGGAGACTTCTATTAAGTATGAAAAAATTTTACAAAATGGAGATTTCACACCAAGAAAGGTGGAGATCTCAACCAATCAGGAGCCCTGTGCTGCCAATAGGGTCCCGAGTGAGAGGACGTGAAAAAGATACCAATGTCCCACTCTCTCATAAACTGGCCGCGCTTCCTCTCCGCAGCCCTCGAAGATCCCTGGATTCTGGCCCAAGTAGCCATGATGGTGTGAATAATATCACTCCAAATCCTGCAAAGACACTGAGAGACAAGAACGGGAGTACCCTCAATGGCCTTGGTGCATCTAGCCTTCCAGATTTTCCAGGCTGAGATGCTAGCAATAATCTCCCAAGAGCTGTCTAACCTCTGTGCCGGAGGGACAAAGTGTGAAAGTGGCAAATCTTGAAGACAACACTGCCGAGCAACTTCTTGCCTAACCATAATGGCCAAGCTCCTGTCAGTCCCCTCGAATCTCAGCTGAGGTCCAGACTGTGTCAACCAAATGATAGAACCAAAAGAAATGATAGCATCCCTCTTAATCCTACCAAAGAGGTGTGCAATCGCAGACCAAACCCTCTGTGCTTCCCTGCATTCCCATAAACAATGGTAAACTGACTCCGAAACTCCTGCACATCTAGGGCAAGCTGGGCAAGCACCAGTAACTGACCTCCACTGATTGGTGGCCAGACCACCATGAAGAGAAACCCAGATAAAGGAGGAAATCTGTGGCTTCCTATAAGAATGCCACAATCTCCCCCAAAAAACCCTCTGAATGTCAGTCGAAATGCCGTAAGATTCCCAATGGGGTCTAAGAGTAGGGACACTCTGAATGTGTCGTCCCAAGATAAGATGTCTGGCATTCCGCACCGTATAACTGAAAAAAGGCATGCTTTTCAAGGGGTTACAAGCATCCTTCCACACCCACTCACCGGGGTCCCAATGCAAATGTCTGATAGGGCAGCCACCATACAACCAAAGGCTAACACTCTCTGTGATCATCCCTTGGGGGGGGGGGGGGGGGGGGGGGGGGGGGGGGGGTCAACAAAGACGTGCTTCCCCAACCTGTCAACAACTCTGACTAGACGAATCTGGGGGACCTCAATAAGGTCTTGTACGTCACATCTCTCCAACTGCCATCCATCCTGTACAGAAAAAAAGACCGGTACATCATCCTCCCTAGGCAAGGGGAGACCCATAACCTGAAGAGGAACACCTGTCCCAGAAAAAACCCCAAACCAAGAATGATGACGGTCGTCCAAAAAAGATCCAGTAATCCAGTGGTTGGGAATGGCTGCATCAATCTGTGCAATCCTCTGCCTAGAGTCTCTCAAATGCTGCGTGAGATCCAATCTCTATACCTCGGTGAGGCTCTAAAATCTCTTCCAAGCCAACACTGTGGGGCAAAGGGTCTCCCAGCCAGCCCAAAGAATATGCATAGCTGCCCCAAGAGGCCTACCATGCACATCTAAGATCAAATCATTCCACAGAATGGGCTACCGGGGTTAACTACCTCCGCTGAACGCGGGGGGATGTGTACCAAAAAACTCCTCAGGCAGTCCCAAGCCCGTAGGAGGGACCTAACCAGGGGGGATGAAGAGGAGCGGTGAACTGCATCCGAAAAAATAATGCGTGAGTTGAGAGTTCAGTCACCTCCGCGAATAGGGACACACTTCGTGATCTGCTGCATGAGAAAGTCCTTCCACGGCTCAGTGCCTGGAAGAAAGCCCCTAACAACCAGCTTGCACAGCAAAGCCTTACATTGCACCTCAGGGTCAATGATATTAAATCCCCCTTCTTGCTTAGGCCTGATAATGGTTTCCCAAGCAACTCTAGCCTTGGTGTGTGCATTTCCATCAAGCCCTGACCAAAGAAAGTTCCAAATAAGGCGATGAAGCTGGCCAATGCAGCCCTTATGAAAAATCCAGCATGAAGCGATAAACCAAGTCGTGGCTAGCAAAACTTGGTTAACCACCAAAGCTCTAGAGGCCAAGTCGAGCTTCCTCCTACTCCAGTGATGAAGTTTGCTTTTAATGCTTAAGAGCACTGGAGCAAACTGTTGTGCAGGGGAGATGTCAACGCCCACCTGACAACCAAGGTCTATGGCAGAGCATCCTCTCTCAATCCAAGTAAAACCAACATCTGTATCCCAATCTGCAAGAGGAGAATCACTGATCCAAAAACCAACTGACTTATGCCAATTGATAGAAGCTCTTGCTGGCCAAACAAAAGGCCTCCAAGGCTGTCCGGAAAGCACATAAACAAGCATGTGAAGCCTCAAGGGAAGAGTGCCATGCTCCAGAATGTTTGGTTTGTCAGAAGGTCAAGTTTGATCGACAAAAGCTAGCAAGATTATTGCACCTGTAGAGTCACCCTCACTGCTCGGGCACCCAAGCCCCGTGAATCCCCAAGTCGGTCGGCATCCTTAAGTTGGCATCCTCACTGTGTGAAACCCCAAGATCGGGCACCCCCAGGGCCCAAGATCAGGCATCCCAAAGTTCCTGAATCTCAAGGGCGCCCACAAGGCCAATCAGTAGCCACACAAAGTGGGAATCTCCGGCGACCCCACTTGCAAGTTTGGCTACCCACTTGACCAAGGTGGTTCCAAACGTAGTGAACGATACGTTTAGTACGTTTGGAAAACGTGCTGAAAAGATTCAAAACGCAGTGAACGCTGCCCTCGATATAGATATATATATATATATACAAAATTTATAGTTTACTTATAAAATTTTGAAATATAAAGTTTGAAGATTCATCAATGAACATTAAAACACTTACTAATACTATACAACCTTTAGTTTCAATTTTGCGGGAGGGAGAAATGAAATGAAATGATATATTAACGTCTTCAAAAGGCCAAAATGACCTATGAGACCAAAAAGGTTACAACAATTGGTGGATCTGATACAATGTCTGTGTAAGGAAAGCTAAAAACAATTAAACAACTAACTGAAACTGAAACTGAAACAACTATGAGGAAAAGTACGGTACCAGGAGCTCCTAATGGATAACATGTGGGAGGAAAACTCTAGCAACAAAGGTAAGCATCATACACATCACTATCCAAAGATGTCTCTCATCGGTCGATGGCGGATATCCTCAATGTCCTCCATGGTGAGTACTCTGACTGGACGTCTCCCATGCCGTGCTAGTATGGTCCTGATCCTCTGTTGTAGTCTCCGCCGGTGTCGAGATGGGCCTCTCATCTTGGGGCGCCTGGACCGCCCCAGCTCTATAGCCCGATCAATCAGTGTACCTCTGGTGCGGCTGTACTCTGGGGCTAGCTGCAATGCCTGCTGACCTGACTGCTCAATCTCTGGTCGAAAGAAGTCTGTAATCTGCCTCTGTAGGTGTCTCTCCCTCTCTGATCCCCTCCCTCTCAGGAGACCCTCTCTATGTCTACGCAGCTCCAGCAAGTACAATCCGAGGCATCTCTGATCCTGGTATCTCATGACTCTAGAAAGTGGTCCAAAGCCCTCTCTGAACAGGCAGTGAAAACGGCCTCGTATCTCATAATATACTGGACAGTGACATATGTAATGTAACTCTGTCTCTGGCTCCATCTGGCACAACTGACAAATCCTGGCCTCAGCTGGTACTCCTCTGAATCTGCCAGTCTCAATCTCTAGCTGGTGTGAGGATGTGCGCATCTGACCAATAGCACACCGTACCCCATGAGAAAGATGAGTATCCATGTAGCTGGGTCTAATCACAAACCCATCCTCTGTGAGCTGGAGAAGATGATCTCTATAGAAAGCCATCTTCGTACCAAGCTCGTGTGTCGGCTGTATCCATGTCCTCCTAGTGTCCAGCTGAGTCAAGTCTTGCCTGATAAGTCTAGTAATCTCTGCCCGTGTGAGAGAGAGGGAGGGTGCATCCAGGGAGTACTGAAATGGAGGTAGCCTGTCCATACTAAAGCCATGCAGTTGGAACCAAGCTGTCATCTGTGCATACCAACATGATCCGTCTCCCTGTGATGCCAACTGTCGTGAAGACTCCAGGGCTAAGCGAGCATATCTGTCTCTAGGGAGAGCCCAAGTGCTATGTATAAAGGAGACTGATCGAGTGAGTGCCTCTACTACCAATGGGGGGGCAACCATCTCTGCACGGATAATATCATGTGGTACGGAGGCCTTGGCCCTAATCATCCGGGAAATCATAGAAACCAAGGACCTCTCCATATGTCTCCATCCATCAGTGCTACCAGCTCGGCTGTGGTGATCCACTGAGGGTCCCCATATCTCCACTCCATACAGCATGGCTGAAGTGACCAAAGTGTCAAAGAGCCAGAGCTTTGTTCGAGGTTCCTGAAACTGAACCTGCGAACACATCCTCTCTAGTCTCCCCAATGCTGCATAAGCTCTGGTCAATCTGGTCTCCGCTGCTCTCCTCAAGGAAAATAGTGGGCCACTAAAAACCACACCAAGGTAAGTATATGCATCTGTATACTCCACTGTCTCCTGACCATATGTAAAGGTGGGCATTGACCTCCTAACCCACTGTGCTGTGGTGTTAAACACCATCACCTTGGTTTTACCAAGGTTAACAGACAATCCACTGTCCTCTGCAAACATGTGCAATGCATCCAAATGACGCTGCATCCCCTCTGGAGAATCTGAGATCAGCACAATATCATCAGCATACAATAACAACGGAATCCATGTCCCTGCTAGCTGTGCTCCTCTGTCACCCTCCCGCTCTACATAGTCCGAAACCTCATCCACATACATCCCAAATAAGGTGGGTGAAAGGAGGCAGCCCTGTTTCACCCCAATAGTGGAGTGAACCATCTCAGATACACCCTGGGTAGTACGTACCTGCCCCACAACTGTCCTGTATAAAGCCATGATTCCCCAAATCAGCTCTGTGGGCACTCCCATCTCCTGTAGTCTGCGCATCAGTCTGGCTCTTGGTACTGTGTCAAAAGCTTTGCGGAAATCCACAAAGCAACAGTAAATCCTCCTGCCATATAATCTGCCCTCCTCAATAATAGCTCTGAGTGTCAAGATATGGTCAAGAGTGGAGAAACCTCTCCTGAACCCTGCCTGCCCTGATGCACGTATGCCCTCTCTCTCTGCCCATCTACTCAACTCCTGCTCAAGAATAGATGCATATAATCTAGCCAATGTGTGACCAATCATGATGATACGATAATTCCCAGGAAGCATAGGATCCCCTGAATTGAAGATAGGCACAATCGTGTACATATTCCAAGTCTCAGGAAAACCCTCACACATGGCTCGGTTAAACATCATAGCAATAAGCTCTGCAAGCATATCTCTGGCATGAATAAAGTGCTCTGCTACCAAACCATCATGATCATATGCTCTCCCAGTCCTCATCCTGTCAATAGCTTTCCTTACCATCTCAGCAGTAAAGAAAGCACACGTCTCTGGGCATGGCTCCGATGGGTCTGGCAGGGGCGGCTGTCCTGGTGCTGTGTACAGGGATGCTGCATACTCACCCCAAATCTCTGTGGAGGTAATGGCTGGTGATGGTGAATGCTCATGGAATAGTCTCCATGCCTCGCCTGAGTCCTGACTCATAAACAACTGGTACAAATCCCTCTCTAACTGAGCAAGATAAGCCCTCTTCTTCCGTCGCACTAGGTGCCGGAAGGTAATCCGTGACTGTCTGTGAGTGGTAACACCCATGAGCACCTCTCTCTGTAATCTGATCCTCATCTCTCTGCACTCCTCATCATACCAACTGTTGTGGGGCATGTTCCCAGATCGTCTCTGTGTAGGCTGACTATGGGGATATGCCTCTGATGCTGCAGCATGAAGCGTCTCTATCAATATCTGAGTGAGCTCATCTAATGGCCGTCCCGGCTCCTCGGCACATAGGCGTCTGTATATCTCATCCGTGTATACAGTGTCAGTCTCCCTCGTAAAGGTATAACGAGTGTGTGTGGAGACCTGTCCCAATGGAGCGGTGCTGAACTGAAATGTGAGACTTGAGAGAGAGAGAGAGAGAGAGAGAGAGAGAGAGAGAGAGAGAGAGAGAGAGAGAGAGAGAGAGAGACTTGAACGCCGCATAGAGACGCTCGCAGGAGAAGACTTGAGGTGCCGCACAGAGGTTGCCACACACGTAAGGAAAAGCGAAAACGTTGACTTGCGTCCGTTTTTTAACCTATAAAATCAAAAGTGCATGTTCACTACGTTTCCAAACATTAGTGAACGTTCGCAACGTTTGGATTACATCCAAACGTAGTTTGGATGCAACTATGCACTTGACCGATGAAGCGGTGTCCACCTACTCGTCGGCGCCTCTCACCTACTCGAACGACATCTGTCAGTGACCACTTTTAGCACTTGGCTCATGATAGTCCAAGGGGCCATGCCCATTGTATATAGAGACTGTGTTGTACCGAGAGAGGATCCCCAATGCAATACATGGTCTTGTGATGTCCCAACTATTGCCTACTTCTATCTTGTGTTGCGTGTATGTCACTTAGGTAGCTCTTGTGTAGTGTTCCATTCTTGAGCCTGTGTGAGTGCGTAGTGGAGTGGGACAGAGAGGTCGCCATCTCCCTAGCTTGTGCCAACTCCTGAGGGTATACTACCCTAGAGAGGACCCTAGTGATTTAGTGTGCTTGCACAACGGGCATCCCAGTTCGCTACTATAGGTACACTAAAAATTTGGCGATCCTGCTGGGGACTCATGTGAGTTAGGAATTCCCAAAATTTTGAGTCTGTCATAGTTCATCATCTCTACATGTCCAATACACATTCATGGAGTATTCCTTCCATCAATCCCATCAAGAGTCCACTCTCTGTCAAGTGCTACAGCCGCAAGCGGCAAGTCCACTTTGTGCCTCCAAAAAGTGCTCCTGCTCCTCTCCCTCTACCCATGGCTGCCATGAATCAAGGTCATCCCGGGAACAACCTTCCGGTTCGAGAACCCTTGCAGTGGTGTTGGGTTGGATTAACATCAAGTTTCCCATATTCAAGGGTTCCAGCTCGGAAGATGGGGATGATCACGTGCGGCGCTTCATCTTCATGTGCAAAAGCTGTGGTCTAGAGCGGGATGATGCCTACTTGGCTTTATTCCCATCCACTCTAGAAAGCTCCGCTGACAAGTGGTTTAGTTAGTTCGCGAGTGACCATTTTGTGGATTGGCCCACCTTGAGGGATACCTTCCTTCGCACCTTGAGGCCAGGCAACTATGAAGACTGCATTCTCCAAGACTTGGGAAGACTTCAACTCTTGCCCGGGGAGAGTGTGTCTGAGCTGATGACGCGGACAAAAGGGTCTTGGTATCTCGTTTGTGCCAACCTACCCAAGTGACTTTATGGTCAAGCAATGGGCACTCCAAGCCCTCCCCGATCCACCCAACAAAAGATCAATGAAAGCAGGCGTGCACCTACCACCTTACTGGACTTCCAAGAGCTGGCCTCTCAACTGGAGAATGCCCGCTTGATGTTTGAATGTGACAACAATTCTTCAGCCTCTGGAGTCATGTCCTCACCCGCAGACCCTGTGGCCACACTCACAAGGGAGCTGGACGCCTTGAAGCTCCACAAGGTAAGTGTCCTGGGAGTGCAGGCTTCGATGCTTTGAAAAGCCTTCTTTTTTTCAGTTTCACCGTCCGGAATGCCAGGCTTCTCGTCACTCGACAGATGCATAGGATCCCTACTCTCAGGCCTCATTGGGAGAGCTATGATATTTCTCCAGTGATACAACGCAGATATTGGCATAGACTTTGGCGCTCATACAGAAGGAGCCAGATCTCTCATTTCTTTTGGTTATTCTTACATGGTGGTCTCCCCACCAATCAGTGGAGATCGATTTTCGGTGTAGCACCTTCCTGTCCTAAGTGTGCGGCAGATTCTGAGACTGTACAACATTGTTTATGGGGATGCACCACTGAACAACAGATTTGGGGTTCTGTAGTCCAACTTATGGGCAAATTGAGTGGTTGAGCCATGCACGTGACTTGGGGGGTAGTTGCTTGGCTCTCCCAGTCCGGTCCGTAGCTCTTTTATGAGGGCAGTGGCACAAATTCTGCTATTTTCATTCGTAGAGGTATTTCCCAGCATGGTTTATTGTAGGATGTCCCTCACTCTGATTATATGCCCCCCCAGACAGAGGATTGACACCAGTTGGGAGATTGTTGCGAGTATTATAGCATGGTAGATCTGGAGAGCTAGATGCATGGAGGCTATTGAGGATGTCCAGATTTTTGGGTCTTAGTGCATTAGTACTATATGGGGTGATATCATCCATACTCTTATGGCTACTTGGGCTCGTATTCAGGGGTCCTCTCATTTTGCGTAGGCAAAGCGCGTTATATTTATGCGGGAGTGGGACCATGGCATTTTCTTTTCCTCTAGTCCCACAGGTCTTTCATGGCATCATGATGCTCCTCAGTGGTTGAAATCACCTTACATATTGGGGCAATTCTATTCTTTTCCGGCTTATAGCTGTGATTGTTGTATGTCTTTTCGTACTTAATAGAAGTCTCTTTCTAAAAAAAAAAAGACAATAAGAAGCCACTATTGGGATGTTTTGGGAAAAAGGGATAAATTATATGCATGAGAGCATATGCTTTAATAAATGTGGAAGCAAGGAACATATGTTTGGCAAATGCCCAGAAAAGCAAAAGACTCGAGAGGAAAAACCTTGTGTGAATCTAGCATTGGATGTATAGTGTAGGTTAGCCCATGGAATTACACAAAGTATGTAAGGCTTGGGGTCAATTGAAAGACCAACCAACCCCTTTTAATGTTTGGTGATTGAGGGTAAAGATGCAAATGTAACTCATGTGACTAGAATGCATCATGTACATATAGAAGGTTACTTGGATCATGAGAGGTTCTTAATTGCTCCATTGCAGGGATGTAATGTATTGTTGGCAATGCCCTGGTATGTATGCATCACTCCTTGTAAGGAATATGTAAGTAAAAAGATCGCCTCGATGCACAGAGGCAGTGAACATGTCATAGAGGGATTCCTGTAGGTCATGTACAAACTAATAGAACGATAAAGAAGTCGGTTTGTTCATACTTGGTATTTACATGAGAGTGTTGAACAAGATAATCTGCAAATGAATGCATTAAGTGAAGATAAATTGGATTTCTTAAATGCATGTAAAGATTGTTTTGCTGATGTCTCATATGAGAAGTTACCACCTCAAAGGCAAGGATCATTGTTTCAAGGGTCATACCGTGTAAGTGCAAGTTAGCAAGAAGGGATCATGACATAAGTCAATGATCTTCTTCAAAAAGGGCTTATCCGGCCAAACTCCTCAATCTATTGCTTACTGGTACTTTTGGTACAAAAGAAACTTTGAATGCAAGAAAACTAGTCTATGTAGGATGTTGTACTTTTGTGTTCTGATGCTCTTTCTAGGTGCCTATGATATTTCTCTACTATACTCTTGCATAGGTGGTGCTAGGTTTTGTTTCTTTTAATATTTATGCACATTGAGGATTTCAAAATCTTGAACTTGTAGGGTTTGCTAGAACATTCGCTGTTATATGTGAGATACATTGAGATCTACAGGAAACTAGAGGATTGTTATGATCAGGTAAGATATGGGTCGGGTAAACAAGCAGAAAAGGCACACATTATGTCATGCCGTTATTGCCATATGGACCACAATGATCAGTTTAATCCTTAATCTGCTACACCTCGTATTGATATTTCAATGCTTGTCACAATTCACCACACAGATAATCCATGCTCAAAAACGCATCGATCTAAGAAAGACCCTTGAGTCATGCATTGGCCGGATTTTGGAATTGAGACATGTAAGAGTTTTTTCCCTTGTATTCTTTCAGGCCCAAAAGTTATCAATTCTCAAATCTTTTCATGTTGTCTAAATTTACTAGTTTCTGCTCTATTTCTTGTTTTCAACCAGTTGTGAATAGTCCTCATGGTCCCTGGTCTCCCATTGTGAAGCTTGGTTATGGACTTTGGTGACATTGGCTATGGTGAAGAGGGTGGCAGAGGTGGGGTGGGAAATATGAGAGAGATTTGGGGAGGGCTGGTTGGGGATGTCATATAGCTGGTGAGCATAGGTCTCCTGTATAAGAGGGTCCGTGATGGGCATGGGCTGCCTCTTTTCCTCAAGGGTATGCCAATCCTTGAGCTGTTCACACTCACAAAAGGATGATATATTCCTCTTTGCACTTAGCCAAGAATGCTTGCTTCTTCCCACGGGTAGGTGGTGGAAGTATCTTTGCATTTCGCATGCAGATACATCCTGCCACACTCTCTTTCAATAAGAGGTGAAGCCATGTGGCTTTGCACTGCTTGTCATACCATCCGTTTTGAGGTTGTGAACTGAGGGGGTTTGGCCGTGGAGCAGGTGATGTGAGGAAAACTGGCCTGTGTGGAGTCATGGATGACGAGATTAAGGTCGGTTTCTGATGAAAAAGATGAGCATAAAAAACTGGGTCAAGATTGTGATGAAAGTGAATGCGTGTGACTATGGATATGTAGGTGGAGCTGGGGTTGGCTAGAGAAGATGAATGACATATATGTGCGATCCGCCCCAATGGTTGGTAGTGAAATTGTGAAGTCCTCAATGTGGCACATGAGAGCAAGAGACCCCATCAAGTAGTTCACTGTGCTCAAGGCTTCTTCATATGGAAAGCAAGTCAAGCCTTCGGAAGCACGCCAATGGGACATCCTGTATAAAGTAGGAGCTCATGAGCAGCCCCCATCTCTAGGAGGCGACTGTTGTATCTAGTGTCCTCAAAAGAGAGAGAAAGAAAGTTGTATTAACGTCTTCAAAAGGCCAGAATGACCTATGAGACCAAAAGGTTACATCATATCCATGAGGTACATAATCCTGGGTACAAAATAGTAATAAAGAAAGATAACAGAAATCTAGAACTTTAAAATCTGATCTAGGTACATGAGCAGAGAGCTCTCATATCACCCTAATACATCCCTCATGGGCCACTGTGATATGGTGCTCAAGGTGGTTAAACTGAGCTGGCGCGAGAAGGTCCTGCGATGATGGGAGATGATGGCCCGGATCTTCCTGTGGTGGCGTGGCCGTGGGTGAGGGCCATGGGGTCTGGGGCGTCCAGCTCTGCATAACTCAGTGGCTCTATCGAGTGTCACACCTCTCGGCCGAGCTCCTACACTAGCCTGTGGTCTGGGTATGATGGGTGGATCGGCCCTCGGAGTGCTGGTATGGAAGAAGTCAGTGAGAGCTCTCTGTGCTGGTCCTCCAGCAAGTACAGCTGATCTGGATCTCACTAAGGACTCCCTGTGTCTACGGAGCTCTAGAAGAAAAAGTCCCAGGCATCTCTGATCCGGGAAGTCCACGATCCTGGAAAGTGGTCCGAACCCAGCTCGGAAGAGGCAGTGGAACCTCCCCCGAATCTCATAGTACACGGGGCATTGGCATATGTAATGGTCCTCTGTCTCGGGCTCTGTGTGACAGAGTTGGCATATCCTGTCCTCTGGTGTGGCCGCCCTAGGCCCATATCGGGCAGTCTCTACTCTCAGCTGAAGAAGAAAGAAAGTTATATTAACATCTACAAAAGGCCAAAATGACCTATGAGACCAAAGGGATTACATCATGTCCATGGAATACATCATCATGGGTACTAAAATGAAAGAAAATAATACACATGGCCAAGGATTTTGGGCACTGGAGATGTTATAGGCTGTTTGCTTGTAGGCGCCCCCTTTTGGACCTAGAAAGCACACAATTTGATATTTATGGGGGAAAGTTCTAATATTGGAGGAGAAGTAGAGTTAGGGCTGGTCGCACTTCTTGGTGGATGGTGGAGCTGGCCGACCTGTTTTGGAGCAGATTACTGCTGGTTGACTGGATGCGGGCCTCCCGAAGAGCTGGTTGACTGTTTCCTGGCGTGGGAATTTGCTAGGAGACCGATCCTATTTGAGCAGAGGGCTGGTCGACATGAAGGGTGGGATCTTTCTGCTGGCCGATTGCTCATGGCATGTAATATTTTGCTGGCCGACTCCTTCTGGGTCATCGGAGAGCTGGTTGACTGGTGGTGCAGCCCTCTGGAGGCTGGTCGATTGCTCATACAGCCCGCTTGAGGCTGGTCGATTTTCTCTGTGGGCTTGGCAAGGTTGGAGACAACCATACCGGGCTGTCTAGGGCTGATGTGGGAATGTTGTGGGGTGTCCATGGCTGTCCTAAATGTGCTTAAAGCCAGGAAAGCTCTCCAGTTCCGTTGAGGAACACTGAACTCAGCATATGTTTTGTTTATGTTTTCATCTTGTACTGGAAGAATTAGGTGCATGCCAGTGGAGAATCCCTGTGCACCTGCAAAGTTGAATTTGAAGCAGACTCCTTTTTGGTAATCTAACCATAATGGTTGGGGGTGTCAGCCCATCTTCTGGTCCCTAGTGTGGTGTAGTGTGCAGAGCTGTTCTTTTCACTCTTCCCTCTGGCATGTTTATGTGTTTGATCAGGATTCATGATAGTGAAGATTTCCGTGTGACAATTGCCCTTCCGTTACAATATGATACAGATCACGCATGGCAATCAAGTCCCCATGAGAGGCAATCGAGATAGCTGCTACACACAGTTTTCGTGACAATAACATCTGTCACTACATTCTTCGTTCTTGGGGTGTGCAAAATTTGAAAATGAAGCATAGAGAGGAAATTGGCCATCCTCATATACTTCCCTGAAAGATTGGTTTGTGTTAGAAAATAGCGCTAACTTTGGGGATCGGTCTTGACTGTAAATTCAGTTCCCAATAAGTAGTGTTTCCGTACTGTAAGAGCATGAATTATAGCCAATAGCTATTTCTCATAGATGCCAAGAGAAAGCTCGGCATCATACAATTTTCTGCTCTCATAGGCAACACGTCCTTCTTGATTTAGGACATCTCCTATGCAACTGCCACATGCATCACATTCAACACTGAATGGCTTTTGTAAATCAAGAATCACCAAAGAAAATCCTGATGTAATGGCACTCTTGAGCTTAAGAAAAGCATCAATTTCAGATTTTAACCATTTATACATAGCTTTTCTTGGTAAGTTCATGCAATGGCCAGGCAATCATTGCAAAATGAGATATGGACCTCTTGTAATATGAGCATAAACCAAGTAAACTACGAACTTCATGTATGGATTTAAGTTCGAGCCAATCCTTAATGGCTTGGATCTTTGTAGGATCCATTAGCACGCCATCTTTTGACACTGTGTGTCCAAGATAGAAGAGAAAAAAATCACTCTTTTAGCCATTAATCATAAGCTAGTGTTTCCTCAATTCATCAAAGACCACTTTCAAGCACTTCTTATGTTGTTCCTCATTCTTCCAAAACACCAAAATGCAATCGAAGAAGACATCTGTAAATGATCTATAATTTCTGAAATTTGGTCCATCATTAGTTGAAGGTAGCCGGAGCATTTATGAGACCGAATGGCATAACCAAATACTCATAGAGACCAAAAGATGTGCGAAAGGTTGTCTTGTGTACATCTTGAGGCATCATTCTCACTTGGTGGTAACCACTCTTGAGATCAGTGTGACTAAAACATGAGGAACCATCCAATTTGTTCAAGATATCATCAATTCTCGGAATAGGAAACCGATTCTTGATGGTTATCATATTAAGTGTCCTGCAATCCATGCACATGCGAAATGTACCATCCTTCTTCTCCACAAGAAGAATGGGTGAACAAAATGGCGAAGAACTTGGTCGAACTAAACTCTTCTCTAAGAGTTCATCAACTTGCTCTATAAACTCCTCTTGTTAGCAAGCACTCACACGATATGCCAGTCTATTGGGAGGTAAACTACTTGGCACCAAATCAATACGGTGATCCTCTAGATGTAAAGGAGGCATTTCTTTTTTTTTTTTTCATGGGAAAAAGATCCTTCTATTAGTTAACAAAAAAACCAGCCTCGAAGGGCTAAATACAACCATGAAGGGCTAGATACAGACTCGCCTCCATGTGCAGGGCGGGGATCAAAGAATCAAAAGGTGGAGAAAGATGCACTTCTCCTCCGGCTGGCCGCTCTATGAGGAGAAGGCTATCTCATATAGGGGACAGGGGAAGGAATAACCACACAGGTGGTCTGTAATGCCAAGTGGGATCACCACCTCTATTTGTGAGAAAAGGGCCAGGCCGCCAAAGCCTCAACAAAGCTTCCCGCCGCTTCCGCATGTGGTTAGAGCCACCCTGCAGCTTCTCCCACTAACCGCGGAGGGTATGAATGATGTCGAGCCAAATGCACTTAATGGACTCCGTTGTTGGTGGAGTGTGGGTGCCCTCGATGGCTTCGTTGCATGGAGCTCTCCAGATGTGCGAGGTTGCAATGTTGCTACAAATCTCCCATCTCTGGCACGAGCTCAGAGTCCAATGATCAGTAGATGGGGTTGGGACTGTTACTGCCGAAATACAAAGGTGAGAGATCTGAAGCGCTAGCCCCCCACCTTGTTGAGATATCGAGCTCATCTAGTGCTATGGCAGACATTGATGACCTGCCTGGATGATAGCTTCCGCACTTAAGCCACTGGCATGGTTGGTGAGATTATGGTTGATATATCGCCAGTGGATGACAGGTCGTGTGATAGCCACTTTGGAGTATTAGAGTTATGACATAGTTATAGCGCAGCTCATATAGTCGGGTTGCGGCCAGATTCCCGTTTTGATCTGCGTTTTGTCACTGCAAGGTATTTTCGGCAGTTTCATGAAGTTCTTGTGGAGAATTGTCTCTGGTTGAAATCTGGTTATTGTAGTGCAATAATTCATTTTGGAAGTGCAGACAGTGTTTGCACATGTATTGTTAATATTGGGTGTATGTACATGTACTCTAGTCAAATCTTGTGACCTACAGGTTATGCTAAAATATCGCTGCAGTAGTCACAGAAGATACTGCTGTGTTATAGGTTATATACAAAAATTGTCTGTTTGCAAGTTCTGATTATTTGTTTGACGGACTCAATCAGATTGTCAGTGAGAAGCTGGACAAGAACAACTTCCATTCCTGGAAGTTTAGAATGACTAATTTCCTAATGGGTAAAGCATAGTTGTCAGGTACGATACCGTACGGGAAAATACGGCATGATATAATTTTTTTTTTCTTATTGTACGATAAAATACAGTGTTTTAAAAAAATACTTATAAACTTAGGTATTTCCAATTCCAGATATGGAGTATTTTAAAAAGGAGGGAAGCATCATAGTATAGAGAAAAAAAAATATCTCCCAAAAAAAATAATTTTTTTGGGATTTTTTTTTTGGAAAAAAATAAATTTCGGAGAATTTTTTTTTGTTGAAAAAGTTCGTACGAGCACGTACGATATTCTGTACGATAAGCCATCATATGCCGTACGGAAACAACCCTGGGATAAAGGATTTTGGGACTATGTTGAAGGAGACAATGAGGAGCCTCTAAAGTTGTCTGAAGAGAGTGTCACTCCAGTAGATATAAAGGCATTCAAGGATTCGAATCAGGATGCAAGAAAAGTCATGTATTGGCTTTCGATCAGTGTCACAAACACACAATGATAGGACACATACATGATGCCAACACTCTAGCACTTGCATGGTAGAATCTGGTGCAAATGTTTCAAACTAATACAAAGGCAAGGAAATTGCAACTAAAACAAGAGCTGCATACAGTGGAAAAGAAAAGTATGTCTATCAATGAGTATGCTTTAAAGATCAAGGGCATTGTTGAATCCCTTAGGTCTATCAATGTATTGGTGGAAGACGATGATTTGGTAAGTGTTTGTTTGAATGGGCTTGGCAAAGAGTACAAGCCATTCAAGACCTCCATTGCTATCAGAGAGAATATTCCCAACTTTCAAGACTTGGTGTCTATGCTGATCATAGAAGAAAAGTCTCTAGGTGAGGACTCTGCTTCACAAAGCAAGAATACACCAAAATATGCCTTCTCCTCTAATTTAGGTAGAGGCAAAGGTAGAGGTTGCGGCGGTTGAGGCCAAGGTGGTGTCCAATAAGGAAACCAAAATTTTGGACAACAACAGTCCAATGATTCGCAACAACAACAATCATACACAGGTGGAAGAGGTCAGTTTAGAGGCAGGGGCTGAGGTGGTTGGCAAAGAAATCAGTGTGCAAATAGCATAGAATACTATTATTGTGGTAAACCAGGGTACATAGCAAAGGACTGCTATAAAAACCAGAATGACATTAAAAGTGGAAAGTTGCAACAAGGCAACTATGTATCATCTAGTAAACATGGTGGTGATGATAGAAGTGAGCAGTTATTTGTGATGCAGCACATACTCAGTTTCACAAGATGAGATGTGTAAGGATCTCAAGGTATATGGTATGTGGATTGTGGCGCCTCTAATCACATGACCAGTCATGGTGAGTGGTTTAGAGATAAGTGAAAAATGAAAAAATGAGGTTCTGTAGAAACATGTGATGATACAGTGCATCCCATTGCGCATGTTGGTAAAGTGCCATTGTCTATGCAGGATGGAAAAATAAAGTACTTGGTAGATGTACTTCTTGTGCCAAATATTACAAAGAACCTAGTTTTTGTTGGACAAATGGTTGAGCAGGGTCTGCAAGTGAGGTTTAATCCTCAAGGATGTTTTGTTGAAGACTTCCAAAATTAGTGTCGCTTGGTTGCGAAGGCTAATAGAATTGGCAGGATGTTTACTTTGGATGTCAACATGCTTGAGGTAAAGGCAGCCATGTTTGCGTTGTCGTGCCATGGCACGTCTATGGTGTGAAACCATGCATATGAGACTATCAAATACAAATCTAGATGCATGGGAATGAGTGCTATGACGAGACATTATATGATGCCCATGTACATATGTTCATATTGTAAATGAGGTTCAATAAGACGAGCTGAGGATGAGTTTGGTCTTGAAGCTTTGAATATGAGTGTGGTGTGAATTATGGAGCCTTATGCTTATGGTAGACCTTGCAGTAGAAAACACTCAGTTACATACTTGGCCTGTGTGGCTATGTAAATGATGGTATGGGTGGCTCGTAAAAGGGCTATGTGAATGATGTATATGGCTACCCATGTGCATGATATGGACTTCCCTCAATGTGGATGAAGATCTTTTTCATCATCATTTCCAAATCAATGTGACATGGAACTCATGCATAATTTTCAAGAAAGGTACTATAGATGAAGCCCATGATCATCATGAAGAAGCTCCCAAAGTTGCAAAACAATGGGTGATGTAGTGTCTTGAAGCACATACATGATGTGAAGGTCTTAGTTGCCTTGGTCGATATATTTGCATAAGAGAAGTAGATACAATATGGGTATAGAAGGAATATGAAGCTTATGAGGGCAGCTTGTGTGGCAGCAAAAGAAGAAATATTCGAGAAAACAATAAAAAGGTGGCGCATGAGTATTTTCGAAATGGGAAATACGTGAAGATAGCTGCAAAAGGTGGTGGGCGTCCGATTTCCTTGCGGGAAAAAGAGGAAAAAACTAGAGAAAACGAGGGGGGGGAGATATCAGAGTTCAGCGTGTGCAAAAAAAAGAACCAGGAGAGTGAACAAACCAGAGAATTTTAAATCAATGGGGCTCTTACTGTTCATGGCTTGTTGGAGTTAGAATTGGAGAGCAATTCGAGTGCTATCTAATGATACGATTTTCATTTTACACTTGTACTCATCCATGCGCAATCTGCAGCGAAGCCGCCATAGAAGGAATAGAGAAAAATCAATGAAAATCTCACCTTGCTCTACTTACAGTTAAGTGGGTTTTTTTTTATTTTGAATACTAAAATCAACGATTTAGAAAATCGTATGTTTTATAAACCTTCAAAGGTTTTGGAGAATGAGAAGATCTTGGGACTTGGAGAATTGTGGAAATAAAGTATCAAAAATACATTAAGGCTTCTGAAAGTTGGTTTTATTTTCTACTCGATCGGATTTTGGAATGCAAGTCATGGAGTTTTCTAAATCTCATGAGCATGTTATGGTTATGCCGTATGCCATCTTTTGTTTGTGAGATGTTAGAATTTAAAAGCAAGTTTTCAGGTGATAAAGAAACATCTTGAAATGATGGAATTGATGTCACTTGATGTATGGAATGTAAATGGTCACATGTATGTGGGAAATATTTGAAGATTATGTTATGCCTACATGTGATTGGTTTGAAGGATTTGGAAAAAGGAGCCAGTAAATCTATGCTTGGGTAGGGACAATCACTTGATACACAATTTGTGTGCAATCATCTGGCTGAATTCATGGATGTATTGAGGTGAATTTGTACATGTTTATGATATCAAAAATGGAGAAGCCTTGTGCTCCTTGGAGAGTTATGTGTTTGAGTTTTCTTGTGGAAATCAGAAGCTACTCTCACAGCTAAAAGTCTCGCACTTTCCCAGCGACATCGTCCACGTCACGACAGCTCTTTGGTGAACCCGACGTGAAACTGCTGGGGTGAGAGTGTGGTGAAACATACAGGGAAGCTATGGCTGAGAATTCTGAGGGTCAGGGGGTTCATTTTGACCCCGGAGTTATGCAGATGTTTCAGATGTTTACTATGTATATGCAACAGCAGCAAGCTGCCGAGAGGGGACAAATTTCCACGACCAAAGCACTGCAATCAATTGTGAAAAAGGTGGATCAATTTGATGGAAAGGATATCACAAAGTACCTGCGCAATTACATAAAGGAAATGGAGCTAAACAGGGTGACTGAGGAGGATATGGTTCGAAGCTTTGAGCTGGTATGTGTTCCTGAAATAAGAGAGCGCATAAGAGGATTGCAGACAGCACATGGTGGCAGAAATTGGGAGGAGTTCAAGCTTGCTTTAAAGGACGAATATTTCATTGAGGATTCTGAGCGAGTGACCAAACGAACTTTCTTGGAATGGGTCACAAAACCCAAAATGGGAATTTCTGCCACAGAGCTGCTAAGAGAGTTTGAGAAGCGCTATGCCCAGCTGTCAAGGATAGAGCGTACAACTTTGGACAGAGAAAAAACAGAGCTCTTCTTATAAGCAGCTGGGAAAGATCTCCAAGAAAAACTGGAAATTCTCCTCGAGGATAAGGATACAGAGCAGGGACTAAAGAGTGATTGGAATGATGTTGAGGATGCGGTCACCATGCTAGCAAAGCGGCAACGAAGGAGGGATAAAATGGTGATGAGCTCGGGAACTCCTATAACTACTGTTACCCCTGAGAATCTACCAAAACCAGCTGCTACAATCCCAAAGGTAGAAGGGCCGATGGAAGAACTTATTAAGGGCATGCGGGACCTAAAATTGAAGATGTCCAGGATTGAAGAAAAGGGGCTACCATTAGGGCAGGCTTCTATGCAAAGGTCTCAAAGCAAAGAAGGGTTTACATACAGATGCATATGGTGTGATGACCCAGAACATGCAAAGAAAGATTGTGCTAGCTATAAAGAAGCCCTTAAAAATCAACTTGTGTTTTTCAAAGATGGGAAAATCCACCTTACAGAGACTGGTCTTCCATTAAGTACAAACTTTGGGAAAGGAGGGATGAAAAAGCTGGTTGAGGATATGGCTGCTAGTCATGCCATCTCTATGGTTGAGGCAGCAACCTATGGATTAAAGGCTGGTCAATCAAAGCAGGGATCTGAGAATGATGAAGATTATGAGAATGAAGATTTTTGGCCATCAACAATGGAATTAATTGCGTCAAAGAAGGTGTCTAAGCAAGCTTTGCATGAGGCAGGTGACTGTATACGTCTTGAGACTGGCTAGGAGGAGCCTGTGGATTCTTTATCTGTTCATGCCTACATTGCTAAATGCCAAAATAATGAGGCACAGGTAGAGGAGAAGCGTAAAAGGGAAAATGAGGAAGGAGGGCCATCAAAAAGAGTTACACGTGGAAGTGAAAAGAAGGATCCTGGGCCATCACATATGCCTCCACCGCAGACCTCCACAGGAAGTATCAATGGAAGAAGTGCCAGCAAAAATGAAGCATGAGAAGGAGAAGGGTAAAGGGAAAAGTCCACTCTACAAGCTTCAATCTGATATTGAAGCCGCAACAGATCTCAAAAAGGTGCTTGAAGAGAGGATTCTAAACAGCAGGGTGGAATTTACACTAGGGGAAGTCTTGGGGATTGCAAAGAAAGAATTCCATGAGATGAGATAATTGATATTATACGAAGGAAAAGGCAATCCATAATTGAATCTATTCCATCACAAGGGGAGGCAAGCACTTCCAAGACTCATGGAGTACAGGTACAGCAAAAGGAAGAGAGAGAAAATGTGGTGGAATGTAATCACTCTGCTGATGGGGCACGACAAGTGCGCTTTGTGGAAGAGGATGATGAAAAAGAAGTTCTTACAAAGAGTCATTACTCCAGGAGCCATTGGGCAAGAGCAACCACTGAAACCCTTGTCAAGATAGGTGATTTGGAAGAGCCATATGTCGCTCTAATTGATCATGGGTCTGAAATAAATCTTATGGCTAAAAATCTCTACAACAAATGTAAGTGGCCAATGGATGTAGATCATGGGTGGATGATTAAAGCAGCTAATAACTCATCTGGAGAGCTCTATGCAGCATGTCCAAATGTAAGGGTAACTATAGGGGATGTGAAAGATGATCAGAACTTCTTTGTTCAGGAGATGTCATCGTATCCCCTCATCCTTGGGCAACCCTACATTACAGCTGTGAGGATGGAAACAAAGGTTTTGGATGATGGCTCGGCATATGCAAGAATAAGGAGTAAAGATGGCAAGAAAGCTGTTCAGTTCTTGACAGTTTGCATTAACCATGAAAGGAATCGTGAGTCTCTTCGAGCACAGTCACTCCCAAAGATAAATAGAGAATTCATGAATTACAGGGAGATGAGGGATTTTGGCCAGGTGCCATTGTAAAGCGGGATTCCAATGGTACAAGGGAAAATGAGTTCTCGCAGGACTCAATCAATGTAAATAACTTTTCAGCAAATTTTCAGGGATTCTCTCGCTATGGGTCACTGGTCTTTGTAAAAAGCAAGGATTCGAAGCGTGGCATGCGTAGACCTGTACAAAATGAACAAAAAAGTCTTGAGCAGTGTGGTCTTTTGGAGAAGAATGAGTTTATTTCAGGGGTGCTTGATGAGGTGTCATTTGTAGATACTATGGATGTGCTTTTTGATATAGGAAGAGCATGCTTACAGGGTGGAAATGAGATGATAGAGGTGTCATCTGTGGAGATGTATGATATAATCCGGGAATTTGAGGGGGTGGAATGTAAAAACATGAATTGCGAGATGGATGCTCATGTTGATACAAAGTACAAAACAGTTGCAAAGAAGGTGAAACCAGTTGCCTTGCCTTTGCCACCAGGAAGCAAGGAGAAGATAGATGAAGCTTCTATGCAACCAAATCTCAGAGATCCGAAGAAAATTGGGCATAAGTTTACACAGGAAACTTTAAAAGAGCTGAAGATTGGTGAAAGGGATTTTCTGTTGCCAGTTGAAAGGGAATGCTTTGAGGAGATGCTTGTAAAACATGGGAAAGCCTTTGCTTTTCAGCCGCATGAGATAGGCTGTGTTGATCCAAGTGTAACAGCGCCAATGGTGATCTTCACTGTACCACATGTGCCCTGGAACCTGCGGCCGATTCCAGTACCAAAGGCTCTCTTGCCAAAGCTGATGGAATTACTAAAAGAAAAGATCAGGATGGGAATTTTGGAGCCATCATGCGCTCCATATTCCAACAGATGGTTTACTGTGCCAAAGAAAAATGGAACATTGCGCTTCATTCAAGACATGCAACCTGTAAACAAAGTCACAATCAGGAATGTGGGAGCAGGTCCGATTGTGGATGAGTTTGCAGAAGCATTTGCAGGGAAAGCTATATACTCTATGGGTGATCTGTATTCGGGATATGATCAGTTCCAGCTGGATATACAAAGCAGGGATTTGACCACAATGAAAACTCCTTTGGGACTAGTAAGGATGTGTACCTTACCACAGGGAGCCACCAACTCAGTGGCACATATGATGAATGGAATGAATAAAGTCTTGCGAGACTTCATACCACAAATTACTATGCCTTTTTTGGATGACGTACCAATAAAAGGCTGTGATGAGAAAGACAAAGATGGGGATTTGGATTCAAAGGGGTGCCGCAAGTTTGTGGCAAATCATATAAAGGATTGTGATATGATTCTATCCAGGCTTGAAGAGGTGAACCTTACTTTATCTGGACTGAAATCAGTGTTTGGGGTTGGTGAAGTGCTAATAGTGGGACATCTTTGTAGTACTAGTGGACGCCGACCTTGTTCAGCCAAGATAGATGCAATACAAAGAATGAAAGAGACATGCATTAATGTTACAGAGCTGAGGAGATTTCTTGGAGCATGTGTCTTTTATGTTATTTGGATCCCACATTATGCACATGTAGCAGATCCTCTTTATCAACTTTTGAGGAAAAATCAAAAATTTTTGTGGAGTGCAGTACATATTAAAGCTATGCGTAGTTGATTATGGACTTTTCTATGAGGCTCGTATAGAGATACAACTACATGGGTACACAGATGCTGATTGGGCTGATAGTGTTGTAGACACGAGATCTACCAGTGGTTTTATGTTCTCATTTGAGAGTGTTGCTGTGAGTCTGAGCAGTAAGAAGTTGTCAACAATTGCCTTGTCGAGTATAGAGACAGAGTATAGGGGTGTTGTTATGGTAGATTGTGAGGTAGCTTGGTTTTAGAAGTTACTTAGTAATATGGGTGAGCCTGTGGATAGGGAAGTTGTCATTTATTGTGACAACATGAGTAGCATACACTTGGCCATTAACCCAGTATACCATGTTAGAACGAAGCATGTTTTTTTTCTTCAGAAAGGAGACTTCTATTAAGTATGAAAATTTTTTACAAAATGGAGATTTCACACCAAGCAAGGTGGAGATCTCAACCAATCAGGAGTCCTGTGCTGCCAATAGGGTCTCGAATGAGAGGATGTGAAAAGGATACCAATGTCCCACTCTCTCATAAACTGGCCGCGCTGTCTCTCCGCAGCCCTCGAAGATCCCTGGATTTTGGCCCAGGTAGCCATAATGGTGTGAATAATATCACTCCAAATCTTGCAGGTGCACTATCACTTTGTGCGGGAGAAGGTTCTAGCAGGTGATGTAGATCTGGTATATGTTAGCACAGAGGATTAGGTGGCAGATATCTTCACGAAGGCATTGGGAATAGAGAAGCCCCACAGGTTTAGGAGCTTATATAGAGTGCAATGTGCGGAGTTCAGAGTGCAGTGTGCGGAGTTCAGCTCGAGGGGGAGTGTTGAGATATTGAGCTCCTTTAGTGCTATGGCGAACATTGATAACCTGCCTGGGTGATAGCTTCTGCATTTATGTCACTGGTATGGTTGGTTAGATTTTGGTTGATATGCCGCCAGTGGATGACTGGTTGTGTGACAGCCACTTCAGAGTACTAGAGTTATGGCATAGTTATAGCACCAGCTCCCTATAGTCGAGTTCACACTATGGACCGGCCATTTGTATGTTATTGTAGGAAAGTACCTTCCCTTTATGTATGTACTCTTATCTTTTAGTTATATGGTTGTAGAGAAAAGAAAAAAATAGAAGAAAATTCAGCCATCCATCTCTTTCTTGTGTCTTGCACTCTCGTGTATGTGTGTGTGTTTGCTTGCAAGGATATCAAGCTCTCTCTCTCCCCCACATTCTCTTTACACCTTCCTCCTCATAAGCCATGACAACCTCAGCCTCTGTGGCCCAAGTGACAATGCCCCATGAAATGATACGGGTCGAGGTCCTGTCCATCGTGAGAATGGGGAGAATTCGTTGCCAAACATGCTGAGCCTTCGAGCAATCCCAAAGACAATGTCTCTGAGAATCCTGAGGGTGGCCACACTTCGGACAAGCTGCTAGTCGATTGCCAATGGCCAACCATGTGCCAACCGCCAAACTCCTGTGTGCCAGCAACCAAAGAAAGAGGGTGATCTTTCGAGGCCGAAAACTATCCTAGATCCTCTTCTAAAAGTCTCAGAGAAACCGCTCTGAGAGGCCCTGTGATTGCCAGTGTACCGCTGTTGTCGGGGTGCTCTCAACCTCGGGCATCTGAACCCTGCGGCCTAGCTGCGTGGTGTATGCGAAGAATGGGGTACCTAGTCTCTCTTCCCAGTTAGCAAGTTGATGCCAAGTCCACTCCCACGAGTCCCACTGGAGGTGTGTGAGGGGCTGCCTCTCCCAAATCCATAGCCGCTAGAGTCTCTCCCTAGGCACCTTGGCCGGTTGGGGGTCAATGTGCCACTCATCCGATCACCCTGACCCTTCGTTAGGTGCAGCCATTGAAATCATCCAGAGGGGGCTGAGATCTCTCTTTTCTGCCATGGGGTCCAATAGAAAAAGTGAGCAAAGCACAACTCTCATCCGCGCCATAGACTGCCAAGAGAATATCATGCCTAGTAAACGCGCCCAGCCACTGTGGGGGGGTTGGGTCTAGGATAGGGGTCAGCCACTCCCAGGGAATAGCACAGTTGATGTCGAGGCTGAGTCTATCTCTACCCTAGATCCCAGCAAGGCCTCTCTCCTGAGCTACCAAGGGAAGCTGTCTAAATGCAAGATGATCTCCAAGGGAGCTGGTAGCCCCTATGCTCAACGCTCCCCATGATACATGAGGTCGGGCCCCCAACATGTGGCCACTAGGTAAACAGATCAGGGGTTGCCGAAGACGCTTCTTCGAGGCTACTGGAGCTAACTGCTGCTGAAGGGGCCGGCCTAAGGTGATCCAAAGCTCGGAGTAGGCTCGCTGCAAATATGTCCTCAAAAGCCGGGCTAAAGGGGCGGGCCCGCATCTTTGTGAAGATCCATTTGGTGCTTTGTGGCTAGGGGCCCCCAAAGCTCAAAGTATGGGCTGAAATCCGGGCCAAGAGGAAGTCCTTCCAAGGCTCACTACCTAATAATCAACTTGCCCAGCAGGGTGCGGCTCTGAATGGTGGGGTCAATGATCACTCTCCAGGCCACCTTGGCCCTGGCAAGCCTCTCTGCGTTGTGGCTGAATGATCACTCTCCAGGCCACCTTCGCCTAGGCAGGCCTCTCATCACTGTCGGCCCACAAGAAGTTCTGGATCAACTGTTGTACCTGACCAATGCATGCTTGGAAGAAGGCCCAACAAGAAGTCATGTACTACATGGTGGCAAGGACGACTTGGTTCGCCACCACCACTCGGCCGGCTAAGAAGAGCCTCGTAGGACTCCATTACAAAAGCTTCTTCCGAATGCTCGGAAGAAGAGGGGCTAGCTGCTGCTCCGGGGAGGTATCGATTCCCACGTGGCATTCCACATAGCGGACTGGAGTGCCCTTGGGGATCCACTGGAAAGCCTCAATTGGATGTCAAGTTGGGGTGGGTGCAGAGCCTACCCAAAACCCACACGACTTCTGCCAGTTGATCTGTGCTCCTAATCCGTGACAAAAGATCTCGATCGTCTCTACGAATTTCTGGAGATTCCCCACATCTATGGATAGGTATGCTGCTATGTCATCTCCAAACTCTGAGTCCAACAGCTCCTCTTGAGTACGGATGGGGAGACGCAATCCCTAGAGCCCCGTCTCTTGAGTTGAGAGAAAACTGCTTATCACCTCGGCAACAAATTGGAAGAGGTAAGGTGCGAGTGGACAGCCCTACCGAACTGAGCGAGAAAGGGGGAATCTGTCACCTTGGGCTCCCTGAATGAGAACTTGATTGTGAGAGGTTGAGTAGAGGCCTGAAACACCATGGATCCACTCCATTGGGAACCCCATCCGGTACATTATGCCCTCCAGAAAGCTTCAGTCAACTCTATTACAAGCTTTCACAAAGTCTATGAGGAGCTCAATGAGGTCCTGCTCTGCCGCAGCTTGGCTGAAGCTGTCACCTCCCAAAAAGTGAAGATGTTGTGCAGGATGCTTCGATCCTGCACAAAACCTGTCTGAGTGTCATGGATCAAGTGAAGGAGGAAAGGCTGAAGTCTCTGGCCGATGGGCTTGGCCAAATCTTGTAGGCAATCCCAAGGAGGGTGATGGGTGTCCACTACGGCATCTCCAATTGGTCACCACTCTCCTTAGGAATCAAGTGAATCAAACCCTCTGAAAGCCTCTCTGGCATGGCACCTCTAGTCATAATCTCATTGAAGGTTGCGCCAAGGCCACCTTCCATGAGATCCTAGTGGCGAAGAAGGAAGGAAACTGGAAGCTCCTTTGCCCTTGGGCATTTTCCCCTAGGAAGAGCCGTGATGCCTCCGCCAACTCCTCTGTTGTGAAGGGAGTCAATAAGAAGGTCGGAAGAGCAGGAAGAACCACCTCTCTTGTTTGCCGCCAGACCCTCTCTCGCACGTCCACCACTTGTGGGGATAATGGGGCACCCGTGAGGAGGGATCTGAAAAAATCCGTGGCAATGGCTCTCACATGGGAGGTTAGAAACAATAGCTCCATCTTGGCCACACAACCAGCAAATACCATCTCTTCGCCTATGAGGGCCTACAATCTCAAAGAAGTTCCCCGTGACTCTCTCTCCGGCCTAGGTCCAGAAGGAGGCTCTAGCATGGTATCTGTACTCCACCCTCCTTTGCTTGATGGATCTGGTCTCTAATCTTTGTATGGGCCGTAGCGAGCTGACTCTCAATCCACATGCTATCGGGAAAACTCTCTTGAAAACGTTGGAGAGAAGCAAGACCCCTTTGAATGCTCCTCTCCTGCTCACGAAATCCCTTTGCTCTGTGTCGCCTCCTGCAAAAAGCTGTTGATCTCGCCGAGGCCCGCATCCAAGGTGCACACGATAGAACCTGAGATAAAATCCAGTCCTGCCCATATCTGCTCTATCTTGCTGCGGATCTGAGGGTTGTGTATGAGGTTGTTTGTAATCCTAGTGCTTACATGCCTGTCCTGCTACTAGGGGTCCTCCAAGGATATAATAACCAGAGCAAAGTGGCGCCCGCCAAGATGCCAATCATGCCTCCTCGACTGCAAGCCATCTCATCCACATAGAATCTATCAAGTCGAGAGAGGTTGGGGCTTGTTCTCCTCCTATCAAACCGCGAGAAGCACAGGCTCTCGGGGCTACGCCCAAACTCTGGCAGATGCCAAGGGTGTTGCCCCACGAGTGCCAAGATTAACCCCTCCCAAGCAGAGTACTCTTCACCTGAGACTGTAATTGTGCCTCCTCCGAGTCTATCCTCTATTGACTTGATCATGTTAAAGTCTCCACCCATGCACCAAAAGTCAGCAGCCCGAGGAAGGGCCTGACAGATTGTACTCCAGAAGGTGGCTCTACCTACCGCGAAGTTCGGGGCATAAACATTGAGGAAGCCCACACAGTTCTCTCCAATCCTGATGGTAACCAACTGCGCTCGCTCTGTGACTATAACACCTGAGCTAGCCACTGCCGGCAAGAGCTGCTCACTAATAGAAATACAAACTCCTCCATGCGTGCCGGAGGGGCCGAAAGAGGGAGACCAAAAAGTGTGACTCCTGCTTGGTAAAATCTTCCCAAAGCGATTGGTACGCCCCTCCGAAAGATGGTGCTTCTGGAGAAAGAGAATGACGATTGGTCCCCCAACTGGAGCTCTATGAAGCTCTTCTATAGGGATGCCTCGCCTCTGAAACCACTAAGCCCCCCCCAAAACCTTGAATGTTCCATGAGGCTATCCGCATAACAATCTCTATGGGAGGTGGAACTATCGGAACTGCCCTCCACTCGAAGAGTCCTAGTCGTGGGTTTTGAAGGAGAGTAATCACAATGGGTCCTAGTGTGAAGGCGCGCTAGGTGGGCGCGGATCTTGTCCTCCATGTGTGGCCACTCTGTCCGAGCACGAGAGTAGGCATACTTTGAACTCCATCGATCACAATGAAGGTATCTGTAAGAGGGGGGGAAGGTAACTAAAACTGAGATATGAAGGAACACAAAGAGTAGCACAACCAGGTTGGAGGACACCACCTCCCCGTCCTGATCTCTATGGCTTGAGCCTCCCAGTTCCATCGGAGCTAGGGGCCAAACATGGGTGAGCCCGTCGGTGATGTGTAGATCATGAAGATGGTGCGAGAACTCTATTGCCTACCCCTAGATGGCGGCAACCACCGACTTTGAATCCCACTCCGTCCTCGGGGTGCACTCAAGGGAAAGGAGGAGATCATTGCACCACTCTCTGGCATGGATGGCGTGGAATGATGAAACACCACACAGATCCTAATGGGAGCCACTGCCTCCTCAAAAATATCAGTTCCACCGGAAGACATTGGAAGAGGCTATAATCCACTGGCCCCCAGGATCCCGGGGGACACTGGCGGGAGAGCCCTCACTGGGGAGGCGGTGATGGTCATCTCTTTCGGCTCTGAGATTCGATTAATCAAATGGCAGACGGAATCAAACGATTGGGTGTGTGTGGGGGTGGGGGGGGGGGCAGTGATGGCGGCAGCGGGAGGGAAGGGGGGGGCAATGGCGAACTGGGGGGAGGAAAGATGGCGAGAAGGTATAGTCGAGGGGGGGCGCTCTCATAGCTCCTTTTCTTGAACAATCATATGCAACAATCTAAAGGAGGCATTTCACTGTGCAATGCATTGGCAAAACAATCTCTATACTCACTTAGAAAATTCAGCCTATCACGAGTAAGTGAATCTACATTCACATTGGTATGTTCCACATTATCACGTACAAAAACCAAGTACGAAGAAACACTCTTTTCATTGCTTTATTTATTTGTACATGTGATACAACGGGGATAGTATCACCCGATTCGCCTGCGTCTATAAGATGCTCTCGGCCTTTGTACATAAAAGAGAGTTTATTTGTCTTGTAGTTTTTGCAGGGTTCAAGGCGAGCATGCCATGGTTTGCCAAGCAATACATCACATCCATTGATTCCATAGCTTTTGTTGCATAGAACCTCACTCCCCAATCCCTAGTGTCTTGCCACAAGCAGCTATGCTCCACCAGCATCCATACACTAGCAGCTATGCTCTCCTTGTCTCCACACTGAGGCGGTGGGATGAAACTTGTTCGCGTACGGTCATACGATATGGTACGGTATGATATCGTAAGGGAATTTACCGTACCGTATGAGATTTTGGACTACAATACGCTAAAGTACAGTAAAAAAAAAAAACACTTATAAATTTATGGATTATCAATTTGAAAGGTTAGAGAGCTTAGAGGTTGTTACAAAGCTTGAGAGCAAT
This sequence comes from Cibotium barometz, assembly GCF_041138505.1. Lineage (NCBI taxonomy): Eukaryota > Viridiplantae > Streptophyta > Polypodiopsida > Cyatheales > Cibotiaceae > Cibotium > Cibotium barometz. The sequence goes on from NC_141048.1 coordinate 19,861,873, forward strand.
GGGAGCTTGAGCTATGAGAGCTTGAGCTTGAGAGCTTGAAACTTGTGATGGGGAGAAGGTTGGAGGAGAGCTTTTTAAAGGGAGGCCAAAGAGTCCGAGGCACCCACCCAGGGCCTGATTGTTGGAAAACGGTCTACGAAGACACAGAGAGAGGGAGGTAGTTAAGGAGAAGCCATTGCTTCTTGTTGCCTAACTGAGGAAGGTGCCTCACCTCAACCCTCCAAATACGGAGCAGTGATCACAAGGATAAAGAGTACAGATCCTTTGCATCCACACCAAAAGTCAACATCCTCATATCCTTGCTTGCTGAGCCTAAAAGGACACCAAAAGCAAGCAAGCCCCATAACAGTCAAAAAAGCCATAAACAGCCAATTGTTTTTTAAAAAAGGGTGAAAAAACAGCAACAGTCAAAAACAAAAGAGGGGACCAAGGAAAGGGGGGGAGTGACAAACAGTCCGTACGATACCGTGTCGTTTCGTACCGTACGACAGTGTTGTATAACTTACGAGAGCAACTATGATCTGGCCAATCATAGTTTGCATGGCATGGGACATGTGAACACTTAGGTAGCCCGGTTGTTGGATGAATCCATTCTCAGTGAGCCTGAGGAAGTCTGTAAAAGTGCATCTTTGGTAGGAGCTCCGAAGGTGTGATCCATGTGTAGTGGGTGTACAGGCTAAGAAGATGTAATCATGGTTGGTTTTGAGTACCAGTTTGCAGCAAGCCGCTTCCACACCTGGGAGCTTCTCAGCCTTGCCCTCATACAGTTTCCCCACACCTACAAGGATGAAATGAAATGAAATGAAATGTTATATTAACGTCTTCAAAAGGCCATAATGACCTATGAGACCAAAAGTTACATCATGGTGGATCTGATACAATGTCTGGATAAAAAAACCCAGAAAATGAAAAATAAAGATGATACTACTGGCACCTAGAAAATGAAACTGGAACTGGAATATAGCGAGGGGGGGGGGGGGGGGGGGTACGCTATGGAGGTGAGTGGAATATAGTGAGGGGATACAATATCATGTGGGACGGAGGGGTACACTATGGAGGGAGAGAGAGAGAGCCCTTGGCCTGGAACCCTCATTCCGACTTTCCCTTGGGACACATGATCGGCGTCTGAACGCACCGCTCTATGGGGGGCCAGCTTAGACTTTGGGCACCTGGCAGAGCCACCGCGACCCCCGGAGCTGACACAGTAGGACCACCTGGACACCCTGAGAGGAGCCTCCACTATGGTCAGGACATCAACCGTGGCATTCCACCGGATTGGCTTCTCCCTCGCGAGGTTCCCCCTGACATCCCATGGATGGCATCTTTTACCCGCACCAAAGTTCCCCTGGTGGTTTTTGGCTATTCACATGGCCAGCTGATCAGCGTCAGACTGAGCGGCCTCCTGACAGTGTCCAAATGGCAGCTTGGTGGTGCCCTCCCCTCCCGTCCTTAGCGGGTCCACGTGGTGGGCCGGAAGGGGAGGAAGTGGGTCACAAATCCTCCCCCTCTTAAGGTTAGAGGCATCCTATCTTGATGCTTAAGGCTTTGGGTGAACGGCCTGTTGGCTCATACACAGTGGGATCTTGGACATTGCCAGTGGAGAGACCCATTAATTCAGGATCCCGGGAAGGCCATTCCATTCTTTGATTACTCTGCCCGGCTTTTCCGTCGGATGCTCCTTGAGACCACAGATGGCACCCCGGCAAGGCAACAGCATCGAGACGCCCAGGGAGTCCAAACTACTTTCATCGTGGATTTTTGGCAAAGACTCTAGAGCAGATTACGTCCCTGGCAGATCTCCTTCTTTCTCTAGCTCAGAGCCCATCGGAGCTTAGCTGTGGGCACGTGGCTGGCGATCACTAGCAAACCAGCAAGCTGTTTGTTGCTGCGGCAGCCCTGAGGAGAGCCAGAGACATTGCCTATGGGATTGCCCCCAGTCACAACAGGTATGGTACCGCATCCTCTGCCTGTTTCTCTCCGAAGCACCGCCCGCACCGTCACATGGGGGGGTGTAGCTTGGGTTACAAAGGTGGGCGAGCCCTACCTTATGAGGATGATGGATGAGGCATGGCATTGAATCTCACTCACATGCGCATCTCTGTGAAACGCCTGTAGAGGCAGTTTCGATACTGCCCTGAACTACACAGCCACACACTAGCTTGTGATGGGAGATCAGCAATAGCTTCTACTTCCCCCTCCCCGCTCCTGAGCTAAGGTCATCCGTTCCATTTGGGTGGACCTCGTACACACCCTTCAGGGCCATTTTGAGCACTTGACCGGTGATTTGGAGTGGATGCAACAGCAGCAGCTTGAGGCTTCCTTCCGTGCCTGGACCCCTAGACCCTTCCTATCCAAGAATACGGTGGATTGACCATGGTTTTTTTGGAAGTGGAGGACGAGGGAGCTGCGCTGCTGAAGTGACAACGTGCTGAAGGGAAAGCTGTGAAATGGCGAATTCTGTGAGCTGCGTTGCTGAAGTGACGTGAACCTGCGCTGCTGCCCCCGCCTGCCCTCTGTTGCCTCCGCCTGTTTATTTGCTGCTCCCACCTGCCTCTGCTGCCTTCGCCTGCCCTTCTGCTGCCTGCGCACCCCCCTTCGCCTGCCCAACTTCTGCCCTTCACTAGCCTTTCAGTCCCTGCCTGCCCTTCAGCTACCCCCGCTAGCCCCTCTGCTGGCCACCGCCTGCCTTCGCCTGCCCCTTTTGCTGCCCCCGCCAGCCCCCCTTTTGCTGCCCCGCCTGCCCTTCAGCTGCCCCCGTCTGCCCCCGTCAGCCCCTCTGCTGCCCCCCGCCTGCCTTCGCCTGCCCCCTTTTGCTGCCCCCGCCAGCCCCCCTTTTGCTGCCCCGCCTCTCCCTTTGCTGGCCGCCCCCTGCCTTATTCAGTCCCCGCCTGCCCCTCTGCTGCCCCCGCCTGCCCCTTTGCCCTTGCTTCCCCAGCTGCTCCCCGCCTTTGCCCCCCTTCCTCTGCTCCCATTTTCCCAGCAGCTATTTTATCTGGATTCAAGTCGGCCGCCCACTTTTCTTGATTGGTCTTATGGCTTTTTCTGCCGCAGCCAATCTCTCATCACCCCCACTGGCCGGGAGATTTTTCACAAGACGAGCTCACCTCTCTTCAGCACGACATTGACCTTGAGGTTCAGACTACCCTTGTTGCGAGAGTTTATGGTTCCCACCCTTATCGTTCACAGGCCTGTGAATGGCTTCTAGCAGCTCTCCCTTCGGAGCTGATTGTGCACTTTCAGGATACTCGTTGACTTGGTCGAGGCTTCTTCCAGGTGGACTTTCATCCTTCAGAAGCTACTTCTCAGGCTTTGGCTAGCAGCCCCTTTCCTCTTGGTCCTAGGAAGATTTTCTTCTTTCAGTACCAGGTGGGCTTTGATCCAGTGGTGGCCTTACCCCGGTCTCACTACGGTTCCCTGCTCTTCCTCGGTCCTATTGGAAGCTTTTAGCTTCCATAGGGGCATCCTTTGCCCAGGTTCTAGAGGTACCAATCCTCCCGAGCTCTCCTGCCTCAGCTTCCGCGGCCAATACCGCCACTCTTGATGGTATGCCCCGGGTCCTGGTGCTTGTTCCTGATCCATCGATTACTGATGATCATGTTATGCTCAGAGACCTGACGGATCTCATTTCCGCCAGAGGATGGAGATTGCAGGTAGACGTGACCAGTGTCGGATTTGTCGTCGAGAGGGTCACATCGCTAGAGATTGTTCCAGATCGATAGGCCATGCTAGGAGGCGGCGTGGTACTGCCCATCAGAGGCCTTCTGCAGATGCCGAGACTCCAGCTGCTCCTTTGCCACAGTAGACCACACAGCATTGGGTTGTGGTTAGGGATGGCAGGCACCCTCGGACCCCGGTATCTGCCCCTTCACCCACACTCCCTGTGGAGTACCCTAACCCCTATGCAGCTCTTGCCTCACAGGATGTTGATCCTTTTTTGGAGGATGAGGCCTTGCAGGCACATGATCTGGATCCCTCACAGGAGGATGCTGCATTAGAGTTACAGGATGATTGCACCCTTGAGGATGATGTTGCACATTCGCATTGTCATGGTACCTCTCCAGTGCTGAGGACTAGCCCTCGCTTTTCCCCGGAGTGGGAGAGAGAGGTAAGGTTTACATCATCAGATTTTTCCTCCCTTACCTATGTGAGACATACTCCCGCCTCTAAAGGGGGTCCTTCGTCGAGCACGAGATCAGGTCGTTTACTCTGAGTCTTTATGAGGATTGGCTCTTGGAACATTCAGGGTCCTGGGGTTTTTTTTCCGCGTCGACGGAAACAAATTGTAAAAACCCAGTTTCATTGTGCAGTCAGAGGTGGACCTATGGATATATTGCTCTTGCAAGAGCATAAACTGGATGCTAGTCAGTGTGGAGATCAGGCAAGCTTCTCTCGAGACACACCTTTTGGTCACTGGCTGTTGGTACCAAGGGTGGTGTTTGTATCTCTGTTTTAGCTTTGATCTTGCCTTGCATCATTGGACATGGTGTCATTTTGCCTGCGAAAGCGCAGTGGATCCTTCTTATGCAGGGTACTACACGCATTGGTATTCTCAACCTCTATGCTCCTAACCATAGAGGTGAGAGGATTGCCTTTTGGAAATCTCTCACTACATTGATGCCTCTTGCCAACCATTGGATTATTGGTGGCGATTTTAACATGGTTGAGATGCCAAGGGATAAAAGAGGTGGACATGAGGGCTTGGTGCATCCTCTTGAAAGAGCGTCTTGGGAGAGGTTTATACTCTCCATTCATGGTAGAGATTGTTGGCATGAGGATGACATTTTGAGGAGTCCATCCACTCTTCTTTATTCAAGGTCTAACAGGAGAAGAGATGTAGGATGTATCTATGCACGGTTAGACAGATTTTATGTGGATGATTGGGTGCTTGACAGAGGTGGACATACTTTGATTGCTACAGGCACACCTCCAAATCGGATCATTGCCCAGTGGTTTTATGTATTAGAGATGCGAATTGCCATGGATCAGCACCCCATGTACGCATCCGTGATCATTTGTTTTCAGATGCAGAACTATCGCGTCGAATGCTTGATATTTGGAGATCTCATGACTTCTTACAGGCCTCTCAAAGCCTGGCCTCTACTCTTTGTGATATTAGTGACTTTTATCACACATGTGCCCTGTCTAAGAGGCAAGAGGCCTTGGACTTAGAAAGGCCTATTAGACGTAGATTGGCTGCTTGCAGAAAGAGCACGAGAAACATCCCATGCTCAATGGGTTGCAGATTCTTTATGTACTCTTAGAGCGGAACTTCATCACTCTCTTGAGCAGCGCGCGGAGTATCGTTTCCATGCCCAGGAATCCTTTTGGACACAGATGGGTGGCAGATGTAACAAGCATTTCTTTGCTTCTCACGGCCCATCTCATGCCAGAGATAGTGTCAGGCAGTTGCAGGATTCACATGGCACTCTTCACTCAGATCCTCTCATGGTTAGACAGATTGCCACCGATTTCTATTGCCAGCTTCTTAGTGCTGAGCCGCATTCTGATCTGAGACACAGGGCACAGAGGAAGGTTTGGAATGCATTGCCACATTTGATCACCGAGGAGATGTGTGCCGCTCTGGATGCCCCTTTTTCTATGGCCAGTGGAGACCTATCACCTTACTTGGGACTACCTATAAGATTCTTGCTAAGGCAGTGAGCATCAGATTGCAGCCAATTTTGCAGGATGTTATTCATGACACCCAGAATGGATTCTTACATGGCAGGAGCATCTTTGATAACATTTTCTCGTTTTGGGAGGCCGTCGAATGGGCTAAAGCGAGCAATGAGCCCTTAGCCATTCTGCTCTTGGATTATGATAGAGTGGATTGGGACTTTCTTGAGGGTACTCTTAGTAATATGGGCTTCTCTCAGAGATGGATCAAGGGAGTTTCATGCATGTATCGCGATGAGAGTTCTTGCTTGCGGTGATAGAGGAGAGCGGTTTCAGATTTCTCATCAGTACGACAGGGCTGCCCATTAGCCCCTTTATTCTATATCATAGTTGCAGAGGCCATGAGCATCTTTCTCCGCTGCACTGCTGGTATTTCAGGATTGAGGTTGCCTCTTCGTAGTCATGAGGAGTTGGTTGACTCTGAGTTAGCTAATGACACAGCCCTGTTTTTTGAGGCTTCACATATATGCTTATGTTTCTTCCGGGTAGCACTAAAGGAGTTCTGTTTGGTAGTAGGGGCACTCATTAATTGGCACAAATCTGTTGGTTTTTGGGTTAGTGATTTACCGAGAGTTGATTGGGGTGTAGAGCTTGGTTTTACTTGGATCAGGAGAGGATGTACTGCTAGATATTTGGGATGCCAAGTTGGGATTGATATTTCTCTTGCACAGCAGTTTGCTCCGGTACTTAGGAGTATCCCGAAGAAGCTCCTCCATTGGAGCTCCAGGAGATTAGATTTAGCCTCCAGAGCTTTGGTGGCTAATCAGGTTTTGCTTGCCTCAGCTTGGTTTATTGCCTCTTGTTGGTGCTTCTCTCGTGCGTGCATTCGCCAATTGCGGAGATTGATCCGAAATTTTCTTTGCTTGGGCTTGGATGGCACCTCAGACACTCGTGCTAGGGTAGCTTGGCTCATAGTTATTCAGCCCAAAAGAGAGGGAGGCTTGACTATTATCGATCCGGATGTTCAATGCAGGGCAAACTTGTGGTCAAAGGTTCCTACCAGGCACTGAGCCTTGGAAGGATTTTTTCTTGTCTCAGATTTCCAGATGTACACCCAGGGTCGGGAGAGACTGGATGCCCAACACACGTTTTTTGTTCACAGAGGTTGATATTAGGGCACCATCTTCCCCTCTTATTGCAGCCATGGAGAAGCATGAGATATTTTTTGCGACAAAGGCTTCGTAGGTCTTTGGACGAGGCTAACCGACAACCTATTATGTGGAATGAGTTCATTAGGGATGAGGCTGGTCGGCCACTTGGTGCATCTCGTTATATGCAATGGTCAGGATGGGAGAGATGCGCATACACAGTTCTTGCTTGGAAGACCTTTAAGAGTCTTTTGAAGGATCGGAGAGTTGCATCCACTCAGCATCTTAGGGGCTCTTGCATTCGTATTGATCCGATTGATGCAGCTATTCCGCATGAGTGGCTTTCTGGAACCTTTCACGAAGACTATCATCCGAGTTGGCTGGGAGTTTTTTCGAGGATAGGCATACCTCTGCAGGTCATTGCTCTTCCAGGCCAGGAGGATACAGATTTCCTCATGTATTCTATCATGGCTGGTGGGAGATTGAGGAGATGTAGTATGGAGGAGATCATACCAAACAGTAGGCTTAGTCTAGTGAGGATTGTTGGTCGCTCGGGAAAGCATTGGTTCATTGACCCTTCTCCTTAGATAGTGACTCATGGCTCTTGGTATTTGTGGCTATATGGTGGCAGTCCTATCAGATATCTTCAGTGGGATCCAGGAGAGTGGGAGTGGATTGATGCCTTTGATCCTTTGAAAAGCCATCCTTTTTTCAGTTTCACTGCTTGGAATGCCAAGCTTCTCCTCACTCGACAGATGCATAGGATACCTACTCTTAGGTCTCATTGGGAGAGCTATGATATTTCTCCATTGATACAGCGCAGATATTGGCATGGACTTTGGCACTCATACAGAAGGAGCCAGATCTCTCATTTCTTTTGGTTATTCTTACATGGTGGTCTCCCCACCAATCAGTGGAGATCGATTTTCGGTGGAGATCGATTTTCCTTGATGTGCGGCAGATTCTGAGTCCGTACAACATTGTCTATGGAGGTGCAGCATTGCACAACAGATTTGGGGTCCTGTAGCCCAACTTATGGGCAAATTGAGTGGCCGAGCCATGCATGTGACTTGGGGGATTGTTGCTTGGCTCTCCCAGTCTGGTCCACAACTTTTTTATGAGGGCAGTGGTACAGATTTTGTTTTTTACATTCGTAGAGGTATTGCCCAGCATGGTTTATTGCAGGATGTTCCTCACTCTGATCATACACCCCCTAGACAGAGGATTGATACCAGTTGGGAGATTATTGCCAGTATTACAGCATGGCAGATCTGGAGAGCTAGATGCACGGAGGCTATTGAGGGTGTCGAGATTTTTGGGTCTCAGTGCATTAGTACTATATGGGGTGATATCATCCACACTCTTATGGCTACTTGGGCTCGCATTCAGGGGCTCTCTCGTTTTGCGCAGGCAAAGCGTGTGATATTTATGCGGGAATGGGACCATGGCATGTTCTTTTCCTCTAGTACCACAGGTCTTACATGGCATCATGATGCTCCTCAGTGGTTGAAATCACCTTACATATTGGGATGATTCTATTCTCTTCCGGCTTATAGCTGTGATTGTTGTATGTTTTTCTCATACTTAATAGAAGTCTCTTTCTGAAAAAAAAAAAAAAAAGAATACGGTGGATTTTCTTGGCACTACTGTCCCCCATTGTGACCTTTTCCTGCGCCTCCAGATGCACCCTCCCTCTGATAGAGCGTCCAGTCGAGGAGGGATCCCCCCTTCCTTATCTTGTATGTATATTTGGACTGCTTTTTAGTAGTGTTGTATTCAGTAAACGAATGACTAGTTTTTTCTTTTAACTCATAGAAGGATCTTCCTTTGGAAGAAAAAAAAGAAAGACATGAGAAAGCAAAGATTGTCCCACTACTGAACTGATTACAACAGACAACACCTTTCTTGAGCTATCCGGAGATAGGAACTTAGATGGCATCTGGAAGACTGTGATGTAGGGTGGATACAGTCCTTCAAGAACGAGGAGAATAATGAATGACTCCTTATATGAATGAGGGAATATGGGCCTTATTTAGGTCTCGAGGGGTGATTCTGTCAGTATGAAGGAGAAAAGTGAGGTGTTTGCTGACTTTTGGAGATTTAAAGCCTTGGTTGAGAAGAAAAAAGACATGCAAATAAAATGCCCCAGATCATATGGTGGGAGAGAACATTTCTTCAATGAATATAATGATTTCTTGAGAAAGCAGGGAATCATGAGATAGTTTACATGTAGGTACACTCCACAACAAAATGGTGTTGTAGGAAGAAAAAAAAGGGACATTGTAGAAGTGGCACGTGCTTTGATGGTTGAAAAGAACATGCCACATTATTTTTAGGCAGAAGCAGTAGCAACTGCTTTGTACATTATGAATACGATACCCACTGCAGCTCTTCATGGTATGATGCGTGAATAGAAGTTTACAGGCGATGTGTCTCACTTGAAAGTGTTTGGGTGTATTACATATGTGTATGTTCTTGATGAAGTAAGAACAAAGTTGGATCCGAAAGCAGAGAAATGCATCTTTATTGGTTATGCTATGGAGCAGAAAGATTATATATGTTATAATACTACCACTCGTAAGCAGAGATGTTTTCTTTGACGAGATAAGTAGCGGGTATACACTAGTGGTGAAGGCAACAGGAGATGCCGATGTAAGAAGTACTGATGCTGCACCACATGTAGAGTAGTAATCACAGGTGCTTAGTGAACTCGGAAAGTCCTCTAGCAATGGATCCAATGTTAGTCCATGCTCATGCAGGTTGACAGATGTAGGTACACATGTATCATGCAAAGGTAGATCAACCTTTTGTGCCTGATTTGTCAATAGGTCACTCATATGTGGATATTGACTCTAACGGCTCTGAGCAGAGCCTTGATGAGGAGCTTGGCATTCCGTCTGTGGTTACTCTTGGTGTAAAGAGAACCATGGCTGTTTTGAGGACACTTGGCAGTGATCTAGGTGTACGCAGGTCTACGAGGGTTAGGCATTCTGTTGACAGGTTGAGATATGATGGATATACAACCCATCATTATGCTTACATGGTTAAAGCAATACAAGAGTTGGAGCCCACTTGTTTTGAGCAAGCACTTGGAAATAAGAAATGGGAAGATGCCATGAACGAGGAGATGGCAGCATTGGATGCAAATGCAACATGGAAGTTAGTGCCTTTGCCTAAGGAAAAGAAGGCAATTGGATGTAAGTGGGTGTATAAAGTCAAACATAATGCTAATGGTTCAGTGAGCAGGTATAACACAAGATTGGTTGCCAAGGGTTATGCACAGACTTATGGCATTGACTATGGGCAACCGTGAGAGTCGTCATTGCTATGGCTGTAGCAAAGAGCTGGTCTTTACATTAGATGGATGTAAAGAATGTCTTCTTGCATGTTGATTTGTAAGAAGAAGTATACATGATGCAGCCACCAGGTTATGAGAGTGATGTACATCTAGATTTTGTGAGCATGTTACGCAAAGCCTTGTTGGCTTGAATTAGGCACCCAGAGTATGGTCAAACAAGATCAGGGAGTATCTTGTTACCAGTGGATCTCAGATATCCAATGCAGATTTTGCACTTTATGTGAAAAAGACAGATAGAGGGATTATGCTAAGTCATCTATGTAGATGTCTTGATTATCAATGGTGATAGTGACGTTGACATACATGATGTTAGGAGGCTTTTGAAGCAGAAGTTTGAGATGAAGGATTTGGGTGAGCTGCGGTATTTCTTGGGCATAGAGGTGGTGAGATCATCTCATTGCATTTTGTTATTGCAGAGGCAGTATGGCTTGGACATGTTGCCCAAGTATAGTATGATAGGCTGTAAGCCTATTTTAGTGCCATTGGAGCAAAACACAGCTTTCCGCAAATACATATGAGCTTTTGGAGGACTCCACTACGTACAGGCGTATAGTGGGTAGCTTGATCTACATGACCATTACTAGGCTAGACTTGAGCTATCCTGTTGGACTTGTGAGTTAGTTTATGCAGGCTCCTAGGAAGGCACACTTGGATGCGGCTAGACGGATTCTCAGGTACATAAAGTCCATAGTTGATTATGGACTTTTTTTTCCTTTTTTTCCGAGAAAAAGATCCTTTAATTAGTTAAAAGAAAAACAGCCACAAAGGGCTAGATACAACCACGAAGGGCTAAATACAAACTCGTCTCATTCAAGGGGGGAATAAAATGATCTAAAGGAGGAGACGCTTCTCCTCCGACTGGCGGCTCTGTTGTGAGGAGAAGGCTATCTCATACAGGGGAAGGGAGGGATAACTACACATGTGGTTTGTAATGCCATGTAGGGTCACCGCCTCTATCTGTGAGGAAGAGACTAGGTCTCCAAAGTCTCAAGAAGGCTTCTCGCCGCTTCTGCATGCGGTCAGAACCTCCCTGTAACTTCCCCCACTGACCGTGGAGGGTGTGAATGATATCAAGACATATGCTCGTGATGGTCTCAGTCGACGGAGTGTGGGTACCCTCGATGGCCTCGCTGCATCTAGCACACCAAATGTGCCAGGCTGCTATGCTACTGCAAATCACCCATCTTTGGCATGAGCCTGGCCACCAGCCACCTGTAGGTGGGGCTGTGATTGGTACTGTTGCAATACGATTGTGGGAGACTTGAAGGGCTAGTCCTTCCTTGTCCTCCTCGTAGTCCTGACCACTTCAACCTTGGTGGCCTAAGCGAAAGTGCCCCAAGTGATGATCCGGGTCAATGCCTTGTCCATAGCGAAGATGCGGAGAATCCGCTGCCAAATGTGCTGAGCCTTCGGGCAATCCCAAAGGCAATGTCGCTGAAACTCCTGGGGGTGGCCGCACCGCGGGCAACAAGCTGCTGACCGATTTCCAACAGCTAGCCAAGTACTAACCGCCAAGCTCTCGTGTGCCATCAGTCAAAGAAAGAGAGTGATCTTCCTAGGCCGAAAACTGTCCCAAAGCCTCTTCTAGAAATTTGAAAGACAGTGCTGTGATAGGCCCTGAGCCTGCTAGTGTGTTGCTACTGATGGTATGCCATCTATTATGGACTTTTCTGTGAGACTGGTATAGAGATACAACTACATGGGTACATAGATGCTGATTGGGCTGGTAGTGTTGCAAAAAAGAGATTCACCAGTGGTTTTATGTTCTCATTTGGGGTGTTGTTGTGAGTTGGAGCAGTAAGAAGCAGCCAACAGTTGCCTTGGCAAGTACGAAGGGAGAGTACATGGGTGTTGCTATGGTAGCTTGTGAGGTAGCTTGGTTTTGAGAAGCTACTTGGTGATATGGGTAAGCCTGTGGATAGGGAAGTTGTCATTTATTGTGACAACATGAGTCGCATATAGTTGGCTAGTAACCCAGTATACCATGCTAGAACGAAGCACATTGAGGTGCACTATCACTTTGTGAGGGAGAAGGTTCTAGCAAGTGATGTAGATTCGGTATATGTCAGCAGAGAGGATCAGGTGGCTAACATATTCATGAAGGCATTGGGAACAGAGAAGCTCCACAGGTTTAGGAGCTTACTCGGAGTGCAGTGTGTGGAGTTGAGCTCGACGGGGAGTGTTGAGATATAGAGCTCATCTAGTGCTACGATGGACATTGATGATACGCCCGGGTGATAGCTTCCGCATTTATGCCATTGACATGGTTGGTGAGATTATGGTTGATATGCCGCCAGTGCATGTCAGGCTGTGTGACAACCACTTTAGAGTACTAGAGTTATGGCATAGTTATTGTGCCAGCTCATATAGTCGGGTTCACACTATGGACCAACTATTTATATGTTATTGTAGGAGAGTACTTTCCCTTTATGTATGTACTCTTATCTTTTAGTTATATTGTTGTAGACAAGAGAAGAAAATAGAAGAAAATTTAGCCATCCATCTCGTGTGTGTGTGTTTGCTTCCAAGGATCTCAAGCTCTCTCTCGCCCCCGCATTCTCTTTACACCTTCCTCCTCATAAGCCATGACAACCTTAGCGTTTGTGGCCCAAGCAATAGTGCCCCATGAAATGATATGGGTCGAGGTCTTGTTCATCGCGTGAGAATGGGAAGAATTCGTTGCCAAACGTGCTGAGCCTTTGGGCAATCCCAAAGACAATGTCTTTGAGATTCCTAAGGGTGGCTGCACCTCGAACAAGCTGCTAGTCGATCGCCAATGGCCAACCATGTGCCAACCGCCAAACTCCTGTGTGTCAGCAGGCAAAGAAAGTTGGTGATCTTTCGAGGCTGAAAACTATCCTAGAGCCTCTTCGAAAAACGTGAGAGAAACGACTGTGAGGGGCCCTGTGACTGCCAGTGTACCGTTGCTACCATGTTCCCTCAACCTCGGGCATCTGAACCCTGCAGCCTAGCTGCGCAGTGTGTGCAAAGAACGGGGTACCCAGTGTCTCCTCCCGGTTAGCAGGATCACGCCAAGTCCACTCCCCCGGGTCCCACTAAGGTGCATGAGGGGCCGACTCTCGCAAATCCATAACCGCCAGAGGCTCTCCTTGGCCACCTTGGCCTGTTGGGGGTCAATGTGCCACTCATGTGCCTGAAATTCGATCACCCTGACCCTCTGTAAGGTGCAGCCACTGAAATCATCTAGAGGGGGCTCAGATTTCTCTATTCTGCCATGGGGTCCAATAGAAAACGTGAGCAAAGCATAGCTCTCATCCGCTCCATGGACTGCCAAGAGAATATCATGCCTAGTAAACACGCCCAGCCATAGCGGGGGGGGGGGGGGGGGGGGGTTTCGATCTGGGATTGAGGTCAGCCACTTCTAGGGAATAGCACAATCGATGTCGAGGTTGAGTCTATCTCTACCTTGGATCCCAGCCAGGCCTCTCTCCTGAGCTTCCAAGGGAAGCTGTCTAAATGCAAGACGATCTCCAAGGGAACTGGCAGCTCCTATGCTCAACGCTCCCCATGATACATGAGGTCGGGCCCCCAACATGTGGCCACTAGGTAAACGGATCAGGGGGTTCCAGATGAGGGGCTGCAAAAGATGCTTCTTTGAGGCTACCAGAGCTAATTGCTGAAGGTCGGCCTAAGGTGATCCAAAGCTCGGAGTAGGCTGGCTCTGAATGGCGGGGTCAATGATGCCTAGGCCCTCTGCGGTTGAATGATCACTCTCCAGGCCACCTTGGCCCGGGCGAGCCTCCCATCACTGTCGGCCCCGGGTTTTTCCGTCGGATCCTCCTTGAGATCACAGATGGCACCCCGGCAGTGCAGCAGGTTCAGGAGGCCCAGGGAGTTCAGACTACTTTCATCGTGGATTTTTGGCAAAGACTCTAGAGAAGATTCTGTTGCTGGAAGATCTCCTTCTTTCTCTAGCTCATAGCCCATTGGAGGTTAGCTGTGGGCACCTGGCTAGCGATCAGTAACAGACCTTGCTGCTGCGGCAGCCCTGAGGAGAGCCAGAGACATTGCCTACAGGATTGCCCCCAGCCACAACAGGTATGGTACTGCATCCTCTGCCTGTTTCTCTACGAAACACTGCCCGCACCATCACATGGGGGGGTATAGCTTGGGTTACAGAGGCGGGCGAGCCCTACCTTATGAGGATGATGGATGAGGCCTGGCATTGAATCTCACATGCGCATCTCTGTGAAACGACTGTAGTGGCGGTTCTGATATGGCCCTGAACTACACAGCCACACACTAGCTCGTGATGGGAGATCATCAATAGCATATCAGGTTTGCACAGTTGCCGTGCCTGGTGTAGTGAGGCCATTAACGGCTTGATTACAAAAATCAAACACCAACACCAACACCCCCCCACGCCCCACCCGAGCTGAGGTCATCCGTTCCATTTGTGTGGACGTCGTACACACCCTTCAGGGCCATTTTGAGCACTTGACCGGTGATTGGAGCGGATTCAAGAGCAGCAGCGTGAAGCTTCCTTCTGTGCCTGGACCCCTGGACCCTTCCTATCCAGGGAACATGGTGGAGTTTCTTGGCACTACAGGCCGCCATTGTGGCTTTTTCCTCCCCCTCCAGATGCAGCCTCCCTCCGACCGATAGAGCGGTGAGTCGAGGAGGGATCTCCCCTTATCTTGTATGTATATTTGGACTACAGGCCCCCATTGTGACTTTTTCCTCCGCCTCCAGATGCAGCCTCCCTCTGATAGAGCGGCCAGTCGAGGAGGGATCCCCCCTTATCTTGTATGTATATTTGGACTTCTTTTTAGCAGTGTTGTATTCAGTCAGCAAATGGCTAGTTTTTTCTTTAGAACTAATAGAATGATCTTCCTTTGGAAGAAAAAAAAGAAAGACATGAGAAAGCAAAGCCAGTCCCACGACTGAACTGATTACAACAGACAGCACCTTTCTTGAGCTATGTATTCTGGAGATAGGAACTTAGATGGCGTCTGGAAGATAATATTGGGGGTGGATACAGTCCTTAAAGAAAGAGGAGAATAATGAATTGAATCCATATAGGAATGAGAGAATATGGGCCTTATTTAGGTCTTGCGGGGTGATCCTATCGGTATGTTGACCAACCTACAGAATGCAGGGTTGTTCCATATGACTGGCTTTGACTGCTAATATTTCTCATTGGAAATTGTCTGGACCACCCATTGGTATGTTTGCCAACCTACAGAATGCGGGGTTGGTCCATATGACTGGCTTGGACTGCTAATATTTCTCATAAGGGATTGTCCGGACCCCCAAACGAGCTGTGCAGTCCCCTAACAGAGTGTTTGGGCTGAAGTCGTGAACACACCCCAGTGTGAAATACTGGTGCAACAATATATTCTACCTATCAGACTGTCACAAAGATGTCTCAACCATCCTCGTCACACAGGACTCTGTTCGGTGTCAACCAACATGCCAAGAGCCCGATTTCTCAAACTTGGGTCTTCTCATAAAGGGGACCTTATGAACCAGAGTCAGTCGGGATGCGAGTACAATAGATTTTGAGGATGGAACATTAATTTCTAAAACAATAATCACTGGTTAAAAACTAAAGGAACCCTTGTCAGTGGGTGTGTGGCCTAGTGGTGAAGGCATTTATCTTTTGGGCTATGGACATAGGTCCGAACCTTGGTAACTACACCTGCTAGTGGATGTGAACGGTGTGTTTTACTAAACACTACATATAATGTTGCAAAAAAAGAGAAAAAAACTTCAATAATCCTTACATAAGGGTTTAATCGAGCTTGGAGAATTTATCCATAGGGCATGCGTTAAGCTAGATGAGATGTCTAGATGTTTTAAGTAAGGCCTGTATGGAACTAAGATCTTTGAACTTGTTTGTTTTGATAGTGTGTGTGTGTGCCCATGCACATTGCACATGCTTGCCATGTGTGCACGTGTGTGTGTATGATGCTAGTTAAAATATGCACAAGGTTAGACCATAATTATCAAGTGTCAAGGGGAGTGTTTGTTTGATTAAATCCATGATTTGGTACTGATAGTTTTTTTTGGCCCTACAGTGGATGGTGTCTTTGAATCACGGTTCAGATTTTTTGGATTTTTTTCCAATATTGGCGAGTGACAAACCACTCATGATTGGCTTTGAAACAAACTAATTTGACTGGTTTTATTTTCTCTAAGTATTTCTTCAAATTTTCTTGATTGTTTTTCTAGATTCTCTGAACTGAATATAGCTTAAGCCTTAGCTTGGTGTGGTTTGATGTGGATGTGACAGAAAGATATGAGTGTGGGCCCAGAAGCTCTCGAAGTTCCAAATCCGCGGTTTATGGTTGACGACAATGTTGCAGCGATCGAGGCTCGTCACAAGCTGCTAGTATGCCTACATTTTTGTGATTTAGTTATTTATGAATTGCACAAGTTTCCTTTCAATTATAACATAATGTAAAAGGAATCATATTAATGCCTGAGTTTGTAAAATTTACCCTGTGGTCCAGCCCTCAATCCACACTAAAAGATGAGGCCTCAAGAACAGATGCCAACACTTAAGTTCTAAAAATAATGAGCTAGAGGCCCCTTTTATTATAGTTTTTGAGTTCAGACTGTGCCTCCATTTAAAAGAGCTAAAAAGGTTACATTCTTAAATTTTTTAAGAGATTAATAACATGTAGGTGCTCTCCCAAAAAAAAAGGAGAATTATAAATTGATGAAATTAAGGCATGGTAAGAACTTGGACTGGGATTATTAAGGGTGATTTTCTAGTGGGTGACCTGTGGCCATAATTGCATTCAGTACTTTTGACCCACTAGAGATCAAATCACAATATACAATGGTATAGTTGAGCATGCCATATATGCATCCATTCATACATGTATAAGTGTGAATAGGGTGTGATAAAAGCGAACACAGAAGTGACGTGAACCTGCGCTGCTGCCCCCGCCTCCCCTCTGTTGCCTCCACCTGCTCCTTTGCTGCTCCCGCCTGCGTCTGCTGCCTCGCCTGCCCTTCTGCAACCCCCCTCCTGTCCCTCTGCAGCCTTCGCTAGCCTTTCCTCAATCCCCGCCTGCCCTTTGCTAGCCTTTCAGTCCCCGCCTGCCCTTCAGCTGCCCCTGCCAGCCCCTCTGCTGCCCCTCACCTGCCTTTGCCTGCCCCTTTTGCTACCCCCGCCAGCCCCTTTTGCTGCCCCGCCTTCCCCTTTGCTGCCCGCACCCTGCCTTCTTCAGTCCCCACCTGCCCCTCTGCTGCCCCCACCTGCCCCTTTGCCCTTGCTTCCCCAGCTGCTCCCCGCCTTTGCCCCCCTTCCTCTGCTTCCGTTTTCCCAGCAGCTATTTTATCTGGATTCAAGTCGGCCGCCCACTTTTCTTGATTGGTCTTATGGCTTTTTCTGCCGCAGCCAATCTCTCATCACCCCCACTGGCCGGGAGAATCATCAATTTTTCACAAGACGAGCTCACCTCTCTTCAGCACGACATTGACGTGAGGTCCAGACTACCCTTGTTGCAAGGGTTTATGGTTCCCACCCCTCTCGCAGGCCCGTGAATGGCTTCTACCAGCTCTCCCTTTGGAGCTGATTGTGCACTTTCAGGATACTTGTTTACTTGGTCGAGGCTTCTTCCAGGTGGACTTTCATTCTTCAAAAGCTACTTCTCAGGCTTTGGCTAGCAGCCCCTTTCCTCTTGGTCCTAGGAAGATTTTCTTCTTTCAGTACCAGGTGGGCTTTGATCCAGTGGTGGAGGATCCGCGCCTTACCCCGATTTCACTACGGTTCCCTACTCTTCCTCAGTCCTATTGGAAGCTTTTGGCTTCCATAGGGGCATCCTTTGGCCAGGTTCTAGAGGTACCAATCCTCCGGAGCTCTCCCGCCTCAGCTTCCGCGGCCGTTACCCCCACTCTTGATGGTGTACCCCGGGTCCTCGTGCTTGTTTCTGATCGATCGATTACTAATCATCATATTATGCTTCAGAGACCTGACGGATCTCATTTCCACCAGAGGATGGAGATTGCAGGCAAACATGACCAGTGTCGGATCTGTCGTCGAGTTGCTAGAGATTGTCCCAGATCGAGGGGCCATGCTAGTAGGCGGCGTGGTCTTGCCCATCAGAGGCCTTCTGCAGATGCCGAGACTCCAGCTGCTCCTTTGCCACAGTAGACCACACAGCGCTGGGTTGTGGTTAGGGATGGCAGGCACCCTCGGACCCCCGTACCTGCCCCTTCACCCACACCCCTTGTGGAGCACCCTAACCCCTATGCAGCTCTTGCCACACGGGATGTTGATCCTTTTTTGGAGGATGAGGCCTTGCAGGCACATGATCTGGATCCCTCACAGGAGGATGCTGCATTACAGTTTTACAGGATGATTGTACCCTTGAGGATGATGGTATTTCACGAGATGGAGGCATGGATTCTTGCTGGGCCCCAACCAGTTGGCCAATGCAACATGCGTCCTAGTCATGTTCTGCTTCCTTGGCTTGCCAAAAGAATACCTTGATCTTCTCCCTGTGATTGGATGTACCCTTGGGGTTAGGTGCTTGAGATGGAGGCATGGATTCTTGCTGGGCTCCAACCAGTTGGCCAATGCAACATGCGTCCTGGTCATGTTTTGCTTCCTTGGCTTGCCAAAAGAATACCTTGATCTTGTCCCCGTGATTGGATGTACCCTTGGGGTTAGGTGCTTGAGATCCCCCGCACTTGGCCGTAACCATAGCCAGTGCAGCAGGCCTCACGACCTTGGATGTGCTGATCCACTCCTCGGAGGACTTACGTGGTTATTCTCGATCCCCTACTTGGATGGTTGACTCTTTTGGAAGGGGATTGAATTTTCAAGTCTCCCCAGGCAGTGTTGTCTGTGTCGAAAGATGGGACACCTAGGGCATTCCTACCTGTGTGGCACAGGTGGTGCCCCTAAGTGGCCAGCTGGTCATCATCATGTCTACCGGCTCCATGAAACGGTGGACTGAACTAGCTTGTTGCCTCCTCTTCGGGTCAGGCACGGCTGGAGGCCGGCGGGGGGGGGGGGGGGGGGGGGGGGGGGGTTCTTGTGAAGTCGGGGCAGAGGGAGCTGCAGGGGGCATGATGGGGGGACGAGGGCTGAGGAGGGGCTCAGGGGACGAAGGGTCCACTTGCAAGGGAGGGGTGGGCCAAGGGCTGCAAGGTCTGGCTTGCCGAAAGCTCTGAAAGGTCAGAGGGCGTCGCGGGAATCTTGACTATTGGAGTGGGATCGTGACGAGGCAACGGTCTTCAGAATGGGTGGGCTGGTGGTGGGTTTCTGGAGGGTACTGGGTGGAGCCCATCAACGAGAGGACCCCTGAATACAAGCCCAAGTAGCCATGAGAGTATGGATGATGGCGCCCCATATAGTACTAATGCACTGAGACCCAAAAAACTAGACACCCTCAATAGCCTCCATGCATCTACCTCTCTAGATCTACCATGCTGTAATACTGGCAATAATCTCCCAACTAGTGTCAATCCTCTGTTGGACGGGTGTATAATCAGATTGAGGGACATCCTGAAATAAACCATGCTGGGCCATACCTCTGTGAATGAAAATAGCAGAGTCTGTACCACTGCCCTCTTAAAAAAGCTATGGATTGGATTGGGAGAGCCAAGAACTGCCCCCCACGTCATGTGCATGGCGCGGCCACTCAATTTGCCCATAAGTTGGACTTAAAAACCCAAATCTGCTGTGCAATGCTGCATCCCCATAAACAATGTTGTACTGTCTCTGAATCTGCCGCACATCTAGGGCAGGTAGGTGCTACACCGAAAACCGATCCCCACTGATTGGTGGAGAGACCACCATGTAAAAATAACCAAACGAAATGAGAGATCTGGCTCCTTTTGTGTGAAGGCAAAAGCCTATGTCAATATCTGTTGGGTGTTGGACTCACACACTCACACACACAAACCTGCACATTAGGGTTAAGTGCAGGGTAGAGAAGCTCACACACAGAAATGAGAGAGAGAGAGAGGGCGAGAGCCAAAAGTGTGGTATCCACAAAATGCAAGTCAACCCTTGCATGTGTGCCACATCCATATAATATAGAAGTACAAAATATTATATGTTAGAGTGTCCTTTCACACTTGATGTCCAAGGGGAAAAACCACATGGGAAAAAGTGCCCTTGGTTAAGCCCTGTTCACACATAGCACTACCATAAGTGAGCATATGCCTACAAATATGTTGGGTGTTGGACTCACACACTCACACACACAAACCTGCACATTAGGGTTAGGTGCAGGGTAGAGAAGCTCACACACAGAAATGAGAGAGAGAGAGAGGGAGAGAGCCAAAAGTGTGGTATCCACAAAATGCAAGTCAACCCTTGCATGTGTGCCACATCCATATAATATAGAAGTACAAAATATTATATGTTATAAGTGTCCTTTCACACTTGATGTCTAAGGGGAAAAACCACATGGGAAAAAGTGCCCTTGGTTAAGTCCTGTTCACACATAGCACTACCATAAGTGAGCATATGCCTACAAATCCCCCCTGTAGTGGAAGTGTGAACCTGTACAAGGTAGCAGATCACTCTCTGTATGAGAGTAAGCCCAAAGCTTTGCGGAAAGCTTCAAACTTTTCTCGAGGTAAAGCCTTTGTGAATAGATTTGCAACATTATCCTATGTAGGGCAATAAGATAAATTGATCTCCCCTGCATGTAGCCTCTCTCTGACATAGTGATAATGAATCTCTATGTGCTTGGTACGTGCATGAAATACTGGATTTCGTGCCACGGCCATAGCACTCTGGCTATCAGTGAGAATGGTGGTGGGTGTCTGCTGACACTCACGAAGATCAGCCAATAATCTCCTCAACCATACACAATCTACTGTAGCTGTAAAGACTGCCCTGTACTCAGCCTCACAAGTAGATATAGCAACAGTGGGTTGCTTTTTACTCAACCAAGATATGCATGAACTGCCAAGAAAAAAACAATTCCCACTGGTGGATTGCCTGGTATCATAATCACCAGCCCAATCTGAATCACTGTATGCATAAAGCTGCAAGCTACCCCCCCTGGGATAGAACAAACCAAGATCCAGGGTACCCTTAAGATAACGAAAGATGCGTTTGACTGCTTGCCAATGATTTGTGCCTGGGCTGTGCATGAATTTGCTCAAGAAAGACACCCCAAAAGATATGTCTGGCCTCGTGTTACACAAGTAAATGAGGCATGCCACTGCCTGGCTGTAAATGCCGGCCTCAAAAGGCTCTCCAATATCATGCATAGTAAGCCGTACACGTGGTTCTACCGGAGTAGAAATGGGCTTACATTCATCCATGTGAAACCTTTTTAGCAAACTTTTTATGTACTTAGTTTGCTGCATAACAATGCCATCATCTGTATGCATAAACTGTATGCCGAGATAGTAGTGTTAAGGCCCCAAATCTGACATATCGAATTCAGCTTTCAAATCAGCTTTGAAATCTGAAATTTGTGCTTTGCTTGTACCTGTAATGAGCATGTCATCTACATACAAGATGACTATGAGAATATCGGCTTTGGTTTTCTTCACATACAATGTGCTTTCAGCTGGACTATTCTCATAACCTTGGCTGGTTAGATGAGCATGTATCTTATCATACCAAGCTCTTGGAGCTTGCTTTAATCCATACAATGCTTTGTGCAACCTGCATACTTTATGTTCCTCACCAGGAACTACAAAACCAATGGGCTGATTTACATATACTTCCTCTTGTAAATCCCCATTTAAGAATGCAGTTTTGATATCCAATTGATGCACTTTCCATCCTTTATGGGCAGCCAATGTAATCACAGATCTTATTGTGGTCATTCTCGAAGTAGGAGCAAAAGTCTCTTCATATTCTATTCCCTTTTTTTGGGAGTAGCCTTTAGCCACAAGTCTTGCTTTGTACCTGTCAATAGTACCATCAGACTTTCTTTTGACTTTGTACACCCACTTTGTTCCAATTACATGCTTGCCTTTAGGCAATTCCACAAGATCCCATGTATTATTCTTCATGATAGAAGAAATTTCAGCTTGCATAGCTTGCAACCAACCAATGCTCATTCTCATGTGCTTCTTCATAAGAAGAAGGCTCTTCTAAATCAAAGAGACCACCCATTGCGAATGCAGACTCCCCACTATGTACATTCAAAACATGGCTGGAACTAGCCCTTGTTCTACCTATGAGTGGAGCTGCAAGTTTGCTTTCTTGCAAAGTTTTCAGCAACCATCTTGGCACTGACTTGGCTGTGTCTATGGCTGTTTGCTCTTCCCTGACAAGATTTTCCACTTCTTCCACAGAAGGGGGCTGAATGGCTGGCTGTTCCACATGTTCTACATGAGGATTTTCTTGTGTAGGGGCTGGCTAATTTGAATCTCCCCTAATTGCAATGGGTAAAAGTCCATCAAACATGTCCCGTAAGCCTGTATCATTGCTTTTATACAAGCTGTACATGGGCTGTTCTGAATTTTCAGCAAATACCACATCTCTACTGACAAAAATCCTTCGTGTAGTTGGATTATAAAGACGGTATCCTTTGCTCTCATTGCTGTAGCCCACAAAAATGCATTTAATTGCTTTGTCATCTAGCTTTGTTCGGAGTTGTTCTGGCACATGTGCATATGCCAAACACCCAAATGTACGCATATAATCCACTGTTGGCTTTCGGCTATACCAAGCCTCAAATGGTGTTATGGTTTTCAAAGCTTTTGTTGGACACCTGTTCAACACTTGAGCTGCACACATTATAGCTTCCATCCAAAATTTGTGAGGCAACTTTTGTGCTTTCACCATGCATCTTGCCATCTCCATGAGAGATCTATTTTTCCTTTCAGCTACACCATTTTGCTGCGGTGTATAAGGCACAGTACATCGGTGTTTGATGCTCTTTTGAAGCATATAATCCTTGAATGCATTTGACATGTATTCTCCACCTCTATCTGAGCGGAGTGTTTGGACTTTATATCCACACATATTTTCAGCCATTGCTACAAAGTGTCGAAAGCATGTAAACACATCTGCTTTCGCTTTCAAAGGGTAAGCCCAAGCAAACCTGGAGTAGTCATCAATGAATGTGACAAAGTAAAGATGCCCCCCTATGGATGGTGTCCGCATTGGACCACATACATCACTATGTATGAGCTGTAATTTACTTTCAGCTCTAACAGCTCCATCTTTGGGGAATGGTTTCTGTTGCATCTTTCCCAAAATACACCCCTCACATACATGTCTTGGTGGAGACTCAAGAGGCGGCATATTATCAACCATATGATGCTTCTGCAAAAGCATCAAACTCTGAAAATTAACGAGCATGCCATAGCTCTGCATCATGCATAGCAGGAGTGTGGGCAGCCACTGTATTTGCATCATAAGTGCGCTTGTCATAGCTGTCCAGCTTATACAAGCCTTTGTATCGTGTTCCAGAAGTGACTATTTCATAACTCTTTGATGGGTCTTTTACCAAACACTTCCCGTCTTCGAATTCAACCTTTAAACCTTGGTCGTTTATGGCTGAGACGGAGAGCAGATTTTTCTTTATCCCTGGAACATACAATACATTTTTCATACATATATTGGCACCATTGGCTGCAATAAGTATGACATTACCAATTCCCTTTACTGGATATGTGGTATGATCTGCACATGATACAGTGCGGCCTTTTGAAGCATAAACCAAGTGGTGAAATACATCTTTGCATGAAGTGATGTGGCTCGAAGCACCACTATCAAAATACCATGATGCATTCTGTCTGTCAGATGCAATGCAAGACATATCCGTGTCTGAAGCACTTGGTGTGTCACTAGTGCATGTGACCAAAAAAGTGTACTCTTCCTGGATTACATTAGCTGATTGTTGTGCTTTGTCATCAGAAGAGTCTGCTACTGCATTGCCTGCTTCTTTCTTTTTCTCTTTTGCAATCCGCTTCCTACATTCACTAATGTAGTGTCCAGGCTTATGGCAGTAGTGACATTTGCCCTTCTTTTTGGGCTTGTTTGCATCCCCTTTGTCAGACTTTTCACCACTAGAAAAGGGCTGTCCATGACCAGCCTTGCTAGACTGTTGTCCCCCATGCCTAAAGCTCTTTGCTTTACCCTTATCCTTGGCTGTAAATGCCTTTTCTCCACCACGGTTGCTCGATAAGTTTGCTCTTGTTTGCTCTTCCTGCAAGAGTAAACCCACGAGCTCTTCAAAAGTGACGGGATCACCACCTCCTCTCATTGAGAGGTTGAGAGAGGTGTGAAAGCCCAAGTAGGAAGGCGGTAAAGAATGAAGAGTGTTGGTGACCATCTATCTGTCTGGGATAACCTCATCAATGTTGAGCAATTGTTCCTGCAAATCTTTCACTTTGGTGAGATGATCTGCCATAGAGTCACCCTCATCCATAGAAAGAAGATCCAATTGCCTCTTCAAGTAGGCAACTCTTGCCTCGTTGCGTACCTGATACATTGCTTCCAATGTGTCCCATGCAAGCTTCGATGTCTTGCACAAACGAATGTGCGGAATAATAGTCCTTTTCACTGAAAGGGCTATCAATGACATGGCCTGTGCATCTCTAGAGTCCCATCTCTTCTGCTCTTATGTGGGAGCAGGATCTACATCAGGAGCTCTTTGAGCACCTCCCCTTTGAGGCGTGGCTGGCTGTATGGTCAGTGGGCGTGTGTCATCACCACACACGATGCCCCAAAGCCCTTTGGCTACCAGCAAATTACGGATCATGAAACTCCAGGGGGAGTAGTTAGATCCATCCAGCTTGTCCTCCTGGGTGAGCACACCAAATACATCTGTAGCATTCTGTGCCATGTCAACAAAATATATCTGCAAGCAAACCAAGCACCAATGTGCACTGCCAGGCAACCAAATGTCCTGTGCAAATGTATGCCTGCAAATCAAAGCAAGTGTAAACCTGCACCAAATTGTCCAATTACACCCAATGTGTATACATACGCAACAAATCGCAGCTGTAATGCCCAATTACATGCTCCAATCTGAAAATCCCCAATTTTTATGCACTCCAATCGCTTCAATGTGCATCTAATTGGCCAATTTTCAGAAAAGCCCCAAATTTCTGCAAATGTAAGAGGTTCAATTTGCCAATTTTGACCTCAATTTTGAAAACCCCCAAATTGCAGGCAAAGCAAAATGCCCAATTTTTTCAATTTGTCCTGAAATTGGTAAATTCCCCAAATTGGACCTGCAATTTTCCTGTGAATTTGACTTGCACAGAAGTGTGTCCGCTAAATCTGCATATGACCTGCACTGTAATGGCTGCAAAATATTGTATTTGTATTTGACCCAAAATGTGCACAGAGAAATACCTTCCTGCAAGGGTAGCAGGCTTGGAGCAGATAGTTGAATAGAGGGAGCCAGTAGGCTGGCCAAGTCGTTGCAGCTGAAGAATCAACGTTGAGGAACACAAGGAGCTGCAGGCTGGTGTGTGTAGCCGGATGGAGGCGTGAAGAGAGTGTCGAGGAGCTGTCGCGGCCGGCAGGCCTCGGGCGCTCAGGTCGGAGGGTTGGAGGGAGTCAGCAGGCTGTCGGGCCAGTCGTATGCAGGCCCAGGTGCATGTGCCGGGCCCCAGCCAGAGGCGGGCGAACAGTAGACACAAGCGAGCACGGCGCTGGCAAGTTGAACAGTCGGGAGCCGGCAAGGGAAGGTGCTGGACCCGCTGGCGGCGAACGAATGCGACGAGGCACTTCAGATGCAGGCTCCCGGCGCGCTGGTGTCGGGCAGGACCCGTTGGCGGCGAAGCAAGCGGAGGCGGGAGTCGTGGGCCGGCACGGAGGGCCTGGAACGGGCGACGGCGGCCAGACGGCAGTCGCGAGCAGACGGCCGGAACGGAGGGGACGGACTGAGCAGCGACGAGCGACGGCAGGTTCGAGACGGAGCGGAACGGTCGTCGCGTGGACGGAATGTTGGAGTAGCGTCGGAACGGAACGGTGCTGACGTCGACAGGTCTAGGCAGCCGGCTGTGGGCGCTGATGGAGTTGCGGCGGCTGTAGATGGCGGTGCCGCCCGCGAGCTGGGCGGCGGCGGTGGGCTCCCCACTAGTGCCGCCCGTGCCTGGTGGTGGAGCAGCGACGGAACCGGCGGACGGAAACCACGGACGGACGGACGTCGACGGAAAAACACAGCGTCGACGGAATTTCAGTTTTTTCTGGAGATTCTGCACAGGCACTGCTCCAGGGCAAGGTCCCAGCTCTGATACCAAATGTTGGGTGTTGGACTCACACACTCACACACACAAACCTGCACATTAGGGTTAGGTGCAGGGTAGAGAAGCTCACACATAGAAATGAGAGAGAGAGAGAGAGGGAGAGAGCCAAAAGTGTGGTATCCACAAAATGCTAGTCAACCCTTGCATGTGTGCCACATCCATATAATATAGAAGTACAAAATATTATATGTTAAGAGTGTCCTTTCACACTTGATGTCCAAGGGGAAAAACCACATGGGAAAAAGTGCCCTTGGTTAAGCCCTGTTCACACATAGCACTACCATAAGTGAGCATATGCCTACAATATCTACACTGTATCACTGGAGAGATATCATAACTCTCCCAATGAGGCTTGAGAGTAGGGATCCTATGCATCTGTCGAGTGAGGAGAAGCCTAGCATTCGGGACTGTGAAACTTAAAAAGGGAAGGCTTTTCAATGGATCGAAAGCATCAATCCACTCCCACTCTCTTGGATTTCATTGAAGATATCTGATAGGACTACCACCATACATCCACAAACCCCAAGAGCCATGAGTGACCATATGAGGAGAAGGGTCAATGAACCAATGCTTCCCCGAATGACCAACAATCCTCATTGGACTAAGCCTAGTATCTGGGATGATCCCCATCCTCAATCTCCCTCCAGGCATGATAGAGTAGATGATGCAATCTGAATCCTCCTGGTCTGGGAGAGCAACGACCTGTAGAGTTATGCCTATCCTCAAAAAGACTCCCAGCCAACTCAGATGATAGTCTCCATGAAAGGTCCGAGAGAGCCAATCATGCGGAATACCTGCATCAGTCTGATCAGTATGTATGTGAGAGCCCCTAAGATGTTGAATGGATGCAGCTCTCCGATCCTCCGAAAGCTCTTAAAGGTCTTCCAAGCAAAAACTGTGTATGCACATCTCTCCCATCCTGACCACTGCATTTAATCAGATGCACCAAGTGGCCGACCGGCCTCAGGGAAAACCTGATGAACTCATTCCACATAATAGGTTGTCTGTGAGCCACATCCAAAGACCTAGGAAGCCTTTGTCATTAAAATGGTCTCATGCTTCTCCATGCTCTGACAATGGTTGCCATAAGAGGGGAAGATGGTGCCCTAATATCAGCCTTTGTGAACAGAAACAGTGTGCTGGGCAGCCAGTCTCTCCCAACACGGGGTGTGCATCCAGAAATTTGAGACAAGAAAAAATCCTTCCAAGGCTCAGTGCGTGGTAGGAAACCTCTAACCACAAGTTTGCAGAGCAATGCCCTGCACTGAATATCCGGATCAATAATATTCAGTCCCCCCCTCTTGTTTGGGCTGAATAACTATGAGCCAAGCTACCCTGGCACGAGTGTCGTGGTGCCATCAAAACCCGACCAAAGAAAATTGCGGATCAATCTTCGCAGCTAACAATGCACGCACGAGAGAAGCACCAACAAGAGGCAATAAACCAAGCTGAGGCAAGTAATACTTGATTAGCCACCAAAGCACTAGAGGCTAAATCTAATCTCCTGGAGCTCTAATGAAGAAGCGTCTTCCGAATGCTTCTAAGTAACGGAGCAAACTGCTCTGCAGGAGTAATATCAACCCCAACTTGCCATCCCAAATATCTAGCTGTGCATTCTCTATTGATCCAAGTAAAACCAAGCTGTGCACCCCAAAACTGGTGGAAGAGACCGCTGAGCTCCCCGAACCTTGGCCTGCACCCCTCCGCCTCTGTGCCTGTTTCGCCCCCATCCTTCCTCCGCCTCCCATCCTGCCTCTACCCGCCCTTTTTCCTCCCGCTGTTGTCTCCTGTTTGCGCTGATTCGCCTCCCCTCCTTCCTCCGCCTCATCCCTCTGCGCAGCCCTTGTTGTGCTGCCCTTCCCCCGCCCAACTTTGCCTGTGTGTCCAGCTATCTTCCCCTCCCCCTTGCTTCCCTTTCCTTTTTGCTTTTCCCTTTTCCACCCTCCCTTCCTTTCCTCCGCCTCCTTACCTGCCACTTTCCCTTGGTTCGGATTGCTCGTCATCCGGGTTACGGTTGTCCTTTTTCTTCGATTAGCATCATGGCTAATCATTCTCCCTCGGCCGGGCGAACCATTGTTTTTTCCGAAGCCGAGCTCGTGGTCCTCTTCGCCGAAATCGAGAAAGACTCCAAAACGACCCTCATTGCCAGAATCTTTGGATCTCACCCTTCTCGTCTCCAGGCTCAGGATTGGGTCAAGGCAGCTCTGCCTTCCGGCCTCGCTCCACACTTTCGAGATGTCAAGTTGCTTGGAAGAGGTTTCTTCCAAGTGGATTTTGATTCTGAGGACGCAGCGTCAAAGGTTTTGAAGGTCAGCCCTTTGCCATTGGGCCCGAGGAAGGTTTTTTTTCTTCCCTACTCCAGCTATTTCGACCCTGTTCAGGAAGACCGGAACCGTTTCCTGATTACTCTCAGATTCCCAGGTCTTCCTCACGCATATTGCCCTATGCTAGAGGCCATCGGGTCCGCCTTTGGGCTGGTTCTTCAAGTGCCTCCCCTCCACGCCTTGCCGACATCTTCTGCCGAGGTGGTTACTGCCTCGGCGGATGCTGTCCCCAGGGTCATGGTTCTTGCCCGTGACATTGAGCTCTTTGAGAACTATGTTTTGCTTCCGGGCCCTAGTGGTCCTTTGAAGCAACGTATGGAGATTGCAGGTAAACCTGATCAGTGCCGGGTCTGTCACCAACAGGGTCACTTTACTCGAGATTGCCCTTGGGCTCGGGGTCGTAGGAGGCCTCAAACGTGCTTATCAGGCGCCACCTCCCTTGGATCCTTGCCGTCCTACAGTTCGCCAAGTGTGGTGAGCTGTCTTTGACACCCGCCCCCCCTGGTGCGATTGATGGGAAGACCTCGGATCTTGTACCTCAGATAGATGATGTTTCTGGGCAGACGGATGTATCAGCTTATGCATCTTTGCAGGGAGATGATATATCGAGTCAAGATGATTTTGTTAAGTCCTCTCTACTTAGAGAGGGCGATATGCAGGATGTTCAACGAAGTGGGGATCATGTATTGCAGGACTTTGAGCATGATACCATTGCCCTTGATGCCCCGCAGGGCGCACAGGTTTCTCGTACATATGCAGGTACTGTGTAGGGCATCGGACAAGGGCATGTCAGTGGACTTTGCCCCGTGGATTATCCCGTCCTCCAGCATTATGAGAGGCGTCCTCAGGCTGCCCATTGTCTTCTTAGATGGGGGGCAAACCCTCTTCTCTTCCATGAGAATCGGGTCATGGAATGTTCAGGGCCTTGGAGGGCTTCCCACCCGTGGTAGGAAGCGTCTTCTGAAGGACTAGCTTCACCCTGCTGTTACAGGAGGGTCTAAGCATATACTTATGTTGCACAAACAGAAATTGGATAGATCTCAGTCTGGCAAAACTGGTAAGATGCTTTTTGGCCACACCTTCTGGTCCTCGGCTGTTGGGAATAGAGGGGGTGTTTGCATTTCAGTGGCAGCATCTGTTATGCCTCATGTTATTGGGCATGGTGTTATCATCCCTGCTAGAGCGCAATGGATCTTGATCATACTGGATCAGAGGGGTGTCCTTCCTATAGAGGGAGGCTCATAGCAGTGTTTTAGCTTGTGGGGGGGCGGCGAGCGTTTTCAGATTTCCCGTTCAGTGAGGCAGGGCTGGTCCCCTCGCCCCTTTACTGTACCTCATTGTAGCTGAGGCTATGAGCAGGTTTCTTTGGGCTGCCCCTGGTGTTGTGGGCCTCATGCTGCCTTTATGCACGAAGGAAGAGCTTTTGGACTCTGAGTTAGTAGATGATACGGCGTTGTTCCTTGAGGCTTCACATGCTTGTTTATGTGCTTTCCGGACAGCCTTGGAGGCCTTTTGTTTGGTAGTAGGAGCTACTATCAATTGGCATAAGCCAATTGGTTTTTGGATCAGTGATTCTCCTTTTGCAGATTGGGGTACAGATGTTGGTTTTACTTGGATTGAGAAAGGATGCTCTGCCAGATACCTTGGTTGTTAGGTGGGCCTCGACATCTCCCGTGCACAACAGTTTGCTCTAGTGTTCTTAAGCATTAAAAGCAAACTTCATCATTGGAGTAGGAGGAAGCTCGACTTGGCCTCTAGAGCTTTGGTGGTTAACCAACTTTTGCTAGCCACGGTTTGGTTTATTGCTTCGTGCTGGATTTCTCATAAGGGCTGCATTGGCCATCTTTGTTGCCTTATTCGGAACTTTCTTTGGTCAGGGCTTGATGGAAATGCACACAGCAGGGCCAGAGTTGCATGGGAAACCATTATGAGGCCTAAGCAGGAAGGGGTTTTGAATATCCTTGGGATGCACCAAATAAGCTTTGATACAGCACTACTTGCAACTGGAGATGCACCGCCCACTACTGTCAGGTCTGAAACAGAACTGAAACCAGCTGTACCTGTCCGTACAGATCAGTAAATGCCCACTGTACCTGTCCGTACAGTCTCTGTAGCCGCCTATACCGTACAGATCAGTACCTGCACAGCAGCCGCCTGCTATCTGTTCCTGCCAGCGCAGCCTGAATCAGCGCTGCCTGAACGTGTTCTGTCCGTACACCTGTACCTGCAGTCGTACAGCTGCCACGTGGACTGTACCTGCAGCTGTCGACTGTACCGGCCTTCAGTCCCAGCTTGCGCCGCCTGTACTTGCAGCAGCCGTACCCTGTACTTGCAGCAGCCAACTGTATGGGCAGCCTACACGTGGACTGTACAGCCTGTCTGTACGGGCTCTTCTGTGCGCAGCCAAAAACCCTAGCAGCAACCGTATGCAGTCGACCAGCTTCTCTTCTCCTCCACGCATGAAAACTTCCACGCTTCCCAAAAAGCAAGAGAGAGAGAGAGGTGAGGGAGGCGTGTACCAAAAGTGGAGTTTCCTCCCTCCAAAAATATCTAGGGCCCAAACTTTAATGTTTATTAAAGTTTCCTAGGGGCCACTTAGGCCTAGGGGCCACCCATGGTTCAAACATTAATAATATTAATGTTCTTGGTCCCCCTTCACACTTGGAGATGTCCACACATCATTCTCTTTGTCCGGGCACCCCAAATACGAATCATTTAATATTTATTTTGCTCAGCAACCAACATGCCCACACTTGTGCTGTTCCATTTTCACAGGGTCATGACATTCAACTTGGGGAATGACATTTGTAATGGTGTCCCACATGCATCTTTGGTGAACAAATCCATTCATATCTCAGGAGCCGAAGAGTTTTCTTGTGCTGTTTGGTTTTCCATAGTACTTCCATGGTGTGAGACGTGAAAGTGGTAATATATTTCTTTTTCCATACTGCACATAAGCCATCAAGATGGACTGTACTATCCTTAGTCGCACATGTCAAGGCCAGGTAGGCGATTGCCAATAATCCAATTTTGTTTTCATCTTATGAAATAGATACATTCTACCCCAATGGGTAACCCAGATGTCTAACAATATGTGTTGGTGGAAAAATCTATTTAGGCCATAATAAACTCTACCAATCCAATGCTCTAAGTGATAGTAATTTGGATTTGCCGAAATTAATGAACAATCCTGTAGCTTCCCCAAATTGGAGAGTTGTCATAAGGGTTTACAAATCTTGCGGAGTTTTTTTGTAGAAGGAAAAGGAATCATTAGCATAAGCTTGCACCACTAAATTATGACTATCAGGCAATTACAAACCATGCAGAAATCCTTGATCTGTGAGTTTGTCCATATATAGAAGCAAAGGGTGAGTGGCAATTGCATGTAGTAATGCACTCTAGGCAACACTGCCTAACTAATTTACCCAATATCCAAGGACAAACAATTCTTTGCCTAATACACAACGTGCTATACACTCTTGATAAAGGCAATAAATGAATCGTTGCATTTTGGCCCAAAATCAAGTTTTGTCATCATTGCAGTTATGACATCCCAATGAGTTGTATCAAAAGCGTTTGCTACATCTATCTGCAACAATAGTACATCTTGTTGCGAGAATTTAGCATACTCAATGCCGACATAAGAATTACACAGGTAATCTGTGATTTGTCTTCTAGGTCCAAAACCATATTGGGCTTGATGTAATCCTTTGTGCAATATCTATTTTACTCTTCGAGTGATCATTTTAGCGATGATCTCAAGAAGGTCCCAGAATTGCAAAAAAGAATTCTACTGTTAACGTATCCCACCTAGGAGATTTCCATTTGCCTAAAGCCTTGACTGCATTGTGTATCTCCATAGATGTAAATAAGCTTTCTAATTCAAAGGCTTCTTGACCATCCATTATTTCTTTGACATTCTGAAGCAATTTTGAACGAGCATGTGTCATAGAAGGGGTTTCTTTTTTTTTTCAGGAAAGAGACTTCTATTAAGTATGAAAAAAGGACAAACAACAATCATATAAGCCGGAATAAAATAGAAGCACCCCAATGTGTAAGGTGATTTCAACCACTGAAGAGCATCATGATGCCGTGAGAGACCTATGGGACTAGAGGAAAAGAAAATGCCATGGTCCCACTCCTGCATAAATACAATGCGCTTTGCCTGCGCGGAACAAGAGGACCCTTGAATACGAGCCCAAGTAGCCCATGTGTCATAGAAGGGGTTTCAACAAGAGGTGATGCAAAAACATGTTGGAAGTGAGTCACACACATTCTTGCTCTAATTGCAATACATTTTGCATTCACTCTCCATTATCCTCTTGCACTCGTGAGATGCATTGTTTTTGTCTAGTTACATGCAAACTTTTAAAGAAAGCTTTTGAAGAGGAGCTTCTGTCTAGGCATGACTTGCCATTTTTGTAGCTTTCTATAACTACCGATGCTTGATATACCATATCCGACCCTCTTCCTCAGGAGATAAGGAATGAACATGGCTAATTTCTTCAAGAGTTTGCAATTAATTTTTCAGTTGCTGAATTTCTCTCCTCACCAATATACCATTTACCATAATCTGTAATCACTCCTTGCATACGGGATGCACAATGGTACCAAGCAATATCCATATCTTCACAAATTTCAGCTATCAAAGCGATGACCACATCTGTAACCATGACTCTGACACGAGATATACCAACAACTTCATGTTTTCTTTTGGGAGTGCTACTATGAGAGTTTGAGGAGCAAGAAGAAACTGATAGTTGCCTTGTCGAGTACATGGGTACTACTATACAACTCATGAGATAGCTTGGTTTTAGAAGCTACTTGGTGATATGGGTGAGCTGGTGGATAGGGCCGTTGTCATTTATTGTGACAACATAAGTAGCATACAACTAGCTAGTAACCTCGTATACCATGCTAGGACAAAGAACATTGAGGTGCATCAAGCAAGCATGCATCGACCGATACAAGCTTACCACCATAGCCACAAGAGAGTGAGAGAGAGAGAGAAGACAAGACTCAATTGTGATAATGGGATTGTCCCTTTTCATATTTCATAACTGATGAGTCAAATAACTGTTGTTAATCAACAATAATCTCTTAGCTGATAACTGTAAATCATCTAGTGACATGTCAAAGTACAAACTCAGCCATATTGGAGCACGATCAGAGAGCTGCAAGAATAATCCACCCACATTCTACAAGTAAGAGGATCAATCCTGGCTAGATTCAACAAATACCATCTGTCAAGCCTTATAAGCATTATGATGAAAGGTATACCCCTTCTTGTGAGGGCAGGTGGCCAGCCAAGTATCAAGTGCATCCATGTGATTTATCGCAATGCGTCAAACAACTCTTTCAACTGCAATTAGAGTATTATCATCTCTTGCTTGCAAGTTATTAAAATCCCCACATATGAGAGCATTCGTCAACCAAGGGTAATGCTCCAATTGCAACCACATTCTAGCTCTTTGAGTAGATACTGTGGAAGCATAAACAGTAGCAAACTCAGAAGTCTCACCATTGAGCATACACTGTACAATGTGTAACCTGGTTCTGGATCATTGTAAGAAACCAGAGAAGAAAACACACACCAGAGAAAAGAGAACAACCAGCATAATATATGCAATATCCATCAAAGAAACCAGTCCGGCCAGCCATAGCATGTTGATTATGTTCCTGAAGACATACTATGTTTGGCTTTATTCTATGTACTTAGTCCCAAACCAGCCTCCATTTACTCAAATTTCTTAAACCCTCTACATTATATGACATGCATTTAAGAGGTGCCTTCATGATCATTTTATTGAGAGGTGCAAGCCATATCAACATTTGCTTGCATATTTTGCTGCATATTCTGTAGAGTTTGCATTCCACCTTGAACTATTGCAGCCAAAGC
Source organism: Cibotium barometz (assembly GCF_041138505.1). Lineage (NCBI taxonomy): Eukaryota > Viridiplantae > Streptophyta > Polypodiopsida > Cyatheales > Cibotiaceae > Cibotium > Cibotium barometz. The sequence continues at coordinate 19,896,385 of NC_141048.1, forward strand.
TTTCTTGTATCAACTTCTCCCTTCATGATCATTTTATTGAGAGGTGCAAGCCATATCAACATCTGCTTGCATATTTTGCTGCATATTCTGTAGAGTTTGCATTCCACCTTGAACCATTGCAGCGAAAGCTTTCTTGTATCAACTTCTCCCGATGAGAAAGCTTTACTTTGAGAGGAAGATGATTTAGTCCACATTCTGGACTGTAATGGTCGGGGTCTAATAGAAATAACCTTTTTGGGGTTTAGGGTCTGCCAACCCTGTGAATCTATGACATTCTTATCCTTGTTTGCAAAATTTTTAACAATCTGTTTAGTTCTAGTAGCAGGCGTATGCACTGGCTGCCCTCTTGTTCTTATTTGCACTCCGGTGTTAGCAATTGACACTGTATTCGCTCTTTTAGCTGGAGGCTTTGCTTGGCCTAATGATGTTTCCACGATTGGAGTTAGAGGAATAGAGTCAGCTGGAGGTCTCAACGTAAGAGTAGGACAATCAAAAGCCAAGTGTCCAAACTTATGACAAGTGTAGCATGCTCCTGAAAAAACTCCCCATTTCAGTTCATAATATAATTCATCCATGTAGAAATTATCAACCTCCACTGCATTGGATGGTGGGGTGGGTTTATCTCTGTCTCACAGAATACAAAATCTATTTCTGTAGACGTGGGGGACAAATGACAGTGCCCAACATTCGGGCCAATCCTAGCAATGTATTAGAGAAGTCTACCGGGAAGTTAACCACCTAAACCCATACTGGGCATTGATGCTTTAAGAGGGCCTAATAGTCCTTCACATGTGTGCATGGAAGTACATGCACCATCTGACGGCCATAAAACAGAGGCGATTTTTCTAACATTTGTTGCTTATATATTGGTTCTGAAAGAACCACTTCACAAAATCCACGAGCAACATAATAAACCCCATTGTCATAGCATCCACCAGGCAAGTTCTTAATCCACTGAGCAAATCATTCGCAGTAGGCATTTTCCACGGAAAAACATGACAACTGCTCATTCCGAGAATTTCTTTACTCTTGGCAATATAGTCTGGACAGAAATTTTGTATTTCAAAGTTGGTTTAGGCTTGTATTTCAAAGTTGGTTTTGGCTTGTCCCAGCCACTTTGATTTTCTTCAAAATCTTTATGCAGTACATTGAAAAGGTACTGGCATCAAGATTATTATGGTTCACAGTTACCGATTCTTTGTCTCTTGGGATCCATTTCCTCCGGAACCTTATCTCCATGACGGGAGTAGACAACTTGAGGCTGTGAATCCGAAACAAAGACAGAAGAGGAAAAGACAAACAAAAACACATTGACAGAGGTGAAGAGGCAGATATCAGCTGTGGGACAAGAAGAAGCTACAACCAGCAAACAGTAGCAGAAAGAGAGAAGAAAAAACAGGCAGCACAGTAGGAGCGCAAGAAGACAACTAGCAGCACATATCAGCAAAGACAGAAAATCAGGTGACAAACCTTAGGTAAGGAGCAAGAGCAGGCGAGCACAGGAAGCAGAAGGACATGAACGGTGAACAACAGAACAGAGAAACAGTCGAGCAGATGCGAGCCTCCAGGAATGGTGAACAGCAAACGAGAACCTCCACGAAAGGCAAGCAGAAGTAGAACAAATGCAGCGCGCAATTCACACTCATACGCACACGCACATACGCACACAGAACCCCCCCCCCCCCCCGCCCCCCCCGTCCCCCCAACACACACACACACACTTATTTCTGTACCCGTAGAGAACATATGGTCTAAACCTGTACGGATCCATACGCATATGGAATGCAACCTTGTGAAGAGGTTCTCCGGCTTTCATCAGAGTACTGTTTGTAAGGTTACTACAATTGGGAATCATGTCCCAGTTGTTTTACAAGATGACTTGTACAAGTAGTTTTTGAGGCAGGGGTTTCAGTTTGAGTTAAAGTAGTCTCTTCTTGAAAGCAATACTTTCCTCGAAAACCTTTGTAATATGTCGGTATGCCGACATTTTCTACACAAGCAAAAGATATTTGGAGAAAGGTGGCCAGATCTGAGCATTTTTTCTCTTTTCAAGGTAATTTTGTGGCTAAAACCAAAAAAAGATTAGAGAAGAAGTTAGGCTATACAAGTCGACCTCAAAACTAAGGAAGTGGAAAATGGAAAAGGCTAGAAACGTGAAGGTCCAGATATCAAGATGGTGGAAAAAATTGGGGATGTAGAAGAGAGGCTTCTTCAAATGCTTGAAGGCTAAGCATGTTAGAGAAGATATTCCTTCGCTAGAAACGAATTATGGGAGAAAGTGGAATAGAAAGATCTCAAGACTTCTTTCAATTTTTTTTTTTCCAGAAAGAGACTTCTATTAAGTATGAGAAAAACATACAACAATCATAGCTATAAGCCGGAAAAGAATAGAATCACCCCAATCTGTAAGGTGATTTCAACCACTGAGGAGCATCATGATGCCATGTAAGACCTGCGGTACTAGAGGAAAAGAAGATGCCATGGTCCCACTCCCGCATAAATATCACGCGCTTTGCCTGCACAGAACGAGAGGGCCCCTGAATGCGAGCCCAGGTAGCCATAAGAGTATGGATGATATCACCCCATATAGTACTAATGCATTGAGACCCAAAAATATGGACACCCTCAATAGCCTCCGTGCATCTAGCTCTCCAGATCTGCCATGTTGTAATACTGGCAATAATCTCCCAACTGGTGTCAATCCTCTGTCTAGGGGGTGTATAATCAGAGTGAGGAACATCCTGCAATAAACCATGCTGGGCAATACCTCTACGAATGAAAATAGCAGAATTTGTACCACTGCCCTCATAAAAAAGCTGCGGACCAGATTGGGAGAGCCAAGCAACTTCCCCCGAAGTCACATGCATGGCTCGACCACTCAATCTGCCCATAAGTTGGGCTACAGAACCCCAAATCTGTTGTGCCCTTCTTCTAAAAATACCAAAGATCATTTGAAAAAACGAAGAATTTGAGAGAGGTAACCCTCCTCTCACTTTTAGAGAAGTTGGAAGAACCTTTAAAGGTCATGGAAGAAAGCAAGTCTCCCAATCTTGGAATGGTCCATCTAGGCTTGGGAGATAATCAAACAAGATTATTGGCTGATCGTAAGTGAGTTTGAGGATACGCTCTCTTCTGGGGTCTACAAACTCTTAGGCCAAGGGATTAAATAAGAAGCATGTAGGACGCTCTAGACCTCTCAGTTTGCTTTATGTTCCTACACACTCATAGCTAAGGCCTTAGCCTTAAGATTGAGGGATTGGATGAAAGATGTTATCCAAAAGAACAAAAGGCCTTTGTTAAGGGGAGGTACATGCCACCATAAGCATTGGAGCTGTGAGCCCCCCCCGCACCCCCCCCGACCTATGCCCTGCCCTTTGCACCTTGCAGCTCCCCCCCCTCCTGCCCGCCATCACTCTCTTCACGTCCCTTCGCCTGCACGCTCCCCCCTTCCGCCCCTTGCCCGCCCTCTCCTTGCCTCTCGCTCGCGTGTTGCCCCCCTTCCATCCCACTTGCTTGCGCATCTTGCCCCTGCCCCCGCTCCCGCTCGCAGCCCCCGGCCTCCTGCTCCATCTCCCCAGCGTATCCTTCTTTCCCTTCTTTCTCCCCGTACCCCCACTCGCCTCCTCCCCCCTTCAATGTTTTATCAAGGTAGGTTTTCAGTTCTCGGGAAGCTCCTCCTTTCGGCAAGTTTCGGCCTCTTTTGATCTTGAACCCCCATGAGGACTCGATGGCAGCAGCTCCGACATCCCCGACCGAGGCCGTTGTCCCTTGCCTCACCTTTTCAGAAGTGGACCTTCAGCTCCTCGCTCTAGTAGTTGCATCCTTAGAGGCCTCCACCATGATATGCAAGATTGTGGTTAGCCGCCCGGCACGTGGACAACTCGGGGATCTATTTACAAGGTAGCCTATTTGGCGTGCCTAGAAAGATTACTAATATTTACCATTTCGGGTCTGGCTACTACCATGTTGAGATCGACTCACCTGCAGTGTCAAGTCATGCAGCTGAGCCCTGTCGCACTATGTACGGCCCATGCCTTCTTTGCAAGGTGGCAACTAGGCTCTGACACAGCATCCGACCCTCTAGCTAGTGTTTCAGACTTTCCGGTGACAATCTGCTTCCCAAGACTAAGGAAGGAATACCTTTCTCTCCTCTCGGCGATAGGTAGTGCTATCGGGAGAGTGATGGAACCCCTCTCCACCACCGCTTCAGTCCTTGCTTGGGCAACTGGGATTCCATCCCTTCATATCTACATAGCCTCTCCAGAGACAGTGCCACATGCCATATCTCTTCCTTGCCTCCAAGGAGCCCCTATTCGGTAGAGAGTGGAGTACTCTGGCCTCCTGAGAGAATGCTTCATATGCAAGAAGATTGGACATCTTGCTAGAGCTTGTCCTCCTCGTCAATCCAAGAGACCGCCTCCAATGGTCCACCACCCTCCCCTCCACCCCCCCGCGCGGTCCTACTAGCATAGATCCTCTTTAGGGGGGTGGGAAGGAAGCTCCCTCCCAGGTAGCAGAGCACCAGGATCCGGCCACACCTGATACTGATACAGGACAGTGGCAGACCATTGGCCCGAGACGGAGTCGCCAGCCAACTTCCAAGGTTGAGTGGCACTGCCAAGCGCGCCAGGCTGATAGAGCACAGGAGGATATGGTCTCGTCAGAGAACCGTTTTGAGCATTTATCTCAGCAATAGTCACCCAACGGTGATGCCCCCCCCCCACCCCAGGGCGGTTACCTCGAGGAACCCACCTCCGGCCGCGCGTGTTTGGAGGCCGTTACCTTGCTGAGATTACTCTCCAGGTTCCCAGATCCCTCTCGCCCTACCAAGACTTTGGTAGACCCTTCCTCCTAGGAGGATTCCTCTCTTTGTAACAAGTAGGGGACCCGGAACAATAATAGACCAACACTTCAAATACCAGATAGAGCATGATAACACAGCCGAAGAACCATAAATAATACAATAACACCGCACTGAGCCAGAACGGCCGGCCCCCCCGTAGGAACTTCTTTATTGAGAGAGACACTAAACCAAGGTGCAGGTGCATACAGCACCAGATTTTCCACAAAGCATCATCAAATCTCTTGCCCAGATATCCAGCCAGTGTCAAGATAAAAACACAGTACCAAAAAAAGCTATCTGAAAAACTGGCTCAAACAGTCCCATGAATCAGCTCATAAACTGTCCATAAAACAGCCCGATACGGAGCCAAAAAAAGCCCCAAATTCTGCACCAAAACTGAGCCTCAAATCAGCCCCAGTAGAGCTTGCAAAACTGTCCCAGATTCCTCCAAAACAGCCCCGGAAACAGCCCCAGAAACAGCCCCAAAAACAGCACCATAAACAGTCCATAAATCAGCCCAAAAACAAGTTGACCAGCCTTGTCAGGCTCTGGGAGAAAGCGACCAGCCATCTGGCTGCCCTGGAAGAAGTTGACCAGCTCTATGGCTGTCCTGGAAGAAGTCAACCAGCCATGTAGGAGGTATGGAGGAAGTCAACCAGCCATGTAGGAGGTATGGAGCAAGTCGGCCAGCCTTGGAGGATATATGGAGCAAGTCGGCCAGCAAAGAAGAGAGAGAAGGCTCTAGAGGGATGCGCCGCCTCCTCAAATCAGCCCCAACACTTGATTTAATAGAGTCGACTAGCTCAAAAATAGTTGTGCTTTCCCTTTTTTTGCCAAAAACAACTGGGCTGGTCCAAAATAACTACTTTATGCTTTTCTTGGCTTGTACTCCAAGTTTTAGCCCAAAAATATCAACTTTATGCTTTTCCCAAGCTTGGTGGCAAGTTTTAAGTAGGCACCTCCTTTTGTCCACCTGTAGATGCCCAAAATAATAATATTTCCAGCCCGTCTTTAATGATATGTGAACACACCGACATATAAATATTATAAGTCACTTTATTGATAAAAATCCCATGGCGCTTTTCTTGCATAGCCATCTTTCAAGCCAAACTTTGCCAGCAAATGTTCCAGCTTTCTTATGTGGAAAATCCCTGTTCACACCTTGGTTCCGCCGCTCAGTGTGTGAAACACTGATCAAGACTGGTGAAAGGGACCAAATGGTGACACCCATCCTCTTCCTTCTCTCACCTCTCAACTGCACCCCCCCTCCCTCCCCAACCTTCTTCTTCAGCCGTCCCCTCAATGGCTTCCTCTCACCCAACTCCTTCGGACCCCCCTCTCCCCCCTCCCACCTCTCCGGAGCATTCCTGTCGCGCTCTGGCCTCGCCAAACCTAGAGCGAAGGCAGCCGGCGAGTTCAGTCGGTGGCTTGATTCATCGTTTCTTAGAGCCGATCGACATGGCTATCACTGCCTATCCGGTGAGGGCTCTCTCGCCGGAGTCACCAGGCTACCCCTTTAGGGTTAGAGGGTTCTGGGGCAGCTAGTGGATTATAGTTTCTTCCAATGTTTGAAAGTAGTGCCTGCGAAAATATTGATCATGCCCCCATGACCGCAAGCCCACTCATCCACATAGAATCTATCAAGTCTAGAAAGATTGGGGCCAATGCACCTCCTGTCAGACCTCGAAAAGCACAGACTCCCAAGGTCTGCGTCCAAACTCTGGTAAATGCCAAGGGTGCTGCCCCCTAAGAGCCAGGTTCCTCCTCGGACCTCCCAAGCAGAGTACTCTTAGCCAGAAATTGTAGCCATGCCTCCTCCGTGTCTATCCTCTACTAGCTCTATCATGTTAAAGACAAGAGGTTAGACAGCTCTAGGGAGATTATTGCTAGCATCTCAGCCTGGAATATTTGGAAGGCTAGATGCAGCGAGGCCATTGAGGGTACTCCCGTTCTTGTTTCTTAGTGCCTTTGCAGGATTTGGAGTGATATTATTCACACCAGTATGGCTACCTGGGCCAGAATCCAGGGATCTTCGAGGGCTGCGGAGAGGAAGCGCGGCCAGTTTATGAGAGAGTGGGACATTGGGATCTTTTTCACATCCTCGCATTCGGAACCATATTGGCAGCACAGGGCTCCTGATTGGTTGAGATCTCCACCTTGCTTGGTGTGAAATCTCCATTTTGTAATTTTTTTCATAGTTAATAGAAGTCTCCTTTTTAGGAAAAAAAAAGTCGGCCTATGGAAGAGACTGGCAAACTGTACTCCAGATGATGGAGACCACCTTTTGGACTAGCTACCGGATCTTCCAATCGTGCCCCTCCATCTCCTATCTCGCAATGGGACTTCATTCGCTGGCTCTGCCCGTAGCGGCATTCGACACATGAATATTTTAAAAGCCCACACAGTCCTCTCCATTCATGATGGTCACCCACCGAGCCCGACTAGCCTGAGCCAACTATTGCTGGAAATAGCTGCTCGTTGTCAAAAATACAAACTCCCCCGTGCGTCCCGGAATGGTCAAAAGAGGGGGACCAAAAAGTTGACTCCTGCCTGGTAGAATCTTCTCGTAGTGGTGGGTATGCCCCTTTCAAAGATGGTTCTCTTGGAGGAAGTAATATCAATGGGTCCCCCAACTTTTGGTCTATGAAGCTCTCCTCTAAGGAGGCCACGCCTCTGAAAACAGCCCCCCCAAAACCTTGGATGCTCCATGAGGCAATCCGCATATCTAATCTCTATGGGAAGCAGAACTATCGGAACTACCCTCCAAAGTCTTGCGCGTGGGTTTCAATGTGGAATAAACACAGTTAGTCCTTAAGCGAAGACAAGGCAAGCGGGCGTGGATCATGCCCTCCATGTGACGCCACTCTGTCCAAGCCCAAGAATAAGCATAATCTAGGCTCCACCTGTCACAATGCAAGTATTTGTAGGAGGGGGGAAGGGATATTGTTCTTGAGATATGAAGGAACACAAAAAGCACCTCCAAGCTGGAGGTCACCACCTCCGTGTCTTGATCTCTGTGGCGCAAGCCTTCCAACTCCATCCGAGCCAAGGGCCAAAGATGGGTAAGCACGTTGGTGATGCGCAGATCATGCAAATGATGAGAGAGCTCGACTGCCTGTCCTTGGACAGTGGCAGACACCGACTCCATATCCCATTCCGTCCCTGGTGCTACATTCAAGGGGAAGGAGAAGATCATCGCGCCACTCTAGTGTGGAGGGCCTGGAGTGGTGAAACACAACACAAATCCGAATGGGTGCTAGTTCCTTCGACGAAGACATCACACTCCGGTTGTTTTGTCTCTCAAGGATCCTTGGAGGTAGGACAAACACTTGAGCACTCGGATCTCCTGACAGCCTCATCCAGGACTCTGAGATATGCATCAGGATAGAGCAGATATGGGAGGGGATGAATTTTCTCTCAAGATCAGCCACATGCACCTTGGATGTAGGCCTAGGTGAGATTAACAGTTTACTGCACGAGGTAGCACAAAGCAGATTGGCTGGATTCTGTGAGCAGGAGAGGAGCATTCGCCGAGGCCTTGCTTCTCTTCAGTGACTTCAGGAGAGCTCCCCACATAGCCCGTGGATTGAGGGTCAATTGGCTGCCGCCTGTACAGTGCTCAGATCCATAGAGGAGTGGAGGGCAGAGTACAGACACCATGCCAGAGCTTCCTTTTGGACGAAGCTGGCACTGGGGATTTCTTTGAGATTGCAACCCCCCACAGGCAGAGAGATGGTATCCGTAGGTTGCAAGGCCAGGATGGATCTATCGTTTTTGCCCCCCCCCCCCCCCCCCCCCCCCCATGTGAGAGCCATAGCCACAGATTTTTTCAGATCCATAGATTTATTTAGATCCCTTCTCACGGGTGTCCCCATATCCTCATTGGTGGTGGATGCGGGTCTGGCCGCACACAAGAGGTGGTTTTCCCGCTCTTCGGACTTTCCTATTGACTCCCTTCACAGCAGAGGAGCTGACGGAGGTCTTGACGCACTCCCTAGGAGTAAATGCCCAGGATTGGATGGGCTTCTAGTCTCCTTTTCTCTTCGTCAATGGAATCTCATGGAAGGCAGCCTTAGAGAAGCCTTCAACGAGATTATGACTACAGGTGCCATGCCAGAGAGGCTTTCAGAGGGTCTGATACACTTGATTCACAAAGAGGGTGGTGAGAGATTGGAGATTGGGCAGTGGAGACCCATCCTCCTCCTCGGGACCGCTTACAAGATTATGGCCAACGCCATCAGCCAGAGACCTAAGCCCTTCCTCCCCGACTTGGTTCATGATACTCAGATTGGTTTTGTTCAGGATCGGAGCATTTTAGACATCTTCACTTTCTGGGAGGCGAGTGCTTCAGCCAAGATGTGCCAGTAGGATCTCATTGTGCTCCTACCGGATTTTGAGAAAGCCTATGATAGAGTTGATTGGGGCTTTCTAGAGGGGACGATGTGCCGGATGGATTTTCAGAGGAGTCGATCCATGGTGTTTCCAGACTTTACTCGGCCTCTCAGAGGCAGGTTCTCATTCAGGGAGGTAGAGGTGTTTCCCCCCTTTGTTAAGAGGGCTTCTTCTAGGTGGCGAGCTATGGAAGGATTTCCTCCTCGCCAGGATATCCGCCCGTACACTGAGTCTGGGGGGGCCTAGGCAGCATAGCACTAGATGGATCTTCATGGAGATGCGGGCCCGTGGCTTTAGCCCAGTTTTTTTTTCTTTTTTTTCTTCAGAAAGAGACTTCTATTAAGTATGAGAAAAACATACCACAATCACAACTATAAGCCGGAAGAGAATAGAATCACCCCAATATGTAAGGTGATTTCAACCACTGAGGAGCATCATGATGCCATGGAAGACGTGTGGTACTAGAGGAAAAGAAGATGCCATGGTCCCATTCCCGCATAAATATCACACGCTTCGCCTGCGCAGAACGAGAGGGCCCCTGAATGCGAGCCCAAGTAGCCATGAGAGTGTGGATGATATCACCCATATAGTACTAATGCACTGAGACCCAAAAATCTGGACACCCTCAATAGCCTCCGTGCATCTAGCTCTCCAGATCTGCCATGCTGCTGTAATACTGGCAATAATCTCCCAACTGGTGTCAATCCTCTGTCTAGGGGGTGTATAATCAGAGTGAGGAACATCCTGCAATAAACCATGCTGGGCAATACCTCTACGAATGAAAAAAACAGAATCTGTACCACTGCCCTCATAAAAAAGTTGCGCCGAACTAGGAGAGCCAAGCAACTGCCCCCCGAAGTCACATGCATGGCTCGGCCACTCAATTTGCCCATAAGTTGGGCTACAGGACCCCAAATCTGTTGTGCAATGCTACACCCCCATAGACAATGTTGTACGGACTCAGAATCTGCCGCACATCTAGGACAGGAAGGTGCTACACTGAAAACTGATCTCCACTGATTGGTGGGGAGACCACCATGTAAGAATAACCAAAAGGAATGAGAGATTGGGCTCCTTCTGTATGAGTGCCAAAGTCTATGCCAATATCTGCGCTGTATCACTGGAGAAATATCATAGCTCTCCCAATGAGGCCTGAGAGTAGGGATCCTATGCATCTGTTGAGTGAGGAGAAGGCTGGCATTCTGAACAGTGAAACTGAAAAAAGGATGGCTTTTCAAAGGATCGAAGGCATCAATCCACTCCCACTCTCCTGGATCCCACTGAAGATATCTGATAGGACTGCCACCATATAGCCACAAACACCAAGAGCCATGAGTCACTATCTGAGGAGAAGGGTCAATGAACCAGTGCTTCCCCGAGTGACCAACAATCCTCACTGGACTAAGCCTAGTGTTTGGTATGATCTCCTCCATACTACATCTCCTCAATCTCCCACCAGGCATGATAGAATACATGAGGAAATCTGTATCCTGCTGGCCTGGCAGAGCAATGACAGAGGTATGCCTATCCTCGAAAAAACTCCCAGCTAGCTCGGATGATAGTCTCCGTGAAAGGTCCCAGAAAGCCACTCATGCGGAATAGCTGCATCAATCTGATCAATACGAATGCGAGAGCCCCTAAGACTTGGCAATGATCCTATTTGCAGCTAGTCTATTAGGAGCTTGGGATCACCTTAGGCCAACCCTCCAGCAGTCTCTTCCGGTAGCCTCTGAGGAGCGTCTCCAACAGCCCTTAATTTGGAACCCCGTGATCTGTTTACCTAGTGGTCACGTGCTAGGGGCTCGGCATCATGTATCCTGGGGAGCTTTGAGCACGGGCCCTGCTAGGGCCCTTGGAGATTGGCTTACATTCAGACAGCTCCCCCTAGTGGCTCAAGAGAGGGGCTTGACTAGCATCAAGGGCAAGGATAGACTTAGCCTCGACATCGACTCTGCCATTCCTCTGGAGTGGCTAACCCTGATCCTTAACCCTATCCCCCTAGGGAGTGTTTACCAAACACAATATTCTCCTGGCAGTTCATGGCGTGGATGAGAGGTCCTCCTTGCTCACCTTTTCGATTGGACCTCATGGCAGATTAGTGAGATCAAAGACCATAGTCATAGGGGTCGGAGGGGACGGACCCTTGGAACAGGGGGACGCCGTCCCGGGAACACCTTGGGACGGGGACGAAGAACATCCCTAGCTGGGCGTCCCTCACAAGGGACGGTGTTCGAGGGACGGATCTAGGAGGGGACGGCTACATTGGAACGCCCCAGGTTAATGTTTGGGCAACGGTCACATTTTTTACTGTTTTTTTGTGGTTGTTTGGGGGGGGCTTTTCGTGGGCCTTTAGCCTTGGCCCATAGGCCTTGAGCCTTTGAGGCTTTGGGCGTTGGCCTCTCTCTTGCCTCCCTCCCTATAAGAAGTCACACACACACACACACACACACTCCCTCTCACACTTTAAGCTTAAGCTTCACACAGACACACACTCTCTGTCCCTTAAGCGGCAAACCTCAAGGGCCAAGGTATTAAGTTTCAAGCTCTCACACAAGCAAGCTCTAGCCTCTCAACTTTCAAGATTCACACGCTCTCTCAAGCTCCACACACACTTTTTTTTTGGTAATATCCAGTGCAGTATATTTATATGCTCATAAATTTACAAGATGGGAAGTCTCCGAAATGGAGAGTATCCCAAATGTCAGAAACATAAAGAGAAAAGCTCTAAGCAAGAAGCATCCATATCACCCTCACGGCAGGCATCATATAAGGATTGCCGCAATGAGGCTCGGAAGGATTCATATGACTGGTGATTCTGCCGACCCAAGTATGCCAAATTATGCTCACTCCAAATTGTCCAAAGAGCCCAATATCTCACCCAAGAGAGAAATAGTGAGTATTGGGACAAGGACCGCATAAATCTCCCAAAAAGCCAGAAATGTTTCCCAAATTTGTGACTCGGGAAACGGAGCCGAAGAAAATCTGAAATTCTCCTGAGGAGGATCCTGGAACAAGGGCAATGCCAAAGCAGATGAATAACAGTCTCTGAGGGACCCTGACATCTTAGACATGTGGAAGGTGCAATGTGACGTTTAGCAAGTGTGACCCCCACTGACAATGTGCCTGTCAAACATCTCCAAAGAAAAAGTCTTTGTTTCAATGGCATTTTACACTTCCACAACATCCGGAGATTCTTCCGCCACCATGAGAGGGTCTTCCTTATATGCCACAGAGAATTAGCATGTTGGTGAATCCATGGGGCAGGCTGAAGAAGCCTGTAGGCTTTGATGGAGGTTAAGGCAGGAAGGGGAATAGGATGAATTCATGTAGTAGATGGCTGCAATTGCCAATCCATAAGCCTGTCTGTGTCAGCCACAGGTGGAATAGGTAAAAAGGGATGCAATAAATCAGCTATTTGCTTCCATATCGACCTATAATGCATTTCCAATGCATAGGAAGCAGTGGCCCGAGGAAAGGATAAGACATATCCCCGATCATCTACCACATCATGTATGTACCTAATTCCCAATTTCATAAGATTGTATGCCCGAACAGGTTCCTGTAAAGCAAGTGGAGTGTCAAAGATGGCACTCCAATGAATACTTTCTTTCCTCATCGAGTTTGTCCCCAAGCAATTATCAAGAGCCCATTTGACCTTAGAAATGAAATGAAATGAAATGAAATGTTATATTAACGTCTTCAAAAGGCCATAATGACCTATGAGACCAAAAGTTACATCATGGTGGATCTGATACAATGTCTGGATTTTAAAAAAAAAAAACCCAGAAAATGAAAAATAAAGATGATACTACTGGCACCTAGAAAATGAAACTGGAAATGGAAGGTAAACAGAAACCCTTATAGGGTGTGAATATAGAGAGAACTTGTTTCCAATCAAGTATGAGGGCAGTAGAGAAAGGACAACCAGGTATCCTCCCTACAAATCTCCCAATAACAACCTCCCAATGATCCGTAATCCAATGACCATAAGCACAAAGTCCTCATGTTGACACACATGGATGCTAACATACAAGTCCATGGCTGCTGTTGACGGAAGAAAGTATGCAACATTGTAGCCTTCCTTGCAAGTACATGATATCTTATATTGAGGACATTAAGTCCACCATGCATCCTTGGGGAGCACACCATTTCCATCTTCATCAGTCTCAATGCTTTCACAGCAGTTTTTGTCTTCCATAACATCTCCATAGCTCAAGCTTCACACACACACACACACACTTTTTTTTTTTTTTTTTTTTTTGTAAAGCTTCATGTCATTAATTACAGGTGGGAAACCTCAAAAAGAGGAAAACCCACCAAAAAGACCATATACAAGGGAGACTACTAGAGTGTTCACTATGTTCAGTGTGAACATAATTAAACATCTAAAAACAATCTGTAAAAAGAGCATACAAAGATGAGTCAATCTCATGAAGAGAGAGACAGTCATATAAAGATTGCTGAAGAGAGGAACGGAAGAATGAGTAAGCATCCAAATGAGGCCCAGCAAAAACTATCCTGTTGCGAGAGTCCCAGGTAGTCCATAAAGCCCAATAGCGAACCCAATCAAAGAAGACTTTATAGGATCTAAGGGGTGAAGGGAGAAGACCGAAGATCCAAAAGTATTTCCCAACGGGTGCCTGTCAGAAGCGGGCTCTCAAACGTGCAGCAATCCGATCCAAAAAAGTCATGGTGAGAGGACAACTCCATAAAAGATGAAAGACTGTCTCTTGAGAAGCACCACAACTATGACAAGTTGAAGGTGCCAAAAGTCGCCTAGCCAAGAAAAGGCCGACTGGCAAGACTCCAATCAAGCATCTCCATAAAAAAAGTTTACTTTTCAAAGGAAGACTGCATTTCCAAAGAGAATGCAGCCTCTGTTTCCACCAAGCCTGACTTTTATGCAGATGCCAAATCTGATTCGCATGTTCTTGAACCCAAGAGGCAGGCAACAAGAAATGATATATCGAATGAACCGAAAGTTTAGCCATTGATAAAGGGCCTCGTGCAGGTTGTTCTCTTTTAAGGCTCCAATCAACCAAACAATCAAAACGATCCAAATCTGCAATTGGTTCAAAAGGAGCAAGAAGCTCTCGAATAAGCTGCCAGATTGATCTATAATGCATCCCCAGACCAAATTTCCTGGCGGCAACCACAAAAGAAAGCACATGGCCACCAGCATCCAAAACATCATCAATAAGATAAACTCCTTTCTTTGAAAGGAAATATGCCTTCCTAGGCTCACGTAGAGCCAAGGGTACATCAAAAGCCTTCGACCAATGAATACTCTCAAGGCGAAGCGAAGAAGATTGCGCATTAAGCTTGGGATTCCAAAAAAGATGTTGCGTAATCTGTTTCTAGGCAGAAATTAACTTAGATGAAAGAGGGCAGCCGACAATCTTTCCATCGAAATGGCTGAAAATTGCATCCCAATACGTAACAGTCCACTTTCCAAAAGCAGGTGAAGACATAGACATACACATATGACCCAACATAATAGCCCATGGCTGGCGCTGTTGTACAAATTCCAACAGCAAAGTGGATTCACGAGCAAGCACATGAAAATGAATATTCAATATGTTCAAGCCACCATGTATCTTTGGAGAACACATCTTTGGCATTGACAAAAGACGAAGACCCTTTTTACGATGTTGAGTTTTCCACACAATTGCCATTGCCAGAGACATAAACCGATCTATATCAGCTTTCCTCCACATAATCAATGGAAGAAAGAACTGTATGTAAGCCATCACAATAGCCTGCACTATCCTGAGACGTACATGAAGAGGCCAAGTGGAAAGCTGCCAATAATCAATTTTGCGATTCAATTTTAGCATAACCCATTGAATCATTTGTGAAGATGACAGCTGCCAACCCAAAGGGTAACCCAAATGACGAACGATATGTCCACCAGGAGGTATTCCACCGGGCCACAATACATGATGCCATTGCTGTACATTAACCGCAAGCAAGGTTGACTTACGGAAGTTTACTTTCAAACCAGCAGCCAGACCAAAAAGTTCCAAGGCCTCCATTAATCTCTGAAGATCTTGTTGTGTATTCTTGGGCATAAAAAAAGAATCATCAGCATAAGCCTGAGCCAAGAAAGTATGCCCAGCAGGAAGCTGTAAGCCATGCAATTCATCAGTGGCTTGCAAAAAATCCAAGTAGCAAAGCAAAGGATGTGTGGCAATAGCAAACAACAAGGAACTAAGCGGACAACCTTGGCGAACTGAACGTCCCAATTTCCAAGAATCTGATAAGAAGAGTTCAAAATCAAAGAAACATCACTGTCATTATAGAGCCAATACACAATATTTCGCCACTTTGCACCGAAACCAAGACAACTCATAGTCATAGCTATATAGTCCCAATGCACAGAATCAAAAGCTTTCTCAATATCAACCTGCAAAATGAGTACATCCTGCTTAGTGTATTTGGCATATTCAATGGCAATATAAGCATTGGCTAAATTATCATTGATTTGCCTCCGAGGCACAAAACCATATTGCGCAGGATGCAAACCATCATGTAAAAATCCTTTAATACGATTTGCCAACATCTTAGTCAGAAGCTTATAGATGACAGGCATAAGAGTAATGGGCCTCCAATCAGAAAAAACTTCACAAAGATCCCGTTTAGGGAAAAGCTTAACTAATCCTTCTTTCCAAGAAGATGGTAGTACATCATTTGCCCAAGCTTCATTGATCATATACAGCAATGATTGTTCCAGCTGAGGCCAAAAAGCATGGAAAAATTCCACTGTCAATCCATCCCATCCGGGAGATTTCCATCGATCCATTGAACGTAAAGCATCTTTAAGTTCAATATCAGTGAACGCAGATTCTAATTCCAATGCATCCTGTGGAGAAATAATGGGCTGAACATGATGCAATAAAGCATAACGAGCATTAAGTATGTCAGATGAAGTAGTTGGCGGTTTAGCAAAAAGAGCTGCAAAATGCTGACTAGCAATATATGAGAGCTCCGATAAAGAGTGAGTCCATTGACCATCAGATTGTTTCACCCTTCTGATGCATTCCTTTTGTCTTGAAGCATGTAGATTTTTGAAAAAATCTTTGGAAGAGCAACCCTTATCTATGATAGCTCGATGTGGCGAACGTGTCAACCATTTTTGCAATTTTCTCTGATCATTTAGCATGAGGAAATGCTTAGCCTGCATTAAAGATTCTTGTTCATTAGTATTTGAAATCCTATACTGAGCAAGATCAGCCATAGATTGACATGTTTCTTTAGCCTGCAAGATCCGATCCCGCAAGTCGGCCATGTAATAACGACCATAATCACAGATCACAGCCTGCATGCGCTGAACAAATTGAAACCAAGCAATGTCAATGTCCTCATGCATTTGAAGGGGCAAAGGCTCAATGGCTTGCAAAACCATTTCCTTGAAATCTGCATGCACAAGATAACTGTTGTTTAAAAGCAACAGCCTATGTTTATGAAGAATAGAGACATCTTGTGGCATGTCGAAATAAAGGCCTAACCATAAAGGAGAATGATCAGAGAGTAACATGGAATGATCAATCCATAGTTTGCAAACAAAATCATCGTATTGGTCAGCATGTAACAAGTACCAGCGATCCAGACGTGTCCAGATATGTGGAAAAGCATTGTGGTTAAAAGTAAACCCTTGCAGATGAGGGAATACATGCTGCCATAGGTCCAAAATATTGCAGGAAGAGAGCAAATCATTCCATGTTCTGCGTTCAGCTCCAAGCATATGAGTTCTTCCAGTGGAATTAAATTCAGGAGATGGAGCATTATTAAAATCTCCACAAAGGAATGCATTATGGAGCCAGGGATAAGCCAACATTTGTGACCATATAATTGCCCTGTCAGCTGAGCTTTGTGGTGCATAAACTGCTGCAAATTCATAAATTTGTCCATACAATAAACATTGAATGACCATCCATCTGCCAGCAGAATCATTGTAGGCCAACATTGGTTGTAGATCATGCTTAACAAGCATAAAAACTCCCGAGTAATGCTGAGTGCCCGCATAAAATATATCATAACCAGCAAAGTGACCTGATTGACCCACTAAGGTATGCTGATTGTGTTCTTGCACACACACCAGATGAGGCTGCATTTTATGTACATAGTGCCAAAACAACCTAAATTTACTTGGATCACAAAGTCCTCTAATATTGTACGAAAGACATTTTATTGGAGCATCAAACATCAAATCTGTACAAAGGTATATACAGTGAACAGCCAGCAAAATCAATGCTGCATAACAACAACTGAATCAGGGAGAGAGCCCTCGCCCTGAATCAAGAGAGACTCATGCATATTCGTATCAACACACATATCCAAAGCATTTACATCGGCATCCATACTCGAGGAAGCACCTCGAACTACATCCGACCATATTCTAGAAAGCATAGTCGATGAAGTGGAAGACTGTGCAATAGTGGCAGATGCAGTCCAATTACGTGAAGGAACGGGAGCACGACGAACCATAGTAGCTTTTTTCGGAGTTTTCCATTCAGCCGAAGATATTTTATCTTTTCCTTTATCTTTAGGTTGATTAGGCACTGCCAAAGAAGAAACAACTTGTGGAAAAACTTTAGCTTTTCCTTGCTCTTTCTCCTTTTGAGTATTTCGAGTGGCTTGATTTGTTGGTATCTCCTTAATTTGAGTTGGCTGCTCATTCGCTGAGATGGGAGGTACAGCAGATAACGGCGGAGGATGCAGCAGAGAAGGACATTCAGAAGCCATATGCCCAAACTTATGACAAGTGAAACAAGCACCTGCAAAGACTCCCCAATTTAATTTGAAGTAACGTGCACCCATGCCACGCACATTTTCTACTTCAACAGCAATTGCAGGTGGTTGCTCATGGTCTGTATCCCACAAGATGCAAAATCTGTTTTTGTTTCCTGTAGGACGAGGTGCACAAACCACTTTGCCCAGAGTGGCTGCTATACCTGGCAAATGTTCCCTCAAATATTCCGGAAAATCCACGACCTCGACCCAAACAGGACAACGATGCCTAATCAAGGACTGATAGTCCTTGGTCGGGGACCAAGGTAACACATGTACCAACTGTACACCAAACATAAGGGGAGAAGTTTCAAGCATCTGCTGCTTATATTGACCATCAGACAGTAATACATCATAAAAACCCCTTGCTGCAAAGTCAACTCCATCTACAAAGGGTCCACCTAGAATGGACTGAATCCATTGAGCTACTTCTTGCGCAGAAGGCATTTTACCTGGAAAGAAGAGAATAATCCCTTTTTTCTGAGTATCTACGCAGAGGAGACACAATCGTCGGCAATTTAATCTTGTAACTGAAAGGAGGAGGCGGGTCCTTCCATTTGACACGACTGTCTACAAAGTCCTCACATAAAGCCTCATATACAAACTGTGCATCCGACGAATCTTGCTTAATCATGGTGACAGATTCAATTGCAGCATGCTGCCTCTTGTTACTGTCTGCAGCATTATCCCGGCGAGCATAGGTCACAACAGTCTCAGACATAATTGCAAGAGTAAAGTCTGTACAACACTGCTAAACAACTCTTTTTTTTTTTTTTTTGAAAGCTGTATGCTGTATACAGGAGCCTTTGAAATTTAGGCGAGTAGAGTCGCAGCTTCGAAGCAAAAGGAGTCGCAGGCGAAGAGGCGAACAAGGTCGCAGGCGATAGGCGAATTGGGTTGCAGGCGATAGGCGAACTAGGTCGCAGGCGAGCAGTCGAACAGTCGAACTGGGTCGCAGGCGAGTAGAGTCGCAGCCTCGAAGGCAAAGGGAGTCGCAGGCGATAAGCGAACTGCGTCGCAGGCGATAGGCGAACTGGGTCGCAGGCGAGCAGTCGAACAGACAAACTGGGTCGCAGGCGAGCAGGCCTCTCTCTCACACACGTGCGCGCGCACACACACACACACACACGCACACACACGAGCGCACAGAGAAGAAAAGCGAGCTATACAGCAGGTCGTGAACCCTAGAAGCGCGCGCGCACACACACACACACACACACACACACACCCCCTCACACTCAAGTTCTCCCTCAACTTTCAAGGCTCAAGCCTCACGATTGGAGATTGAGACTGGCAGAGCAGCACGGATCCCCCGAGAGGGGAGGGTATGCAGATTGTGCAGAGAGGAGGTGGAGAGTGAGGAGCATTATGTATGCAGATGCAGAGCATATACAGCCATCAGAGAGAGATATCCCATTTTATTCAGAGAGCCACATTCCCTACGCCAGATCTTTGAGACAGCAGACCAGCGCATACTGGGGAGATACATTCTAGACATACAGCGCCACAGAGAGACATTATTACAGGCTCAGACAGCTCCAGAGGGGGGGCGACAGACACAGATTACTACATTTTTTCAGAGATCCATACCCCTCCCAGCCCCTACACGGCAGGGAATTACTCTCCAGAGAGCAGAGACACTTAGAGCCCGCAGGAGACAGAGGACACCTGGCTTTCGGACACCATGCCTATACCAGAGAGAGATGACAGAGATCAGAGCTCAGTTTCACAGAGAGGGTGCGGAGCAACTGGCTCGCTTCAGAGCACACCCAGGCATGTTCTTCAGGGAGCTGTGGACACCCCCTTCACTGATGTATACCATTTTATACCCCCAGTATGGTACAGGATGGAGCTAGCTAGGTTGCATATCATGATTGTATACTCCATGCATATAGCTTTGCATTCTCCTAGTAATAGAGCTCCATCCCCTGCACACCCAGATTCAGCTTTTTTATTCAGTACTTTTTCATTTTGTTGGGATGACAGAGGATACCCCATACAGGTACTCCGATTTGTCTCATAGGCCGAGTTCGGTCTTTTGGAAGACGTTAATAAAATCTTTCTTTCTTTCTTTCTTTCTCTCAAGCTATCAAGTGATAAGAAGGCAATAGGCATCCATCATCCATGGCATCCTCCTCACGTGGCGACGGGCCGCGGCACTTCAAGTTCCAACTTCCCGTAGAAGGATGACGGGATGGACATGGTGGGATGAGGTCAATCACACCCCATCCCCTCATGGAGGTGGTGCACAACCATGGGCATGCAAGCTTTGCCCGTGTAGGTGAGTGGGTGGCGCCGACAAAGTAATTTTTAAGTGCCGTTCCTACCTCCGTCCCCGTTCCCTACATACGGGTGTCCCCCGTCCCGTCCTTGTCCCTGTCCCCGGTCCCTTGTGACTATGTTAGAGACCCCCTTGGAGGACTTCAGGAGATGCACATTATAGAGGGTGAGGGTGATCAAATTCCATACACCACGTTATAGAGAGTGAGGGTGATCAGATTCCATGCACATGAGTGGCACATTGACCCACCACCGCCAAGGTGGAGAGGGAGAGACTTTGGCGTTCATGGATTTGGGAGAGCCGGCCCATTATACACCTCTAGTGGGACCCGAGGGAGTGGACTTGGTGTAATCTTGTAGACAGGGAGGAGACTCCGAGTACCCCATTTTTTGCATACACCAAACAGCTTGGATGTAGGATCCAGTTGCTTGAGATTGAGGACACTCCGGCAACAGTAGGACATTGGCAGTCTCAGGGCCTCTCACCGTGCTTTCTCTCAGATTTCTGGAAGAGGCTCTAGGATAGTTTTTGACCTCGGAAGATCACTCTCTTTTTGTGGTTGTTGGCACATAGGAGGTTGGTAGTTGCCACGTGGTTGGGCATTGGAGGTAGACCAGTAGCACGTCCGAGATGTGGCCATCCCCAGGAGTCTCAACGACATTGTCTTTGGGATTTCTCGACAACTCAGCAAGTTTGGCAGCAGATTCTCAGCATCTTCATGATGGACAGGGCCTCTTCCTGTACTATTACATGGGGCACTGTCACTTGGGCCACTGGGACCGAAGTTGTCATGGCTTATGATGAGGAGGAAGCTGGGGGGCTAGCCCTTCACATCTCTCACCTTTGCATCTTGACTATGCTAGTCCCAACCCCATCTACTGGTCACTGGAAACCTGGTTCGAGCTAGAGATGGGAGATTTGTAGCAACATCGCCGCATGGCACATCTAGAGAGCTCGATGCAGCGACGCCATTGAAGGCACCCACACCCCGCCTTCGTAGTCCATCATGAGCATTTGGCTTGACATCATTCATACCCTCCGCGGCCAAAGGGGGAAGCTTCAGGGTGGTTTTGACCATATGCGAAAGCATCGGGAAGCCTTCTTGAGGCTGTGGTGACCTAGTTCTTATCTCAGAGATAGTGGTGGTGAGCCCACTTGACACTACAGACCACCTGTGTGGTGTTTCCTTCCCCCACCCTTTGTATGAGATAGCCTTCTCCTCATAGAGCGGCCAGCGAGAGGAGAAGTGCATCCTTCCCCCCTTTTTTGTTCTTTGATCCTCGCTTCGTACATGGAGGCGAGTTCATAGCTAGCCTTTTGAGGCTACTTTTCTGTAAACTAATAGAAGGATCTTGTTTTCGGGGAAAAAAAGGGGGGAGGTACATTCTTGACTGTATCATCACTTTATAGACGGGTGAAAACTCCTTGAGGAGGATTGTAAAGACCTCACTAGACCATGCCCATGGATTATTTGACATAGACTTATTGTGGATCAAAATAGAGGACATACCTTAGAAATTCTAGCAAGGTTTCCATAGACCCGACATCGAACTCATCGTGTGACTGCGATAGATTGTGGCTAGCCCAACCGTGGGTTCAGTACCTTGAACAACCCCCGAGCTTGAGGTCAGATTGTCGTGAGCTTGCTAATCACCGATGACCTCAACCTGATGTCCCATACCACCAAGCTGAATCACCCGAGCACTGACAACTCTATAACCGAGAGATCCTGCATGCTCTATGAAAATCCTCAGATCCGAACATCCATCCATAGCATCTATTCAAGTCTACTTTCTCTTATCTAAGCTAGTGTAAGACTCCTCTTGCAAAACTTTCTATAAAGAGCCAATTGCTTACTGACAATCCAACTCTCGTCTAAGAGCTAAATGCCAATAGGACAACCAGTCACAAAGTGCACCAAGCTCTACCATAACAACCCTAGCCATAGCACAACTCGTCAATCATACCAAATGGAACCTTGCATAAGTTGTCAGCAAAACACTAGTTCACTTAGTCACTAGTGTGCAAACAAGTCCTAACGTACTTCAACTTTTGTAGCAGTTGGAGCTCCCCCCATTTGCACGCCTGCACCTGCCCTCCTTTGCCATCGCCTTCCACCCTCTGCACACTACCCCCGCCCCCTCTTCCTATGTGCAGTCCCCCCAACCACATGTGACTTTTGTGGACTAAACCGGCAACTTGTGGGTTGCAAGCCAGATACCTTATTATTGGGCTACAAATTATTTGTGTGCCCACATGTGGAGGCCTTACTCCAAGGGCATGTGTGAATGACATTGAGAGACTTTGAGAGGACCACGCCATGAGCGCCTCACAGGCGACTTGGAGCGTATGCATCAGTGGCGGGCCGCCTTCCTTAGCATTGGAGTCCAGGTCCCTTCCTCTCTAGAGTGGACGATGAATTTTCTTGGCATTACAGGCCCCAGTGTGGCTCTTCCCTCCCCATCCCCCAATGTAGTCTTGCTCCGAGAGTGGCCAGCTGGAGAAGGAGCCCCCTCTTGTTTTTCCCTTTTTCACCTCTTTGTTCCGCATGGTGGCATGAAGTCTATACATTGAGCAAGCTTAGAAAAAGCACCACTTTTTGGAGGAACGTAAACAATTTTTTAAGTTTGATTTGATTATTTATCTCCTTTGAACAAAATTCAGATCTCAATTCAGTAAACCTTATTTTTTGGTAGGTCGTTGCATCAGATAAATCTGATAAACATGATACATCAGTTGTAGCACAATCCATTGTGTCCAAGGAAGCTGCCATTGGAATCATTCAGGTGATTCTGCATCATTATAGTCCATAAGTGTACTATTCAATAAAAAGTATTATTGTTGGTTCAATCAGATTGGTAAAGAACTATATTTAATTTTGACCTTTTAGGATAATGAGAGGGGACGGCAAAGCCGACAAAGAATCGCTGAGTTGTTTAAGATAAGGTTTTACTTATTCTTTAGAAATAGCTATAATTGCTCTCTACTAGTTAGGATCTCGTGTGAAATTTACATTACTTTATATCTGTGCACTTTGCAGGAAAATGCAAGAAGAGGAGCTTCATCACAAGCACTTTGGAGGGGAGGCTCTTTCTGCAGATGCTGCTGCGAGGAAAATACAAGCTTTGTATCCATAAAGCAATGGAATTTTTTTTGTAACTAGCATCCTTTGTGAAGACATCTAATACATTACTTAGCACTCACAGTGCCTTGATGCAAGGTTTCTGTCATTGGCACTTAAAATTATAATATCAACTATTTTGCCAAGCAAAAATCTAAAAAAGAGGAGAAAATTTGCGATTTTATCCACCCAATTGTTACTCTTGTCCATTGTTGAGCCTTGACTATCTTTTTACAGAGCTCGAGGGTTTCTTGAGAGGTGTCATGTAAAACATAGTGCAGAGGAGGAACTTGTATTGATTGGTAAAAATTTCCTATCTTGTAGTACTACGGCACATGTCTTTATCCCATATAATGGATACACCATCACAAACAGAGCCTCAGCATTATCTAGAAATGACTAAAGGGGTGGGGTTTGAACCATGGAACCATCACAATGCACATAGGTATCTGCTTCTCTTGTGGAACCACCTCAATCTCAGAGATACAGATATGAGCCCCCATTCTTTGAATCAGTATCTGGAATCAGTGTCTCGTATTGTGTATCCTTCAAAAGTTCCTGAAAGTATGGCATCTCAGAAGCCCCCATGAGATGTATCCTTCTCGTGCTGTGTATTCTTCAAAAACTCCTGAAAGCATGGTATCCAAAAAGCCCCATGAGGTGCCCATGCACTAGCTGCTTGTCTGGTGCCTGGACAGGCTGGTTCCATGAGATGCCCATGCACTGGCCGCTTGTCTGGTGCCTGGACAGGTTGGTTCCAAATCATGTGTTATAGATGGCTCTTGTCAAAAAGTGCTTGGGGGGATCACTGAAGTGGGTCTGCGATGCTACCAGGAATGGATACTTTTGTTATCATGGATTTCCCAAGGCCAGCTAACTATGATGGTATTTTAGGAAGGCCATTCATGAGACAGTTGTTGATGATTCACAACTAGGGAACTAATAACATTTATCTTTATAAGAAAGAACAATTGATCAAATTCCACCTTGAGTTGGATTCCTTTGGAGTTCCTCTTCAGCATGAAGAGGGGATCCAACCACAAGAAGGCAGTGAATGCTTTTGTGATTATCCACCAAGAACATGAGCAACTGGGTCCAAGGATTTCCTCAGGCTGCATGTTCCTTACAATCACAGCTTGCAAACTATACTTCGATGTCAATAGGGAGTTGATTGAGCTCCCTGAACTTCAAAAATGGTATCTTCAAATTTTGATCATCAGTTCCTCCTATTTTTTCCTTCCCTTTCTAGGTAGATGTGTACAAGCAGCTCCTTGTTGCCATGAACGGGTGCTTCTATCATGTTAAAGTCTTCTCCCACTATTGGGGTGTGACCATCCAAAATTTCCTCTCATTTATGGCTGCAAAAGGTGTCCTCAACTGGGTCAGAGTGCCACTCTTTTCTCTGTAGCACGTGGCTACAAATGGTGGCCTTGTTGGTGTCTTAAGCTGGATAATAGAACAGTGTTAGAAATTTCATTTTTCTCGACTAGTCAAACAAAGATGTCGTGACCTTGGCCAGTTTCTTTTTGGGAAGCAATTCTATGAGCTAAGGCTAGTAATCAGTTTTTAGCCATCCTTCTACTCGACTTTGAGATAGCCTATGATAGATTGGATTGGGGATTTCTTGAAGGAACACTCAAATATCTTGGATTATTTGAGAGCTGGATCAGAGGTGTTTCATGCCTTTACACATGGGTGCCCGCGGTCACTTAGTTTGGTTGATGTCCCGACACCACTCTTGGTGGCAGTAGGGTTCCGATACCACTCTTGGTTGCAATGGCCGTCGTGGACATCAGCGGTGTTGTCAACGTGGAAGCCAAGTGGTCAGCATTGGATACCTGTACAACCAGTGCATTAATATCTTACAGGCAAGCACCGCCAATTGGCGGTATTCTGTTTTTGGTGGTGCCCCCGAGCACCAAAGGAAGAGCCTCTGTACTTATGGATAGACCGGGAATATTGGGGGAAATCTCTCATCTTGTGCTTCTCTGTTAATGAAATCTTCTATTGTTTCTCATTCTCATGTTCTGTGTATGAGCTAGTGTTAAGTGGTTAATTTGGTGAAGTGTTCCGTGTGTGTCGCGCTTATGAGACTTGTGGAGAGTGGTAGAGTAACCCCGTCTCCATAGTTCACTGTGACTCTTGTGGGTATAATGCCTTGAGTAGAATCTTGGAACTTGCAGTGTTCCACTTTAGTGTGCTTGGGTAATGGACATCCAAGTCTCCTGGAGGCACACTAAAAAATATGGCACGCGTGGTGGGACTCGAACAACCCACATTCACCTCTATTCCCTTTTTCATTATTATTTTCTTCTCTCTGAGATTCCCATATCCCCTTACCCTCTTAATTAAATCTATGCATGCCATTAAAACTTTCTATTATCTTTGCTTCAGCCATCCCTAGCATTTGGTCAATTCATTTATGAGGCCCTCCGTCAAAAGTGCCCCCAATTCTGCTCTCAACATTCCACCCCCTTCAGTTTCCCAATTCACCTGGTTAGTGGCAGGTGCCTAGAAGAGAGGTCCTTCATTATTTAAAAATCAAACAGCCATAGGCAAAGTGTTCTTCTCATGTATTAGCCCTGCTCCTACTAGAGGACTACCAGCTGGGTCATGTGTGAAGGCATGGCTCTGGCCATCAAACGTGGAATGATTAGTCGGAAATGGCTCTCCGTACTTGAGCGCTGCACCCCCCCCGTACCTTCACTGCCCGCCTCTCTCCTTTTTCCTGCTGTCCTCTGCCTTCCTGCAGGTTAGCTGCCCCCGCTTCCCTTCTGCACCCCCTCCCCTCTTTAGTTGCCCCCGCCCCTTCTTCCCTCGCCTCCTCGCTGCCTCTGCTACCCCTGCTTCCCTGCTGCCCCCGTCTTCCTGCTGCCCCCACTTTCCCCTGTTGCCTGCACTGCCTGGCCTCCTCTCCTGCCCCCGCCCTCTTCACTGCCATCGCTGCCATTTCCTGCCCTTCCTGCTCTCCCCTCCGCCTCCTCTCTCTGCACTGCCCTTCCTCCGCCTCGCTCAAGAACGGAATATTCTGTAACAGGTTTCAAGTCGGCCTTTCTTTCCGATTAGCATCATGGCTAATCAACCCCTTCCGGCAGGGCATTGGGTGCACTGGTTGCTATATTTCTCTTCTGTTATGCGAAACCCTCTCTGATTTTTCTGATGATCAACACACTCTTGTGGAGAAATGGTGGAGCATCATCATGCCCAGATTTTTGTGCCAATGAAGTGGACACCCAGGAGACAGTGACGAAACTTTTGGAGTGCATAGACAATTGCCAAGCCTTCATCCTCCGTTATGTTGTAATTTCCCTCAGCTCGGCTAGGAAGGAAGCTGGCGTAGTAGATAGGTCCAATTGAAATTCGGTGCTAGGTTGTGTAACGACAGTACCAACCGTAGTTTGATTGGCATCAGCATGGACATGGAATGTAAAAGAGCAAACTGGTGGAATGAGGGTGGGAGCTTCTTGTTAGCACATTCATCCCCAGTTTTTGCCCATATTTGGTGTCCATTTTGGTCCCTTTTCATGGCCCTTGATTGTGGGCTGGCCACCCCTTTCTTTTGTATATTTTTCTAGGATTTTTCCCAGGCTGGATGTATTTTTCCGAGTCGGCCAGGATGTATTTTTCCCAGTCGGCCAGCCCCTCTTACCTATAAATAGGTGGGCTGGCCTCTCACTTTTTCATCTTGCCTAGTCTTTCTTTTGCTCCCTCACTTATGAGACACTCTCTGTCTTTTGCTTGGGACTGTATCATTTCAGTATATTCAGCATAGTTGCTCCATCTCTCTCTCTCTCTCTCTCTCTCTCTCTCTCTCTCTCTCTCTCTTGCACTCTCTGCTCGGCACACTCTAGTGCTTATTTGCTTCCACTCTGTGCACTCTTTCATGGTATCATCGCTCCCGGTACAGCAATTCTCTTTGCTGCCCCGCCCTATCTACAGCCCCTTCACCTTTGCGTTTTTTACAGATTTGCAGCCCTCTGGATGCTTTGTCTTCTAGACAGTTGCTGCTCATTGCTTTCCCTTCATTTTGGCTTCATCGCTTACAGCCTGAAGGTACTTTCTTATCAGCGTTTTTCTCTACTTGGATTCTGGAACCAGTCGGCCTGCATTTTCAGGACTGCAGCCCCCCCTCTTTGGTTGCGTTTTCCTCTCCAGTGGACATTCCCTTTTGTAGAGGGGGTCTTATGGTGGTTTTGGCTTTGGTGGCAA
This sequence comes from Cibotium barometz, assembly GCF_041138505.1. Taxonomy (NCBI): domain Eukaryota; kingdom Viridiplantae; phylum Streptophyta; class Polypodiopsida; order Cyatheales; family Cibotiaceae; genus Cibotium; species Cibotium barometz. The sequence goes on from NC_141048.1 coordinate 19,924,021, forward strand.
CCTTGGTACCTGTGGTGGACACTCCTTTTGAGATAATGCATATTTCTGAGATTGAGCCCAAGCTTCTGTGATGGCTACCTTGACTACACTTCATATGTTTTCTGAGTCTGCAAAGCTGGATGGTCCCAACTACACTTTGTGGAAGGTGAAGGTGAAATCAGCCTTGCGTGGTGTGGATCTCTGGGATTGGCTTGTTACACCTGCCAATGCCACCCCTCCCACCCTTGCTTCTGGTGTTGTGAGACTCAGGCACAAATTGATATTTGGCAGGCGAATGATCGTCGTGTTTTCTCCTTTCTGATGTTGAATTGTCAGGATTCTGTTCTCTCTCATGCGCGTACAGCAGATGCTGCACATGAAGTGTGGAAGGCATTTGCAGATCTCTACGAGATTAAGTCTCCGGGTCGTATTTTGGTGTTGGAAAAGCACCTTATGAACTTGTCAGTTTTTGCCTTTCCATCTTTATCTGCTTTCATCTCGAAGATGAAAGATCTCCGGGACGAGCTTGCTATTTGTGGATATGGCTATTCGGCTTCTCTCCAAGCTTCTAGAGAGGTTGAAAAGCAGCTTATGAACTTGTCAGTTTTGCCTTTCCATCTTTATCTGCTTTCATCTCGAAGATGAAAGATCTCCGAGACGAGATGCTATTTGTGGCAAGGATATCTCTACAAAGGATATGGCTATTCGGCTTCTCTCCAAGCTTCTAGAGAGGTTTGATGCTTATTTTCAGTTTCTTGTTTCTTCTCCTCGTCCTGTTCTAGTTACTTGGGAGGAAGTTCTCCCCTCCATTATGCAAGTTGAGTCTCGCTTTGAGGAGCGGACTGTCACCTCTGGTGGTTCTGATGGAGCTTTGGTTGCACGAGATAAAGGGAAAAATCAACAGAAGAAAGGGAAAGGGGGTTTTGACAAGAATTCCAAGGATAAAGACAAAGACAAAAGAAGATCTTCGAAAAACAAGGACATTGAGTGTCATTATTGTGGCAAGAAGGGTCATAAATCGTCCCAATGTCACAAGAAGAAGCGGGATGAAGAAGCAAAGAACTCTTCCTCGACAGAGGTGTCTGAGACCAATAAGGATGATGGCATTCTTCGATTAGTAGGTACTCGTCATGTACTTGCTCTTGTGACTTCAGTCGTGGTCGTGGATTCTAGATAGCGGTGCTACTACTCACATGACACCCCATCGAGATTGGTTCGAGGACTTCACTGCCAGGACATGCGAGATAACTTTGGGTGATGATTCTTCCGTGTGCCAGTGCATGGACATGGCACCATCCCCATTTTCCGCTCTTCCGAGGACAAGAGGTACTTCTCTGACATTTTGTATAGTCCAGATTTGTCATTTAATCTTTTGTCAATGAGTGCTCGTACAGCTCAGGTGCGGAGGTGACCTTGTCTCGTTATGAGATTTCCATTCGTGATAAGGAGACTGGTAGCATCTTGGCTCAGGGAGCCCAAGATAGTGGCCTGTACAAGTTGACCGCTTTGCTTTCTTCTGGTTCTTCTTCAGCTCTTTGGCATGCTCGGTTTGGCCATTTGAGCTATCAGCTTCTACAGCGAGCTTCGAAGGATGGGTTGGTTGAGGGTTTACCGACCATCAAGGCTCCATCTTCTGTTTGTTCCTCTTGTTTACAAGGGAAGCAACACCGAGCCGCCTTCCCGAAGGAGGCGACACACAAATCTTCGACATCACTTGCTCTTGTTCATGTAGACTTATGTCGTCCTATGAGTATCGCGTCTTTGTGTAAGGCGTTCTACATGCTCGTAAGGTGATTGGTGTGTGTAAGATCTTAAAATCAAAGTTTCGAGATGATGGCAGCTTGGACAAGCACAAGGTGAGGTTGGTTGCCAAGGGTTATGCTTAGCGTCCTGGGGTCGACTTCGATGAGACATTCGCCCGACGGCCGGGATGACTACCATTCGCACCGTTCTTGCTCTTGCAGGACATCATAGATGGCCTGTATTCCAGATGGACGTCAAGTCGGCTTTCCTAAATGGAGAGCTTTCACAGGAGGTTTATGTTGATCAGCCGCCGGGATTTGTTGTTCTAGGCAAACAGGATCAGGTGTACCGGCTGAAGAAAGCTTTATATGGTCTGAAACAGGCTCGGCGGGCTTGGTACCAGCGGATGATGAGTTCTTTTAGAAGCTCGGCCTCTGCCGTTCTCATGCAGATTCGAAGCTTTATATCCTCCTTGAGAGGGGGTTGATTGTTATCATTGTGGTCTATGTTGATGACCTCATCTTTACATGTTCTTATTCTGTGAGGATCCGCTCAGTCATGGACGCTTTGGAGACAGAGTTTGAGATGACGGATCTTGGCCTTCTGCATTATTTTCTTGCCTTTGAGATTTGGCAAACCTTGAAGGGCATTTTCTTCTCTTAGCAGAAGTACACACGGGAGATTCTCGATAGATTTCAGATGACTAGATGCAAACGAGTATCTTCTCCTATGGATACTAGTGAGAAGCTTTCTCTTCTTGATGCTTCTCTAGGGATTGATTAGGGACTATATTGGGTTCTCGTCAATTGTTTGGTTTGGTTGACCTACTCCCGATTGGTCGTGTGTTTCGCAGTCAGCTTATTGAGCTCCTTCTCATCCAAACCCCGTCAGCAGCATTGGCGGTGTGCTCTTAGAATTCTTCAGTACTTGCGTGGCATTCTAGACTCTGGCATCTTCTATGGCCAAGGATGCACTCTTCTTGGATGGTCTGATTCAGATTGGGCTGGAGATCTAGATACTCGGCGTTTGACTAGTGGTTGTGTTTTTTGTTTTTTTTTGTTTTTTTTTGTTTTTCCAGAAAGGAGACTTCTATTAAGTATGATTTTTTTTTTACAAAATGGAGATTTCACACCAAGAAAGGTGTAGATCTCAACCAATCAGGAGCCTTGTGTTGTCAATAGGGTCCCGAATGAGAGGACGTGAAAAAGATACCAATGTCCCACTCTCTCATAAGCTGGCCGCGCTTCCTCTCTGCAGCCCTCGAAGATCCCTGGATTCTGGCCCAGGTAGCCATGATGGTGTGAATAATATCACTCCAAATCCTGCAAAGACACTGAGAAACAAGAACGGGAGTACCCTCAGTAGCCTCGGTGCATCTAGCCTTCCAGATATTCCAGGCTGAGATACTAGCAATAATCTCACAAGAACTCTCTAACCTTTGTGCCGGAGGGACAAAGTGTGAAAGTGGCAAATCCTGAAGACAACACTGCCGAGCAACTCCTTGCCTAACCATAATGGCCAAGCTCCTGTCAGTCCCCTCGAACTCAGCTGTGGCCCCGACTGTGTCAACCAAATGATAGAACCAAAAGAAATAATAGCATCCCTCTTAATCCTACCAAAGAGGTGTGCAATCGCAGACCAAATCCTCTGTGCTTCCTTGCATTCCCATAAACAATGCCAAACTGACTCCGAAACTCCTGCACATCTAGGGCATGCTGGGCAAGCACCAGTAACTAAACTCCACTGATTGGTGGCCAGATCACCATGAGGAGAAACCCAGATAAAGGAGGAAATCTGTGGCTTCCTATAAGAATGCCACAATCTCCACCAAAAAACCCTCTGAATGTCAGTCAAAATGCCGTAAGATTCCCAATGGGGTCTAAGAGTAGGGACACTCTGAATGTGTCCCAAGATAAGATGTCTGGCATTCCGCACCGTATAACTAAAAAAAGGCATGGTTTTCAAGGGGTTACAAGCATCCTTCCACACCCACTCACCGGGGTCCCAATGCAAATGTTTGATAGGGCAGCCACCATACAACCAAAGGCTAACACTCTCTATGATCATCCCTGGGGGGGGGGGGGGGGGGGGTGAACAAAGACGTGCTTCCCTAACCTGCCAACATCTCTGACTGGACGAATTTGGGGGCCCTCAATAAGGTCCTGTACGTTACATCTCTCCAACTGCCATCCATCCTGTATAGAAAAAAACACCGGTACATCATCCTCCCTAGGCAAGGGGAGACCCATAACCTGAAGAGGAACACCTGTCCCAGAAAAAACCCCAAACCAAGAATGATGAGAGTCTTCCAAGAAAGATCCAGTAATCCAATGGTTGGGAATGGCTGCGTCATGCTGTGCAATCCTCCGACTAGAGCCGCTTAAATGCTACGTGAGATCCAATCTCTGTACCTCGGTGAGGCTCTGAAACCTCTTCCAAGCCAACACTGTGGGGCAAAGCATCTCCTAGCCAGCCCAAAGAATATGCATAGCTACCCCAATAGGCCTACCATGCACATCTAAGATCAAATCATTCCATAGAATGGGCTGCCGGTGAACTTCCTCCGCTGAACGCGGGGGGATGTGTACCAAAAAACTCCTAAGGCAGTCCCAGGCCCGTAGGAGGGACCTAACCAAGGGGGATGAAGGGGAGCGGTGAACTGCATCCGAAAAAATAAAGCGTGAGCTGAGAGTCCAGTCACCTCCGCGAACAGGGACACACTTCATGAATTGCTGCATGAGAAAGTCCTTCCATGGCTGAGAGCCTGGAAGAAAGCCCTTAACAACTAGCTTACACGGCAAAGCCTTACATTGCACCTCAGGCTCAATGATATTCAATCCCCCTTCCTACTTAGGCCTGATAATGGTTTCCCAAGCAACTCTAGACCTGGTGTGTGCATCTCCATCAAGCCCTAACCAAAGAAAGTTCCGAATAAGGCGACGAAGCTGTCCAATGCTGCCCTTATGAAAAATCCAGCACAAAGCGATAAACCAAGTCGTGGCTGGCAAAACTTGGCTAACCACCAAAGCTCTAGAGGCCAAGTCGAGCTTCGTCCTACTCCAGTGATGAAGTTTCCTTTAATGCTTAAGAGCACTGGAGCAAACTGTTGTGCAGGGCAGATGTCAACACCCACCTGACAACCACCAAGGTATCTAGCAAAGCATCCTCTCCCAATCTGCAAGAGGAGAATCACTGATCCAAAAACCAACTGACTTATGCCAATTGATAGTAGCTCCTGCTGCCAAACAAAAGGCCTCCAAGGCTGTTTGGGTAGGACATCATTATCATACGGTGTCCAATGGTGGTGAAACTTTGCGAGTGGGTGCATGGGCTTGTAACCCTCCACTTGCAAAGTTTCACCCACCATCCGGCATCGGATGGGTGGGATGGTGTGTTGCCACCCGCTTTTTTTTTTTGCAAAGTGCCCAAGGGGTCCCCTATGCAAACAATAGCGGGTTTCGGTGGGGCATACTTATCATAAGGCGTCTTATGGTGGTGAAAGTTTGCAAGCAAGTCCATCGGGCTGCTACCCCTTCGCTTGGAAAGTTTCACCACCATCGGACGCCGAATGGGTGGGATAGTGTGTTGGCACTCGCTATTTTTTTTACTGTACCTCATTGTAGCTGAGGCTATGAGCAGGTTTCTGCGGGCTGCCCCTGGTGTTGTGGGTCTCAGGCTGAGGGGACAGCCTTGCCTCACTGAACGGGAAATCTGAAAACGCTCACCACGCCCCCCACAGGCTAAAACATTGCTAGTAGCCTCCCTGTATACGCAAGACACACCTCTGATCCAGTTTTTGGAAAACCCCATGTGTGCCATAGTGCCCTCCAAAAAATCCCAATCCACTCTGTCATAAGCTTTTTCAAAATCAAGCAAAAGAATGGCAAGAGGCTGTTGACTAGCCTTTACCCACTCGACAGCTTCCCAGAAAGAAAAGATGTTATCAAATATACTCCTTCCTTGGAGGAACCCATTCTAGGTATCATGGATAGTCCTTTGGAGAATCGGCTGCAACCTTATACTCAAGGCTTAAGCTAAGATTTTATATGCAGATCCAAGGAGGGTGATGGGCCTCCATTGCTTGATGTCAGTCTTGTCCCCACTCTTGGGGATAAGGTGAATCCCCTCTGTGAGGTATGGAGGCATCATACCCGACACCCACATTTCGTGAAGGGCAACAGTGATAGCATCTCCAATATGATCCCAAAAAAGAATAAAGAAGGCGGGAGAAAGACCATCATCCCCGAGGCATGAACCACTGGAAAGAGCATGCAGTGCGTGAAGGAATTCATCCTTCGAGAAAAGGGCATCCAGGGAAGAACACATAGCATTTGTAATGAGCCTGGGCATGCACTCTTAAACTTTCTGTCGTGCCACATCTCTCTGAGGGGAGGGCACCTCTGCAGTCAACAAAGACCGATAAAATTCTGAAGCAATATCCCTCACCTTATCAGGCTCAATCTGGACCTCACCCTGTGAATCCTGCAAGTACCTCACAGAGTCCCTGCTATGGGAAGGCCTGTGTGCTGAAAAAAACTCTTTGTTGCATCTGCCACCCATGTGAGTCCAAAGGGCCTCATTCGCATGAAAGGCGAACTCAGCCCTCCTGTCCATGGCCAACTGCAGCTCTGCTCTAACTGTGGTCAAGAGGTCTGTAATCCAAGTCGCATGTGGATGCTTTTCATGTTCCCTCTGAAGAGCAGCAATCCTACGCCTAATAGCTCTCTCCTTGTCCAGAGCCTCCTGCTTCTTAGACAAGGCAATGCTATGATAATGATGGCTGGTCCTCTCAAGAGCTAGTGCAATATTATGACGAGGATCAGGACTGTCACAAGATCTCCATATCTCTCTGATCTCAAGGGAGATGTCAGCATCTATATAAAGAGAGTCAAGGATACGGATATGGGGAGAGGCCGAGTGAGCCCCAGGCTCCGTGAGACACAAAACGACGGGGCAATGATTGGATTTGGTGGTGCCAGGCATAATAGCAATGGTGCCTCCTCTATCCAAGGACCAATCATCCACATAAAACCTGTCCAGATGTTCAAAGATGCTCTCATTCCTGCTCGTGCGGTTATGCCAAGAGAAAGATAAGGAATTTGGCCTTCTCTGGAAGTTATCCTCGGTCCAGCAATCCCTGCCAAAAAAGGAAAGCGTGAACCTCTCACATGAGGCTCGCTCAAAAGGGTGTAAACCCCCTTCGTGTCCACCCTTCTTGTCAGAAGGTTGCTCAACCATATTAAAATCTCCTCCCACTATCCAATGATCAACCTGGGGAATGACATTTGTAATGGCGTCCCAAAAGGCCACCCTAGAAGGTGTGGCCAGAAAGCATCTTACCAGTTTTGCCACACTGAGATCTATCCAATTTGTGTTCTGCGTTTGGAGTATTGTCCTTCAGCAGAGAATGCAACAAATTTGTTCACCAAGCCGGTTTCTCAGGCTTCCTTGGCTCTTCATCTACGGCTTCTGGGAGTATGTTCAACATTTGGTGCTGAGAGGGGGTGTTAGCACATTCATCCCAAGTTTCTGCCCTTATTTGGTGTCCCTTTTGGTCCCTTTTCATGGCCCTTGATTGTGGGCTAGCCACCCCTTTTTTTGTATATTTTTTTGGGATTTTCCTAGGCTGGAAGTTATTTTCCCAGTCGGCCAGCCCCTCTTACCTATAAATAGGTGGGCTGGCCTCTCACTTTTTCATCCTGCCTAGTCTTTCTTTTGCTCCCTCACTTATGAGACACTTTTTGTCTCTTGCTTGGGACTGTATCATTTCAATATATTCAGCATAGTTGCTCCATCTCTCTCTCTCTCTCTCTTGCACTCTCTGGCATTTGAAAGGGTTGAGACGCAGGTGAGATGTCCGGAAACCTGTCGAAGATTTGGGCCAATTGGAGAAGGTGGTCACTAAAGGCTTCTAAACAGGAGGAGAAAGGGGTTCTGGTAAAGTTGGAGAAATTACCGAAGCGCGAACAAAAGTGTGAAGAAATTCTCTAAAAGATGTTGGTGACGATCCTTTGAAATGTTGCAGTTGATTTGCACAACCGAAATGGCATCTTGCTATAGATGTATGTGCCCCACTAGGTAGCAAATGTTGTCTTGGCACGACGATCATCTTGGTAAATGGCAACTCGGTTGAACCACCGAACCCATCCATTAAGCTGTACTGGGCATGACCAGCTTCATCCACAGAACCCTGTCCATGAATGGAAGAGGAAAGCCATCTTTTACAGTCACTTTGTAAAGAGAGCAGAAATCAACACTCTTGTTGGACTTCTTCTTGGGCATGACCATGGGGGGTAGCTAGTCGGAGTGCTCGATTGGCAAAATGATGTTGGCAGCCTCCATGCCAGCTCCAGCTTCACTGCTTCAGCATACTTGTATGCATGTCAATGAACAGGATGTGCACCGTCGTGTAGGGGAATGGAGTGCACACCTATGTCTTTTGGCACAGCTTCTAGGTCTTTGTAGTTCCAGGCAAAGACATCTTTGTAGGAGTAGAAAGAAGGCAGGGGCTTGTGCGGGGTGGTCCCACAACCATGAGGCTAGTAAGATTGGGCGTGGCTCCTCCACCATTGAATTCCCTCACTAGCAGATCTTGAGAGGGCAGAGTGTCAGGAAGCTCACCTATGTGGGCAGTCTGATTGAGCAAGCTGGGGTCATGTGCTGGCTGTTCGTCAATCTGGAAGTCGTCATACTGGTCATGTTGCCATGTGGGAGGGAGCTTTTCAAGAGAAATGGTGGGGGGGGGGGGGGGGGGGGGGGGGGGGGGTGATTGTTGGTGGTGGGTTTGGTTGGACTGAGTGGCACCTTGGCTGGTTGGTGAAATAGAGGTGACCCTTCTTGCCAGGCTGTAGATAATGGGTTCTCCCAATCCTATAGCCTCAATTGTTTCTGCCTTTGTGTCTCCCCAAACTGTGTAGCCACCATGTAGTATTACAATTCCGGAGCGCAGCAGAAGATTCCGGAGCGCACCACTCTAGGCATTTAAGGCACTGCACCCTAAGAATGGAGATGCGCGCCGCTACACCTACATGCATTTGGCACCTTCCAAAGGTGGGAGATGCTCACCAACGGCATCTTTGTGACTCTCCGGAGTTATAAGGCATTCTTCCCCGTTCAAAGGGGATATAGACTATTCTGTAGTTCCACCTTGTCCATTCCAAGCTATAATGTACTACTCCATGCTATCCCACTGTACTTGAGTTCTGTGTCATTCCATCCTAAGCAGATTGTGTATCCCTCACTGTGACCACTACTGAGTGTGCACGGTGCAGTGAGTGGTGTTTGTAACTGCTGGCTCGTAGTAATACAAGTGGAGTACATTATTCTTGTGCATTGTTCCTTACCTGTTCCTTTTCGTCCAGTTTAATTAAGTATTGCTTAAGTAAGTGTGTTATGCCATCGTTTCTTCCTACTGTTCTGTCCTGTGACTCCCGTGGACACACTGTCCAAGAGTAAACCACCATATCCTCTTAGTGTACCTGAGCAACCCTACCTGCTACAAATTGGAAGGGAGTATTGGAGTGATTTGCACCATGTGGCAAGCCAGGGTGCCAGCCGGCAATTCGGCATCTTCTGTGTAAGGCATGATGCCTTTCTCTTCATCGGGGCTGGTTGGTGTGGGCAATGTGGGAGTGATTGTGCCACCATGCACTCCTTTATCTATTCCTCCTTCTAGCCTAGCTTCAGCTCACATGGCCCATCAGCCTCAGGGATCCACAATCTGGCTGATCCCTAGTCATGCAGCAGACCCACACGACGCAGCCATGGTCAGCCAATTCACAAGGATAATGCTCCTTGAACTGCTACAAGGCGGATGACCACAAAGTCAAGTACAAGTTGAGCACCATCCATCTTCCTGGTACTACCCGGCAGGGAGAGTAGGGAGGGGGGGAGGGGGGCGCTGCTGCTGAACTTGCTGCTAGTGGGGCCAGCGTCCTCACCATGCTGTCCTCATGGGGCTCACCTGCCTCTCTCTTTGTGATGACAATGCCCTTGGGGTCGGGAGTGCTGCTGAAGTTGCTAGCAGTGGCCGGCGTCCTCACCGTGCTGTGTCTGCTGCTGTGGTGATGGATGGCGGGCCGCGTGGTCAGGCTGGCCAGTCTATTGCACATCTGGGTAGGGAGGGGATGGGACGAACAAACCATCTCTCCTCTTCCCCAAGAGAATCTCAGGGCTGCTCCAAGTGTGGAGCTAGAGCGCATCCTCTGTGGGCCTAACGTCAAGGACAAGCTCTAGGTGTCTCATGTGTGCAAATGAAGCACTGTGCAGGGAGGCCTGAATACTCAACCCTCTACATAATAGGGTCTCCCTCAAGGCTGGGGAGCGCAACAAACTAGGGAAGAACCCCAGAGAGGCTATGCAAACCCGAAAGGTGGGGATCCATGCTGGCCTCGCTACCACTGAGAAGCGGCAGTCTGGCCCCTGGGGGGGGCCAAAGCCCGCCCAATCGATTGAGTGAGGGGGTGATACTCCTTTGGAGATGCTGCATATGGTGATGGGACTTTGCTGCATCACATGGTCAGTCGCCTCGGGTGACTCAAACTCCACCAAAGAGTAGCCGTGCCCAAGAAAATGAATGTCGGGGTTAATTTTCTGGTCTTGCCAATGAGGGCTTCCTGGAGTAAATCCCGAATCTGTCCATACACTGCCCATGCGCTGGGTGGCTCTTCTAACAATCTTGCATACCAGTGACGATGCCACAAGTAAGGATACTATAGAGGCCAAGAGCTGGAGGTCTGCTTTTGAGAAAATGGAAAAGGGTTGTGTCCTATGTCAGGAATGACGAAGCGGCTACCATGGAGTCATGGCCAACGTCGGCGGAAAAAGGGGTGGGGGTGTTGACGCTGAAATGTGGAAGCCCGACCGGTCCGAGGTAACTCCTCTCGGGTGAGGTGGGTCTGGAGCAGCCCGGGGTGGGTCCATGGGATCTACGAAGGAGGAGGAGCTGGCAAATGGTGAAGAACCGGTGGGCAGGGAGGCAGAGGGCAGCGACGGGCAGGTGGGATGGTGGGGGCGGGCCAAAAGATGGGAAAGGGGGTAGGCGGGGAGGCAGGAGGGCAGGGGTGCGCTTCGCAGCAGAGCAGGAGGTGGCTTGGGTAGAAGGGGGGAGAGGGCGGCTGAAAGGAGGGTGACGGCAGGGGGTGCAGGCATAGTGGGGCAGGGATGGGAAGGCTGCGTGAAGGCAAAGGGGTGACAGGATATCCACGGGGGGAGCTCGAGCTCGAGCTCTTGAAAAGATTATATTGTGGATCACTCAACTAAAGCAATTTATTGTGAATGCTCTCCAAAACTGCTGCAAACTGCTCTGCATGGTAAGTTTCTACTCCCACTTGAAAACTCAAATATGTGATCCTAATGCCTCTTCTAACTAATACTTAAGTGATGTCCCCATGAAGGATCCTCTATGTATGCTATCGAAAGACTTGCAGGTTTTTTGCAATTGTTTTGTGCTTGTGCATTAAAGCATAAGATGTGAACTGCAGCCCGAAATCTGAGAAAGGCTTCTGGAAAAGGAGTATTGCAACAAGCTATGTAGAAGCTCTCATTCTTGCATAATTTCCAGGCGAGTATTGCCCTGTCTGCTGATGTAAAAAAGTGGTTTATTGTCTCCATCACAAGAAAAGGTGCGAGTGGGCATCCTTTTTCTTTCTTTCACTTCCTGTGTCACACGTACTGGACAAAAGGACTGCTCGAGATGAAGATGAATAAATGTCAAAGCGGCTAGAAAAATGCCTTATAGGGAGGAATTCCTCCCCTACATTATTTATGGCTGGTTGGTTGGTCAGACTGCCGCCTACTACAAGATAAATATCTAAAAGTCTAAATTTGAGGCCCATTTTGGTTGGCCAAAACTGCCTGGACCCTGCTGGCTCATGGTAAGGATTAGGAGTGTGGTCAATGGCTGTTTTGGCTGCCCAAACATACACTAAAATCTTGGCTGCACTGATTACTAACCCTTGTGGTCTGCTTGTATGGATATGCTCTCTTGATTTCCTAATTAAAACGTTTCCTCTTGTTTATTTCCTTGTCCATGTGTATTTAGCTCCTGGGTGATCTCTGGGTTTTGGACCTATATATTTACGCTTCTTTGATGGAGTCTTTAACTTTTTAAACAGGCATGAATGACTTTTGGCATAACCCTGCAAGGGAGAAGGTCTACCAAAGATTGAGAGAAAACATGGAAAGAAGAAAGAGCATCCAAGCCTTGAACAAAATAAACTACGATGAGGCATTCGTATTTGCAAAGGAGAAAGTAAAAGAATTAGAAGGCCAAGAAATGCGTGAAATCATACAAGAAAAGATAAATATGTGGCTCCTTCAGAACCGCAATCCCAAGACTGGCTTTTACCCCACGTTTCCAAGGCCAGATGAAGGCGGGAGCAAGTATATACTTAATCCCCCTCCAAAGATGGACTTTATAGAGGAAGGCAAAGAGAACGACAAAAAGGATGCTAAGAAGACGAACAAATCCCACCCTTCAGTGCTTAAAAAGGTGCCATTGCCTGATGAGGATGAAGAGAAACCATTGTGTTGCCCAGTGTTTTTTAGGAACCATGTGATGAAAAGTGTACGTGTATTTAACGACAGATGGCGTGATAAGGATGACTCCTCCAACCTGACTCAAAAGTACGATCCAGATCTGCTCAAATCATCTTTACGGCCTGTTATATTCGAAGAGGTAGATTTTGTCTTAGCTTATCTTACTATATACCATGGAGTAAAAGTGTGACCATGAATCCAATCTACACCAAAAGTGAACAGTGAGGATTGAGCATGGAAAAAGCTTTGTTTTTCAACTTAAATCCTTTGCTTTCCCACTTTCAATCCTCACAAATTCTTTCAAAAAAATCTTAAAATCCTAATAACATCATTTCTCTTTCAAAGATTTTATGTCTTGCCTAGGTCTGTGGCTTGGCCATAGACACTATGGGCTTCTGTTGTTAAAAAAGGTAAGGTGTAGTTTTGCATGATACCGACTTACCTCTGATACAGGTAAGAGTAGAAGTTGATCAGGACACGAGGGTTATTCTTAGTAACATAAAAAAGAAGCTGCTGTCTGAAGCAAAGGCTTTAAGAAACAAAGAAAAGCAAAAGGAAACAAAGAGCTCAAAGAAGGTTGAAGATGAACCTGCAAAATTTGCTGTGCTTGACATGGGCAGTACACTGGCCAAAAAGCCTCCAAAAGATAAAACAGCACAAAAAAGTCTTGAATCAATTTTTAATGAGCTTGCCGAGAGCGGAATTATTCAGCTATGTCCGGATAGGTCTTTCCAAGAGTACGTAGGAGCTGATAATGTATGGATTGCTAAAGGAGACGGTTCTGTTGTAGTACAAGATCCTTCAATGGCACAGGTATTGGGATCAAAAAAGGACTTCAATTTAATTAATATTATTTGCCATATTCTTTTCTCATTAAAAGATGGTTTGTTTACCAACTTCCCCCTTGGGGGTATCACTGAAAAATAATGTATGATACCACTTGAGCGCAGAGGAGACCGTTTTCTTATCAGGCCTTCTTACAGTCCTTACATTTGTAGAGGCGTTTTGCTTATCAGCTTCTAATGTATCTGACTTACAGTAAGGGTGTTAAATAAATACTCATGTTACAAGTACATATACTTGCAGTAGATCACACACACTCTTTTTTTTTTTTGGGGTGAAAGCACTGTTTTGTTTATTAATTAAATGTACAAAGGAGTGTGTCTCATTGCAAGACACACACTACTTAGAAACAGTGATAAAACACCTCTAACTGATTGTAAGGAAGGTCTCCAAGATCATGGCAATCTTGAAGAGACGGAAGAAGAGATCTCCTGAAGTGAAGCAAGAGAAATCAGCAGTATGAAAGATAAGATGATTCTAGGCCGTGTAGATAGAGCCCATAATCTCATCCAAGTAAGAAAGAGTGTATAATTTGGTAATGGTGGTGAAACTGTGGAAAACAGCCAGAAGTCTTGACCAAATCTTTGACCTGGAAATCTGATGCATGAACGTGTCGAGAGATTGTCAAGGAACTGATGCGAGCAGAGGGGCAAAACCATAGCATGTGGGGGGCTTTTTCTTGTGTTCAAGAGCATCTTCTACAATCTGGTGATGCAATGCACCTACAGGCTAAGAAAACCCCAACCAGCAATGCTCCCACCACACATCTCCATAGAAAGACCTTTTGCTTAAGAGAGAGATTACTTTTCCAAATTCGTGAGAGCACATCACGCCACCACCTTTGAGGCTTGCCATAAGCGATTGCCATGTTGCTGAATCCGGGGGGGGGTTGCAATAACAAGTGATATGCTTTCGCCAGAAAGCACAGGCATAGGAAAGGGGCGGAGTTGAGGCCTCCCTGGAACAAATGACCAATCATCTAGGCTCTCTTGGGTTTCAAGAGGAGGCAGAGGCTGTAATGGGGCAAGCAATTCCACCACTGTATTCCAAATCTGCCTATGATGCATACCTAATCCAAGTCATTGCCTCACATTAGGGAAGGAAAGTAGCATGCCGTGCATATCAACCACATCATCTATGCTGTGCAATCCATGTGCATGAAGGAAATAAGATGTGCGAGGCTCTAAAGCGGCCAGAGGCTCTTGAAACACCCTGCTCCAATGAATGCTTTCGAGGCGCAACGAATTACCAATTTATTGCTGCCGCCCATTCCAATGTAGGTATTCTAGAATAACTTGCCAATCCTGAATCAACCCGGTGACATATGGGCAACCTGGGATTCGTCCTCTGAACTTTCCAAAAACTCTCTTTGTAAGAAATAGACCAATGCCCAAAAGCTTTGGTTTGCATGACTGTCACCAAGTGAGAAAGCATGATAGCCCAAGGTTGTCGTTGACGTATAAGGGTGCTTTTTTGAGCAATGAGATGGAGATGAATATCAAGTATGTTGAGTCCACCATGCATCTTTGGAGTGCAAACCAATTCCTTTTTGAGAAGACGGAGAGGTTTTTGATCCGTACTGTGTGGCAAAGACAATCTAAGGCCTTTGTTTGACATAAACACATCCAAATCTGATTTTGTCCAAGGCAATAATGGCAAGTGAAACTGAACATATGCAATAAAAATGGATTGTTCAATTCTTAGATGCACATGCAAGGGCCACGTAGATAGCTTCCCGTAGTCGAGTTTCTGTCTAAGTTTTTGGAGCACCATTTTCTTTCTTGGTTAAGGGGAATATGCCAACCAATAGGATATCCCAAGTGTCTTACAATTTTTGTGGGTGGGAAAATCTGTTCTGGCCATAAAACACTATGCTAGTCACAGTAGTTCAGGAGCAAGAGCTTGGATTTCTGAAAATTCACAAAAAGGCCAGCAACCAATCCATATAGATGCAAGGCATCCATGATATTCTGAAGATCTCTTGGCGTGTTTTTGGAGTAGTCGTAGTCATCAGCATACGCTTGACTGACAAAGTCTCTTCCTCCAAGTATGGTGATGCCATGTAAGCTGCCATTCTCTACCAGCTTATCTATGTATAATAGCATTCGGTGTGTTGCAATAGCATAAAGAAGAGCACTAAGTGGACAGCCCCGTCTAACAGAACGACCCATCTTCCAGGGCATAGATAGACCATTCTCGATGATGCATTGTGCTTGGCCATTGTCATAAAGCTAGTAGATGACATTATTCATTTTTTTGTCAAACCCCATCCTTTCCATGAGCAAGGCTACAAAATCCCAATGGATTGTATCAAAAGCCTTTTGATTATCTATTTGCATGATAAGCACATCTTGGTTTGTATAGTTAGCATACTCAATACCCACATAAGCATTTGCAATGTTATCCATGATTTGTTGGCTTGGCACAAAGCCATATTGCATCGGGTGCAAACCATAAAAAAGAACGTCTTCGATGCGGTTAACAATCATTCTGGCTACCAATTTGTAGATCATAGACATGAGTGTGATCGAGCGCCGGTCTGATAAGCGGTCACATAACTACTTCTTAGGCAGCAGACGTAGCAGGCCTTCCTTCTAGCATGAAGGGAGATGGCCAATAACCCAAGACCGATTGATCATAAATAACATTTGATTTTCTAAGAGATCCCAATAAGCCACAAAGAATTCCTCATTGAGACCATCCCAACTTGGGGATTTCCATTTGAGACCATCCCAACCTGGGGGTTTGCTTGTTCCGTAGAGTTTTGCGAGGCATATAAGGATGCAAATTCGTAAATCTCACCATTTAGCATACATTGTATGACCAACCATCTACCAGCGGGATCATTGAAGGCCATAATTGCCTGAAGCTCATGTCTCAGTAGCATAACAACATCCGAAAACGAACCTTGTCCAGCATAGAATATATGGTAGCCTGCAAAGAAACCTTGTCTACGAGCAAAAGCATTCTGGTTGTGCTCTTGAAGACAAATGATTTACGGTTTGGTTTTATTCACATAATCCCAAATAAGCCTCCATTTATTGGCGTCATAGAGGCCACGCACATTATAGGAAACACACTTGATTGGTATATACATATTCACAACAGAGATGATGAAACAAGTGTGGAAATCAGGTGACCATCTGAACATCTACCAATCCCTCTTCACGAGGGCGGGACGATTTTGCAGGGGCATCATTTTGCATCTCATTTAGAGAAAACCAATTGGCAGGAGCATCAGCATCAATACCATCATACATGTGAATTGATTGCCCAAGCAATACAACTGTCCACATTTTGCCTACACCAGCAACTCTTCTAACCACATCTAGGAAAGAGACAGAAGTGTCTGACCCATTTTTAGAGACATTTTCAGTCCAATTCCTTTGGCCTATTGGTCGAGGTTTAATGACTTTTTTAGGTGTTTGCCAGGCATTCAATTCTTGAGCTTCCTTATCTTTATCCTTGGACACTGATGGTGCATTATTCACCTTGCCTGTGCCCTTGTCCTAACCATTGACAGGTTGCATTTTAGAGGGCTTCACTACTTTTGGTGGTTGAACATTGTTGACAATAGCAACAACAGGCTTTTCTGAAGGAGATACAGCATTGGCTGGTGCTGGAAACAATATTGTAGCATTCAGATTGCATATGACCAAATTTCCCACAAGAGAAACAAGAACCAGTAAACCTCCCCCATATGACCAAATTTCCCACAATTTGAGGGTAAAGTGAGCCTGTTGTGGAACCATGCCATTCATGTCAACATTGATGGTGACACTTGGTGGTGTTGGCACATCAATGTTCCATAGAACGCAGGAACGATGTGCATTTCCCAAAGCTCTCGGTGGACAAACCACCTTCCCCAAGTTTTGAGCAACACAAGGTAGAGCCAGTTCACAGTAAAGCAGGATGTGTGACACCTCCATCCATATTGGATATTTATGGTGAATAAGACGTTGGTAGTCCTTTGTAGGCGACCATGGGTACACATGCACCAATCAGCCACCAAAGAAGAGAGGAGATTTTTCAAGAAGCATCTGCTTGTACTGTGGTTCAGTAAAGATGACCTCATAGAACCCATGATCAACTATGTAGCATCCACACAGATAATTACCCTGTAACATAGCTTTGAGACATGAACCAACATCGGGCGCAGCTGGCATACGACCCAAGAAGAACAAGACAACCGCCTTCTCCGCCAAATCTAGAACTGGAGTGATCAAAGCCTCTCCAGGAATATTGACTGTGAAAGATGGTAGCGGATTGTCTGCCCATGCACACTTAATCTCTAAGAAACCTTCCTGTAAAGTGTTTGCAAAATGCTGCACAGCTGAATCATCATAAGAATGATTGTTAAGATCTGAGGTCGAGAAACCTAAAGCTTTCATCTTCTTAGATCTACCATAAACGTGGAGAACTTCAGAGGAACCACCAAGAAGTTTCTACGCATAGGATTCCATTTTGAGCTTCACTGTACACAGACCCTCTCTCTCTCTCTCTCACACACACACACACTCACACACTCAGAAGGGGATGTACAAAGAAGAGAAATGAAAGGCAAAAATCAAAGGGTCGCAAGAAGTAGACATGCAGGACAGAAGTTGCAGGTCTCAAGACGTAGACGTGCAAGTCGCAAGAAGCAGGTCGTAGGTGAGTAGACGAGCAGGTCGCAGGCGAGCAGAGTCGAGCCGGTCGGATGTCAAGCGGACGAGCAGGTCGCAGGTGAGCAGAAAGTCACAGGTCGCAAACGCGCAGTTGCAGGCTCGCAGAGATGCAATTCTCTCTCTCTCCCACACACACACACCCCAGATCACACACCCACACACACATTCACAAAAACATGTATAGTAGAATTTTTCTTTATTACCCTCTGCACACGGTAATATGGATTTTATCTTCTTCTTTTTTTCCATGGAAATGAGGCGTTTGGTTTTCTACCTTGGCTATCTATCATATTTTTTCCACTTTTTAAGAGAAAAGAGCATTTGTTTTGGTTGCATTAAATCAGTCTTTATATGGCAGGTCAGACGACTGGTCCTTGAATATTGCGTCCTTCCTCTAGCATCTGACTTTGTTCATAAAAATGCTCCTTTTGTGAAATCTGTACTCCTATATGGAGGGGAAGGCAACGGAAAGACTTTACTTGTAAGTCATTAGATCCTGGCACAGTGGCATGTTAGATTGTATTCTTCATGGTCAGTTTTCTCTCATCTTACTCTTATTTGATTTAAAGTTGGTCTTCATAAACAACCTGCAGGTTCATGCAGCTTGTTCTGCAGCAGGAGCAACATTCATTAATTTGTCACCAAGAAACACAGATGGCAGATATCCCGGAAGTCAACTGGGCAAAATGGTGCAGATGGCTTTTAAAGTTGCAAAGATCATGGCGCCATCAATTATCTACATTGATGAGGTTGAGATGGTAAGGTTTTCTTTCATATCATGGAAATTAATGGAATTGGGTGTTCTTTGCATTACTAAGAATGATAGTAAGACATGAAGATATTGAATAGGTAGCTTATCTATGTTGCTTTTTTCCAAAAGCAGGAAAGTGTATGTTACAAGACGGTGATGATGATAATGTAACATCTTTTATTTGTTAAAAACTGGCTTTTCCTGAAACGTGTTTCCCAAGTGTACCTGCTTTCAAAACAAGACTTCTTTTTCCTGCTTATGAGGCTGCATACCAACTGCAACAAAGGTTTCTTCAGCATGAAAACTTCCAATTTAAGTTTTTAAGGGCTAAATATACCCATGAAGTCTTTGCTGGTGTGACTCCCCAATGAGCTCCTCTTTGTCAAACTGACATCTATAAGCTGTCTTATGTTGTCTCCTGATTTTTTTTAATTAGAAAAGAGACTTCTATTAAGTACGAAAAAATATACAAGAGGGAGATTTCAAACCAATCAAGGTGGAAATCTCAGCCATTCCAGTACCTTGTGTTGCCACCAAGGTCCCATATGAGTGGGAGTGAAAAAGATGCCATAATCCCACTCTCATAAATCGGTTGCGGTTTCTCTCCACAGCCCTCGAATTCTTGCCCATGTGGCCATGAGGGTGTGGAGAATACAATCCTGCAAATGCATTGTGACTCATATACCAAATTGCCTTCAATGGCCTCAGTGCATCTAGCCTTCCAAATGTGTTAGGATGTAGCAAGGTAGTTTCAAACGTACGAAACGATACGAGTTTAGAACGTGGTACAGAACGTTGCCAACTGATAAAGTACGTAAAAAACATTGCAGACTTTTTAATTTTAAAAACATATGAGGACACGGGGAAAAAAAACCTCTTCTAAAGAGAGTAACAAGTGCAAAAAATAAATAAAAAACGGGTTTGAAACGTTTGCAAGTCCAAAACGTCCTAAATAATAAAAAACGAGTTTTAAATGCAACCTTGGGCTGCAGTATTGGCAATAATCTCCCATACACTGTCCAACCTTTGTGCTGGGAGTTCTCTAGGAATGGAAACATCATCCTGTTAGTGGACTTTAATGCCCGGACGGTGTCGTGACGTGGGCGGTGTCGCTGGGAAAGCGCGGGGCTTCTGGCTGTGAGAGTAGCTTCCAAAATCCCAAGCATTAAATGTCTTCTCAGCTTCTCATGGAACAAAGTATAGTATGGTATTAACTCAATCTCTTGACTCAGGCATACATTCAATGGGATTGTCTCCACAACTCATACAAGACACATCATCTTCGACTCTGATGATACAAGGCTTATGGCAAGAGAACTCATCATCATCATCATATATCATCATCAAAGATTCATCATGGAAGGTCTTCACATAACATATGCTATATGTTTGTACAAAAATGCTATATGTTTGTACAAAATGTTTGACATGCAACAACACTCATGAGATAAAATAATAAAACTCACAAGACATCACCAAATCCAAAGGGTATACATATCTTCAGTATATGCATGTCGACAGCCCATAGTATAGCACCCATGGATAAATCATGCTATCCCTCCAAGATCCTGTATCCATATTCCATCCCTTTGACTGCTCAATGCATGCCCACTTCTTACTCTTACACTCCTTTGAACTACTGAAACATACTTTTCAAACATATGACTTGACCCAAAGCATCAGCACAAAGCTCTTTGATGACCTGTTATTTTTATTGCCAACACAGGATGGCTTGTCTGCAGGAACCCATATGCTATTTGATACCAGTTCAGCATGCAGGTGATCACTTCGTCTGAAAGTATGTCCTTGTTCTTGTCTTCTATGCCCTCAGTCTTTTCCCAGCGCTATGTGCTGCAAATTATGCTCCCCAGCCGTCTTGTACTCTTCTCTCTGACGACTGACCCTTCGCACACGGCAGCTACCTGCTCGTCTGTATGCTGTCCGCTCCAGCGCCTTCAAGGCGATTCACCCCTGAGCCTCCCAGCTCTGCAGCACCTGAGCGACCTTCTGCACAAGGCCGGCTTCTCTCCTTATCCGTTTTCAGGCCCTCCAGCTGCGCAAACCAGTGCCAACTGCTCCTTACGTGTCGGCGTCTCCCAGTCGAATCACCCCGAGCTCTGCTCCAGGCGATTTTCTTCTCTCCCCGTGTCTGTCACCAGGCTCCAACCAGCTGTTACTGCACACCAGAGCCGCCGACCAGCAGTGCCTCCTTTGCACTCTTGGCTGCGCTTCACCCAAGAGGCGCAACTACCACTTGCGCTCTCTCCCATGCTCAGCAGCCATCGCTGCTCCAGTCACTGTAGCAGCACACGCCACACCCTCTTTCCTGGTCTTCCCCACTGTCTTCTACCCGGCGGCTCGCTTCCCCCAGTCAGATGATCCTTTTTCCGATCATCAGGCCGCCAGCTCGCCAACTTCCAGACCTTCTTCACGTGCTTACAAATTGTGTTGGCTGCCGTAGAAACCTCCACGTGGACTATTATAGGGTGGCCACATAATAGATATATATATTTTTTTTATTTTATTTCCCTTCACAGCCTAAATGATGGCCACACTCACGCCTTTTTCACACCAATGCCCCAAACGACCTGGCCTCTTTATCTTTTATTGCCCATGCTTTCCACCATTGACATCTGCCCATTTCTGACATACCAGCTGCTACACATATATTCACCATTAAAACATACGCTGCCCCTTCTCTAAATGCCCTGTATACCCCAAAAGAAATCAACCATGCAAGTGTATCACTTTATACTTGAAATCACACTATATTTGAACTCCTATTTACAGAGTACTAGCATATCAGGCCCATGTACAGTTTATACATCACTGTTTGCATGTCCTTGTCTCTGAATTCATGTGAATTGATCACAGAGAAGATTTTCCCTACATGGACGTGCCACAGCACGACATCCGCCCCCTCTAAACCTGCACATCCTCTGGTATGTGCCACACAGGTCCTGTATCTTAGCAATCACATCTGAATGGTTCTGCTTTCCCACCTGGATCAAATACCAATCGCTTTTGGCATATGTGCCATATCCTTTGCTCATATGAAGCCCTATCCTCACTTAGATTCCCTGCATATGCATGATTACCCTCATCATTCAAAGTGGGATGCTCTTCAAAATGATTTGCTTCAAAATTTTCCTTAGGCCATGTTTGAAGCCTTTGCACCACATATTGTATGGCCACACCAAATAACAACTGCATTAACAGCATGGAACACACACTTGGTAACATCCCATCCAAATCTACTGTGCCCGGATCCAGCTCACCCACTGATAAACATTCATTCTTCTCATCCAAAGACGGAAAAGCATCAACACATACAAAGTCCAACAAGGCATCATCGAGAATAGCCTCCAGCTCTGGATCAATCTCATCACAATCATTTGGCTTACATAACACCTGCACATCCTCACTTGCAACCAACAGTTGACTAGCATCAAGCATAGAAGAGCCCAAAGCTAATGGGGATCTATTATATACCATAAAATCATCCAATGCATCATCTAAGATAGCATCCAATCCAGGATCAATCGCATTGAAGCCATTATCATCTTGCAATCCCACATGTTGATTATCATGAACATTCATACCCCCATAGCTATATCCATTTGGTTGCTCATATGCAGCCTCATGAGGCTCTGTGACCACACTTTGCATATCCTGCATGTTATCTCCCAGTATTTCTTGATACCTGTTTGCAGATGGGCTTAGAATTATGGGTCCCTCACTCGAGTACCCTTGAATCTGTATGTCATTGAACCCTGTATGATCCAAAAAGACAGATTCAATTTTCCTCTCCAAATCATCATCATAAATAGGCTTCCAAGCTCGAGATTGTTGCTCACAAATGTGGTTGCAAGGTAACCCTGACACTGATGACATAGCATCACCCTGTTTATTGTTGGAACACCCTGTTAGCATTCCAGAATAACCCAAATCCAAAGAACCTTGGCAACCAGCTTCAGAAGCAACATCACTGTTGGAATCACCCATATCACTCACCCCCTCTAAATCAATCACACATACTTGTGGCCCGTCTGCATATTCATGTACATCATCCTGCTTATAAGCATCATAACCAGATAAGAATGCAGTAATGATAGCATCTTCTTCTTGTCTTAGATCTTCAAACTCTGCAATCATGCTTTCAGCAAGAAGCATTGGTTCCTGCTGTTCTTCACACATATGATACGACACCTGAGGAATACCCTTCAAATGAGCACTTTCGTCATGAGAATCCTCAAGTTTACACAGCTTACATGCTTCACAGTCCTCTTCCTCGTATACTGGGTCTTGAGCACCTGTCTTGAAGCTCTCTGAATCAAGTGTCTCCTCAAGCATAGGCATACATACATCATGTGGTATGATTATAGGACCCTGTATGTCTGCACCCAAGGAAATCAGATTATACTTGCACAGTTCACCCATTGCATCTTTTTGAGGTTGTAGCAAAGCATCCCTTTTGTCACTGTGAAGGCCTTGTTGCTCACTAATGGCTTTTTGCAGTCCCAATTTAGCATAAACAGCCTCCACAATCTCTGTATCAGCCTTGAATAGCAATTGATTATCCTCCATAAGACATGCATCTACAACCGCTTCTAAATTTGCTCGGATTGTTGCTGGAACACTATCACAGCTCACATTATACCTGGAACTCGCATAAATAAGTGCATCTGCAAAATCACTCCATCGTTTGGAGTGATACTCTGCTAGTTCCAGCACTTCATCTTTTAAATCAGGACTTACAAGGTATGCGAAAGATGCAATCATCTTGTTTTCTGGAACCCCTTGATTCTCCATCTCTGCCTCGTAACACCTTAGATAGCTTTCTGGATCATAACCATCAAATATATTGACCCTGTCATATACCAATTGCACCGCAATTTCCACTGCTTCCTGAATTCGCTTTTCTTCTTCAATCTTCCTGAACCGCTCTTCAAGCTCTTTCATCTCTGCATATAAATGCTCCATTTTGCTATCCATCTCTACATACTCTCACCCCAGCGGTTTCACGTCGGGTTCACCAATGCTGTCGTGACGTGGGCGGTGTCGCTGGGAAAGCGCGGGGCTTCTGGCTGTGAGAGTAGCTTCCAAAATCCCAAGCATTAAATGTCTTCTCAGCTTCTCATGGAACAAAGTATAGTATGGTATTAACTCAATCTCTTGACTCAGGCATACATTCAATGGGATTGTCTCCACAACTCATACAAGACACATCATCTTCGACTCTGATGATACAAGGCTTATGGCAAGAGAACTCATCATCATCATCATATATCATCATCAAAGATTCATCATGGAAGGTCTTCACATAACATATGCTATATGTTTGTACAAAAATGCTATATGTTTGTACAAAATGTTTGACATGCAACAACACTCATGAGATAAAATAATAAAACTCACAAGACTTCACCAAATCCAAAGGGTATACATATCTTCAGTATATGCATGTCGACAACCCATAGTATAGCACCCATGGATAAATCATGCTATCCCTCCAAGATCCTGTATCCATATTCCATCCCTTTGACTGCTCAATGCATGCCCACTTCTTACTCTTACACTCCTTTGAACTACTGAAACATACTTTTCAAACATATGACTTGACCCAAAGCATCAGCACAAAGCTCTTTGATGACCTGTTATTTTTATTGCCAACACAGGATGGCTTGTCTGCAGGAACCCATATGCTATTTGATACCAGTTCAGCATGCAGGTGATCACTTCGTCTGAAAGTATGTCCTTGTTCTTGTCTTCTATGCCCTCAGTCTTTTCCCAGCGCTATGTGCTGCAAATTATGCTCCCCAGCCGTCTTGTACTCTTCTCTCTGACGACTGACCCTTCGCACACGGCAGCTACCTGCTCGTCTGTATGCTGTCCGCTCCAGCGCCTTCAAGGCGATTCACCCCTGAGCCTCCCAGCTCTGCAGCACCTGAGCGACCTTCTGCACAAGGCCGGCTTCTCTCCTTGTCCGTTTTCAGGCCCTCGCCAGCAGCAGCTGCGCAAACCAGTGCCAACTGCTCCTTACGTGTCGGCGTCTCCCAGTCGAATCACCCCGAGCTCTGCTCCAGGCGATTTTCTTCTCTCCCCGTGTCTGTCACCAGGCTCCAACCAGCTCTTACTGCACACCAGAGCCGCCGACCAGCAGTGCCTCCTTTGCACTCTTGGCTGCGCTTCACCCAAGAGGCGCAACTACCACTTGCGCTCTCTCCCATGCTCAGCAGCCATCGCTGCTCCAGTCACTGTAGCAGCACACGCCACACCCTCTTTCCTGGTCTTCCCCACTGTCTTCTACCCGGCGGCTCGCTTCCCCCAGTCAGATGATCCTTTTTCCGATCATCAGGCCGCCAGCTCGCCAACTTCCAGACCTTCTTCACGTGCTTACAAATTGTGTTGGCTGCCGTAGAAACCTCCACGTGGACTATTATAGGGTGGCCACATAATAGATATATATATTTTTTTTATTTTATTTCCCTTCACAGCCTAAATGATGGCCACACTCACGCCTTTTTCACACCAATGCCCCAAACGACCTGGCCTCTTTATCTTTTATTGCCCATGCTTTCCACCATTGACATCTGCCCATTTCTGACATACCAGCTGCTACACATATATTCACCATTAAAACATACGCTGCCCCTTCTCTAAATGCCCTGTATACCCCAAAAGAAATCAACCATGCAAGTGTATCACTTTATACTTGAAATCACACTATATTTGAACTCCTATTTACAGAGTACTAGCATATCAGGCCCATGTACAGTTTATACATCACTGTTTGCATGTCCTTGTCTCTGAATTCATGTGAATTGATCACAGAGAAGATTTTCCCTACATGGACGTGCCACAGCACGACAACGGGCAACCACCAGACAGCCTTTTATGATACCTCAGAGGAGATGCTGAGAGAGCTGGACACTCTGGATATGGGATTAGACAGACGCTCACAGGATGTGGAGTGCACAGAGTATGGGAGATATTTGGTAGATATGGGGACTGCACATGGGTTGGCATACTTAATGGCTTGCAGAGGTTTCCGTCAGCAGCTGGATTTACTTGCTTTCCACATAGACATGGTGCTAGCACAGTGGATTATGTTATGGCTATGCAGAGCTTTGTTTCATGCATTGAGGACTTCACAGTTGGATCTCGGCCCATTAGGGTAGTAGTGGATCATGCATTGTTGACATTGACCATCTCTTTTCACTTTACCACAGCTCAGAGGACACAAGGGGCAGATCACACTCGATATACTTTTACTTCAGAGACTGATGCTGTCTACAGAGATGACCGACAGTCACGTATTGCCTCCCGGCGCCTTGTGCGAAGGAAGAAGCGGGCCTTCCTTGCTCAGCTAGAGAAGGAATTATACCAGCTGTTCTTGAGCCAGGATTCGAGGGAGGCTTGGCGTTTGTTTCATGAGTCCTCCCCTGCTTTGGCCATCACTTCTACAGAGGTCTGGGATAGTTATGCAGCATCTCTATATACAGTTCCTGGACAGACACCTTTTCCTGACCCGCCAGCACCATGCCCACAGACATGTACTTTCTTTACCGCAGAGATGGTAAGGAAGGCCATTGATAGGATGAAGACTGGGAGAGCATATGATCATGATGGATTGGTCGCTGAGCACTTTATTCATGCGAGAGACATGCTGGCAGAGCTTCTAGCAGTGATGTTCAATCGTGCTGTGTGTGAAGGCTTACCCGAGACTTGGAGTATGTCCACCATCGTGCCTATCTTCAAGTCAGGGGACCCTATGGAGCCAGGGAATTATCGCACTATTATGATTGGTCACACACTAGCACGATTGTATGCATCCATTCTTGAGCAGCAGTTGAGTAGATGGGCAGACAGAGAGGGCATTCGAGCAGAGGGACAGGCAGGGTTCAGGAGAGGTTTCTCTACTCTTGACCACATCTTGATTCTGCGGGCCATTATTGAGGAGGGCAGGTCGCATGGGCGACGGATTTATTGTAGCTTTGTGGACTTCCGCAAAGCATTTGATAGAGTGCCCAGAGCCAGATTGATGAGGCGATTACAGGAGATGGGGGTACCCAATGAGCTCATATGGGGGATTATGGCTTTATATAGATCAGTTGCAAGACAGGTATGCACCCCAGAGGGGGTCTCTACTTTGGTTCACTCCACTATAGCAGTGAAGCAAGGTTGCCCGTTATCTCCTTTATTGTTTGGTATGTATGTGGATGAGGTTTTCTACTACATTGAGAGATTGGGGGACAGAGGAGCCCAGCTAGCAAGTACTTGGATCCCACTATTGTTATATGTTGATGATATTGTGTTGATCTCTTACTCCCCTGAGGGTATGCAACGTCATCTGGATGCTTTACATGAGTTTGCACATGATAGTGGATTGTCTGTCAACCTTGGCAAAACCAAGGTTATGGTGTTTAACACCACGCCACAGTGGGTTAGGCGATCAGCTCCCACATTTACATATGGGCAGGAGATTGTGGAGTATACAGATGCATATACATATCTTGGGGTAGTATTCAGTGGGCCAGTGTTTTCGATGAGGAGAGCAGCAGAGACTAGATTGACTAGAGCACATGCAACTCTGGGTGGTTTCGAGAGGATGTGTTCGCAGGTTCAGTTTCAGGAACCTCGAACGAAACTTTGGCTTTTTGACACTCTAGTGACATCAGCTATGCTTTATGGAATGCAGATATGGGGACCTTCAGTGGGCCATCACAGCACAGGCGGGTGGAGAGGTATGGAGAGGCCTTTGGTATCTATGATTGCTAGGATTATTAGAGCCAAGGCCGTGGTACCTCATGAGATTATTCGAGCAGAGCTGGCGGCTGCCCCTCTGGTGATTGAGTCTCTTACGAGATCAGTCTCCTACATACATGGCTTGTGGGATCTCCCCCGAGACAGATATGCACGCCTCGCCCTTGAGTCCTCCCGACAGTTAGCTTTACAAGGAGACACGGCTTGTTGGTATGGACAGATGACATCTCTTTTTTTTTTTCCGAGAAAAGATCCTTTCATTAGTTATATAAAAACGCCCGTAGGGCTACAAAAGATCTCTCCTGCTCCTAAGAGAGAGAAGAGCAATGAATACATCATGGCAGCCCGGGAGACTCTCCCTAGGTGCTGCAAAATACAAGCATCAGTATAAAGAACTGAGCGGCTAAATCATACAATAGGGGGGGGGAGAGCCAAACAGGTGGCCTGTAGTGCCAACGGGGGGATCCCGTGTGTAAGGTGTAGAACGGGCCACAGCGCCAAGTGGTGTGAAAGGCCTGGCGCCGTAAGATCGCCTCATCCGAGTCTCCCGGATGCGGTCGTACTGTCCTCGCAGGGTGTGGATCAACTCCTGCCAAATCCCCCGTACAGTCTCTGCTGGTGGCTCCAATCTCCCCTCAAAGGCCGTAAAGCACCGGGCCCTCCAGGTGAACCAGATGGTGAGGCTGCTGAGGAGCTCCCATCGTAAATCCCTCTCCTGTGTCCAGCTGGCGGACGAGAAATCCGGTGCCGGAACCAGGCGAGGCTGGCCCCTAATAAATCTGATGGCGTGACTGCCCTGCTCCATCTCATAGCCCATAGCAGGCCCTGACGAAGTCGACCAAGCAGCGGCACCCCACGTAAACACACCCTCTGGAGAGAGGGGGCCCAGAATACGCAGTATCCGCAGCCAAATCTGCTGTGCCTGAGGGCAGTCCCAAAGGCAATGTCTCTGTGTCTCCATAGGGTGGCCGCATCGGACGCAGGCCGCCGGAAGACCGCTGTAAACAAGCCAAGTGCCAACTGCTGAGCCCCTGTGGGCGACCAGCCATTGAAAAGCCGAGATCCTGCGGGCCTGCCGACTAGCCCAGAGCCGAGCCCAGAAATCCTCCAGGAACTCCTGTGAGAGTCCCTGCAATCGCCAATGCCCCGCTGCCGCTGGAGAAACCGTCCTCCTCGCCGTCAAAATATGCCGTCCCAGCCGAACAGTATACTAGAGACAGATGACATCTTGGTTCCAGGCACATGGTTTTAGCATGGACAAATTGCCTCCCTTCCAGTATTCTCTGGAGGCACCCTCTCTCACTCTCACACGGACAAAGATTACCAGACTCATCCGTCAGGATTTAGTTCAGCTGGACATTAGGAGGACATGGATACAGCCGACTGAGGAGCTGGGCACGAAGATGGCTTTCTACAGAGAGCATTTTCTTCAGCTCACAGCAGATGGTTTTGTGATCAGACCCAGTTACATGGATGTACACTTGTCTCATGCAGTACGATGTGCTATTGGTCAGATTCGCACATCCTCACACCAGCTTGAGATTGAGATTGGCCGATATAGAGGTATACCAGCTGAGGCCAGGATATGTCGAGTATGCCATGGGGAGCCAGAGACAGAGCTGCATTATATATGCCATTGTACTGCATACTATGAGATACGTGGTCGTTTCCACTGTTTATTCAGAGAGGGTTTTGGACCACTTTCAAGAGTCATGGGGTACCAGGACCAGAGCTGTTTGGGATTGTTCTTGCTTGAGCTGCGGAGATATAGAGATAGCTTGCTTAGGCACACAGAGAGCCAGACTCAGAGGCACATTACAAACTTCTTTAGTCCAGCCATCACTGCGCCAGATGGACCACAGCAGCAGCAAGACATGGATACCGCCCACACCAGCGGTACACTGATTGATCGTGCGATTGAGCTTGGGTGGTCCAGACGCCCACGACTACGGAGGAGGGCATCCCAGCATAGACGGAGGTTGCAGCGGCGGATTCGGATTATTCTTGCGAGACATGCAGGACACCCAATCAGGGTGCTGACCACAGAGGATATTGAGGAGATCCGCCAGCGTTCGATGTGGCACATATTATGAGATGGAGGCACCTCCATAGTGTACCCCCCCGTCCCACATGATATTGTATCCCCTCATTGTACTCCACTCACCTCCATAGCGTACCCCCCCCGCTCACTATATTCACACCCTATAAGGGTTTCTGTTTACCTTCCAGTTCCAGTTTCATTTTCTAGGTGCCAGTAGTATCATCTTTATTTTTCATTTTCTGGTTTTTTATCCAGACATTGCATCAGATCCACCATGATGTAACTTTTTGGTCTCATAGGTCATTATGGCCTTTTGAAGACGTTTATATAACATTTGTTTTGGAGGAGGTGCACCAAAGATACCTGGGCTGGCAGCAACTATGGTTCTCTAACTCTCTCTCTTCTCCCTCTTTGGAGCTGGTCTGGCTGACAGCATTATCTTTTCTCTCTCTGTTGATGGGCTGCTCAAGAGTTAGTTGAGCAGAAATATCCACACAGCAAGCTGACCGTACAGAAACATCCCAGCAAACAGGCCATACAGAGCTGTCTTTTTAGGCGTGTGGCTGCGCAAGGAGATAGCAGGCTGACAATTGTGTGTATCACTCTCTCTCTCTCCTGTTCGTTTGGTTGCAGCAGAAGCTGGCCGTACAGCAGGCTAATCATCAACAGGTTTTCTCGGACCGGACAGCGTCTGGCTGTATATGCAGCTCCTTGGCTACAGGCTTGTGATGGTCTTGGAAATCTGGTGTTGGAAACACCCTCATCTCTAATATTTGTAACACTCTATAATAGAAGACATTATTCCGAAAGGGGTGTTAGCCTGTTCCGGCCTCAGTGCTGTGTAGTGTCTATTTATTTCCTTATGTTCAGTGTTTGCACCTTTGTGGGTTTAAATCTGTGTTTGGAGTTGTGCCTAAGCAGTGACAGTGGTATCAGAGCCAGCCTTTCTTGGAAGAGCTTATTGGTCTCGGGGAAAGGAAGATGGCTAGGGGAGCACAAACTCCATCATCAGACAAAGACACTTTGAACAAATCAGCTTTATCAAGACATGAGTTGAAAGAGTTGTTTGGGAAGTTCACGGCTGATTATCAGAACCTCAAGAGACTCTTCGAGGAAACCTTGGCTAAGCATCAGCAGAGTGTGGAAAATCAAAAGCAATACTTCTCCAACGAACTAGAAAAACTTGTGACCACGCTATCAAAAAGAGAAGTGCTGATGCATGAATGCCAACTATATGGAGCAGGCAGACGTGCTGAAGGGACGTGAACCTGCGCTGCTGCCCCCGCCTACCCTCTGTTGCCTCCGCCTGTTTCTTTGCTGCTCCTGCTTGCCTCTGCTGCCTTCGCCTGCCCTTCTGCTGCCTTCGCACCCCCCTTCGCCTGCCCATCTTCTGCCCTTCGCCAGCCTTTCAGCCCCGCCTGCCCTTCAGCTGCCCCCGTCAGCCCCTCTGCTGCCCCCCGCCTGCCTTCGCCTGCACCCTTTTGCTGCCCCCGCCTGCCTTCGCCTGCCCTTCTGCTGCCTTCGCACCCCCCTTCGCCTGCCCATCTTCTGCCCTTCGCTAGCCTTTCAGTCCCCGCCTGCCCTTCAGCTGCCCCCGTCAGCCCCTCTGCTGCCCCCCGCCTGCCTTCGCCTGCACCCTTTTGCTGCCCGCCTCCCCCTTTGCTGCCGGCCCCCTGCCTTCTTCAGTCCCCGCCTGCCCCTCTCCTGCCCCCGCCTGCCCCTTTGCCCTTGCTTCCCCAGCTGCTCCCCGCCTTTGCCCCCCTTCCTTTGCTCCCGTTTTCCTAGCAGCTATTTTATCTGGATTCAAGTCGGCCGCCCACTTTTCTTGATTGGTCTTATGGCTTTTTCTGCCGCAGCCAATCTCTCATCACCCCCACTAGCCGGGAGAATCATCAATTTTTCATCACAAGATGAGCTCACCTCTCTTCAGCACGACATTGACCTTGAGGTCCAGACTACCCTTGTTGCAAGAGTTTATGGTTCCCACCCTTCTCAATCATAGGCCCGTGAATGGCTTCTAGCAGCTCTCCCTTCGGAGCTGATTGTGCACTTTCAGGATACTCGTTTACTTGGTCGAGGCTTCTTCCAGGTGGACTTTCATTCTTCAGAAGCTACTTCTCAGGCTTTGGCTAGCAGCCCCTTTCCTCTTGGACCTAGGAAGATTTTCTTCTTTCAGTACCAGGTGGGCTTTGATCCAGTGGTGGAGGATCAATGCCTTACCCTGGTCTCACTACAGTTCCCTGCTCTTCCTCGGTCCTATTGGAAGCTTTTAGCGTCCATAGGGGCATCCTTTGGCCAGGTTCTAGAGGTCCTCCCGAGCTCTCGCCTCAGCTTCCGCGGCCATTATGGTTAGGCAAGGAGTTGCTTGGAAGTGTTGTGTTTAGGATTTGCCACTTTCACACTTTGTCCCTCCAGCACAGAGGTTAGACAGTTCTTGGGAGATTATTGCTAGCATCTCAGCCTGGAATATCTGGAAGGCTAGATGCACTCAAGCCATTGAGGGTACTCCCGTTCTTGTGTCACAGTGTCTTTGCAGGATTTGGAGTGATATTATTCACACCATTATGGCTACCTGGGCCAGAATCCAGGGATCTTCGAGGGTTGCGAAGAGGAAGCGCGGCCAGTTTATGAGAGAGTGGGACATTGGTTTCTTTTTCACATCCTCTCATTCGGGACCCTATTGGCAGCACAGGGCTCCTAATTGGTTGAGATCTCCACCTTGCTTGGTGTGAAATCTCCATTTTGTAAAATTTTTCATAGTTAATAGAAGTCTCCTTTCTGAAAAAAAAAAAAAAAACGACTGCTGAAGTGACGTGAACCTGCACTGCTGCCCCCGCCTGCCCTTTGTTGCCTCCGCCTGTTTCTTTGCTGCTCCCGCCTGCCTTTGCTACCTCCGCCTTCCCAACTGCTGCCTTCGCAACCCCCCTTCGCATGCCCAACTTCTGCCCTTCTCTAGCCTTTCAGTCCCCGCCTGCCCCTCTGCTGCCCCCCACTTGCCTTCGCCTGCCCCTTTTGCTGCCCCCGCGTGTCCCCCTTTTGCTGCCCCCATCAGCCCCTCTGCTGCCCCCCCGCCTGCCTTCGCCTGCCCCCTTTTGCTGCCCCTGCCAGCCCCCCCTTTTGCAGTCCCGCCTCCCCCTTTGCTGCCCGCCCTTTGCCTTCTTCAGTCCCCGCCTGCCCCTCTGCTGCCCCCGCCTGCCCCTTTGCCCTTGCTTCCCCAGCTGGTCCTCGCCTTTGCCCCTCTTCCTCTACTCCCATTTTCCCAGCAGCTATTTTATCTGGATTCAAGTCGGCCGCCCACTTTTCTTGATTGGTCTTATGGCTTTTTCTGCCGCAACCAATCTCTCATCACCCCCACTGGCCGGGAGAATCATCAATTTTTCACAAGACATTGACCTTGAGGTCCAGACTACCCTTGTTGCAAGAGGTTTTTGGTTCCCACCCCTCTCGTTCACAAGCCCGTGACTGGCTTCTAGTAGCTCTCCCTTCGGAGCTGATTGTGCACTTTTAGGATACTCGTTTACTTGGTCGAGGCTTCTTCTAGGTAGACTTTCATTCTTCAGAAGCTACTTCTCAGGCTTTGGCTAGCAGCCCCTTTCCTCTTGGTCCTAGGAAGATTTTCTTCTTTCAGTACCAGGTGGGCTTTGATCCAGTGGTGGTGGAGGATCAGCGCCTTACCCCGGTCTCACTACGGTTCCCTGTTCTTCCTCGGTCCTATTGGAAGCTTTTAGCTTCCATAGGGGCATCCTTTGGCCAGGTGCTAGAGGTACCAATCCTCCCAAGCTCTCTCGCCTCAGCTTCCGCGGCCGTTACTGCCACTCTTGATGGTGTACCCCGGATCCTTGTGCTTGTTCCTGATCCATCGATTACTGATGATCATGTTATGCTTCAGAGACCTGACGGATCTCATTTCCGCCAGAGGATGGAGATTGCAGGCAGACCTGATCGGTGTCGGATTTGTCGTCGACAGGGTCACATTGCTAGAGATTGTCCCAGATCGAGGGGCCATGGTAGGAGGCGGCGTGGTCCTGCCCACCAGAGGCTTTCTGCAGATGCGGAGACTCTAGCTGCTCCTTTGCCACAGTAGACCACACAGCATTGGGTTGTGGTTAGGGATGGCAGGCACCCTCGGACCCCCGTACCTGCCCCTTCACCCACACTCCCTGTGGAGCACCCTAACCCCTATGCAGCTCTTGCCTCACAGGATGTTGATCCTTTTTTGGAGGATGAGGCCTTGCAGGCACATGATCTGGATCCCTCACAGGAGGATGCTGCATTACAGTTATAGGATGATTGCACCCTTGAGGATGATGTTGCACATTCGCATTGTCATGGTACCTCTCCAGTTCTGAGGACTAGCCCTGGCTTTTCCTCGGAGTGGGAGAGGTGGTAAGGTTTACATCGTCAGATTTTCCCTCCCTTACCTATGCGAGACGTACTTCCGCCTCTAAAGGGGGTCCTTCGTCGACCACGAGATCTGGTCATTCCTACTCTGAGTCTTTCTGAGGATTGTCTCTTGGAACATTCAGGGTCTTGGGGGTTTTTTTCCGCGTCGACGAAAACAAATTGTAAAAACCCAGCTTCATTGTGCAGTCACAGGTGGACCTATGGATATATTGCTCTTGCAAGAGCATAAACTGGATGCTAGTCAGTGTGGGAGATCAGGCAAGCTTCTCTCGGGACACACCTTTTGGTCACCGGCTGTTGGTACCAAGGGTGGTGTTTGTATCTCTGTTTCAGCTTTGATCTTGCCTTGCATCATTGGACATGGTGTCATTTTGCCTGCGAGTTCTTATGCAGGGTACTACACGCATTGGTATTCTCAACCTCTATGCTCCTAACCATAGAGGTGAGAGGGTTACCTTTTGGAAATCTCTCACTACATTGATGCCTCTTGCCGACCATTGGATTATTGGTGGGGATTTTAACATGGTTGAGATGCCAACGAATAAAAGAGGTTGACATGAGGGCTTAGTGCATCCTCTTGAAAGAGCGTCTTGGGAGAGGTTTATACTCTCCATTCATGGTAGAGATTGTTGGCATGAGGATGACATTTTGAGGAGTCCATCCACTCTTCTTTATTTATGGAATAACAGGAGAAGAGATGTAGGATGTATCTATGCACGGTTAGACAGATTTTATGTGGATGATTGGGTGCTTGACAGAGGAGGACATACTTTGATTGCTACAGGCACCTCCAAATCGGATCATTGCCCAGTGGTTTTATGTATTAGAGATCCGAATTGCCATGGATCAGCACCCCATCTATGCATCCCTGATCATTTGTTTTCAGATGCAGAACTATCGCGTCGTATGCTTGATATTTGGAGATCTCATGACCTCTTACAGGCCTCTCAAAGCCTGGCCTCTGCTCTCTGTGATATTAGTGACTTTTATCACACATGTGCCCTGTCTAAGAGGCAAGAGGCCTTGGACTTAGAAAGGGCTATTAGACGTAGATTGGCTGCCTTGCAGAAAGAGCACGAGAAACATCCTCATGCTCAAGGGGTTCCAGATTCTTTATGTACTATTAGAGCAGACCTTCATCACTCTCGTGAGCAGCGCGCGGAGTATCGTTTCCATGCCCAGGAATCCTTTTGGACACAGATGGGTGGCAGATGTAACAAACATTTCTTTGCTTCTCACGGCCCATCTCATGCCAGAGATAGTGTCAGGCAGTTCCAGGATTCACATGGCACTCTTCACTCAGATCCTCTCATGGTTAGATAGATTGCCACCGATTTCTATTGCCTGCTTCTTAGTGCTAAGCCGCATTCTGATCTGAGACACAGGGCACAGAGGAAGGTTTGGAATGCATTGCCACATTTGATCACCGAGGAGATGTGTGCCTCTCTGGATGCCCCTTTTGCTATGCAGGAGTTCAGTCATGCTCTTCATATCGTACCTCATGGTAAGTGTCCAAGGGAGGATGGCCTCTCCCCTATTTTTTTCACTACTTTTTGGGATGAGATTGGGGCTAAGATAACATCGGCTTTGCAGGAGATGTGGGACACAGGTTCTATGCCTTCTTCTCTCACTGAGGGGCTTATTTATCTTATTCCTAAGAGCGGGGATAAGACATTGATTGGCTAGTGGAGACCTATCACCTTACTTGGGACTGTCTATAAGATTCTTGCTAAGGGAGTGAGCATCAGATTGCAGCCAATTCTGCAGGATGTTATTCATGATACCCAGAATGGATTCTTACACGGCAGGAGCATCTTTGATAACATTTTCTCGTTTTGGGAGGCCGTCGAATGGGCTAAAGCGAGCAATCAGCCCTTAGCCATTCTGCTCTTGGATTTTGAGAAGGCCTATGATAGAGTGGATTCGGACTTTCTTGGGGGTACTCTTAGTCATATGGGCTTCTCTCAAAGATGGATCAAGGGAGTTTCATGCATGTATCGTGATGCCCACAGTAGAGTTCTTGCTTGCGGTGATAGAGGAGAGCGGTTTCACATTTCTCGCTTAGTACGACAAGGCTGCCCATTAGCCCCTTTATTATATATCATAGTTGCAGAGGCCATGAGCATCTTTCTCCGCTCCACTGTTGGTATTTCAGGATTGAGGTTGCCTCTTCGTAGTCATGAGGATTTGGTTGACTCTGAGTTAGCTGATGACACAGCCCTGTTTTTGGAGGCTTCACATATATGCTTATGCTCCTTCCGGGTAGCACTAGAGGAGTTCTGTTTGGCAGGAGGGGCACTCATTAATTGGCACAAATCTGTTGGTTTTTGGGTTAGTGATTCACCGAGAGTTGATTGGGGTGCAGAGCTTGGTTTTACTTGGATCAAGAGAGGATGTACTGCTAGATATTTGGGATGCCAAGTTGGGATTGATATTTCTCCTGCACAGTAGTTTGCTCTGGTACTTATGAGTATCCTGAAGAAGCTCCTCCATTGGAGCTCTAGGAGGTTAGATTTAGCCTCCAGAGCTTTGGTGGCTAATCAGGTTTTGCTTGCCTCAACTTAGCCCCTTTACTGGTTCACATGTTTAACAGGGCTTTATGTGAGGGCTTCCCCATGAGCTAGTCATCAAATACTATTGTACCTATCTTGAAAGCAGGTGACCCCATGGACCCCAACAACTATAGGACTATCATGATTGGTCACACCTTGGCCAAGATTTATGGTTCGATTTTGGAGCATGAGCTTAGTAGATGGTCCGAGGAGCAGAGACTCAGAGCACCGGGGCAAGCAGGTTTTAGGAGAGGGCACTCCACACTAGATCATATCTTTACACTATGGGGGATCATGGAGGAGGGGAGAGCTCACGGGCAATGGATATACTGCTGCTTTGTGGATTTCCGCAAAGCTTTTGATACTGTCCCACGAGCCAGAATGATCAAGAGACTGCAAGATATGGGAGTGTCAGCGGAGATGCTGTGGGGAATCATTACACTCTATGAGACAGTCATCACAGGCCGAGTACAGGCTCCAGGAGGTGACTCAAAGTTTATACAGAGCACTATCGGGGTGAAGCAGGGCTGCCCCTTGTCTC
The DNA here is from genome assembly GCF_041138505.1 of Cibotium barometz. Lineage (NCBI taxonomy): Eukaryota > Viridiplantae > Streptophyta > Polypodiopsida > Cyatheales > Cibotiaceae > Cibotium > Cibotium barometz. The sequence continues at coordinate 19,960,847 of NC_141048.1, forward strand.
CTACTCTATTTTGTCTATACATTGACGAGATCGCGGATTACATAGACAGACAGGGAGGACCAGGAGCACATTTGGCAGGAGTCTTGATACCGATCCTCTTGTATGCAGATGATATTGTTCTTATTTCTGATTCACCAGAGGGGCTGCAGAGGCATTTGGATGCATTACGGGCCTTTTGTGAGGACCGGGACCTTACTGCGAACCTTGGAAAGACCAAGGTCATGATCTTTTACACCTCCTCACAGTGGATAACTAGATCTGCAGTACAGTTTACATACAGTGGAGAGCCTGTGGAGCATGTTACCTTATATGTATACCTTGGGATCACTTTTGCTGGACCTCAGTTCTCGATGCAGAAGGGGGCCGATGCTAGATTGACGAGGGGATATGCAGCCCTTGGCTCGCTAGAGAGGCAATGCTCACAGATACAATTTTAGGAGCCGAGGACGAAGCTTTGGCTATTTGATACTCTAGTTACACCTCCACTACTGTATGGTGCCCCCATGTGGGGTCCTAGCTTATACCACACGAGGAGACAGAGGAGAGAGCCGGCCGAGACAGATACAGAGGAGGTATATGATGGGTGGAAGCCGATGGGGAGCCCCCTAGTGGTGATGATCTCACGCATGATTAGCAGTAAACCATCAGTGCCACATGAGATTGTGCGGGCAGAGATGGGCGCTGCACCGATAGTGACGGAGGCTCTATTCGAGTCAGTGACATACTCGCATAGGCTATGGGAGCTTCCACTTGATAGATACCCCCAGCTAGCCCTGGAGTTCTCCAGACAGTTGACACTTGAGGGAGATACAGAGTGCTGGTATTCATAGGTAGGCACTTGGTTTGGCATGCACGGTATGCAAATGGAGGCACTCCACCCCCTTCCTGTACAGCATAGAGACCCCGTCATTTGCTCTCAGCCGCACAGAGCGGAACAGAGGAAGGACATTGTCAGACTGGATACTCAGAGGACATGGAGTTCACCTAGTCGTCCACTGGGGACGAAGATGGCCTTCTACAGAGATCACCTCCTATGCCTGACAGAGGATGGGTTCATCATCCGTCCATGCTACATGGACATACACCTATCCTTTGGGGTGAGATGTGCGATCGGCCAGATCCGCACCTCATCCCACCAGCTGAGAGTGGAGACTGCCAGATATGGGCCTAGGGCAGCCACACCAGAGGACAGGATATGCCAGCTCTCTCACACAGAGCCCGAGACAGGACCATTACATATGCCGATGCCCTGTATACTATGAGATTCGGGGGAGGTTCCACTGCCTCTTCCGAGCTGGGTTCGGACCACTTTCCAGGATCATGGACTTCCCGAATCAGAGATGCCTGGGACTTTTTCTTCTAGAGCTCACAGACACAGGGAGTCCTTAGTGAGATCTAGATCAGCTGTACTTGCTCAAGGACCAGCACATAGAGCTCTCACCGACTTCTTCCATACCAGTACTCTGAGGGCCGATCCACCCATCATACCCAGACCACAGGCTAGTGTAGGAGCTTGGCCGAGAGGTGTGACAGAGCTCGACGCCACAGACCCCATGGCCCTCGCCCACAGCCACGCCACCACAGGAAGATCCGGGCCATTGTCTCCCATCATCGCAGGACCTTCTCGCGCCAGCTCAGTTTTACCACCTTGAGCACCATGTGACAGCGGCCCATGAGGGATGTATTAGGATGATATGAGAGCTCTCTGCTCATGTACCTAGATCAGATTTTAAAGTTCTAGATTTTTTATTATCTTTCTTTATTACTATTTTGTACCCAGGATGATGTACCTCATGGATATGATGTAACCTTCTGGTCTCATAGGTCATTTTGGCCTTTTGAAGACGTTAATACAACTTTCTTTCTTTCTTCTCTCTCTCCTCCCGCTAGATACTTACCTTGTTGGAAATAAGTGCACACTAGGTGTACTATTTCTCTAGTCTAGTTTCAGTTGAGTCTTTATGTCTTGAGTCTAGTGCCATGTGGCACCTCTACATTTATCCCATAAGTCAGTCTACTCAATCTTGTACTTCTCACCTATATATTGTGGGTGTCACATCAATGAAAGTATCAATCTTGTGTCTTGTCTACACTCATCTCAAGGTAACTCTTTGTCTTTCATTTGTTTGTGTTCTTGTTTCATTTCTAGTTTGCTCTTGCTTTCATATTTCCTACATGGTATCAGAGCCATGGTTTTAGGGTTTCCCTGTTTTTTCTCTCCAAGCCGTCCCACTCAATTCAGCGCAGCCCGTTGGTGTTTGCTTGGTTCAATTCTCTCTCCTGTTTTTGATCTGTTCGGTGCAAAGCCTCCATCGCCATGGACCTCAGGACACGCTCTAACACATGGGCCTCTCTCTCTCTATCAAGCAATGGCGAATCAAGAAACCTCTACTACTGTCGGGACAGTGGTAGGAGGAGCTCCGACATCAGCGTTAGCATCCTCACGGGCAGCTGCTGGTCGCCATTATTCTGCCCGCCACAGAATTCTGACTGCCCCTGTTTTCCATCAGTTCTGCCTCGCCATACTCCAGTTGAAGGGTTCCTGTTTCTTCCTGACGATGTTCTTCATCTACTCCATCAGCATAAGGCTCTTCATTATGGTGCGAATCTTTTCCTTCAGCTGGGCGACTCTTTCTCTTGATGGCATCTCTCTAGGTGCAGCTCCTGCTGCCCCTACCCTCATCGCTGCCCTGATCTTCCCCTTCGTTTTTTCACATAGCGGCAACATCTACAGCAGCAGCTCAAGGCATAATTTCAGATCTGCCTGCCCATGTCAGGCCTATGCATCTCTACCTTCTCTCTCTCTACTGCCGGCGGCCTGTCCTCTAGTATTACACATGCAGCAGCTACCCACGCACTCTCTTCTTCATCAACATGCCTTCTCAAGTCGTGGACCTCCTGGACATTCAACTCATGCAACAACTCGTCATTTTTGGATCTTTGGTCTTCTCGACATCAGCTCAACACCTCCTTTTGTGAAGGTAAACTCCAATGCTGATTTTGGACCTGATTTGCAACATCTGTGCAAAAGGCATTTTCCCCTTTGTTATTTCCCATTTTCTCTTCATCTTCACATGTGGGTTAGCTGTCCATTGGACCAGCCAGACCTGCAGCAGCAAATTTAAAGCAGAAATCAAGTGTATGTCGTGTTCTATTTTCAGTCTACTCTCTATTTCTTTTTTTCTTTTTCTTTTTTTTTTATTTTAAAGGAGAGTTTTGAATTTCATCTTGTACGGGATTAGACACTGCCAAATCTGGTAAGACCTTCCCATCTCTCTCATAATTGTCTATGTTTTCATGCTATCTACCACCATTGATCACCAATGATGTAGATCATGGGGTAATATCCTGTCTATTTGTCTACATGAACTTATCTTTGTCCCTATCCAAGAGGCACCCCTGCATTACCCACTCTAGCAGGAGGATTGACCTTGAGGAGGGATCATCTATCAAGGTCCATCTCTCTGTCTATCTACAATCAGTCAGTCTCTCTGTCTATGTGTCTATCCTGTGTGTCTATCCTGTCACATGTCTTTGACACTCTATCTATCAGTCTACATGTCTCTCTTTTGTGGATTAGCTACCCACATTCTCTTGGCATTTTTTTGTCTATGTCCCCATTTATCTTCTATTTTTTTATCCAGACATTGTATCAGATCCACCATGATGTAACTTTTGGTCTCATAGGTCATTATGGCCTTTTGAAGACGTTAATATAACATTTCATTTCATTTCATTTCATGTCTATCTGACATTCTCTCTCTCTGTGGGACCACTCTACTGGCTGATTGTCTCTCTCTCTGTCTGTCTATGATCCACTCTTGTCCCTACCCTTGTGGACCCATATGAGGATATCACTTGAGGAGGGGTGTCTCAGGATCTTTTGTCTCTCATGTCTTGTCTCTCAGTCTATCAGTCTTTATGTCTGTCTTCTAGTCTTGTCCATCTTGTCTTCTAGCTTGTCTCTCAATCCTTGTCTAGTCTCACTATCTTGGTCTTATCTTTTGTCATGTCATAGTCTTGTCTTTTTGTCTTCCTCCTAGTGTCCACTTAAGGAGGGTGTTGGAAATAAGTGCACACTAGGTGTACTATTTCTCTAGTCTAGTTTCAGTTGAGTCTTTATGTCTTGAGTCTAGTGCCATGTGGCACCTCTACATTTATCCCATAAGTCAGTCTACTCAATCTTGTACTTCTCACCTATATATTGTGGGTCACATCAATGAAAGTATCAATCTTGTGTCTTGTCTACACTCATCTCAAGGTAACTCTTTGTCTTTCATTTGTTTGTGTTCTTGTTTCATTTCTAGTTTGCTCTTGCGTTCATATTTCCTACATACCTTCAGTTCTTTCTTTTCTTTTCCAGACAGTGTATCAGATGTCACATGGTTGTAACTTTGGTCTCATAGGTCACTTTGGCCTTTTGAAGACGTTAATATAGCATTTCATTTCATTTCATTTCTCATAAGCTTGTTTTGGAGGAGGCGCACCAAAGATACCTAGGCCGGCAGCAACTATGGTTCTCTAACTCTCTCTCTCTCCTTCCGCTTTGGAGCTGGTCGCCTATAGGCTGGCTGACAGCAGTATCTTTTCTCCCTCTGTTGATGGGCTGCTCGAGTTAGTTGAGCAGCAATATCCACACAGCAAGCTGACCGTATAGCAACATCCCAGCAAACAGGCCGTACAGACATAGTCGTACAACAGTTGTATTTTCACACGTGTGGCTTCTGTAGCCACCCTCATTGCCCGTGGTCGGGTACCCAAGCCCATGAACCCCCAAGATCGGGCATCCCCAAGTCGGCATCCTTACTGTGTGAACCTCAAGATCGGGCACCCCCAAGATCGTATCAATGACTACTTTTAGCACTTGGCTCATGATAGCCCAAGGGGCCACACCCATTGTATATAGAGAGACTGTGGTGTATTGAGAGAGGATCCCCAATGCAATACATGGTCTTGTGGTGTCCCAACTTTTGCCTACGTCTGTCTCATGTTGCATGTATATCACTTAGGTAGCTCTTGTGTGGTGTTCCATTCTTGAGTCTATGTGAGTGCGTAGTGGAGTGGGACAGAGAGGTCGCCATCTCCCTAGCCTGTGCCAACTCCTGAGGGTATACTGCCCTAGAGAGGACCCTAGTGATTTAGTGTGCTTGCACAACAGGCATCCCAGTCTGCTACAGCTACGCAGGGAGATAACAGGCTGACAGCTCTCTCTCTCTCTCGTTGCAGCAAAAGCTGGCCGTACAGTAGGTTGATCATCAGCAGGTTTTTTTGGACCATACAGCATTCAGCTGTGTATGCAGCTCCTTGCCTAAGGCTTGTGATGGTCTTGGAAATCTGGTGTTGAAAACACCCTCATCTCTCATATTTGTAACACTCTTTAATAGAAAAAAAAAATCCAAAAGGGGGTTGGCCCGTTCCGGCCTCAGTGATGTGTAGTGTCTATTTATTTCCGATGTGTAGTGTCTATTTATTTCCTTCTGTTCAATGTTTGCACCTTTGTGGGTTTAAATCTGTGTTTGGAGTTTTGCCTAAGCAGTGACATCGGCCCAAAGGAGGGGACTGCTTTTGAGCACTTCTGAGGCTGCCTCCTCTGCATCAAAGTCTAGTTGGAAGAACCCTCTCCCTGTAGCCTTAGATCTTTAACATGGAGTGCGGGGTCAAAAGGCAACACTTCTAGTACCCAGTCTCGTGGGCCTGGATATGGGAGGGGTGAGAGCCAAAGATTTTTCCAATGAGTGTTGTCTTGGAGTCTTTCTCAATTTCAGGGAAGAGGGTCTCAATTCCGTCTTGTGAAAAATGGATGGTTCGTCCGGCCAGAGGGGGATGATTAGCCATGATGCTAATCAGAATGAAAGGCAGACTTGAAACCTATTAAAGAATATTCCATACTTGAGCGAGGCGGAGGAAGGGCAGCGAAGTGGAGGGGAGGGCAAGAAGGGCAGGAAATGGCAGCGATGGCAGCAAAGAAGACAGGCAAAAGAGGAGGCCAGGCACCACAGGCAACAAGGGAAAGCAGGGGCAGCATGAAGACGGGGGACTTTTTAACATTCTTATTGTTGATGTGTCATTTTTCTACTTGTTTAATTTTTATTAGGATTCCCAGTGCTTATGTGTTGAAATCCTGTATAATCACGGGGGCAAATTCCTTAAAATAAAGTATGTGAATTAAAGCGTCAAGATTTGTTCTCTCGCAACCTCTAACCATGACTGGTAGATCCAGGTCTGATGATTTTGTTTACCTCGTGCCTAGTGGAAGTCGGGGCATACTCCTTTGTAGGCTACTAAGAAGATCCACCATTTTGTGGCCTGTAAATACCATCCCCTTAAAACAATATAGCTAAAGAAACAAAAGGGCCATGTGAATGACAATGTCTCAAAGTATCTCTGTAATGGCTGAAACATGTGGTGGTAAGAAAGCTGCAGCTAAGGTTAAGGACACAACACCCCAATTCTGTCCGATGCGTGTGTGGTCTGAGTAGATCTAACCGGATGATCCGTTCGATCTCATGTTGTGAGAGGTGGAAGAAGGGGGAATCTAGGTTGTAGTGAAATGGGGGGAGACGGTCCATCTGTATGCCATGTGCATGAAACCACTCAACTCGCTGTCTGTGGAGGAGGGAATCCATCTCGTCTCACCTGCTCCGTCTCCCTCTCACTATATAACTACGTAGAGAACTCTGTTGCTAGCAATAGCTGTCAAGAATGTATACATTCTAAATGTAAGTGACGGTCTGAAAGAGGGCATGTGTAACCAATGGGGCCACCCGAAACTCTGTATGTATAATGTCATGTGGTACAAATGGCTTACTCCTGATCATGCGTGACAACATCATGGACCTATAGCCTCTCTATGCTCCTCCACTCATCCTTCCCTAGGTCTGGCCCTAGAAAGTTGCACCATACATAGCTGCTGGTCATACTAAAGTGTCAAAGAGCCAACACTTGGTATGGAGCGGTTTTTTCCTTTTTTTCTTTCAAGAAAGAGACTTCTATTAAGTATGAAAAAAGCATACAACAATCACAGCTATAAGCCGGAATAGAATAGAATCACCCCAATATAAAAGGTGATTTCAACCACTAAGGAGCATCATGATGCCATGAGAGACATGTGGACAATCACAGCTATAAGCCGGAATAGAATAGAATCACCCCAATATAAAAGGTGATTTCAACCACTGAGGAGCATCATGATGCCATGAGACATGTGGCCAGTGGGACTAGAGAAAAAGAAAATGCCATGGTCCCACTCCCGCATAAATATAACGCGCTTTGCCTGCACAAAATGAGAGGACCCCTGAATACGAGCCCAAGTAGACATGAGAGTATGGATGATATCACCCCATATAGTACTAATGCAGGGAGACCCAAAGATCTAGACAACCTCAATAGCCTTCGTGCCTCTAGCTCTCTAGATCTGCCATGCTGTAATACTGTCAACAATCTCCCAACTGGTGTCAATCCTTTGTGTGGGGGGTTTATAATCAGAGTGAGGGACATCTTGCAACAAACCATGTTAGGCAATACCTCTACGAATAAAAATGGCAAAGTCTGTATTGTTGCCCTCATAAAAAAGCTGCGAACTGGACTGGGAGAGCCAAGCAACTGCCCCCCAAGTCACATGCATGCTGCAGCCAATCAATTTGCCCATAAGTTGGGCTATAGAACCCCAAATCTGTTGTGCATTGCTGCATCCCCATAAACAATGTTGTACAGTCTCAAAATCTGCGGCACATCTTGGGCAGGTAGGTGCTACACCAAAGACTGATCTCCACTGATTGGTTGAAAGACCACATAACCAAAAGAAATGAGAGATCTGACTCCTCCTGTATGAATGCCAAAGCCTATGCCAATATCTACATTGTATCGCTGGAGAGGTATCATAACTCTCCCAATGAGGCCTAAGAGTAGGCATCCTATGCATTTGTCGAGTGAGGACCATGAACCTGAAAAAGGGAAGGCTTTTCAATGGATCAAAGGCATAAATCCACTCCCACTCTCCTGGATCCCACTGAAGATATCTGATAGGACTGCCACCATATAGCCACAAACATCAAGAGCCATGAGTCACTATCTGAGGAGAAGGGTCAATGAACCAATGCTTCCTCAAACGACCTACAATCCTCACTGGACTAAGCCTAGTATCTGGGATGATCCCCTCCATGCTACCTCTCCTCAATATCCCTCCAAGCATGATAGAATAAACGATGCAATCTGTAGCCTCCTGGCCCAGGAGAGCAATGACCTGTAGAGGTATGCCTATCCTCGAAAAGACTCCCAGCCAACTCGGATGATAGTCTCCATGAAAGGTCCCAAAAAGCCACTCATGCAGGATAGTTGTATCAATCTGATCAATATGTATGCGAGAGCCCCTAAGATGATGAATGGATGCAACTCTCCGACCCTCCGGAAGACTCTTAAGGGTCTTCCAAGCAAGAACTGTGTATGCACATCTCTCCCATCTTGACCAGTGCATGTAACAAGATGCACCAAGTGGCCGACCGGCCTCATCCTTGATGAACTCGTTCCACATAATAGGTTGTTAGTCGCTTCTCCATGCTTTTACAATTTCTGCAATAAGAGGGGAAGATGGTGCCGTAATGTCAGCCTCTGTGAACAAAAACCGTGTTGGGTAGCCAATCTTTCCCAACACGGGGTGTACATCCAGAAATCTGAGAGAAGAAAAAATCCTTTCAAGGCTCAATGCATGCCACCTGGTAGGAAACCTCTGACCACAATTTTGCAGAGCAACGCTCTGTACTGAACATCCGGATCAATAATATCCAGCCCCCCCTCTCGTCTAGGCTGAATAACTGTGAGCTAAGCTACCTTAGCATGAGTGTCTGTGGTGCCATCCAAACCCGACCAAAGAAAATTGTGGATCAATCTCCGCAATTGACCAATGCACGCACGAGAGAAGCACCAACAAGAGGCAATAAACCAAGCCAAGGCAAGCAATACCTGATAAGCCACCAAAGCTCTGGAGGCTAAATCTAATCTCCTGGAGCTCCAATGAAGAAGCTTCTTGTGGATACTCATAAGTACCGGAGAAAACTATTGTGCAGAAGAAATAGCAACCCCAACCTGGCATCCCAAAAATCTAGCAGTGCATTCTCTAGTGATCCAAGTAAAACCAAGCTCTGCACCCCAAGCAACTCTCAGTGAGTCACTAATCTAAAAACCAACAGATTTGTGCCAATTAATGAGTGCCCTTGTTGCCAAACAAAACTCTTCTAGTGCTACGCGGAAGGAATATAAGCATATGTGTGAGGCCTCCAAGAACATGGCTCTGTCATCAGCTAACTCAGAGTCAACTAGCTCCTCTTCACTACGAAGAGGCAACCTCAATCCAGAAATACCAGCACTGGAGCGGAGGAAGATGCTCATGACCTCTCCAACTACGATATATAATAATGGGGCTAAAGAGAAACCCTACTGTACTAAGCGAGAAATCTGAAACTGCTCTCCTCTATCACGGCATGCGAGCACACTATTGTGGGCATCATGATACATGCATGAAACTCCCTTGATCCATCTTTGAGAGAAACCCATATGGCTAAGAGTACCCTCAAGGAAGTCCCAATCCAATCTATCATATGCCTTCTTAAAACCCAAGAGCAGAATGGCTTAGGACTGATTGCTCGCTTTGGCCCATTCCACGGCCTCCCAAAACAAGAAAATGTTATCAAATATGCTCCTTCCATGCAAGAATCCATTATGAGTATCATGAATGACATCTTGCAAAATTGGCTGCAATCTGATGCTCATCTGCCTTAGCAAGAATCTTAAATGCAATCCCAAGTAAGGTGATAGGTCTCCACTGGCCAATCAATGTCTTATCCCCACTCTTAGGAATAAGATAGATAAGCCGCTCAGTGAGAGAAGAAGGCATAGAACCGTTGTCCCACATCTCCTAGAGAGCCGATGTGATCTCAGCTCCAATCTCATTCTAAAAAGTAATGAAAAAAGCAGGGGAGAGGCCATCCTTCCTTGGACACTTACCATGAGGTAGGCATGAAGAGCAGGACTGAACTCCTGCATAGAAAAAGGGGCATCCAAAACGGTAGGCATCTCCTCAATGATCAAATGTGGCAATGCATTCCAAACCTTCCTCTGTGCCCTATGTCTCAAATCAGAATGCGGCTCAGCACTAAGAAGCTGGCGATAGAAATCAGTGGCAATCTGTCTAACCATAAGAGGATCTGAGTGAAGAGTGCCATGTGAATCTTGCAACTGCCTGACACTATCTCTGGTATGAGATGGGCAGTGAGTAGCAAAAAAATGTTTGTTGCATTTGCCACCCATTTGGGTCCAAAAGAATTCTTGGGCATGGTAACGGTACTCCGCACGCTACTCAAGAGAGTGATGAAGTTCTGCCCTAACAGCACAAAGAATTTGCAACCCATTGAGCATGAGGATGTTTCTCGTGCTCTTTGTGTAAGGCATCCAATCTACGTCTAATAGCCCTTTTTAAATCTGGGGCCTCTTGCCTCTTAGAAAGGGCACATGTGTGATAGAAGTCACTAATATCACAGAGAGCAGAGGCCTGCGAGAAATCATGAGATCTCCAAATATCAGGCATACGACGTGATAGCTCTACATCTGAAAACAAATTCAGCCATCTTCGTCCCCAAGGGCTGAGTGGGTGAGTGCCAAGTTCTCTAAGTATCCAATCTATCAATGTCATTCCTAATGACCCTATTCAGCTCTATGTGGCTGAGATCAAAGGAGGGTGCCTCTATGCTGTACTAAAAAGGGGGGAGTGCTTCCACCTGCATGCCATGTATACTGAACCAAGTACTCACCTGCACATACCAGCACTGTGTGTCTCCGTCTAGTGCCAGTTGTCTCGAGGACTCCATGGCGAGCTAGGGGTATTTGTCTGTTGGGAGCTCCCATAACGTGTGCGAGTATGTCACTGTTTGGAGTAGAGCCTCTATCACTATCAGTTCAGCCCCTATCTCCGCCCGCACAATCTTGTGTGGCACTCCTCCATCATATGCATCCTCCATATCTGTCTTAGCTAGTTCCCCCCCTCCATCTCCTGTGGTATAGGTTGGGAGCTCCATACAATAGTGTAGGTGTGACTAGCATGTAAATTTCATTGATAATATACTGTTCATGGATTTACCCAAAAAAAAAAAGAAAAAAAAAGTAGGTGTGACTAGCATGTCAAATAGCCATGTTTCGTTCTTAGCTCCTGGAATTGTATCTGTGAGCATTGTCTCTCTAGTGAGCCCAAGGCTGCATAGCCACGTGTCAATCTACCTTCAACTGGCTTCCTCATAGAGAACTTGGGTCCATAAAAAGTGATCCCAAGGTATACATATGATGTGACATGCTACACGGGCTCCCCACTATAAGTAAATTGTTGTGCATAGCTACCTATCCACTGTGGGGTAGTGTTAAAGATCATAACCTTGGTCTTCCCTGGGTTCACAATGAGGTCCATGTCCTCACAGAAGGCCTATAATGCATGTAGGTGCCTCTGCAACCCCTCCGGCGAGTCAAATATAAGGACAATGTCGTCTGCATATAGTAGGACCAGGATCAAGACTCCTGCTAATCGTGCTCCTGGTCCTCCCTTTCTGTCTATGTAGTGAGATATCTCATCAATATATAGCCCGAATAGAGAGCGAAAGAGAGAAATGAAATGAAATGTTATATTAACGTCTTCAAAAGGCCATAGTGACCTATGAGACCAAAAAGTTACATCATGGTGGATCTGATACAATGTCTGGATAAAAAACCAGAAAATGAAAAATAAAGATGATACTACTGGCACCTAGAAAATGAGAGTTATATTAAATGTCTACAAAAGGCCAAATTAGCCTATGAGACTGAAGTGTTACAATGTTTCCATGATATATCTCATCCTAGGACCTAGACAGTATAAAAATGAAATGAACTGAATATAAAAGGGTAACAGCTAGTTACAATGATAGAGCTAAGTGATAGATGAGGTAATGTACACAGCTCCTTAGGGTACACCTCTCCCTAGTAGTGGTCCATGTAGAACATTGACCATGGGGCAATCAAGAGCAGCTGCCAAGAGGCCACCTAGGTCCACCGAATCTAGATGTTTGTCTCTGAGGTGGGGGTGCTTGGCGCACTGTATTACTGTTGCTCGCTCCCATGTGACTCCTGTGGTTTGTCACGGCGGGATGGCTCTGGCGGGTGCATCAATGGTGCTTCTATCCCCTCTGTCTCTAAAGAAGCTGGCCTGTCGGGAAAGGGGTGGTGCTTGAGGCCTGGGATCCGTGGAGAGGCTCCTCCGATGTTTGTCCATCTCAAGTAGAAACATACCAAGGCATCTCCGATTTGGGAAGTCCATAATCCTAGAGAGTGGACCAAAGCCATCTCGGAAGAGCCGTGGAATCTCCCTCGAATCTCATAATATATTGCTGCTTGCGCATCGGCAAATATAGTGCTCCTCTGTCTGCGTGGCATAATTTGTAAATCTTGTGCTCTCTCTTCACTTATGTGGCTCTCCTAGTTTCTATAAGTAGGCAATGGAATGAGACTCTGATCTAGCCTATGGCAATCCTCATAGCATGTGACATGTGGACGTCCATGCAGGTGGCTCATCTCATGAAGCCATTGTCGGTGAGTCCAAGGAGATAGTGTCACTAGTTGGGCATTCTCTACGCTTCCATACCAATGGACGGGCTTCATAGTGTGGACATCACACACTTCGTGGCAAGGGAATTAGCTCTATGCCAAGGGTCATGTGGACTGGCACCTCATGGTAGGGAACTAATGTCTACACCAGGCACTAGTGGGCTGGATATGAGAGGCTGGAGATTTTGGTTCGCGCCCATATCCAAATTACAATATTACGGTTGGCCCGGGAATGTAATGTCTATGCCCAGAATGACACTTGTTACAAGCTAAATGAAAGGAAGATTGACCAATACATTCTTATGCATGGCATACTTGCATGCCTGGAACTATTTTCACGTGAAATGTTTTACTACCTGCAAGATTTGGGTGTCTAGTTTACAGGCGAGGGATGCCCTCTCATGAACCGTGCACATGATTATGTATTGTGACCTCGCTTGTGGGTTGTAGACAGGTGGTAGGTGTGACCCTAAACTATTTGTTTAAGCTTATTTGTATTTCAGCTTATTGTGCTGCTTTGCAGGTCCACACTTCATTAAAGTACGGTTGGACAACTTATAAGTGTGTTTGGGCATCCACACTCTATTAAAGATTGAGGTGACATGTTCTAAGTGAGTTTGGGCAGTTACTGGATGGCAGCTAGCCAAACTCATAAATCAGGCACTCTTTTGAGTAAAAGAATGTGGACAGCTTATTGGGCACCCTCTCCACTTATGGGAAAGGTGTGGCTCCTGTTGAGGTGGCCCAATGGCTACCCACTATCCATATGGAAAGGCTTATCCTCTCCCTCGCTTCAAGGGAAATAGATGCCTACTTCATGAGGCGAAAAGTGAAGGCAATTTTCAGCATAACCAGTCTATACACATACTTTTTGGCATGGTTTCTTGGAACAGCCGGCAAATGAGTGCTACACTGCTTTCCAGCCCTTGGGAGTCCTTTTTAGCTGCTATCTCTTGGATATGTACCTGCTAAAAATGCTTTGGAGCATTTCTATCACCGACAATTTGATCAAAAGCTGATTTCTTCTCTCAAAATCAGAAATTTCAGCGGTAAGAGCTTTCACAGATTCTCTTTACCTATTCTACATCTGCGTGCTTGACCATTAAGGTCTTCTATGACTTGGCCTAGCACACACATGCTTGTGTATGGATGCCAGTGGAGCATAGCTGCTTGTGGCAAGACATTGGGGATTGGGGAGTGAGGTTCTTCGCGAGACGACAAAACCTGTGGAATCAACCTCTACTTCGACAAAACATGTTTGCAAAATGTTTTCATTGCATGGATGTCATTGGAATTTGGCATGTGATGCCCATGAAGCTTGTATCTTGAGAAATCCTTGATAATAACAACATATTACAAGGGGGGTCGGCCCTTTCCGGCCCTATTGCAGTGTCATTTAACTTTTTCAGCATCGCTATCTCATTTGGTTTTGTGCCATTTCATCTTGTTTATTAGTATTAGTAGTTTAAGTGTGTGACAAGATTGTGCTCAACCCTATTTGGGGCTATTACATACGGTTTAGTAGAAGGCCATTGTCGAGCCGAGCTCAGCTGTGGGTGTCACCTAAGTGTCCTGAATATGCTATCTGAAGAGATCCAATCGGGTGAGCGGGTTGATCTCTCCGTGTGTGAGCTGTAGGAGACGGGAGGCAAGGTCATACTGTAGTGGTGGAAGGCGGTCCATCTATATACCATGTGATGTGAACCATACGGAGACTTTCACAAACCAAATGTCATGCCTTTTTTTTGCCAGTAGCCATAAATACTCCATGGCTAGATGGGGATACTTGTGTGGGCCCATCTCCCGCACTTGGTGGATGTATGAGATGGTCTGGAAGAGGGCATCTACCTCCATCGGTGGTGTGGCTCCTCTCTCACAATCTCATGTGGCACCGATGGTTTGTTGTTTGTTGCGGATCATGCGTGAGAACATCATGATCTGAGGCCTCTCAATCTTCCCATAGGTCAGGTCCCCAAAAGGCTGTGCCATACATCAATGCAGGTGTGACTAGTGTGTAACAGCCAGAGCTTCGTCATGGGCTCCTAGAAGTGTTCTTGGAAGCATTGCCGCTTAAGCAAGGCCAATGCTGCATATCCTCGAGTCAGTCGGGCATCTGCTCCCTGGTAACATGGTGTACTTGGGCGTGCTGAATATCACTCCAAGGTAGGTGTATGAGGTGACAATCTTGATTGGATCTCCCCTGTATGTGAAGCTGTGGTCCCTGGGGAGGTGTGGAAGACCTTCACCTTGTTCTTGTGCCAAGGTTGACCATTAGGTCCCGCTGTGTACAGAACTCCTGCAGAGCATCCAGATGCCTCCACTGAATCTGAAGTGAGGACCGTGTCATCTGCATATAGCAGTAGAGGGATCAGTATGCCGCCCAAGCAGGGTTAGTTCCGTACGTCGTACGACTGAAACCGTACGTACCTGCCGTACGGTACGGTACCGTACGGATTCGTACGATACCGTACGATTTTTATTTTTATTTTTTTTTGGTGTGTGGTGTTGTTGTTGTTGTTGTTGTTGCGTGGAGCAATTTCAGTCTTCTAGAGAGCCATTCATCGCCCTTTGCAGCCTATAGGGAGCTGTTTGTCAGGAGCGTGTGCACTTGCCATTGCCATATTAGGCAAGCGATCATATTGCCTGATGAGGAGGAGGAGGCAATCTTCATGGAGCTCTATAGTGAGCTTGTGGCAGCAGATACTCGCAGCACCAGGAGTCAGCATGGACGGGGCCGAGCAGTTGGAGTTCATAGGCCTCCTCCTTCGGTATCGGCAAAGGGTGGCCTTCGCACATATGTGAGACGGGGATCCTCGAGCTCCAATCCCCGCCTTCATGATGATATTCCATTGCCCCCTCATGATGATACCCCACTGCCTAGAGAGCCCTTGTTTGATGATGATGGCAACCTACTTAGCGAGAATGATCCCCAGAGTGTCTCGTCCACCTTTGAAGAGTCCTCTTCAGAGAACTCTCTTGATGGACACTCTAGTAGTGATCATGTTGATGATCATGCAGATGTTGGTGATGATGTAGACTTTTGATATGTTATAGCTCTCTAGGCATTGGGCATCTATCTCCTTCTTGCCCATCGAGGATGTATTGTAGTATGTAGTATCATGTATGTACGCATGTTGGCGGTCGCCAATGCCATGAGTTTTTGGCCTATCCTTTTGTAGCAATTTTGTACTCTAATGGCATGATGACATTATGTTCATGGTTCTACTATTTTGTAACTTCTTGTCTACAATTTTTAAGTTTAGGAAGTATTTTTTTTTTAAACGTACTAATATCGTACCGTACCTCAAAAAATTTTAAGGTACCAATTAGTACCGTATTTTATCGTACCGTACCGTATCGTACCTTTCGTACTAACTAACCATGCGCCCAAGCTTCCTCCCGGTCCACCAAAGCTGTCAATGAAGTCGGAGATCTCATCAATGTATAAGCCAAACAAAGTTTAGAGAGCGGGCAGCCCTACTTCACCCCAATCGTGCTAGAGAGCTCAGCTGACATCCTGCCAAGCGCTCTAGCTTGTCCAATGATGGACTCGTATAGGGCGATGATGCTTCATGTCATCTCGGAAGGTACCCCCATGTCCTGTAGTCTCTGTAGTAGGCGAGCACGGGGCACTGTGTCAAACGCCTTGCGGAAATCCACAAAGCAGCACTAAATCTTCTTATTGAACACCTTTCCTTCCTCAATGATGGCTCTGAGTGTGACAATGTGATCTAATGTCGAATGTGCCTGCCGCCGAAAGCCTGCAGCCTGCCTGCCCCTGGGCCCTCCATCCTTGAGTCTCTGCTAAGGTACTCAGTTGCATCTCCACAACGAATCCATAGAACTTGGCCAATGTGTGGCCAATCATGATGGTGCAGTAGTTATTGGGTTCATGCCTTCAGGATGGCAGCACCAGAGGGAGGCATTAAAGGGCCACTTTCTTTGTTTGTTGCCTTTTGCGATGTCCGGTTGGTGATTTAGATGTGAAATGAGAGAGAGTTCAGCTGACAAGGGAAAATTGTATTTTCTGATTATGCTATGACCCAGGTGTTTGTAAAAGACAAGAAAAAATTGTATTTTCTGATTATGCTATGACCCAGGTGTTTGTAAAAGACAAGAAAAAATTGAAAGCAAGTGGACTTAAAGACAAGAGTTCTCGTATAAAGACCTCACTCATGAAAGAAGTTGCCTTACTTGAGCCTGGAGATCGTGTTCTGATCATCGGCACATCATCAAAACCTCAGGTAGTTATGACTTGCTATGCTATTTGAGATCATTGCATGTATTTAATGATGTTGACATGCGGAGGTAATTTCTCTAAAAGTACAAAAAGTAATGGTCTACCATCTCATATCATTGCAAGTAGGGATAGCTCATGACTTTTGACTTTTGGTTATCGGGTTGTGTTTTATCGGGATAACTCAGGATGCACCGGCAAAGCCACCAAATCTTCTCTCTCTTTTTTCAAAGAGAATCTATGTTCCATACCCTGACTATCCGAGTAGAGTACTGTTGTGGCGTGCTTTGCTGGAGAGGCATGGAGCTGTACTAGCATTCAACTTCAATCTCTCAATGTTGGCACATCTTGCTGGGGACTATAGCCCTAGTAACATTGAAGCAATATGCAAATCCGTCCTCACAAAAAAGCGGCTCCGCAAGGTAATGATTGTGGCATGTGTTGTGGAAATTTGATTCATTGTCTTAGGTCGCGAAGTGTTCTTTTGGATGAATTTTTCTTGCTCTTTTGCAAGATTCTCCTTTGCGAGCTTGGACACAGCTCATAGATGCTGTCACTTCACAGTGCCGTAGTGATAGAAATGCTCTCTGCAAGTTTATGAATGGGACTTGTCACTATTTTAGCTCTTTTCTATGCATTAGTTACGGTGGCCCCACAGATATATACGCAAGTGCATGCATGCTCATATGCACCTTAGCACCTGTGTGCGTGCACGCGCACGCATGCATCTATGTGTATTTGTGGTATGCATGCATGTAGATGCATACATACCACAAATGTATGTGTATGTGTGTGTATTTGTGATATGTATGCATGTGGATGCACATACATACATACTTAAACACCTAATACCTACATACATAGATACTTATGCACATACATACATCAATCTGTTGCCTTAGCTGTTTAACTATTGTTAATCCTTTGTGCAGCTGCGCTCCCATCCACTCTTATCCGAGGAGCTGATTGATCACTTATATGAATTTATGCCTCTGGATAAGGAAACTCATGAGATTCTTAGAGTAAGTCAAGACCAAGACAAACTCTGAAGGAAGAAAATTGATGTCAAGGGAGTGGATGATTTTATGTCATCATGTTTAGTGGATGAAGTTGTTAAAAAGAATTTTTCTTTTTTCCAAGAGGAAGGAACATTACATGCATGCATATGTCCATACATACATACATACATACATATTTACGTATATATGAATTTATGTATATGTAATCAAAACAAGGTGATCTGATAATATTTCTTCCCACTGCAGAATTGGGATAAACAAGAGCCGAAGTTAGAAGGTGATACTAGAGAATCCAAAGGCTCAACTCCCAAGAAAAAATAAAATGAGCTACTTGAAAGTTTTTTTGTAACAGCCAGGAGAATCCATTGAAAACCTTACCAAGTAGGTCCTACCTTACATGGTAATATCCGAGAACAAAGTGTTTGTAACAACCTAGGATTGCGCTCGTCTATTTCAAGAGTTTGATACGAAAAGGTGATTACACAAAAATGCATAATTAAATCTCATATGACAAGAAAGGATGGCATTCAACATGCAAAATTCATTTGAAATTTCTATGTATTTTGATATGCCTGCCACATGCTATGTGTATCATGTTTGGCCAGCTCAAGTATCTTCCTAGCGCCTCCTCAGAGTGGAGACTCACAGAGCCGAGGATATCCCACAGGAGGAGAGGATATGCACCACAGGAGGAGAGAAGATATGCAGAGTATGCACTTCGGGAATGGTAGAGGATGTGGTCCATTTTATGTTTCTCTGTCCGCCTTACAACAAGATATGGGGGATTCCACTGCCTTTTTCGAGAAGGATTCAGACCGCTCGCACGGGTGATACAGTATGAGGATCAGAGATGTCTGGGAATGTACTTGATGGAGCTCAGATGACACGGATGTAGTGCTGAGGTAGCATGCTGATAGAGGGGACCAGCCCCAACAGGACACCTCCCAGTACAGAGCTATTATAGATTTCTTTGTGGTTCACGCTTCCACATCAGTGTCCGGCACCCAAACCAATGGCTCTGCTTTCCCATATCAGTATCTCTACTATGACATCAAAGCCCACCACCCATACCGTCACTTCAGTTCCATGCCCCAGTCTTAGCGAGAGAGCAAATCCATTCTACAAGGAGCCAGACTCCCCCAAACCAGAGCATCAAGACCCTTCATGGAAGGTCTGGAGGACCCAAACCTTAGGACCTTCTAAGATAGAACCCACTTAGGATCAAGTCTTAAGGCTCACCTCCCAGCCATAGAGTCCATCGAGATTCACCCCTCGAGCTGGAGGCCATAGCTACATCCTGGACTCTACTCTAGACATAGTAAGACTAGACGTTCCATACCACATAGCCACATCCCGAGGGTGTCCTCATGCTGAACAGTCCCGATGGCCATGTGCTACGAGTTAGACTTGACAATCGTATCTCACAATTGAGCCTAGCGTCGGCTTATATAGACCTCCGCCCAATAATTTCAGCCCAGGGCTAATAATAGCTAGTAACTCTTGGACGCTAATCTAGAACTAGCCCATTCTTTGTCAAGATAGTCCTGCAGCTGCCTTTGTATCTCATCCTCTTCGGTCTAACTGAATCGATAAGGTTGCTTCAAGAAAGGCTTGCTACCAGGTACCATCTCAATAGCATGGTCTACCTCCTGCTCAGGAGGTAATCCTCGTGGCAAATCATCCGGAAACATGTTTGCAAACTCTCGCTTAATCTCTCGTAATGCTCGTGATTTGTCGAAATCAATCACACAACATTGTAGCAGAACTTGCTACAGCCTACCCGGCACACTAGGGTTTGCGACACTGACTGTGTCACAGGTTCACTCTATGGCATATGCCTCCAAGAGTTGCCACTTGGCTAGGGAGATGTGTGGCTACACTTCCCCGCTCCACTACGCACTCACACCCTCTGGCAATACACTATGCTTGATGTGCACCCAAGAGACAATGACAACAGACAATTGGCAAGAAGAATGCACTTGAAGGTGTTGGAAATAAGTGCTCACTAGGAGTACTTTTAGTCTTGGTCATCTCAGTGTATGCCACGTGGCACTCAGGGATTTATCCCATATGCACTCATGCTCTATCTTGTACTTCTCACCTATATATTGTAGGTGTCACATCAATGAAAGTATCAATCTTGTGTCTTGTCTACACTCATCTCAAGGTAACTCTTTGTCTTTCATTTATTCTTGTTTATTTTCTAGTTTTGCTCTTGCTTTCATATTTCCTTCATGGTATCAGAGCGGGCTGCTCCTCCCCTGTGTTGCCCACCATAGCTTCAGCTAGCTTCAGCCCACCATCTCCTTAGCTGCGCCCAACTCTTGGGACCAGCATATTCACATTCTGAACAGCTGCCCGTCGGCCTGAACTGTCTGTCCACTCCTACGCCCTGCGCCGGCCTGTTTCCCAGTAGCTGCCGCGCACTCCTACGCCGGCCTGTTTTCCAAATTGCTGCTGCTGGCGCTTCATCCTCTACAGTTTGCGCATCACTCCATACCTGCAGCTACTGTCGGCCTCCCTCTCTGGATGAGCAGCACTTGTACTGCTTATTCACAAGAGCTGTATTACACCTCTGCAGCAGCCTACGTCTATCTGCTGGAGGCGGTGTTTCTTCATCTACAGGCTACGCATAATCTAAAGGCAGTTCAGTTCTGCCATCACTTCCTCTTGAAGAATCCACAAGGTACTGTGCATTGTCTCCTTCAGTTTGCTGGTCAGTCCTTGTCTTATCCTCATATCTGCAAACTACTAGTTCCTCATGCTTCGATGGGCTGTCACATGCTATGGCCCTGACAAGTGGTGAGAGAGCCGGCTTTAAAAACAGTTTGGATCTCTTCTTTCATTCATTTCTGCAATCTTGTAAGGGAATAGACACTGCCCTTGCATTTTAGCAAGAGGTAAGACCTTCCCACATGGCCTCTTCTACTCATTCTCTCATGTCTATCGACAAATTCAATGGCTCCAACTTTCATACTTGGCAAATCAAAATCAAGTGCCATCTTATGAAAGAAGGTCTTTGGGACGTTGTTCACCATGCTGCTCCCGAAGATTCCGACATTGAGCAAGTTATCACTTATGCTCCCACTGCCAAGAATGACAAAGCCTATGCTATCATCTTGTTCGGTCTTGGAGATGATTACATTCATCACATCTCCGACATACAGTCTGCTTCTCGAGCATGGATCACTTTGGATACCCTTTTTGGACCCCGCTCTAAAAACTCTAAGATTGCACTTATGATCTCATTCTTTGATCTATATATGCAGGAGGGAGCTACTATAGCCTCTCATGTCAATTATTTTCGCAGTCTTATGGTTCAGCTTGCATCAGTAAAGTTCCCCATCTCCGAAGATATTGCTATTGCTGTGCTTATCGGATCACAGGATACTATTCCTATATATGGATGTAATTGTATTCACAAATCAATCAATCAAATCTGTAACTTCATGGACATTCATTGAATTTCTTCTGATGGGAAAAGGTCCGAAACTCTAAAACGATAACTTTGGGCATCACTTGCCCACCTGTTTCAACCTTTGTTTCATGATCTTGAGATGAACCCAATCCCCTTCCGAGAATTTCACATCCCTTCTATCCTTGTTGTCCTGTCGAGAATAGGCCTCTTGAGCTTTGGCCAACCTGTTTTTCATAGACTCCAAAATCTCTTGGTAAGTCTCCGTCACGTGGTTAGTGTTGGGCACTGAAGATGATGTCCTGGTCAATAAAGACCGGAACAGTCTTCCAAACGTTGCCTCATATAGAGTCTTGCCAATAGCTTGAAAAAAAAGAGTCATTCAGAACAGCTTGAACCAAAGGTAAAAACTGTTCCAACTTACCTTGTTAATCATGGACATAGATAGCACTTCAACATGAACGCCAATTGATTGTAAATCTATGTCTGGTCGTCCATCTGTGGGTGGAGTTTACTAGAAAAATTCAACTTAGTACAAAAATTATCAAACAATTCTCTCCAAAAATGACTGGTAAACTTGGCATCGTGATCTAATACAATGATCCTAGGAATGCCGCCAATTGGGTACCAATGCCGAATAAAAAGTTCGGCAACATCTTCAGCAAGCACATTAGTCCCACAAGGAATAAACATAACGATTTTGCTAAAACAATCAACAACTATCAAACACTGTGTTACACTTTCCTTGACTGGGAGGAGAATTTGTCACAATTCCAGAGATATCCTTGAAAGGGCCATCAAGAATTAGCAATGGTTTTAACAAACCCGCTTTCTTCCCATGCGATGTTTCCACTTTTGACAAATTGGACGATGTTGCACATATGTAAACACGTCCCGTCTCATTCTAGACCAGTAGAATAGGCTCTCAATTTTTTCCAATGTTGAGTTCATCCCCTATGTTCACCAGTGATGGCATCATGGGCGTCTTGGAGAATAGTTTCCCTAAACTGCTTCAAGACACAAAGTCGAGTTTTTTAGAAAAGCCAACCATCCAGTATCAAGAAATGACATGGTTATGTGGTGTCCAATGCTTGTTCCCACTTAGTACTAAATTCATTAGAATCCGTATACTTGTGCTTCATCTTGTCTTGCTTAATGCATCGGCCACACTGGGTTGGCCTTGCCTAGAAGATATTCAATCATGTCACTGAATTGTTGGAAAATTTAGCTCCAACGGTGCTATCGGTCACTCCATTGTGCACTTGGCATCGTGTGAAGCCAACACAAAGCCTGATGATCAATGCGAACCTCAAAGTCGTGTCCATATAGAAAATGTTTTTGTCCGGCGTAGTATCCTTGTGCCTCAAACTCCTCCCTGTTTTACAAACCATGTTTTGGTCTGGGGTTGGGGTTCAGTGTTCTGCTACGTGGTCCAGGCTTTCAATCACTGGCATATGCTAGGCCTTCCTATGGGGTACCCAAATTTTCCTTTGCCTTGTATAGTAACCTTGTGCTTTGAGCATTGCTTTTGGTACCCACCACTTATCACCATTATCATTGCTTTGAGCATTGCTTTTGGTACCCACCACCACTTATCATGGAAACATTGGTGTTGCTTGGGACTGATGGGGTGGTCCTAATTCTACAAGGTTAGATATGTTAGTAGTATTGATATAAGTTGCACTTGTGTCGGGGCGGGAGGGAGGGGGGGGTACTCAACGATGAAGGTTGATCCTGCTGAGGCAAGGCTTCTAGTGGAGCTCAGTAACTTACTCATGTGGTCAAGTATAGAATTGGCCTCTTTTTAAGCGGCTAGGATTTCCCGATCATAGATCAAGTAATTCCTCTCTGCAAGAATCAGCTTACGAGACATGTAAGCTATGGGATGACCATTCTATTGTAATGCAGCTCCAATGGCGATGCTACTTGCATCAGTGATTACTTGGAATGGATCATCTCACGAGGCGAGTGCTAAACAAGGGACCTCTGGTAAAGCAACCTTAAGGTCCTTGAAACTATGCAATCCATGCGGATTCATGTGGATGTGCTGCCTATAGGTCTTGACACCCTTGATCAGATATGTGAGAGCTATCGAGAGGTCAGAGAATTTGTTTATGTGGATGGAATATGCCTGGCGAATCCCCACACATGATCATACGTTGTACGTTGCTTTTGGAATCTCCCAATTCAGAATTTCTACAACTTCGGCTGGATCTAATCGGATGCCCTCAACACTAATTATGTATCCAAGGTAATGAACCTTGGACAAATAAATTTCCAATTCCTTTTCATTGGCATAAAGCTTGTTGCTTTCTAGCAAAACTTCATCACTTTTTCAACATCAATGTCGTGTTGATCAAGTACAGCTAAAAAAACTAGTATGTCATCCAAGAAAATGAAGACACTTTTCGATCAAGTCCCTAAATACACGTATCATCATGCAATTAAATGTTGCTAGAGTGTTCATCCAGCTGAAGGCCATGACCACAAACTCGTAGTGGGCCCGTTCAGTGCAGAAGGCTATCTTGGGGATGTCCCCTTCAACAATCCTTACCTGATGGTATCTACTTTTGTGGTCAAGCTTTGAAAACACCTTGGCTCCACTCAGCCTCTCTAGGATATAATCAATCTGAGGCATCGGAAACTTGCTCTTGACTATCAATTTGTTTAGAACACGATAGTCCACACAAAGTCTAGAAGATCTATCCTTTCTCTTGACAAAAAGGATTGGTGCTACAAAAGGAGACACTGGAACGTATGAATCTTGATTACAACAATTCTTGGAGTTGGTGGTCCAACTCCAAGTCCATAGCCCTGCTCAAGCGATAAGGAAACTTACTTCGGGGGATCGGAGCATGGGAGGAGATCAATTCAGTGATCCTGCGGTCTAGACGGGGGAGCTTGGGAGGGAGATCATCCCAAAGGAAAATCTTCGAGAATCGGTCATGTAGAGCCTAGTACTTCTCTGAAGCACTGGTAACAGTCTGGGCAGTTTGATCATTCTTGTGCTAAATCCCTCATCCTGTTTGTCTACCGAAGTTAGTGGGAAACGGGCTTGCCAAGTGGCTTATTCCATGATCACATCCGACGACTCTTTGACCACCTATGTAGCCAAAGGTCTTGAGCAACTCATTGCGCTCATACTCCGAGTCATGGGTGCTCTGCCGCTCTGACAATGGCGCCAACCGTAGGATTTGGACATCAAGGGTGGTCTGTGTGGGAGCCTGGCTCACCACTCCAGCGGTCGAGGTTAGTGATGTGATTTGGACAAGGGATTTCTTAGCACATGACCTAGAAGTATGTCCTATTGTATGACAATAAAAGCATCCGTCCTCCTTTTTGTATTGGTTCTACTCATCTTGGCTAAGCTTACCACTAGTCTTACCTGTTGTGCTTTTTGGTCTCTAGAGTAAGTTCTGGCGTGTTAGTTGAGTTTTTTGGCACATGAAAGTCTTAGCTAGAGGCTATTGTGCTCTATCCTAGGGAAGAACCCGCTTGGTTTTGGCCTTTGCTACCGGCAAGATTTGCCTTGGACATTGTGGGCTGGGAAGTCTTGGGCTTTCCACCGTTGTACTTCACCTCAGCACTTTGCGCAAACGCTAGTGCCCTTCGAAGGTCAGTGGTTCAAACATACACACATCCCATTGGATTTGTGTGTCTAAACCATAAAGGAATTTCCCTTTCTTGTCCTTGAATTTTTGCAATCAAAAAGCCAAGTGAGTAACTTTGTTGGCAAATTGGAGGACCCCTAAACTCATTTTTTAGCTACTCAAGATAATGAGGCGGTAGAAACCACTTCTTGAGATCGGTGACACAGTGGTCCCATTCATAGGCAACAACCCCGAATTGGGAATTAATCTAGGCCCAATGAGTCCACAAAGATATAGCTTCACCCTAATGTACTACTAGCTAACACAACTTTCTCCACATCCGACTTTCTACCAACAGCAAAGTTAGCTTCAAACTTATGAATCCAAGAATACGAAGTTGTAGGATCAAGGAAGCCTTGAGCTTACTTGAGCGGCAGTATTTCCAAGAACATTTCTAGGAGCCGAGGATGAAGGGTTGGCTTTTTGTCACCCTCATCACACCAACCTTGATGTATGGAGCAGCTTTCTTGGGGCCATATTTATCTAATGAGGATTGGCAGCGAGTTGAGAGGCCCCAGGTCACGATGTTCTCTCGTATAGTCCGCAACAAACCATCATTCCCACACGAGATTATCCATGCAAAGTTTGTTGCAGCCTCGATGAAAGTGGATGCACTCTTCCAGACAGTCACATATCTCCATCGCATCAATGAGATGGATGGATCCCCACAAATACTTGAGGCTTTCCTTGGATTCCTTCAGACAACTAGCACTCAAGGGACACCACGAGGGCCACCCTAGAGGATGGTATGCTCAAGTTTCCACTTGGTTCTCAGGATATGGGCTCCACATGAACCACCTCCCACAATATAGTTTGGACCCCTCTTTCTCCAGCTCTCTCATGAGGACACCAACCGGGTTATCTAGTTAGATCTTCTCAACCTCTATACCCATTGCACATGGATCACACCTTCGGAGCTTCCATTGAAGATGCACTTCTACTGAGATCAATTCAGCATATCTGAGTGTTCACATGCCCCATGCCATGTGAATTGCGATTGGCACATACGGGTTTCACCCCACCGTGCCTCAAAGGAGAGCTGAGCGCATCTTCAGAGCCGTGGAGCTTATTACGGACACCCAAGGGGGAGAGGATCACAGAGGTTGAGACAGAGGAGCATTATATATGTTGTTGCCCATTATACTATGAGATTTGCGGGAGGTTTCATTGTTTGTTTCATGAGGGGTTTGGCCCACTTTCCACAATCATTGACTTCTCGAACTAGTATTGCCTAGGGCTCTTCATGCTCAAGCTCTGCAGACACAGGAACACATTCATGAGAGAGCTTAGGCCCCAGCCACCCCGGCCCCCCCTCATCAGCCAACCATCACTAGCTTCTTCCGGACCTAGGAGAAGAACACCCACACAGTGGATCTTGTGGGACCACCTCGAGCTATAACAGACCCACCTCGCCTAAGAGGAGTTACCTTGGACCGAGCATGCACACTCTAGCATGCCCGACGCTCAAAGCCCCCTGAATGACAGCCACGATCCACTCATCAACTCTATGTCCGGGACATGCTCCGCCGCCATCGAGCTACATTTCCACATGACATAGTTGAGAGAGACCACCCAGCCATACTCATTAGCTTCATGCTTGATATATTGGAGAGTGGTATACCATCTATTGGGGGTTGATGCTCCTCTTATGTTTCATGTTCCTTGTATTCCATGATGAGATTTGCATGGACATTTTTGTATCACTCCAATGAGATAGTTTTGTTTTGTTTTATTTTATTTTCTGTTCCATGATGAGAGATGTCATGGACATTATTGCATCACTAGTCCTTGGCGGTAGGGTAAAAGAGACATGTCATGATTGTTGTAACTGGACACCTGGCTTTCGGACACACCACGCCTATACCAGAGAGAGCTCAGTTTCGCAGAGAGGGTACGGAGCGACTGGCTCGCTTCAGAGCAGACCCAGGCATGTTCTTCAGGGAGCTGTGGACACCCCCCTCATTGATGTATACCATTCTATACCCCCAGTATGGTACAGGATGGAGCTAGCTAGGTTGCATATCATGATTGTATACTCCGTGCATATAGCTTTGCATTCTCCTAGTAGTAGAGCTCCATCACCTCCCCCACTCATTGTACTTATTGCACACCCAGATTCAGCTTTTTTAGTTCAATACTTTTTCATTTTGTTGGGATGACAGAGGATACCCCACACAGGTACACTGATTTGTCTCATAGGTCGAGTTCGGTCTTTTGGAAGACGTTAATAAAATCTCTCTCTCTCTCTCTCTCTCTCTCTCTCTCTCTCTCTCTCTCTTTATTTAGTATTCCATGACAAGTCTCCATGGACAGTTTTGTATCAACCCAGTGAGATAGCTATATTTATGTTTTCATTATGTTTTATTTTCCATTCCATGATGAGATATGCCATGGACATTTGGTCTCATAGGCCCATTGGGTCTTTAGTAGACGCTTAATATCTCTCTCTCTCTCTCTCTCTCTCTCTCTCTCTCTCTCTCTCTCTCAAAGGCCAACTTACCCAATACACCATAAATAAAGAGCTCGGGCTGAGGTTCATTCATGAGTTTAGTCATGTGCTTGGAGACAATGGTGGACAAGGAAAATAAGGCCACACACGACATACCATGAGCATCATCAAGTTCTCATCATCAACAATCATTCTAAATATTCATTCATGTTAGTAATAGATAGTAGGTTAGATCTACATCTATCTTGTTTGCTGCATGCTTTCATTCACGCTTGCACATAGGGAGATATGTTTTAATTTGTAGCTTAATCTATGTTAAGCACTCATGTTAAATTGAAATCAGAGCCTAGGATAGCCCTAGGTATGTTGTGCATTAATAGATAGTAGGTTAGATCTACATCTATCTTGTTTGCTGCATGCTTTCATTCACGCTTGCACATAGGGAGATATGTTTTAATTTGTAGCTTAATCTATGTTAAGCACTCATGTTAAATTGAAATCAGAGCCTAGGATAGCCCTAGGTATGTTGTGCATGTTGAATTAGGATTTGCATACCAAAATTAGGTTTTCTTATTTTTGCATGCCAAAATTAGGTTATGATTTGTGGACTAATTAATGCATTAAAACAGCAAGCAACTCTTCATGGAAGACATGGAGCTTGCTCGCTGACGATGGACCTACTCTGAGTTAAAGATTTGGGAGTAGACCATCAAAAATATGTTCTCCATAATGGAAAGAGAGGAGTTCGTTGAGTGGAATGTTAATTGTTGAAGTGTTGGGAAAACTAGGAAGTAGCATGTCGACAAGAGATTCAAGCAAGAAAGGCAACAAATACAGTGGTGAGTCCACCCACGGAGGAAGCTCAGCAAGAGGGACTCTATAAGTTTGATGCATAGCTTTCTAGAGTAGAAGTGGCATCAAAGATAAAGCCCTAAGGAAGGAGCAGATTTCAAAGGATGATCGTGAGGTACAAACATTGCCAAACTTAAAGGCAATATTGATAGAGGAAGGACATCGCATCTTAGATCTCATACCAATTTTTGAGGTTTCGGCATCTCTCTCCAAATTCATTGATGAGGATGAGTTGTGTGTTTTATCAATTCTTGAGGTTTTCGTGGAGTCTACCATGCTAGTAAAGCATCCAAAGGCAAAGGGGCGAGTTCTACTGTCTACAGTTTTTAAGGATGCAGTGGCAAAGACATCATATTGGAGGTTGGGCTTGTAGTGAAGATTGACATCATGGGCATCCTTTCTCCAAGTTAAGCATGAGGGGATGTCACATACACACACCTCCCAATGGCTTCTCCAGACGATGTGATGTGGACATGTCTACCATTTAGCCACTTTGGAGGGTGTGTTCGTGGTCAAGTATAGGTACATTTTGGGGCTTTCTAGTTGTTTCACTATATTTGGTCCAAGCACCCAATGGGCAGCCAAATGTGGCAACTTTTGTTATATCTGGACGTCATTATTAATAAGTTAGGGTTGGTAGCTTAATGTTTTCAACCCTGTTTTTCAACTTACATAGAAAATCAAAGTTTTTGTTCCATAGAGCAACCAAATTAGGGTTTTCATTTTAGCGTTAAATCAATGTTTTTAGGTCATTTTTTTGCTGATTTTCAATGTGGTACAATGCTAGAAAGTCCAGATTTCAACCTAGCATGGTCCTAAGGAGTTTAGAAAGCATGTATTGGAGAAAAGGAGCATCATGTGCATCTGATTTAAGCATGTATTGGAGAAAAGGAGCATCATGTGTATCTGAGTTAAGCATGAGGGGATGTCACGTGTACACCTCCCGAGACGGTGTGACATGGACATGTATCTACCATTTAGCTTCTTTAGAGAGCATGTTCTTGGTTGAATCTTGCTCAATTTTGGGGCTTTCTAGCCATTTTACTATATTTTGTCCAAGCACCCAATGGGCAACCAAGTGTGGACACTTTTATTATATTTTGACACTTTCTAGCCATTTCATTATATTTGGTCCAATGGGTAGCCAAATGTAGACATTTTTATCATATTTAGACATTATTATTAATAAGTTAGGGTTAGTAGTCAACCAATCCTAACGGACAACCAACTAGCCCATAATACACTATAAATAGAGGGCTAGGGCTAAGGGTCTGTGCTTGGAGACAATGGTGGTGATTAGGATACCGTGAGCATCATCAAGTTCTCATCATCAATCATCATGTGCAATCTGTCCCAATCCTTAAATGCTAGGCCACGAAGGGGGGTGGCTTTGCAATCTCGATCTTGAAATATTTATTCATTTTAGTAATAGACAATAGATTAGGCCTACATCTATCTTGTCTATTGCATGCTTTCATTCATGCTTTTCCATAGAGAGATTTGTGTTAATTTGTAACTTTTTAATCTATGTTTTTGCATTAATCTCCATTAAGTTAAGCATTCATGTACACTTAAGTTGGTTTTAGAAATGGCTCACCTTGATTCGTGTCCCCAATAATTATACTCATGCAAGGGTTTATGTGTTTACAAATCATGTGACTAAAAAATCATATCAAGTCCACAAGAAAATAGTGTGCCTCCAAGGAAATTATGCCTCTGGGTTTGTAGTACTCATCCATGCATCTTAATTGTAAACTACATTGAAAGGAATGATGTATGTTGCAAAAGCTTGTGTCAATTTTAAATGTAATTCAAGAAAAGCCACATTTGATGAATCTTCCTAACTATAACACCTTTTCATTGGAGTATTGTATTCATCAACATTTAATGAGCCTTACTCATTGCAACACCTTTTTGCAAGAGTATTGTATTCATCAACATTTCTAGTCTTCATTCTCTCTTCAACATCTATTTGACTAGTTACATGCACAAAGGACATTGACAATGTTTACAACTTTTCTTTCATATCTTGTTGAGCTAAGTATTTTTTAAGAGTAATATATGTAGATTTGGAAAAGGAATTTGACAATGACCCATGTTTGTGTCTATGTTGCACAAATGCTCCTTGATTCTTGTTACACCACTAGTGAACTTATGCAACTTATGCCTACAATGTACAAGCGATGTTGTTTTGATGTGCCTTAATTTTTCTACACATTACCATTTCATATCACGTCATTTTCTATATTTAAGATAAAATTAATAATTATAGAATTTACTATTAACATTGCAAAACATGAAAATTATAATAAAGTAAAAAAGTAAGCAAACAAAGCATACATTGAAATGTTATCAAAATTTAACTCTATAAATATTTAATTGTTAAGTCTTTTATTAAGGCATCAAATTATATTTTTTACAGCAATAGATTGTCTTGAAGTTTATATAATAAAATTATATATTGATTGCTACATTATTCAAACAACAAATATAGAGTCATATTGAGCTTTCATTCCATGAAATATGTTGCTTGCTCTCTCATTTATGCATTGTCAACAAAGGCACATGTCAAACAAGGTTTTAGACAACAATTTTTTATCTTCACAAAAAAGTATTCAAAGTTTAAATATCATGAATTTTTCAATTAACAAGCTTTTTAGTATACTTAGCTAATAATTAGTTTTTAAAAGCAAAAACATATTTACATTTAAGCTTCCTTTAAATCTACTTGTGTATATCTTAACAAATATGATAATAAGTTTACATACATATTTATTTATTAATAAATTATTTGATTGATGAAAAATGAATAAAAAAAGTTATCATGCATCCATTTTCTTTAATGTACTTAGAAATACTCTTGAAATATTTGACAAATGCTAAACAAGCTTAAGTCAACTTATCCTAAATCTTATTTGAGTAAATTTGCAAATGTAAAGAAAGCTTCAACACATGTCAACTTACATTCACCCTGTGCTAGTAAATTGACAAACACAAAGCAACCTTACATACATGTTAGCTTACATTTACATTGCATTAGTAAATTGGCAAGTGCAAAGAATCTTTAGTCCATGCCAACTTACATCCACCTTAACTTACCTTTTTGTAAACTTGACAAATGCAAGCTTTTTAATTCAAACATATACTAACCACCAAGAAACACACACTAATGTCATTTGGGTCTTTATAAGTACACAAATGTCATTCTCACTGTTCATGGTCACAAGGCGTGAGGTATCCTAGTGGGTATTGGAATGGTGAGCCGATGCTCCCTCTTTTAGTTGTTAGCTAGAAGAGCTAGTACCAAACTATGGTTTGGTGATAATACCATTAATCTACTTACACCTACTTCTACTTGGTTACACTCTTCTTTCCACTACCTTATCTAATTGTGGTACAACCACCCTCGGAGATTTTGATGTTTAAGTTGACCTTCCAGAGGGTCTTAGGTGTATGACAGGGTATGAGTTTCAAACTTTCTTGTCTTTTGTGAAAAAAATAATCGTGTTCTATGATCCTAACAATGGCTGCGATCATTGTGAGGTTGTTAACCCTTGTTGGCGTCAATGTCAACCATCACATCATTTTCACCACCTTTAGACCTTATGCCCAAGAATGTACGAAATTCACTTGAAAACCATGTTTGTATATTTTACGTGTGTGCTCTTTGCCACTTGTATATTAAAGGCACACCATGAGATTTTATGTGGAGAGTACTAGCTTTAAAATAGGTATTTACACTAGCTAGAGTGGCCAAATGAGCCTAAGGACCAAAATTTTAACTTTGGCTTCTTAAGAGTGTAAACCCTAGAGGTCACCTACAAAACCTAAACTATAACTCTCATGACTCATTCTTTTATGCGAATTCAATAGAGCACTGTTCTTCTCTATCTACTATCTTATGCTATTGCTTGCTTGTTTGTGTGAGCTCTTATGTGTGCTTGCCTACTTGCATGTGAAAGAGTGAGTGTGAGAGAGTAAGCTGTGTGAGGAGGATCTGGAGTGCAGCGGCAATGGCGGACAGAGGAGTGGAGCTTTGGAGTGCGGATGCACGGCAACATTGTCTTCTACAAGAATCCCAATCACAAGTATTCATAAGGTGAATGACACACCTTGCCCATGCAATTGTGAGCTAGGTCATGGGATATTGACTTCTCAATTGAGGTGTTTTATGCTCCCGAATGTGGTTACGCAAAGCCCCACAACATTGGTTTATTCCTACACTCTTTCTACGGTGCAAGGGCTTTCCATATAAGTGGCACCGCTGTTGCCAGAGAATAGCCCTACCACATAGCCACAATGCATTTTGAATGCGTGTGTACATATGGTTATTTTTTGTTTTCTTTTTTTTCAAGAATAGTGGAAATTAAATTTAAAAAATCTGTCCATTTTGTTACATCGATGTTGAATAATTAAAAATTTATGTTCAATTTCTACATGCCTTTTGATTTTTGTAATTTTTACATTTTCAATGAGTTCTGTAATTTGTGCATTTAGGTTAACTTTACTCCAACTTGTCATTTACAAGTTCAATTTTTGGTTTTTTACATTTCCTGTTTTTGCATTTTTCACTTTCAAAAAGAAAAAAACAGTCAATTGAATATGAGAATGAAATAATCGAGTTAAATAGACCATAAATTTGGTTTTCTAGCATAGTATTTATTCCAATTTTGACTCCTTACGTGGAGAAATCGAGATAAAAACAGAAATTAGAGGAGGATTTGCAACACAAAAATTTATGTGTTTTGCGCACATTCTATATTTTTACATTGATGTAGTTAAAAAAGTTAATTAGGCTTAATCTTCTCTCTAAAATGGGGCATCTTGACTAATGGTCTGCAAGTTTTTAGGCCACTAGTCAAAAAAAGTCCAAAAGCCTGTTAATACCCATTTTCGGATACCCATTTAATGCGTGTAGACCTAAGTCAAGGATTTTGGGAATACTCTTTTCCGGTGGGTAAACATAAACCGTAAACCGAAAATCAAGTAAAAATAAAAAAATTAAAGTAAAAAAATAAAAAATAAAAAGGTAAAAGGAAAAAAGAGAAGGTTCGGGACAAAGAGAAATTTTTCAAAAAGTGCACGCACAAGTTTGCCTAATATATGTTTTAGGCTCGCGATCGTGTTGACGTAACTTGTGTAACACCCAAAAAAAAATATTTTTTACATAAGGAGCTTAATTATGGAAGCCAATAGCACAAATACACTATTTTTGTGCTAGACGAATTAAGAAATACCAAAAACGTGTTTTGAAAAAACTTTGGACAGTCCCAAAAAATAATAAATAAATAACAAAGTTTTAAAATTTTTTAAACTTTTCTAAGGCATCTATAGAATCTAACAATACCCTATATTCACATGCATCTACAATCTGGGCATGTATTAGAGGCCTATTTAGACAATAGCGCATCTATTGAGCTAGGCGCGTATCCGTCACTAGGCTCATGACCTTAGATCGGAAACTAGTTTAGCATTGTACAAGGACCTATACTAGGGGCCATTGATACATCGTCACATTTCAAGTCAATAGAAGGATCCCCAGTCCCAAGAGTAAGAACCCTAATCAAGCCTCACTAGTCAAGCTAGCTACCAGTCTTTTTGACCGCGTAGCTAGCTACCTCAGATGACTAGTCAGCATCAATCGCTACCTCTGAACCAAATCTTACTACACACTGACCACATGATGAAGGAGTTAAGGTAAACTCCAAAGAGACACCTATTATACTCTCATCATTTACAGCAGAGAGCATTCACGTTGATATCCATGTCCATACAGTACCTGTTGCACCTGCTACAACTATGACTATCAAACCACCCCCCGCACAAGTGCTTATGCCTGATGGTAGAATAACAGAAGAAGTGCATGCAATAGAAGTACTAATCCAAGCTGCTAGGGCAAAGGAAGAAGAGACTTTGCAAGTGGCACAACAACGATTAGCAGCCCCAACAGCTCAATATGCCCAAAAAGAGTCCAAAGCTAGGACTGCACAATTATTGCTTGACAGTCTCAACACAAGCAATCACATTGCGTCTACCTCGGGAAAAGAGCTAGACTTACAAATCTTGGATCAACGTCTTCTCACAAATGATTGGGAGTATGACGCATCAACAATGACTCTTGTGAATTCCGCCACATGATGAAGGAGTTGAGGTAAACTTCAAAGAGATACCTCTTATACTCTCATCATTACAAGCAGAGAGCATTCACATTGATACAGACCACATGATAAAGGAGTTGAGGTAAACTTCAAAGAGACACCTGTTATACTCTCATCATTACAAGCAGAGAGCATTCATGTTGATATCCATGTCTATACAAATCCTGTTACACCTACTACAACTATGACTATCGAACCACCCCCTGCACAAGAGTTAGCCTTACAAATCTTGGATCAATGTCTTGTCACAAATGATTGGGAGTATGGTGCATCAACAGAGACTCTTGTGAATTCCACCACATGATGAAGGAGTTGAGGTAAACTCCAAAGAGATACCTCTTATACTCTCATCGTTTTACAAGCAGAGAGCATTCACGTTGATACAGACCACATGATGAAGGAGTTGAGGTAAACTCCAAAGAGACACCTCTTATACTTTCATCGTTAAAAGCAAAGAGCAACCATGTTCCTATCCATGTCCATACAACTCCTGTTGCAATTGCTACAACTATAACTATCGAACCACCTTGCACAAGTGCTAATGCCTGATGGTAGAACATTAGAAGAAGTGTAGGCAATAGAGGCACTAATCCAAGATGCTAGAGCAAAGGAAGAAGAGACTTTGCAAGCGGCACAACTATGATTTTAGCAGCCCAAACAGCTCAATATGCCCAAAAAGAGTCCCAAGCCAGGACTGCACAATTACTAACAGCCTCGACACAAACAATAATATTGTGTCTACCTCGGGAAAAGAGCTAGGCTTACAAATCTTGGATCAACGTCTTCTCACAAATGATTGTTGGGAGTATAACGCATCAATAGAGTCTTTTGTGAATTTCGTCATAGCCCAAGGTTATAGTGTTACTTGGGAAGGGATTGTCTAGTTAATATCTAGGGCTACAACAGAGGAGGAACGATTGCAGGGCATCTGCGGGGATTGCATACATATGATCATTGAACATGAAAGAATCTAAAAACCTATGGTGCAAGTAGGGACATCTAAAGCAAGAACGCACATAATAAGCAAAATGGTAAGCTGAGTGGATCCTACTTTTATAGTATCACCCGGCTACATGATGGACCAAGCCCCTGACTGCTATTGTTCCTCTAGGTTACATAGGAATCCAAGAATCTACAAGCACAGACTTCACATTCCGAGACCGTAGTAGAGAGGTACCAACCCAAGATGCTATTAGCACAATTCTAGATTCTGTGGGGTGATGGGTTCTACACCACCTGTGACCAACCATGCAAGATTGCCAATTAGTTTCATGCCCTCGATTACAACTATGGCAACCACGATTACAATAGTCCCTATAACAATGACTCCAAACCTAGTTAACACATCCACCTCGTTGGCTAGGGCCGTAGAAGGAGGAACCTTCACCCAAGATCCTCGATTCCTTGCATCTTCCTCTAATTTACCAATTCACCCTAGAGCAATGGGGACATCCTCACAAATGACTAGACCAGTGGTGCCCTTGGCTCATATGACATCAGTACCTATGGAAATTCTTGTACAAACCCCCACTTATCGGACTCATGTTACTGCTCCGAGATTCATGCCATTATACCCGCATGCAGCACCCTCCATACCACATGTTACCCTGCTATAGCAATACCTCCAGTAGCAACCCTTCCAAGTGATTCAATAGCCTTTATGCAAGCATTGTGGGGAGAGCTGTGGGTGGCTGGAAGTATGAGATAACGGATAGAGTAGCTCTAGAAAGGTTGCACAAATCGCGAAGCTTACGCACAAGTTCAATGGAGAAGCTGATCCTAGAAGACACCTTGAGGTCTTCGATCAAGTTTGTGAGGCCTTAGATGAGAGGAATGAGCTTGAAAAGACCAACGCATTTAGTGTTACACTACATGGCAAGGCTAGTAATTGGTATCAAACTCTAAGAGTTGAAGAGCATCTAAACTTTACTGGGCTTCGAAGGTTATTTCTAAAGCAGTTTGTGCGTGAGGGAGCTTTGTGGAGTGTGTCTTCATAGTTCCACAAAACTGAGAGAGAAGAAGAGTCAGTGAGAGATCTTATTAGTCGTCTTAAGCATTTGAACTTTCGTTGTGCTCTACATGAGTGCTTTTATAACAATCAACTGCTCAATCAATTTATCCATGGGCTTAAACATGAACATATCCATAATGGTTTGGTCATTAGAGGTATCACCACTTGGGAGGACGTCACGGCTAATGCCATCCAACTTGAGGATACCATGACGCTCGCAGGCAGCACCCTTCATACCACATGTTTCCCTTGATGTACCAATATCTCCAACAGCAATCCTTTCAAGTGATCCAGTAGCCTTTGCACAAGCATTGGGGAGAGATGTGGCTAAAAGTATAGAACCAATCATGAGAGATAACGGACGGAGTAGCTTTGGGAAAGGCTACACAAATCACGAAGCTTACACACAACTTCAATGGAGAGGGCGATCCTAGAAGACACCTCGAGGTCTTCGATCAAGTTTGCGAGACCTTAGGTGACAGGAATGAGCTTGAAAATGCCAGCACATTTAGCGTTACACTAGATGGCAAGGCTAGTGATTGGTATCGGACTCTAAGAGTTAAAGAATGTCTAAACTTTATTGGTCTTTGAAGGTTATTCCTAAAGCAGTTTGTGCATGAGGGAGCTTTTCACAATTGCACAAAACTGAGAGACAAGATGTAAGATTTCTCCTCAGGCTAAATATTGATTAAGCCTCTACTTCAATCCCTTGTAATCATTCTATGTTTCTGAATACAAGAAAATATTATTTTTCCTTGTTTGGCCTAGTGAGATAAAAATTTCTAGAGAGTGATAAATCAATATTGGGATATTTTTGGATAAATAGATTCTTCATATATCAAAAAAAATGTTTCCCTGAAACAGAAAATCAAAATAGATTTTCCAAGGTGCAATTGGAATTAATTAAAAATGATTTAGAAGACCTTATCCTAAGGGTCAAGATTTTTTTGAAAATTTTGGATTAATGTTCCTATGGACCAATAAGATTAATCCAAGTGTTGGGATAAGATAAATCCAAAGAATAAAAGAAAATACCCAAAAATGAGTAAATATCCACATAAGATGAAGAGTTGACTAAGTACTAGGTCTATTAGTTAAAAATTATGTATTAGTAAAAAAAATTTGAGATATTTTGAAGTAATCATTCATTTTTGACACATGGGTAAGGAAAAGGGGGCCCTTCAAGGAGGCGCCTATTTCATATGTGTGGATGAGTTTTAAACTCAAAAATAATAGGATATTTTTATCTCTCCTCTCTCCTAAATCAAACCAAATCAAAAGGGAGCCAAACTGATCCAAAACTTGTCCAAATTCAGCCAAACTGAAACTAGAAAATTCTAGAACTCAATTGGACTCAGTTAGTGGCCTCCCTCACCTATAAATAGACCCTCATTCCTTTGTATTCTCATCTGTGAACTAAACTATGCCGGTACTACTCTAAGTTAAGCTTATTTTTTATTATCCTCTAAAAACTCTCTACAAATTGAAGAGATTGGAGCTTCTCTCTCTCTTCAATCGGAGGCCAAAATAATAGCTTTTTATTACTTTTATGCTATTTAGTT
This sequence comes from Cibotium barometz, assembly GCF_041138505.1. Taxonomy (NCBI): domain Eukaryota; kingdom Viridiplantae; phylum Streptophyta; class Polypodiopsida; order Cyatheales; family Cibotiaceae; genus Cibotium; species Cibotium barometz. Next base: position 19,998,818 of record NC_141048.1, read on the forward strand.
TTTATGGTGAAATTAAGAATCAATCCATAATTGGATAATGATCCAATTAGTGGTTATTCTAATCACATGAATAATACTAAAATTTATGCTTTCAAATTATTTGAGAATTATCAGTAATAGCAGCGGAGAGAGAGAGAGAGAGAGAGAGAGAGAGAGACCCCACAACCCAATGTAACCTGCCCCAACAGAGTAAAACCACCTCTGAGCTAGTGATGATGTAGGCCATGTGGTGGTAGGTGTATGTGTGAGCACTTTACTCAAAGTCACGAGCACTTGTAGTAGCCTTGGACACATAGAGAGAGAGAGAGTGTGTGTGTCAAGGACTATGAGTTTCGGGACTTGAGGCACTGGTCGCGGACTACCAAGTAAGAGGAAAACTTGTCATAGTATTATTCTAATCACATGAATAATACTAAACTTATTGCTTTCAAATTATTTGAGAATTATCAGTAATAGCAGCGGAGAGAGAGAGAGAGAGAGAGAGAGAGAGAGAGAGAGAGAGAGACCCCACAACCCAATGTAACCTGCCCCAACAGAGTGAGCCACTAATGATGTAGCCCATGTGGTAGGTGTATGTGTGAGCACTTTACTCAAGGTCACGGAGACTTGTAGTAGCCTTGGACACATAGAGAGAGAGTGTGTGTGTGTCAAGGACTATGAGTTTCGAGACTTGAGGCACTAGTCACGGACTACCAAGTAAGAGGAAAACCACCTCTGAGCCACTGATGATGTAGGCCATGTGGTAGGTGTATGTGTGAGCACTTTACTCAAGGTCACGGGCACTTATAGTAGCCTTGGACACATATAGAGAGAGAGTGTGTGTGTCCAGGACTATGAGTTTTGGGACTTGAGGCAGTGGTCGCGGACTACCAAGTAAGAGGAAAACTTGGTATAGGGTCCAGGTGTGCTAGGAGTATTCACTTGAGGGGAGGTGTTGAAATATACAAGTGAATAGGGTGTGTGCGGGAACAAGCCCTTAGTAGCAAGAGGCTGTAAAAGAGAATCTGTAAATGAGAGAGAAGCTGTGAAAAGTGAGAAGTATCTACTGGGAGAGAATAAGGGGTAGCATGAGAAGATTTAGGATGTGTGGAGATATTCTGGGAAAAGTGAAGAGGTGGAGAGAATCAAGCAAAAGAGGTGGAGTGAATCAAGGAGAGATCAGTGGGATTAGATGCTTGGATGTAAACTCTATGAATTGAGGCATTGGCCTAATGAGAATTTGTTGGTTTTTGATTATCCATGCCTACATTAAGCTATTAGTTAATTGCTCACTAATCACGTCTTAATTATCATCTAATCTCTTTGCTAATGATATTGATTCTTGCATTTGATCCACCATAGCTCCACATTGCTGCAAATTTAACATGGTATCAGAGCCTAGCTTAGAATCCATCAAATTTATGAGCCCATTATCTTACTAATCACCTAGTTAATTAGGATTAGAAAAAAAAAATAATTTTTTAGCTCTTTTTCAATTACCCTCTATACCCCCAGCTAGTGGAGGAGCTCTCTCCCTTCACACATAACATTGGCCCAAAACCTCTTAGCCACATGTAGCCATACTCCTTGTGCTTCAGCTCATCAACTCAAAGCATCAAACCGCCGGCTCTGCAGAGCTGCAGAATTCTGCGTTTCTTCATCTTCCACAGATACAATGGATCTAATTCCTCTTGGCCCTAGGGGTTTTCAAGGGTGCTCTACAAGTTGGTGAGTGAAGACAGTTTTTGATTTCATCAAGTCTACAGTGAGATCCAAGCTCTGCATCAAATCTGCAGGTGACTTTGGTAAAACAGAGATTAAGCATTCAATGTTTCGTCAAATCTTATGTTTCTTGGCTTAATCCTCTACTAGACTGATTGCTCTAAGGCCCCGGCATACTCTATTTTTTGTATACAAAACATAGGATTATTTTGCTAATCAATACTAATCACTATATTTTGGTGCAATTGAGGGTTCAAATTAACCATTGGGTATCTGATACAGATCCCTATAACTTTAAATTTCAATTCAGAGATCGTTTGATACTTCAACCATTCAGTACAGATTTGTTACCCTTGATTTTATGTAATTTTTGGTAAATTTATGCTAATAAATCTGTTTTGTAATCATCACCTAAACACTAGATTGAGTTGTAAAAGGGTAGACACTGTCCTTGAATCTTGAAATTGGATCGAGGTAAGACCCCCTTCACATCATCATGTGCACGGCACAAGAGAGCCAAATTTAATGGGGAGCAGTTTTATACATGGCAAACAAAAACCATGTATCTGCTCATGAGCAAAAATCTGTGGGGGCTAGTTGAGGGAAGAGATGAATGCCCAGAGGTGATTGGGAAAAATGAGTGGAAGAGCAGGAATGAGAAAGCATTGGGACTTATCGCACACTAAGTTTAAATGATGAAATCATTCATCACATCACGAGACAGTACCAGTACTTCTGAAGAGTGTGGACAAAGGTGAATATGAAAACATTGTAGTAACATTAAAAAATATACCTGAATTGAAGCTGCACGAGATAGAAGAAGCTCTACTAGAGCAAGAGACCAAGGTCAAAGAGAAGAAATGGCTGGACTCAATAGCTGATAAAGAAAAAGCATTCTTCACCTGAGGAGGATTCTCTTGAGAATGAGGATCTTCACTTGCCACAACTGTGGAAAGCCACGACACATGGCAAGAGACTGCTACAGCAAACCCAGTGGAGAAGAAACGACATCGGCAAACTTCATGGAGGCTCCTAAGGAAGTGGAGTCAGATCATCTTTTCTGAGAGAGAGAGAGAGAGAGAGAGAGAGAGAGAGAGAGAGAGAGAGAGAGAGAGAAACCCCACAACCCAATGTAACCTGCCCCAACAGAGTAAAACCACCTCTGAGCCACCGATGATGTAGGCCATGTGGTAGATGTATGTGTGAGCACTTTACTCAAGGTCACGGGCACTTGTAGTAGCCTTGGATGCATAGAGAGAGAGTGTGTGTCAAGGACTATAAGTTTAGCGACTTGAGGCACTGGTTGCAGACTACCAAGTAAGAGGAAAACTTGGTATAGGGTCCAGGTATGCTATGAGTATTTACTTGAGGGGAGGTGTTGAAATATACAAGTGAATAGGGTGTGTGCGAGAACAAGCCCTTAGCAAGATGCTGTAAAAGAGAATCTATAAATGAGAGAGAAGCTATCAAAAGGTGAGAAGTATCTACTGGGAGAGAATAAGGGGTAGCATGAGAAGATTTAGGATGTGTGGAGATATTCTGGGAAAAGTGAAGAGGTGGAGAGAATCAAGCAAAAGAGGTGGAGTGAATCAAGGAGAGGTCAGTGGGATTAGATGCTTGGATGTAAACTCTATAAATTGAAGCATTGGCCTAATGAGCATTTGCTAGTTTCTTATCATCCATGCCTACATTAAGCTATCAGTTAATTGCTCACTAATCACGTCTTAATTATCATCTAATCTCTTTGCTAATGATGTTGATTCTTGCATTTGATCCACCATAGCTCATCACATTGTTGCAAATTTAACATGGTATCAAAGCCTAGCTTAGAATCCATCAAATTTATGAGCCCATTATCTTGCTAATCACCCAGTTAATTAGAATTAGAGAAAAAATCAATTTTTTAGCTCTTTTTCAATTAACCTCTGTACCCCCAGCTGGTGGAGGAGCTCTCTCTCCCTTCACACATAACATTGGCCCAAAACCTCTTAGCCACATGTAGCCATACTCCTTGTGCTTTAGCCCATCAACTCAAAGCATCAAACCACAAGCTGCAACAACTGCAGAATTTCGCGTTTCTTCAAGCGTCGTTTTTCTGAGGGAAAATGGAGATCTTGTTTTCCACAGATACAATGGGTCTATATCCTCTTGGCCCTAGGGGTTTTCAAGGGTGCTCTAAAAGCTGGTGAAGATAGTTTTTGATTTCATCAAGTTTACAGTGAGATCCAAGCTCTGCATCAAATCTGCAGACTTTGGTAAAATAGAGATTATGCATTCAATGTTTGGTCAAATCTTGTGTTTCTTGGCTTAATCGTCTACTAGACTGATTGCTATTGATGGCTTTGAAAGGAGTTGGGCTCATTTGAACTCTAAGGCCCCAGATCTAGACTCCCCGCATACTCTATTTTTTGGACACAAAATAAAGGATTATTTTGCTAATCAGTACTAATCACTATATTTTGGTGTAATTGAGGGTTCAAATCAACCATTAGGTATTCGATACAGATCTCTATAACTTCAAATTGCAATTCGGAGATTGGTTAAAACTCCAACCATTCATTACAGATTTGTTACCCTTGGTTTTATTAAATTTTTGGTAAATTTATGCTGATAAATCTGTTGTAATCATCACCTAAATACCAAATTGAGTTGTAAAAGGGTAGACACTGCTCTTGAATCTTGAAATTGGATCAAGAGGTAAGACCCCCTTCACATCATCATAAGCACGGCACAAGAGATAGCCAAATTTAATGGGGAGCAGTTTTATACATGGCAAACAAAAACCATGTATCTGCTCATGAGGAAAAATTTGTGGAGACTAGTTGAGGGAAGAGATGAATGCCCAGAGGTGAGTGGGAAAAATGAGTGAAAGAGCAAGAATGAGAAAGCATTAGGACTTATTGCACCCAGTTTAAATGATGAAATCATTCATCACATCACAGGGATACAATGGGCAAAAGATGCAACTCAATAAATTATTTGGCACTCAAGCAAAAAATTCAAAGATAAATCTGTTAATGCAATTCTACAAACTGGATATGAAGAAAAGTGAACCTTTAATCACACACTTGAACAAATATAAAAGCATTAAGCAACAACTCGCAGCCATTGGCAAGAAGGTAGAAGATGATGAGGCACTAGCAGTGCTTCTGATGATGTGAAGAGTGTGGACAAAGGTGAATATGAAAACATTGTAGCAACATTAAAAAATGTACCTAAATTGCTCCACCAGATAGAAGGAGATCTGGTAGAGCAAGAGACCAAGGTCAAAGAGAAGAAATGGCTGGGATCAATAGCTGGAGAAGAAAAAGCATTCTTCACCCGAGGAGGATTCTCTCGAGAACGAGGACGAGGAAGAGGCAGAATAGGAGGAAGGACCTTCACTTGCCACCACAATTGTGGAAAGCCAGGACACATGGCAAGAGACTGCTACAGCAAACCCAGTGGAGAAGAAACGACATCGGCAAACTTCATGGAAGCTCCTAAGGAAGTGGAGTCAGATCATCTTTTCTGAGAGAGAGAGAGAGAGAGAGAGAGAGAAACCCCACAACCCAATGTAACCTGCCCCAACAGAGTAAAACCACCTCTGAGCCACCGATGATGTAGGCCATGTGGTAGATGTATGTGTGAGCACTTTACTCAAGGTCACGGGCACTTGTAGTAGCCTTGGACACATAGAGACAGAGGGAGTGTGTGTGTGTGTCAAGGACTATGAGTTTAGGGACTTGAGGCACTGGTCGCGGACTACCAAGTAAGAGAAAAACTTGGTATAAGGTCCAAGTGTGCTAGGAGTATTCACTTGAGGGGAGGTGTTGAAATATACAAGTGAATAGGGTGTGTGCGGGAACAAGCCCTTAGCAAGAGGCTGTAAAAGGTGAGAAGTATCTACTGGGAGAGAATAAGGGGTAACATGAGAAGATTTAGGATGCGTGGAGATATTCTGGGAAAAGTGAAGAGGTGGAGAGAATCAAGCAAAAGAGGTGGAGTGAATCAAGGAGAAATCAGTGGAATTAGATGCTTGGATGTAAACTCTATAAGTTGAGGCATTGGCCTAATGAGAATTTGTTGGTTTTTGATTATCCATGCCTACATTAAGCTATCAGTTAATTACTCACTAATAACATCTTAATTATCATCTAATCTCTTTGATAATGATGTTCATTCTTGCATTTGATCCACCATAGCTCATCACATTGCTGCAAATTTAACACGGTATTAGAGCCTAGCTTAGAATCCATCAAATTTATGAGTCCATTATCTTGCTAATCACCTAGTTAATTAAGATTAGAAAAAAATCAATTTTTTAGCTCTTTTTCAATTAACCTCTATACCCCCAGCTGGTGGAGGAGCTCTCTCTCCCTTCACACATAACATTGGCCCAAAACCTCTTAGCCACATGTAGCCATACTCCTTGTGCTTCAGCCCAGCAACTCAAAGCATCAAATCGCCGGCTGCAGAGCTGCAGAATTCCGTGTTTCTTCAAGCGTCGTTTTTCTAAAGGAAAATGGAGATCTTGTCTTCCACACAGACACAATGGGTATAATTCCTCTTGGCCTTGGGGGTTTTCAAGGGTGCTCTACAAGCTGGTGAAGACAGTTTTTGATTTCATCAAGTCAGTGAGATCCAAGCTCTGCATCAAATCTGCAGGTGACTTTGGTAAAATAGAGATTATGCATTCAATGTTTGGTCAAATCTTGTGTTTCTTGGCTTAATCCTCTACTAGACTGATTGCTATTGATGGCTTTGAAAGGAGTTGAGCTCATTTGAACTCTAAGGCCCCAGATCTGGACTCCCCACATACTCTGTTTTTTTGCACACAAAATTGAGGATTATTTTACTAATCATCAGTACTATTCACTGTATTTTGGTGCAATGAGGGTTCAAATTAACCATTGGGTATCTGATAGAGATTCCTATAACTTCATATTGCAATTCAAAGATGGTTTGATACTTCAACCATTCAGTACAGATTTGTTACCCTTGGTTTTATATAATTTCTAGTGAATTTATGCTGATAAATCTGTTGTAATCATCACCTAAACACCAAATTGAGTTGTAAATGGGTAGACACTACCCTTGAATCTTGAAATTGGATCAAGAGGTAAGACCCCCTTCACATCATCATGAGCACGGCACAAGAGAGCTAAATTTAATGGGGAGCAGTTTTATACATGGCAAACAAAAACCATGTATCTGCTCATGAGGAAAAATCTGTGGAGCCTAGTTGAGGAAAAAGATGAATGCTCAGAGGTGAGTGGGAAAAATGAGTGGAAGAGCAGGAATGAGAAAGCATTAGGACTTATCGCACTCAGTTTAAATGATAAAATCATTCATCACATCACAGGGATACAATGGGCAAAAGATGCATGGGATGAACTCAATAAATTATTTGGCACTCAAGCAAAAAATTCAAAGATAAATCTGTTAATGCAATTCTACAAACTGGATATGAAGTTAAGTGAACCTTTATCCACACACTTGAACAAATATAAAAGCATTAAGCAACAACTGACAGCCATTGGCAAGAAAGTAGAAGATAATGAGGCACTAGCAGTGCTTTTGAAGAGTGTGGACAAAGGTGAATATGAAAACATTGAGGACCTTCACTTGCCACAACTGTAGGAAAGCCAGGACACATGGCAAGAGGCTACTACAGCAAACCTAGTGGAGAAGAAACAACATCGACAAACTTCATGGAGGCTCCTAAGGAAGTGGAGTCAGATCATCTTTTCACAGAGAGAGAGAGAGAGAGAGAGAGAGAGAGAGAGAGACAGAGAAACCCCACAACCTAATGTAACCTGTCCCAACAAAGTAAAACCACCTCTGAGCTAGGATGATGTAGGCCATGTGGTAGATGTATGTGTGAGCACTTTACTCAAGGTCACGGCGGGCACTTGTAGTAACCTTGGACACATAGAGAGAGAGAGAGTGTGTGTGTCAAGGACTATGCATTAGGACCTCAATGGAATATTCTTGGGCCCTTTTATTTGGCAGTTTAAGGGAGTCAAACCTTTTCTCTCATAAGAAGAAACGTTTTCTAATTAGAAGCTTCAAAACGGCTACTTTATTCGAATTTGAATTTTGGGAAAAAATGGAATTTAAAATCTAGCAAATAAAACCATATCATGTAACATATCTATGGAAAGCTCTTGATGCGTAGATCACGGATCTGTAATCTCCGCTCAAATCGGAGCTTGTATGTAGAAGTTATGGAGGTCCGAAAATTGTAAAATTGCTCCCCTTTTGGGGGGAAAAAGTGCACCCTTTGACCACTCTTACACCTCTCTTAAAAACCCAACATTTCAGTCCACATGGCAACCCCCCATTTGGCTATTCCTTAATCACCTTGATTAGGCTGGGACAAATTAAAGGGCCCAAGAAGACCCCATTCACTTCCTAATGAGTTTAGGGACTTGAGGCACTGGTCGCGGACTACCAAGTAAGAGGAAAACTTGGTATAGGGTCCAGGTGTGCTAGGAGTATCTACTTGAGGGGAGGTGTTGAAATATACAAGTGAATAGGGTGTGTGCAGGAACAAGCCCTTAGCAAGAGGCTGTAAAAGAGAATCTGTAAATGAGAGAGAAGCTATGAAAAGGTGAGAAGTATCTACTAGAAGAGAATAAGGGGTAGCATGAGAAGATTTAGGATGTGTGGAGATATTCTGGGAAAAGTGAAGAGGTGGAGACAATTAAGCAAAAGAGGTGGAGTGAATCAAGGAGAGATCAGTGGGATTAGATGTTTAGATGTAAACTCTATAAATTGAGGCACTGGCCTAATGAGATATTGTTGGTTTTTGATTATCCATGCCTACATTAAGCTATCATTTAATTGCTCACTAATCACATCTTAATTATCCTCTAATCTCTTTGCTAATGATATAGATTCTTGCATTTGAACCACCATAGCTCATCACATTGCTGCAAATTTAACACGATATCAGAGCTTAGCTTAGAATTTATCAAGTTTATGAGCCCATTATCATGCTAATCACCTAGTTAATTAGGATTAGAAAAAAAATCAAATTTTAGCTCTTTTTCAATTAACCTATGTATCCCAAACTGGTGGAGGAGCTCTCTCTCCCTTCATACATAACATTGGCCCAAAACCTCTTAGCCACATGTAGCCATTCTCCTTGTGCTTCAGCCCATCAACTCAAAGCATCAACCCGCCGGCTGTAGAGCTGTAGAATTCTGCGTTTCTTCAAGTGCCGTTTTTTTGAAGGAAAATGGACATCTTGTCTTCCACAGATACAATGGGTCTGATTCCTCTTGGCCCTAGGGGTTTTCACGGGTGCTCTACAAGCTAGTGATGAAGACAGTTTTTGATTTCATCAAGTCTACAGTGAGATCCAAGCTTTGCATCAAATCCACAAGTGACTTTGGTAAAACAGAGATTAAGCATTCAATGTTTGGTCAAATCTTGTGTTTCTTGGCTTAATCCTCTACTAGACTGATTCCTATTGATGGTTTTGAAAGGAGTTGAGCGCATTTGAACTCTAAGGCCCCAGATCTGGACTCCCCGCATACTCTATTTTTTGCACACAAAACAGAGTATTATTATGCTAATCAATACTAATCATTGTATTTTTGTGCAATAGAGGGTTCAAATTAACCATTGGGTATCTGATACAGATCCCTATAACTTCATATTGCAATTCAGAGATGGTTTGATACTCCAACCATTCTCAGTACAGATTTGTTACCCTTGGTTTTATGTAATTTTTGGTGAATTTATGCTGATAAATCTGTTGTAATCATCACCTAAACACCAGATTGAGCTGTAAAAGGGTGACACTGCCCTTGAATCTTAAAATTGGATCGAGATAAGACCCCCTTCACATCATCACATGACACAAAAGGATGCCAAGTGAATGTCAAAGAAAGCATCAAAGAGAGTCAAAGAAAGCGGTAAAGTTAGAGTAGTCTTCACGTTTAGAGTAGTGCACACACACGAGCACACCTTCCGCCCACCATCGCCCACGCATGTCACCTGTATACTTCACTACATGCATCACAATTCTTTCACTTCTTTCATATTTTGGCACACACAAGCCTTTGCACTTGCAACTACCCTCATGTCGCAAACCCTCCAGGTACATCTCTGGATGATGGGGTGACCATGACTGGTGTAAAGCCTTACCCATGATACAACAACCCATCGCTTGGAGAACCCTTGTTCTTGCAAGTACCTCCAAAGAGCTTCCATGCGTATTCTCTCTACTTCATCTCCAATTCATCCCCAACACAACCTCGCCCTAGCGGATGTTTTCACCATGAAGAAGCCTCATTTCTCATTATCACGATGTGAGATCGAGACATACTATGTCATGCGACTGCCATCTCTCCATGCCAATCATTCCATGGTGGTCCTAAGTTTTACCAATCACAAGGTGTGGACCAATTCTACCAACTACCTAAGTTTCAAGGGTCCACGCCACTTCCAAGCCCACAGAGGCCACGCATGAAGGGTCCACGCCACTTCTAAGCCCACGGAGGCTTTGCATGAAGAACCTCTACATCACCTACCACCTTTCATGTTGCCTCACCAAGCTGGCTGTTATTATCATGGCTATCCAAAGCTTCCCACCACTTTGCCTTGCATCATCTAGCTGTGGATTGGTCCCGAACCATACCACGTAACCTTTGCACCAGGTAATACTATCGACTAGGAAGAGGGTATGTTAGCCACTCTATAGGTTAACATAGTTTCACCCACCCAACCTATCGTAAGGCACTTTGCTATCTTACCTGTCAAACATGCACTTTTCTTTTATAAGACAATGCTAGAATATATAAAGGGACCTTTTGTCAAATAGAAAAAGTGTACAGACTTCGTGCACATACTTCTTTGAGAGTACTAATTGAGGCTAGACCATTTTTAAGTTTGGCTGGCCTAGTCCTAGTCACTTGTATATAAGTCATCTTTGACAATAAGCAATAGGCAATCATTCCCTGCAATAGAATACTTTTGAGCTCTCCTCTTCCCTCTTATTGCTTGCATGTATGCTATTGAATCCTACATGTTTGATGGATGCTTGCTAGATAGAATTAGTCGTAGGTTGTCTTCTTGCATTAGCTTCCTCTTCATTCCTCGCCTTTTGTGACAGAGAACCATTGTGAAGGACCATTTATTGTATCCTCCATCTACGCATTCAGAGCTCTCCCTTCACCCCATCAAAAAGGAGCATTCCGTTGTGATGACAAGGGAGTGAGGACGATGTGACGGATGAGCTAGTGCACTCACATAGGGAAGTTGCAAATTGTGGCTCTCTCAAGAAAGACCCAACGACACATGCTCACGAAGTTGCCTCTCATCAAAGCTATCCAAATATTCTCACCACTTTATCGTGTATCCAATTAGTGATGAACCATACCACTTGACCTCGCTCGCCAACTTCATGGCAAATCCTAGACCATCCACACCTTTACACCATGGTATGAACTATGGCACCCACTTGGGTGAGATGTGAGGAGGCGTCACCTTTAGGAAAGGGGGTAACCACTTAGTAGGTTAACATGGCTTCACTCACCCAACCTACCATAAGGTGTTTTACCATTTTACCTGCTCAAATAGGTCCTTATCCTTTGTAAGACAGTGCTGGAACATATAAACAGGTCTGACCTTGTGCTAAATGTGAAATAGGGAAAGTCCAAGGACTTCATATTTATACTTGCTGAAGAATAGTAATAGAGGCCGGACCATTTTTTAGTTATGGTCGGCCTAGTGTAATGCTTGACTTGCATATAAGTCATTTTCAATACATAATCATTCCCTTACAATAGAATACTTGTGAGCTCTTCTCTTCTTACTCTTTCTTTCTTGTAGGCTATGGGATTCCTGCATGCTAAACGGATGCTTGCTTAAAAAGATTTACTTGTAGTTTTCCCTCATCATTAGCTTCCTCTTCTTCCCCCACCTTTTGTAAAAGAGAACCATCATGAAGCACCATCTCTTGTTGCCTCCATCTAGGCATATAGAGAGTGCTTGCACATACATCGCTCGAATTGTCCAAATGCTAAACAACCAACAAGCCCAAACTTAAATCTTGCTAAGTCCAAACCAAATCAGCTTCCACTTAACAAGAGACCCTTGCAAATTCCTATTTGCTCGTCACACACATAAGTTCGCCCTCAACAGTGTCCTTGGATCCGCCCGAGTCTGTCCCCACCGACCATGTGGTTCATCCGACAGCAATCCATGCATCTATGCACCTAACAATCTCACTAGAGCCGTGTTCTAGACACACTGACATCGAACTCCATTCGTGCAAGCCACATCAATGCCGCATGCCAACAATTTGTGCTTGCCTTTGATCTAGTTGTCATGTTTTGTCTTTTTCATTGCGTCTTGTTTTTGCAAAGTCTAACCCTCTCCCTTGCCATAAATTGCAAGTTTGGCATCCGCACACTCAAAAGGGTAATAGTACACACGCACGGATGCAAGCATGCATATACACACATAAATACATACACATACACATATACACGTGTATACATATACATATACATTCCACACACATACATATACATCTACACACGTATATAGACATACATATGTAAATGTATAAGGTGCATTGGATTTAAAATCATCGTATGCTTCCATGCAAAAAATCAATTAGTTTCATAATGATATTAAATCCAATGATTCTAAAACATTTAGTAAAATTCTCCATATGTGAAAATCTTCACATAGCCTACTCATGCATGAGTCTTTTTATTTAAACCAAACACCTTTACAATACCTCACAATTGTGCCCAATCAAGACGCGTGCGCTCGAACAAGCAATGAAAAATAATCCAAATACACGATGCCATATATATATATATATATATATATTCAATCCGAAAATATGTATATAGTAATTGCAAATGATTTCACACTTATCCACTACACCAAAAACACCCAAATTGCGTTGAGCCTCTCAAGACCTTCTTTGAAGCCCACAACATGGACCTTGCAAGCAATGGCCAGGCCCAATTCAAAGTCAAAAACAACTACCTGCATCTTCATATCAAATAAGCATGGAAATAAAGACAAAAACATTGTGTTTCAAAATGCAATTTAAATGATGCACCATGATGTGACGTGTGCCTCGTGTGTTGGGGATCTTCTTTGCAATAAAGTAGTGAATGCCCAAAAGTGAGGGTTAAAGAAAATATAAAGTAAGGTAGTTTTGCAAGAGTAAAGGAAAGTTATCATTGCAAACTACATGCCTTCGAGGAAATAAAGATGCCTAGCTACCACCCCGTGAATGGATGTGAAGAGTTCATGCATCAGAGTTTGAAGAACTTATCCCTTCTTCGAACGCAAGGAGAACTATTGGTTGTGTGTGTGTGTGTGTGTGTGTGTGTGTGTGTGTGTGTGTGTGTGAGAGAGAGAGAGAGAGAGAGAGAGAGAGAAGGGGAGGGGGGAAAAAACAAATTTGTGAGTCAAGCCTATGCCAATGATTCTTTCTTTTTCGGAACACAAAGCCCGATGTGAGGGTTCTCTTGCAAGCTTTCACTTTCTGGGTTGGTTGCTGGCTTGAATGTCAACTTCGCAAAATCAAAGCTATTAACAACTAAAAATTTATGATTGGCCAGGACAAATTGTGCCACCTGTCAGATAGACATCTTGGATATCCTATTGGACGGGCGATCTCCCTCAAAGAAGAGACTCAATGGGTGATACAGAAGCTACATCACAAAATTCAATATTGGAAGCTGTCTGCATGGCCATTGTGTATACATCTACGAAAAGTGCAATCTATAATCATGACATATGTGCAATTCTATCTCCCTTTCTTGCCTTGGTCTCGCAAACAAATTGACATTTTCATGTCTAAAGCCTTGAAATGCTTGTGGAAAACAAAAGTGGCGAGAAAAGCCCTTCATCTAAGCCTTGAAATGCTTGTGAAAAACATAAGTGGACAGAAAAGCCCTTCATCTGATGAAGCAACAATCGGTTTGCTCACCTAAGATGCATGGTGGATTTAATATTCTCAATATCCATTACCATGTCCTCACGAGGAAGATGATGCTTCTCCTAATTTTGTGGCAATAACAAGCAAGAATTGGTTTTTATTGCCTAAGATGCATGGTGGACTTAATATTCTCAATATCCATTATGTCCTTGCGACGAAAGCGATGCTTCTACTTGATTCTGCGGCAAAAACAAAGCCCAAGGACTTGCATGTTGGGCAGTATGTGTCTCTCCATGTGTACATAAGCATATGGACTTTGGGTCACCCGCTATGATGATATAGGCTTTTGACATTTTAATGGCAAAATCCAAGTTCTCCATATGCTACTACTCTCATTCAAGACTCGAAAGCTTTGTTTACACCACTAACAATAGTTGGGCCAACCCCCAAACTAGGGAAACTCTTTGACTGCGCAAAACATTCATTGGAGTGGGGTGTTTGAAGTGCCTCTTGCATTATCCCAACCAAGGAAAGCATACTGCCTTTCCGTGCTTGGAATTCGCCACATGTTATTGATGAGCATGCTGTGGTTTTTTCTTTTCCTCGAGAAGTCAGACATTATCATTTGGGATTGCGTCATAGGTCAATTTGGGGAATCTTTTGCACACACACACATTGCTTCAACCTCGTCTAGGCAATGCTCTCACCCACGAGAGACAGTGCCCCATCTTCTGTGATACAACTCCCTCCCTCGAGCCCTCCAGGAATTTTTAGAACACCTACGAGCACGTCCCCAAGTAGACTTTTTGGGAGGCAGTTTTGGCTTTTTGATCAACTCTCTCCACCATTGCCAACTTACACAATCTTTCTAGATTGGGCAAGATCTTTGGACTTCATGTGTCGACGCTTTTTCCTTCATCCATTCATCACTTCACCGGTCTCTTAAAGATTCTTAAGACCTCGGAGAGTGAACTCTCCACCATTGCCAACTTACACAAACTTTCTAGATTGAGCAAGATCCTTGGACTTCATGTGTCGACGCTTTTTCCTTCATCCATTGATCACTTCACCGGTCTCTTAAAGATTCTCAAGACCTCGGAGAGTGAACTTTTCCGGAGCTCCAAGTATTTTTCCACTGTTTCTGATCCGAGTTGGTAGCTGTCCCTCTCTGGGACAGCTATGAATGTACAGTACTTTTAATAATGAATTAGTGGTTTACCTACAAAAAATTTTAAAAAAAGTGACACACACACACACACAATATAGATTTCAAGAGAGGTAGTGGGACAACAAGCACAAAGGGTTTTTTTTTTTTTGCTGAATGACAAACAAGAGTCGTGCAGACTTTGGAAATTGGGTATTTGAAAGTTTTTAGATGCATTGCATATGTGCATGTGCCAAATGAGCTGAGAACTAAGCTGGATCCAAAAGCTAAAAAATGTGTGCTTATTGGATATTCCCTTGAGCAAAAGGGATATAGGTGTTATAACCCTGCTACACGTGAGTTGAGGGAAAGCAAGGATGTTGTCTTTGATGAGATGAGCAGCTAGTATGCTGCTGAAAAAGAAGCTATTGGGGCTGATGTGAGTGGAAGTGTGGTTGCATAGAATGCAGGTCAGCAATCACAGTCTTTGAGTGGACCAGGAGAGTCCTCATCTAGTGGGTCTGTTGATAGACCATGGAGTGGCAGGCTGTGTCATAACACCAATCCTGCAAATGTGATTAATACATCACGTAAAGGAAAAGAGACAGTGGGGTTGAGCCCCTTGGTATGCCTGACATTTTTGCAGAGCATTCTCATGTTGATGGAGAGTCTAGTGGCTCAGATATGAGCCTTGATGAGGAGCTTGGGATCCCAGCTATGAGAACACCTGGTGTAAAGAAGGCTATGGAAGCCATGAATGAAAAGTTGCGAAGATCTGGGAGAGTGAAAAACCCTGTGCAGAGGTTTACCTATGATGGTTATGTGGCACATCATTATGCATATATGGCAAAGGTTGTGCAGGTTGTAGAGCCCACATGCATTGATGAGGCTGTTGAAAATGTGTGTTGGGAGAAAGCTATGGATGAGGAGATGGATGCACTATATGGAAATGAGACTTGGGATTTAGTGCAATTGCCTGAAGGCAAGAAAGCCATTGGATGCAAGTGGGTGTACAAAGTAAAACATAGCAGTGATGGAAGCATAAACAGGTATAAGGCTAGGTTGGTAGCCAAAGGGTATGCGCAGAGATATGGCATTGATTATGAGGAAACTTTCAGCCCAGTTGCCAAGATGGCAACAGTGAGAGTTGTGATAGCAGTGGTTGCGTCAAAGCAATGGTCTTTACATCAGATGGATGTAAAGAATGCATTCTTGCATGGGGATTTGCAGGAAGAAGTGTATATGTTGCAGCCACCTGGTTATGAGGATGTGAGTCACTATGCGTACTGATGATGTGGGGATGGAGAAGGGGATTTTAGTGTAGCAAGGTTCCAGTTTTCAGAACATACTCACAAACAGTTAGCTGAATGTGAATCTCAAATGCACATCATTCAGAAGTTAAGCACGGATGGAAAAAGAAACACATCAATCTATCTCAAAACAGCCTAGAATGTAAGAAACAAATCATTCAATCCCAAAAGCTCCCACCCATATTGTTAGTCTTCCCCACAGTTAGCAAATGTAAAGACACTAAACCTATGAAACAGCGTACAATGTAAGAAACAACTCAATCAATCCCAAAAGCTCCCATCCATATTGTTGTCTTTCCCACAGCCAACAAATGTAAAGACTGCCTACGAATGCAACAGACAATGAAGCTAGTTGTACATGTCGCAGAACAGCCGAGACAAACAGGTCCCGATAAGAAATTCTAAATCCATTGACTGCAACTACAAAAAGGCAAGTTAGTTTTTACCATGTTTAACAGCTATGTGACCCATGTATGATGCTGGGGTTTTAAAAATGCAAGCATTCAAGTTCAACAAAGGGATCTCTGGAAATGGAACAAAACCACTTACGAAACAAAAAAATTCCATTAAAGGCTACTTTTACCATCTCGAAATTTACAGAATGTGTGTCTACATTGTCAAAAATCAATATCCTACTCCTACATTGCTTCAAAATCTAAAAGAAGAACTAAAGGTCGTCAAACAAATTCATCAAAAGCCATCACCCTGCTCACATGTTACTACAGAGAAAAAAAAAATCTTAAGTTTACAGCTCTGAGAACTGCAGCTGGGGATCAAATCCAGCACCCGCTCAACTAGAGCCCACTGGCACTACAGAACACAGATTATTTTGCACCAAAACTAAAATATTACTCTGTAATGAAGAGGTCGTTTCCGAACCTGCCACAAGTTCCATAACTCAAGGACCCTAATCCAATCAGGTTTAGGACCCTAATCCAATCAGGTTTCACTAAAAATTGTCCCAACAAAATTAAAAATTGTGTATATACAGCAGATTTACAAACTAAACGTGACATTGTCATTGAAGGCATAGAAGAAAAGACACTTTCATAACCAGTAGCTACAACTGTGCCTGTTGTTCCGTTGAGTTGCTTTTCAGTCTACTGCTCTCTCTCTATCTCTTAAGGCCTCAGATTCCTTAATTGTACAACAATAAAAGTCATGTTGTCACAACCTTCACCCAGTGTAGTACTTGGAGCCAAGCAATGGTCAAGAAGCCTCTCACAGACCCCTGATAGACATGACACCTGCGATGCACATAGCAAGCTTCAGAATGTGAGTACCTTGGAAACTTAAAGGCTAAGGCTCTTTTGGCCAGCAGATTCATCCTTTGTTGACATAGCATACCTTTTGAATGTGCTCGTGAATGAAGTCCACTACGCCTTGACTTGTCATGACATCCCTGATATAAGCAAGCATGATATCATTGTCAAAACCGTACTTTTACTGCCTAGTAGTTCAGATGGAATCCAGTTCAGCATTGTTAACTAGGTTTAAATTAGTTGACGCAGTTGCCAAAACAGACAACAGACTTATCTACCTTCGAAGGTGGACTAGAGGCTTTTCCATACAATTACCTTTACAAGGGAGAGGGAATGTTGGTACGTTAGGAAGTAAGCTGGTTGCCCTCTCCACTTCTGAAGCCTTTGACCTACTAGTGCACTAGAAATAAGCAGGCCAAATGCTGGTCACAAGAGAGCAGCTTAACCCCCAGAAGGCCTGTCTATCTAGCTACCATACACACATCTAGAATGTGCATCTAACAAAGACCATCTCCAGTCCTGTAATAATTGTTCTGCACTTGTGAAAAGGGCGAGCAATACCCATGTCCTTACTTCAACTATCACACCGCCTACATGCATAGACTGGACGGACTAATGTTATACAAGATTAACATGAGCTCCAGGCATGCAAGGGATAACACTAATGATTTCAAGAAGGGTTCGGCCTGATTTATGGGATTATTAAGCACATGTTCTAGCAGCTTTTTAAGTATGTGCATTTAGCTACTGGTTGGCCACTGCTTTAGGGTCCTCTAAAGCACTGGAGGCAGCAATTTTGAAGATAAAGAATGAGGTGGGGAGACGACCCCTTCTATAGGCTCCCTACAGCAGATCAGCTGGTTGCCCCAGTGTTAGCTGCAGCAAAGGGCAGACTGAAGAGGAGTGTCACATTGACACTACCATTAGACCCCTGGCATAGTGGTCCAGAAATAACCATTGTTTGCTCATTAGTTTTCTGAACTCCAGTAAGTTCTCATGAATGTCAAAAACTCAAAATAATGCCCATGAACTAATGCTAATGCTCAAGATTGTTGATAATTACACTTTCACCCAAGTCTTTCAGTCAAGCACCGATCCATAACCTTCAGCTCAGACCTTCTTGCTCCCTTAGGGCAGCCCGCAATCTCAAGTATACAAGCACTATCTATGGCTTCCAAAGCTTTCCTCCCACGCACCTTTTTTTTTCCGAGAAAAGATCCTTTCATTAGTTATATAAAAACGCCCGTAGGGCTACAAAAGATCTCTCCTGCTCATAAGAGAAACAGAGCAGTGAATACAGCAAGGCAGCCCGGGAGACACTCCCTAGGCGCTGCAAAATACAAGCATCAGTACAAAGGACTGGGGGGCTAAATCATACAATAGGGGGGGGGGGGGGGGGGGGGGGGGGGGGGAGCCAAGCAGGTGGCTTGTAATGCCAACGGGGGGATCCCGTGTGTAAGGTATAGAAGGGGCCGCTGCGCCAGGTGGTGTGAAAGGCCTGGCGCCGCAAGATCGCCTCATCCGAGTCGCCCCAGATGCGGTCATACTGTCCTCGCAGGGTGTGGATCAACTCCTGCCAAATCCCCCATACAGTCTCTGCTGGTGGCTCCAGTCTCCCCTCAAAGGCCGTGAAACACCGGGCCCTCCAGGTGAACCAGATGGTGAGGCTGCTGAGGAGCTCCCATCGTAAATCCCTCTCCTGTGTCCAGCTGGCGGACGAGAAATCCGGTGCCGGAACCAGGCGAGGCTGGCCCCTAATGAATCTGATGGCCTGACTGTCCTGCTCCATCTCATAGCCCATAGCATGCCCTAACGAAGTCGACCAAGCAGCGGCACCCCACGTAAACATACCCTCTGGAGAGAGGGGGGCCAGAATACGCAGCATCTGCAGCCAAATCTGCTGCGCCTGAGGGCAATCCCAAAGGCAATGTCTCTGTGTCTCCATAGGGTGGCCGCATCGGACGTAGGCCGCCGGAAGACCGCTGTAAACAAGCCAGGTGCCAACTGCTGAGCCCCTGTGGGCGACCGAGATCCTGCGGGCCTGTCGACTAGCCCAGAGCCGAGCCCAAAAATCCTCCAAGAACTCCTGTGAGAGTCCCTGTAGCCGCCAATGCCCCGCTGCAGCAGGAGAGACCATCCTCCTCGCCGTCAAAATATGCCGCCCCAGCCGAACAGTATACTGGAAAAAGGTGATCTCTGTGGCCTCAAGGGATGCATAAGGATCGTGCCACTCGTACTCCCCAGGGTCCCACTGTAGCCGGGCCAAGGGGCGCGCTGCATATGCCCATATGCGCCAATCCGGGAGCACATCTGCAGGGTCGGGGTCGATATGCCACTTCCGAGAAGCGGCGGCCACTACCCGTATCCTCTGAAAGGTGCACTCTGCAACCAAAGGCGACTCCACCTCCACTCTCTGAAGTCTGCCCTCATCCTGAATCTCATAGTAGAGGCATCTGGATTCTGCCATCCTCAGTGCAAGCTCTGACAACAATCAGGATCTCCAACTGTGTAAAGGCTCCCATCCACCGTGGGGCCACTAGCTCGAAAGGCGTGAACCACTCCTCTGTGAGTGCCTCCTGAATGTCATCCCTCATAATCAATCCCCCTCTGAAGTGACTCAGCCTCTCCACCTGGATCTCCTCTGGGAGACTGCAAAAGGCCTGCCAGTCTCCAAAACTACGTGCTGGGCCTGCCGCTAAAGATCCCCAAGCTAGACGAGGCCGAGAGCCCAGCATATGACCCTGCTCTGTGCGAACCGCTGGGCTCCAGATGAGCGGCTGTCTGGCCCGCTCCTCAACACAAGAAGGAGGTCACTAAGAGAGCCCCGGTCTCAGCAGCTCCCAAGCTCTCACGATGCTCAAAGCAAATCTGTCCTCCCATCCTCTACTGAGGCCTGTCCTCCTCATCTCTATGAAGATCCAGCGAATCTCTGGTGCCCAAGTGCCCCCTGCTGGGGGAGCCCGAGCTTGCAGCCGCTGCAAGAGAAGCTCTTTCCAAGGCTCAGCGCCTGGAAGCAGCCCTCGAACATTAAGCTTCTCCAATAAGGCTCTACTCTGATCGACTGGATCTATAATGCCCAAGCCTCCCTGAGCCAGCGGAAGTGTAATAACTGCCCATGCAACCTTTGCCCGGGCAAGCTGACCGTCCCGCCCAGACCAAAGAAAGTTCCTGATCAGCCTCTGTACCTGGCTGATGCAAGAGCTCGAGAAGATCCAGCAAGACGTAATGTACCACAAGGTCGCTAACAGCACCTGATTTGCCACCACCACCCTCCCAGCCAAGGATAGTCGAGCTGTACTCCAATACAAAAGCTTCTTCCGAATGCTCAGAAGAAGCGGGGCAATCTGCTGCTCAGGTGACAAATCTAGTCCAATCTGGCATCCCAAATACCGCACTGCTGTGCCAGGAGGAATCCATCTAAAACCGGGGTCCGGGCTCCATGCCGGAGTGGGAGCACTACTGATCCAAAAGGCCACTGTCTTGCGCCAATTGATCAATGCTCCCGAAGCTGCACTAAAAACCTGGAGCGACTACTTTGCCCGAAGAAGATTGGCCTCTTGGCCATGCAAAAATAAGCCCGTGTCGTCTGCAAACTCAGCATCGAGCAGGTCCTCCCCCCGGACTGGGAGCTGGAGTCCTCTCAAACCAACCTCCTCTGCCGTCAAATACATGCTCATAGCCTCCGCAAAGAAGAGAAAAAGAAAAGGGGCGAGGGGACACCCCTGACGGATTGATCTGGTCAGCTCAAAACTCGGCCCCCGTCCTCCTGCAATCAACACCTGGCTACGAGCTGTGGAATACAGAGCCGCCACCCCTCTGATCCATCCTGGCTCAAAGCCCAGGCGAAGCATAGTGCCCTCTAAGAAACCCAATCAACTCTATCGTATGCCTTCTCAAAATCGAGAAGCATCACGACCAAGTCCTCGCCAAGAAATCTAGCTCGGGCCGTCGCCTCCCAGAAAGTAAAGATGTTGTCAAGGATACTGCGCTCCTTGACGAATCCTGTCTGGGTAGCATGAATCAACTCCCCCAGGAAGGGCTGGATCCTCAAACTCAAGGCCTTTGCTAAGACCTTGTAAACAGTATTGAGGATCGTAATAGGCCAACAATGCCGAATATCATCTGATACTCCCTCCCCCTTGGGGATAAGAAAGATCAAGCCCTCTGAAAAGCTCTGTGGCATCACCCCACTGTCCAAAACATACTGAAAGCCCCTGCGGAGGCCTGGCCCCAAAAGGTCCCAATAGCGCATAAAAAAGGCCAGTGTCAGTCCGTCCTCCCCTGGGGCAACTATGTCGCGGCAGGACCCTCAAGGCCTCGGCAAGCTCAATCTCTGAAAGAGGCGCACCAAGAACTGTACGCATACGATTTGTGACCCTCCTCAACACATGGACCCACACAGTCTGTCTGCAAGCATCTCGATCCTCAGTGGCTGGCTCCGCTGAAAGCAGGTCTCTATAGAATGCAGTGGCAATGGCTCTGATCTCCCTGGGCTCAGTAGCTACCGATCCATCCGGTCTACCAAGCTGACAGACTCCTGCTCGAGCATGGCGGGGTCCAGTGATCTCAAAAAACTCCCCAGTCACTCTATCACCATGCTGCGTCCACTGAGAGGCCTGACGACGATAGTAAAACTCATGTCTCTGCTCCTCTGCCTCTCTAATCTCCTGGCGTGCCTGGCTCAGCTGTGACGCCACCCACTCACATGCAAGCTGCTGCTCCTGAAGGCGTTGTAGTGAAGCAAGACTGCGTCTCAGCCGATGCTCCCGCTTGCGAATCTCTCCCAGCCGTGTCAAAGCTGCAGCATGCAGAAAAGAGCTAAGCTCGATGAGTCCCTGGGCACACTGGCCTGCTGCATCCTGGTCAGAGCACTGACTATCATGCCAGATCCTCTCAATGTCCTCAGCGAGACTGGGATCTATAAGTACCCTCTCTGGGATCCTCAACTGCAAGCTGGGCTCTCGTGTCCTCTCCTCCAATGTCAAGATAACTGGCGCATGATCTGAAAATGAGGTGCCAGCGAGAATGCCGACGGAGCACCCTCGCTCCCCTAACCAGTCGCCCACATAAAAGCGATCAATCCGTGATAGATTAGCCCCTCCCTGTCGGCGATCCGACCAAGAGAAACTAAGACTGTCCTGAGAGCGGGAGAAGGCCCCATGCTGCCATGCATCAGTGATCCTTAGTGACATGCAAAACCGGTCCCAAGCTGCAAGCTCCGTGCCATGCACTGTAACATGACTGCCTCCCACCCTATCGGCCGGGTCCTCAAGCATGTTGAAGTCTCCCCCGACACACCAATGTGCGGTCTCTGGCAATGCATCCGTAACCTGGGTCCAGAACTCTGCGCTGGCACTAGCATGATTGGGCGCATAGACGTTGAGCACGCCCAATAGCTCATCATGCATCCTCAGAATGACATACTGTGCTCTACCAGGCACAATGATCCCTCGATCCACAATGGCCTGCCGCCATACATCTACAATGACCATGCATACTCCTCCCTGTCCACCCAAAGGACCAAACCCTGCAGACCAAAAGGTGTCCCATCTACCAGGCATCACCGAACCATATCTCCGGATCCTGCTCTCACCCAAGTGGTGCTCCTGCATCATCAAAATATCAATGCTGCCACCAACCAGGCATCTCTGAAGCTCCTGCCTCAAGCAACCATGATAGCGTATAAAATGTGCTCCGCCAAGGCCCTATACATTCCATGAGATGATCCTCATGGATGACCTGCTGAGGTGGATGCTGTCTCAGCCGTACGGCGGGCCTTCGCAAGCGGCTTGGATGGAGAGCAGTCCCCATCCGAGCGGCTGCGAATCTGCCCACCCAGTGTACTGCAAGAATCACGGATCAGGCGCCACTGGCTGTGGCCCATGGCGACTGCCTCCCGCTCTGACAGAGCAACCTCGTGTATACATACATATCCAGGGTCGCGTGCTAAGTCTGCCACTATGCGAACGACCAATGACGAATCCCTGAGGCATCCACACTCCCGGGATCCAAGAAAAAATGAGCCAACTCCCATAGTCGGCCTATCACATCTGTCACCTCCAGATCGCTCACATGATGAGAAAACTCAACTGCCTAAGTCTTCAAAGTGCTAAGAGCGAGCTCTAGAGTCCACTCCCGGTCGCAAGGGCCACATAGAGGGAACGAGAAGGCCACCGCTGAATCAAGTGCCTCCTCCCGGCGGGCCGGAGGTATCACTACATGAACTCGGATGGGTGCTGGCTCATGGGGGCCCTCTGCTCCAAAAAGGCGTGTGAAGGCGTAATCAAAAGCCTCCGAGCGCTGTCTAATGCCGAGGCGACTCAGCCGACTGCGGATAGATGATATCCATGAAGCCCGAATCGGCATGGTAGGTCTCCTCTGTGGTGCTCGAGCGAGGTTCGTGCTCAGCGCCCTCCGGACTGCAGGTGAACGCCAGGGGACTGCCAGGGCCTCTCGGGAAGGTGAGGCGGGCAGGGAGGGAGGAGGGGGGGCGAGGGGGGTGGAGAGGGAGCCGCTGCCGAAACCGGAGCGGGGACGAGAGGAGGCGAAGGTGGAAGCGAGGCGGTGGGAGGGGACGGGGGTAGGGGGGGAGAAGGAGGGGGTGCTGGCATCTCCTGGTCCTCAATCGTCGCCGCAGGGGTCTCCTCCTGGAGAGGAGCAAAGCTGTTCCTCACGGGAACCCAGTGAGGCTGAGACTGTGGCTGCTGCTGCAGCGGTCTCTGGGCGTGCTGCTGTGGCTGTCTCCCTCGGCGGCGCCCCTGTCCAGGCTGCCACTCCGAGGTCTCTGTGGCCTGAGCAGGTGTCTCGGAGGCAGCCTGCCGAGCCGCATCTGTGGGCGGGCCATCAGGGGCCTGCTGCTATGGTGAGGGTCGGGGTCTCCTGCGAGGGCAAGCCTTGGCCAGATGACCGACCTGCCTGCAAATGAAGCACTGGTTCGAGAGCCCCAAGAACTCCACTCTCTGATCAATCCATCCCCCCCTATCCTAGGTAGCTGAATGACCTTAGGAAGGGAGGAGATGTTAGACACCAAAACTCTGACCGACGGTAGCCCAGCTGCTCTGGCCACCACTGAAGCTGCTGTGGGGCTAGTTTCTAGTACCGAGCCCACCAATGCTCCTAGCCTAGAGAGGAGCGGAAGATACTCCCGGCGGAGTCCAGGGAAGCAAACTGTAACATGGAAAAGGCGCTCTCCCTGCTCAGCCGCTACTGGGTCAAAGCCATGCTGCCAAGGTCTGAAGAAAGCCCGAGCACCCCTGATGTCAAGGGGACTCATGGCAAGGACCTTGGCCACACTCTGGGCGGTCTCGAACTCGATCTGGTAATGTCCACGGCCCAGTAGCTGTACGTCCAGGATCTTGCCCACATCTGCAAGAAGGCGGGCCTAGAGAAGATCCCGGATCTCCCCTCTGCTCGGGCGAGTGCCGACTATACGGCAGATGGTGGAATGAGCCTGGAGGCGTTCCACCTCTGCGGTGAGGCTCGCTTCCTCTTCTGGCGAAAGAGAAAGCCTGATGGGGGTGTCCTCAGGGGCGGGCGAGGGGGCTGCGGATGAGTCCCTCTGAGGCGGGGCGGGAGGAGCCTCCATCAGAGTCTGAATCTATGGCGAAGGCAAGGCGAAAGCGGAAATCCTGCAAGAAACGAGCTGCACACAGAGAGGCGGAAGACGAAGGCCGGAGAAAAAGGAAAAAACCCCCCAGGGGCGGAAGTCAGCAAGAAAAGGAAGGGGGTGGAGTGGCGAAGGAGAAGCCCTGGGGGGGGGGGGGGGGGCGGGAGCTGCGCGCAAGAGGGGTGGGGTGGAGACAGAGCTGGCGAAGGGGGGGGGGGGGGGGACGGGGCGCTGCAGAGGGGAGGTGGGCGCGAAGGAAGGAGGGGGCGCGAAGGCGAGGAGGGGCGGCGGGCAGTGCAGCGAGGGAGGGGGGCGCAGCAGCGAAGGCAGGCGGGGGGGTGGCAAGGAGAGGCGCGAGGGGTGAGGGCGGCGCAAGG
Organism: Cibotium barometz; assembly: GCF_041138505.1. NCBI lineage: Eukaryota > Viridiplantae > Streptophyta > Polypodiopsida > Cyatheales > Cibotiaceae > Cibotium > Cibotium barometz. Next base: position 20,024,120 of record NC_141048.1, read on the forward strand.
GGACGAGCAGGCAGGTAGGCAGGGGGCGCAGGTGTGCAGGTAGCGCGAGCATAGAGGGGCGGGAGGTTCAGCGAGCGACTGTTTTCTGATCCAAACCTTCCACACCTTGCACTCCACTTAACCCTCCTCCCACGCACCTTAAATCCAGCTTGCATGGAAATTTCCTGTACTTCAATCAGCAAATAAATTCTTACCATACACCATCGCACGCCAATATAAGAAACTCATCATCCACAGTCCGTTCTATCTGCAAATATAATCAGACGACATTCAACACATCATGGACATGTTATTTGGGAAGACAGAAGGGTGACAAACGCAATTAGAACGCTTGAAACACACTTACTGTCTTAATGTCTGGCCAGGCAGTCACTATTTGTTTATCAGGGGACAAGTATTTGTTTTGCTTGAACTCCACATCACCTAAGCATATAAATTTCAGAAGACTGTGCAGCTATATGAGATAATACAAGAGGGTAGGCGGTATGGTATGCATTTAAAAATCTCAAATGTGGTAACCATATTCTGCAATACCTTACCTATAGCTCTTGCCAAGTTTAAGCTGCCATTAACTCTGCCACCATAAATAAATCCACCAGCTTGAGTTATCCTATCCCTTTCAATTTCGAGTTCAGGTTTGTGATCCATTGACAAGTCAAAGGCCTGCCCACAAATTGTGTTACAGAAATCTTTTCAATAAACCAACAACACTAAAAACATGGTAGCAGTTGTTTTGTGTAACAACAAAGTTGTTGGAGGCATAAACATAAACCATTTGCAAATTTACATACTTTGCCACCCCTTGCAAGAACACAACGGGAATCCCCAGCATTGGCTACTACAATCTTGTCAGCTTGTATAAGTGCCACCACAGCAGTGCTACCAGAAGTAGGCCCAGCAAAGTCTGAATGTGCACCCTGCAAGAGATAGAACATTCATGATCAGAAGAAAGAATAAAATATCAAAATACATGACAATCGAACAACAGTTGTTAGACTGCTTGATCTTTGTCAAGCTTAAAACCCCTCAACCTATAAACTGAATCTCATCTATCCTGTCTTGTGAGTCAAAATTCACAGCATGTAACGAAGTGTGAGAATGAGATAGGAGTGTGTACACAAGAAGAAGAGAGTGTATACAAGAAGGAAAAAGTTACAACAAAGAACGCTTCCCAGATTACAAGCCTCACCCACAGGCTCACTCCGATGACTCCATAAAACAAGAAGAACGAAAAAAAGAAACTGAAAAAGAATGATTATTTAACACATACTAAAGACCCAAAGGGTCTATGAGACCAAAAAGTAGTACGCATGACCCATGAATGTCAACAAAACATGAAGGTAAAACAGCTAAGTATTTTGAAAACAGGTCCCACAAACTACATGAGCCCTGCATGTAAAGTGAACAACAAAAATAATACACCCCATCATGTAGTATCTTCAAGGACCAAGTGACAGGATCTTGGACAAGGTGATATGAATCAACAACATACATGTCTTCAACCATTGCTTGAACAGACAAACAACCCGGAGGAAGGAAGCAACAATTTGTGGTGGGATGGGTTCAAAAGGCAAGAATGAGCAGGGAACAAGTCGAATTTTGCAAACAGTGGTTCATTCTCTCTAGCCGTGGTGGTTCAAGCATGCTTACACTGTACAGATCTTGACACCTTGTGAGTCAAAAGGAAAATATGGATCTTGTACATTCCTGCTGCTGATCTGAACCAACCTGCCGCCTTCTTCACTGCCCCTGCCTCTTTCCCATCTGCTCCCGCCTCTGCCCCCCACCATCTGCTCCCACCTCTGTCCCATCTGCTGCTCCCGCTTCTGCGCCCTTCTGCTCCCGCCTGCCCCTTCTGCTCCTCTCTGCCCATCTGCTCTTGCCTTGCCACCCACCATCTGTTCCCGCCTTGTCCCCTCCTGCCCCCCCCCCACCCCCCACCCCTCTGCTCCCAGCTGCCTCTTCCTCTGCCCTCCCCCTCTGCTGAACCCGCCTTGTCCCCTGCCTCCATCCCCGCCTCCTCACCTGCCTTGCTTTCGCCCCCCGCCGCTTCCTCTTACTTGCTCTCACCCGCTTCTTCCTCCCCCCCGCCGCCTCATTCCTTCAGCAGCATTCTTTCATTTGGATTCGAGTCAGCCGCCTATTGTCGATTGGCTCTATGGCTTCTGCCACAGCCAATCTTTCGTCACCCCCACAGGCCGGGAGAATCATCAATTTCTTGCAAGACATCTTCAGCACGACATTGACATTGAGGCCCAGACCACTCTAGTTGCGAAGGTTTATGGCTCCCACCCCTCTCGTTCGCAAGCCCGTGAATAGCTTCTAGCAGCTCTCCCTTCGGAGCTTATTGTGCACTTCCAGGATACTCGTTTGCTTGGTCGAGGTTTCTTCTAGGTGGGCTTTCATTCTCCAAAAGCCACTTCTCAGGTTTTGGCTAGCAGCCCCTTCCTTCTTGGTCCTAGGAAGATTTTCTTCTTTCCGGAATCCGTACCAAGTGGGCTTTCATCCAGTGGCGGAGGATTAGCACCAACCCCAGCCTCACCGTGGTTCCTTGCTCTTCCTCGGTCTTATTGGAAGCTCTTAGCTTCCATAGTGGCATCCTTTGGCAAGGTTTTAGAGGTATTGGCCCTTCTGGGCTCTCCCGCCTCTGCTTTCGTGGCTCTTACCGCCAATTCTGATGGTGTACCCCGGGTCTTTGTGCTTGTTCCTGATCCATCGATTACGGATGACCATGTCATGCTTCAGACACCATAAGTTCTCATTTCCACCAAAGGATGGAGATTGGAGGCAGACCTGACTAGTATTGGATTTGTCGTCAGCAGGGCCACATTGCTAGAGATTGTCCTGGATCGAGAGGCCATGCTAGGAGGCGGCACGGTCCTACCCATCGGATGCCTTCTGCAATTGCCCAGACTCTAGCTGCCCCTTGCCCCAATAGACCACACAAAGTTGGGTTGTGGTTAGAGATGGCAAGCGTCCTCGGACCCCGCACCTGCACCTTTACCCGCACCCCTAGTGGAGCACCCCAACCCTTATGCAACTCTTGCCTCATGGGATGTTGACCCTTTTTTGGAGGATGAGGCTCCGCAGGCACAAGATTTGGATCCCTCACAGGAGGATGTTGCATTACAGTTTTATAGGATGATTGCACTCTCGAGAATGATGTTGCACAGCCGCACTATCATGGTACCTCTCCAGTTTTAAGGAGCAGCCCTGGCTTTTCACCGGAGAGGGAACAAGAGGTAAGGTTTTCATCGTCGGATTTTTCCTCCCTTACATATGCGAGACGTACCTCCGTCTCTAAAGGAGGTCCTTCGTTGACCACAAGATCTGGTCATTCCTACTCTGAGTCCTTATGAGAATTGTCTCATGGAACATTCCAGGTCTTGGGAAGCTTTTTCCGCGTCTGCGGAAACAAATTGTCAAAACTCAACTTCATTGTGCAGTTACAGGTGGACCTATGGATGTATTGCTCTTGCAAGAGCATAAACTAGATGCTAGCCAATGCGGGAGACTAGGCAAGCTTCTCTTGGGACACACCTTTTGGTCACTAGCTATTGGTACCAAAGCTGGTGTCTGTATCTATGTTTCAGCTTTTGTCTTGCCTAGCATCATTGGACATGGTGTCATTTTGCCTGCGAGAGAGCAGTGGATGTAGGGTACTACACGCATTGGTATTCTCAACCTCTATGCTCCTAGCCATAGAGATGAGAGCATTGTCTTTTGGAAATCTCTCACTACGTTGATGCCTCATGCTGACCATTGGATTACTCGTGGGGATTTTAACATGGTTGAGATGCCAATGGAGACATTTCGAGGAGACCATCCACTCTTCTTTACTCATGGTCTAACACGAGAAGGAATGCAAGATGTATTTATGCACGGTTAGACCGATTTTATGTGGATGATTGGGTGCTTGACAAATGGGGGCATACTTTTATTGCGGCAGGCACCTCTAAATCGGATCATTGCCTAGTGGTTTTATGCATTAGAGACGCATCCCTAATCATTTGTTCTCAGATGAAGAGCTATCACGTCGCATGCTTGATATTTGGAGATCTCATGATTTCTCGCAGGCCTCACAAACCTAGCCTCTTCTCTCTGTGATATTAGTGACTTTTATCACACATGTGCCCTTTCTAAGAGGCAAGAGGCCTTGGATTAAGAAGGGGCTGTTAGACGTAGACTTGGCCGCCTTACAGAAAACATCCTCATGCTCAATGGGTTGCAGATTCTTTATGTACTGTTAGGGCAAAGCTTCATCGCTCTCTTGAGCAGCGTGCAAAGTACCATTACCATGCCTAAGAATCCTTTTGGACCTAGATGGGGGGTAGATGCAACAAACATGTCATTGGTACACACGGCCCATCTCATGCTAGAGATAGTGTCACATGGCACTCTTCATTCATATCCCCTTGTGGTAAGACAAATTGCCACTACTTTCTATTGCCTCCTTAGTGTTGAGCCTCACTCTGAATTGAGACACGGGGCAGAGAGGAAGGTTTGGAATGCATTGCCACATTTGATTACTGAGGAGATGTGTGCTGTTCTCGATGCCCCTTCTTCTATGCAGGAGTTCAATCATGCTCTTCATGCCTTACCTCAGGGTAAGTGTCCAGGGGAGGATGGCCTCTCCCATGTCTTTATCATTACTTTTTTGGGATGAGATTAGGGCTGAGATCACATCGGCTCTCCAGGAGATGTGGGACACAAGTTCTATGCCTTCTTCTCTCACTGAGGGGCTTATCTATCTTATCCCTAAGAGTGGGATAAGACATTGATTGGCCAGAGGAGACCTATCACCTTACTTGGGATTGCATATAAGATTCTTGCTAAGGCAATGAGCATTAGAGTACAGCCAATTTTGAAGGATGTCATTCATGATACTCACAATGGATTCTTACACGGAAGGAGCATCTTTGATAACATTTTCTCGTTTTGGGAGGCAGTGGAATGGGCCAAAGCAAGTAATCAAGCCTTAGCCATTCTGCTCTTGGATTTTGAGAAGGCCTATAATAGAGTGGATTGGGACTTCCTTGAGGGTACTCTTAGCCATATCGGTTTCTCTTAGAGATGGATCAAGGGAGTTTCATGCATGTATCATGATGCCCACAATAGTGGGCTTGCTTGTGGTGATAGAGGAGAGCAGTTTCAGATCTATCGCTCAGTACGGCAGCGTTGCCTTTTAGCCCCATTATTATCTATCATAGTTGTAGAGACCATGAGCATCTTCCTCCGCTCCACTGCTGGTATTTCTGGATTGAGGTTGCCTCTTCGTAGTCAAGAGAAGCTCGTTGACTCTGAGTTAGCTGATGACAAAGCCATGTTCTTGGAGGCCTTGGCACTTGCACATATGCTTATGTTTGTCTGGGTAGCACTGGAAGAGTTTTGTTTGGCAGCAAGGGCACTCATTAATTGCCACAAATCTATTGGGTTTTGGATTAGTGACTCACCGAGAGTTGCTTGGGGTGCAAAGCTTGGGTTTACTTGGATCAGTAGAGGATGCACTACTAGATATTTGAGATGCCACGTTAGGGTTGATATTTCTCCTACACAGCAATTTGCTACGATACTTAAGAGTATCTGGAAGAAGCTTCTTCATTGAAGCTCTAGGAGATTATATTTAGCCTCCAGAGCTTTGGTGGCTAATCAGGTATTGCTTGCCTCGGCTTGGTTTATTGCCTCTTGTTGGTGCTTCTCTCGTGCGTGCATTGGTCAATTGCCCACAATTTTCCTTGGTAGGGTTTGGTTGGCACCACAGACACACGTGCTAGAGTAACTTGGCTCACGGTTATTCAGCCAAGACAAGAGGGGGAGCTCAATATTATTGATCCAAATGTTTAATGCAAGGCGTTGCTCTGCAAACTTGTGGTCAGAGGTTTCCTACCAAGCACTGAGCCTTGGAAGAATTTTTTTTTGTCTCAGATTTCCGGATGTACACCTCGTGTCGGAGATTAGCTGCCCAACACATGGTTTTTGTTCACGGAGATTGATATCAAGGGACCATCTTCCCCTCTTATTGAAGCCATTGTCAGAGCATGGAGAAGTATGAGACCATTTTTGCGACAAAGGCTTCCTAGGTCTTTGGATGAGACTGACCGACAACCTACTATGTGGAATGAGTTCATCAGGGACGAGGCCGGTCGGCACTTGGTGCATCTCGTTACATGCAGTGGTCAAGATGGGAGAGATGTGCATACATAGTTCTTGCTTGGAAGACCTTTAAGAGTCTTCTGGGGATGGGAGAACTGCATCCATTCAGCATCTTAGTGACTCTCGCATACATATTGATCAAATTGATGTAGCTATTCCACACGAGTGGCTCTCTGGGACCTTTCATGGAGACTATCATCCGAGTTGACTGGGAGTCTTTACGAGAATAGCCATACCTCTACAGGTCATTGCTCTCCCAAGCCAGGAGGCTACAGATTGCATCATCTATTATATCATGCATGGAGGGAGATTGAGGAGATGTAGCATTGAGGGGATCATCCCAGATACTAGGCTTAGTCCAGTGAGGATTGTTGGTCGTTTGGGTAAGCATTGGATCATTGAACCTTCTCCTTAGATAGTGACTCATGGCTCTTGTTGTTTGTGGTTATATGGTGGTGGCACTGCTATTAGATATCTTCAGCGGGATCTAGGAGAGTGGAAGTGGATCGATCCATTGAAAAGCCTTCCCTTTTTCAGTTTCACGGTCCGGAATGCGAGACTTCTGCTCACTTGACAGATGCATAGAATCCCTACTCTCAGGCCTCATTGGGAGAGTTATGATATCTCTCCAGTGATACAACGCAGATATTGGCATAGGCTTTGGCATTCATACAGAAGAAGCCAGATCTCTCATTTCTTTTGGTTATTTTTACATGGTGGTCTGCCCACCAATCAGTGGAGATCGGTTTTCGATGTAGCACCTACCTGCCCGAGATGTGCGGCAAATTCTGAGACTGTAAAGCATTGTTTATAGGGATGGAGCACTGCACACCATATTTAGGGTTCTATAGCCCAACTTATGGGCAAATTGAGTGGCCGCGCCATGCATGTTACTTGGGGGGCAATTGCTTGGCTTTCCCAATCTGGTCTACAGATTTTCTACCAAGGCACTGGAACGGACTCTATTATTTTCATTCATAATAGATGTATTGCCTAGCATGGTTTTCTGTCACTCTGATTATACACCCCCCATGACAGAGAATTGACACCAGTAGGAAGATTGTTGCCAGTATTACAGCATGGCAAATCTAGAGAGCTAGATGCACGGAGGCTGTTGAGGGTGTCCAAATTTTTGGGTCTTAGTGCATTAGTACTATATGGGGTGATATCGTCCATACTCTCATGGCAACTTGGGCTCATATTTAGGGGTCCTCTCGTTCCCCGCAGGCAAGGCGTGTTGTATTTATGTGGGAGTGGGATTATGGCATTTACTTTTCACTCTCCCGAGAGGAAAGGAATAGAGTTCTGAGACAGGATTTGATCTAGATGCACACCAAGGAGACTTGGTCGGGTGATCTTCCCACCAAGATGCAGTACTACAAAGATAATTTCCTTAGATTCACAGAGGATGGATTTGTCAGACGCCCATACATGATACTACATACTACAATACATCATCAATGGGCTAGAAGGAGATAGATGCCCAATGCCTAGAGAGCTATAACATATCAAAAGTCTACATCATCACCAACATCTGCATGATCATCAACATGATCACTACTAGAGTGTCCATCAAGAGAGTGGTGGAGGAGAGGCCTGGAGTAGATGGAGGAGAGGCTTGGTCCTTGAGGCTTTTATAGAAGGACTCAGGAGAGATAAAAGGAAAACAGCCAAAAAAACGGGTAGAAAACGGTCAGAAAAAACGGGCAAAAAAAACGACTACTTCCAACGGGCAGAAACATGGCAAAATCGTACCTGATCGTACGGATACGTACGGTACCGTACGGTACGAATTGTACGTACGATCTGATCCGTACGACGTACGGAACTAAGCCTGGATGTAAGTCACCTTCCATGAGGTGTCATGTCCACACTACGGCGCCCATCCATAATAGCATATATTACATGGTTGTAGTGCCACATGTGAACAAGGCATAACTAGGGGCACTTTTTCCCTTTGGGTTTCTCCCTCTAGCGCACATGGTGTGGAAGGACACCCACCTTTTCATTACTATTGTATTTTCATATTATATGTGTGTTGACTTCTCAGCTCCACACATTCCAATGCAATCCACAACTTTGCATCTCTATCCACCATCACCATCTCTATGATGTGGCATATGGAGCTTGACATCACAATACACCTATGGCATATGGAGCCTAGTTCCCAGGACTAGCTATCCTCGTGTTCACTTGTATTTATGTTTTTGGAAGATTCTGGAAGGATTTTGGATCCCTTAACATTTTACCTGATCGATACAACTAGGCAGATCGGTGTTTCTTCCAATTTAGCTGCACTCATGTGTGTGCATGTCCTTAATTTTATTTTTGGATGACTTGTTTTGTTTGCCTAGACAATGCCTGAGTTTACCACTTGTGTTGTCCATGGAGTCAGGGACCCTGTGGACGTGTGTGCACACTTGTTCTGGCCTAACAGGTGGTCAACATGTGTTTAGCAAGTGCTAACTGCTTTTGAAACTCAATTTACAGCCTTATGTTTTCACATGCTAATAATTATTGATGCAGGTCCACACTCACTTATAAGTGACCGGACAAGATTATAAGCTGTACATACTCGGCAGGACTATTTTAATACACATGGTGGCCCAAGTATTGGGCATTGGACATCATTTGGACCTATTGCTTGTAGGCACCCCCTACTGGACCTAAAAAAGCACACGAGCTGATATTTCTCTCGGAAAAAACATTACAGGGGGAGAGAAGTCGAGTTTGGGGAGTTGTGTGCTTTCCAAGTGCTTGGTGGAGCTGGCCGACCTGTTTTGGAGAGCATAATTGCTGGTCAATTGGATCTGGGCTTCCCTTTGTGCTGGTCGACTGCTTCCAAGTGTGAGAAACTAATGGTGGACTCATCCTATTTGTGCTAGAGCGCTGGTCGACTTGTTTGACAGTTCTCTACCTGCTGGCCGACTTCTCCAGGCATGCAAAATCTGCTGGCCGACTCCTTATGGGGGCAACTGAGGGCTGGTCGGTGGCTAGTACCATAGTCGCAGGAAACGGCCATTTCAGACCCTAGAAACGTCTCTCTTTCAAGACCCCATCCATTTCCATGGCCGTTTCTCGTTTCCAAGTGATATTGTCATAGGAAACAACCGTTTCCACCCCTAAAACTCATTTCCATGTTTCCATTCCTCGAACGTTTCCGTTCCCGTTTCTCGTTTCTCGTGACTATAGCTGATACAGCCCTCTTGAAGCTGGTCGACTTCCTCTTTGCACGTGGCAGGGTTGGAACAACCATACAAGGCTGTCCCGGGCTGATGTGGGAATGTTGTGGGCTGTCCATAGCTGTCCTACATATGCTTAAAGCCAGAAAAGCTCTCCTGGTCTGTTGAGGAAAGTTGAATTCAGCAAATGTTTTGTTTCTATTTTCATCTTGTACTGGAAGGTTCAGGTGCATGCCAGTGGAGAATCCCTGGGCACCCGCAAGGTGGTATTTGAAGCAGACTCCTTTTAGGTAATCTAGCCATGGGGGGGTGGGCCGCCGCCGGGGGGGGGGGGGGGGGGGGGGGGGGGGTTCAGCCCATCTTCTGGCCCCTAGTGTGGTGTATTGTGCACAGCTGTCTTTCATCTTTCTATTTCTAGCATGATTATGTGTTTGATCAGGTTTCGTGATAGTTAAGATTTCTATGTTACAACTGCCCTTCCGATACAGTTTTTGGGACTTTTGTGAATTACATGCTTCAATGCAAAATTCCCAAGTGTAGGATTCAGCACTTCGATGCAAAATTCCATGTGCAAGATTGAGTAAAATTTGGGACTTTTTTGAAATTCGTGCTTAACTGCACGATTGGAGCTACAGGGTACACACAATTTTGGGGCTTTTGTGATTTATGTGGAATTGGCACAAAATTGAACTCATTGGCGCACAAAAATTTTGGGCTTTTCATTCTAGAGACCTTGTTTGGATATTTGTGAAGCAAATGCGCAGGGATTTGCATTGCAAGTGTCGTTTGGACACTCCAAACACTTACTGCAGCCTTGTAATTCGGCAAAACGTTTGCTCAGGAACTTGTGATTGCTTGGCATAGCGTTGGGATTTTGCCTGCACGTGTTTTTTACATAAACTTGATTGCAAGTGTTTGCATATCTCTTAGTAGAGAGATTTCAAGATTATGGCTACGAATGCAACTGATCTATTCGGGGTTTTGTCCCAATAGGTCAAACAGGATGGCAATAATTACTCCATAGAACGGATTCATTGGGGGTTTGGTCCCAAGATGGTAGTAATTACTCCCTATGGAATTTCATGGTTCAAAACCTTCTTGTGGCCAAAGGTTTATGGGGTTCAAAACCTTCTTGTGGCCAAAGGTTTATGGGGTTATGTATCACATGATGATGTACGCCCTACACACATAGCACCTAACACACCTGGCCGTGGAGCATAGCAAGTTGCAACACCTACTCACACAGGAAAAAAAAACATGGGAAACTCATGATGCCCAAGTGATGGCTTTGATTGCTTTGTCAATAAAGCGATCGATTATACCGCATATCAGGTCTTGCAGAACCTCACGACGAGCTTGGGATGTATTGGACCGTGTACTAGGCTAAGAATGAGGCCAGAGTTGCCTTTCTTAAAAGGGAGTTGGAAAATGTATCCATGGAAGACTGGAATAGCATGGCTAATCATCTTATAGATGTATTGTGTGTGCTTGTGATTAAGAAGAATTTAATGTTTGTCTCCTCTTTTGCTAAAAGAGGATATGCAATGAACTTTGAGGACAAGTGCACAGTTAGTTAAGGACCGTGAGAGTGGCTATGCATTAGTCACATCTGGCACATTGTACCATGGGTTATACCAGCTTGTTAGGTTTGACATGCGAGAGGATGATGCTCATGTAGTTTCCACTCTTCAGACCTGGCAGAATTGTGGCATGCCAGGCTTGGGCATGTGCATTATGGCAATTTGATGCTATTGCAAAAGCATCAAATGGTGCAGGACATGCCTCAAGTAGAGTTGCCACCAAAACACGTATGTGAAGGGTGTATATGGGGTAAAATGCACAGAAATGCATTTCCAAAAGATTGATCAACAAGAACTGTCCGAAAATTTCAGCTTGTGCATAACGATGTGTGTGGTCAGTCCTATGAGGACACCATCGATTGGGAAGCATTTATACTTTGTAACCTTCATCGATGTGACTACTACACATTTGCTTCGGTATATACTCTCTGAAGGCAAAATCTAATGTATTTGCATGTTTTTGGCATTATGTGGCACAATCTAAAAATCAAACACACAGTTGGAGATCCTGATTGCTGTCAGAGCTTGCATTGAGGATGGTGATGCCTCTACTATGAGATCCAGGATGAGGGCAGACTTCAGAGAGTGGAGGCGGAGTCGCCTTTGGTTGCAGAGTGCATCTTTCAGAGGATACGGGTAGTGGCCGCCGCTTCTCGGAAGTGGCATATTGATCCAGACCCTGCAGATGTGGACTCTGATTGGCGCATTCGGGCATATGTTGCACGCCCCTTGGCTCGGCTCCAGTGGGACCCTGGCGAGTACGAGTGGCATGATCCTTATGCGTCCCTCGAGGCCACAGAGATTACCTTTTTCCGGTACACTGTTCGGTTGGGGAGGCATATTTTGACTACGAGGAGGATGGTCTCTCCAGCCGCATCGGAGCATTGGTGACTACAGGGACTCTCACAGGAGTTGCTGGAGGATTTTTGGGCCAGGCTCTGGGCTAGTCGACAGGCACGCAGGATCTCGACTTTCCAATGGCTGGTTGCCCACAGGGGCTCTGCAGTTGGCACCTGGCTTGTCTACAGTGATCTTCCGGCGGCCTGCGTCCGATGCGGCCACCCATTGAAGACACAGAGACACTGCCTATGGGACTGTCCACAAGCGCAGCAGATTTGGCTGAGGATGCTACGCATTCTGGCCCCCCTCTCTCCAAAGGGCATGTATACGTGGGGTGCCGCTGCTTGGTCGACTTCGTCAGGGCTTGCTCTGGGATACAAGACGGAGCAGGACAGCCAAGCCATCAGATTCATTAGGGGCCAGCCTCGCCTTGTTCCTTCAACGGATTTCTCGTCCGCCGACTGGACACAGGAGAGGGATCTACGATGGGAGCTCCTCAACAGCCTCACCATCTGGTTCACCTGGAGACCCGGTGTTTCAGGGCCTTTGAGGGGAGACTAGAGCCACCAACAGAGACTGTTCGGGGGATTTGGCCGGAGCTGGTCCACACCCTGCGAGGACAATATGACCGCATCCGGGGCGACTCGGGATGCGGCGATCTTGCGACGCCAGGCCCTCCACACCACTTGGCGCAGCAGCAGCCCCTTCTATACATTACACGCGGGTACCCCCGCTGGCATTACAGGCCACCTATTTGGCTTTTCCCCCCTCCTATTGTATGATATAGCTCTCAGTTATTTGTACTGATATTTGTACCTTTTTGCACCTAGGGAGAGTCTCCCTAGCTGCCTTAATTGGATCTCTGCTCTGCCTTCTTATGAGCAGGAGAGTTTTTTTTTTGTAGCCCAGCGGGTGTTTTTTTATAACTAATGAAAGGATCTTTTCTCGGGGGAGGGGGGGAGGGGGGGGGAATCTAAAAATCAAACAAGTTGCAAAGTGCAAACCCTCCCTACAAATGAAGGGGTGGGGGGGGGTGGGGGGGGGGGGGGGGGAGATACATGTCTATTGCTTTCAAAGCCTTTTGACAAAAAAGGGCATAAAGTATCAATGCACAATGCCATACTCTCCTCAGCGAAATGATGTTGCTGAGAGAAAGAGTAGCTCATTGATGGAAATGGCTAGATGCATGGTCAAAGGCAAACGCATGCCTCACAAATTCTGGATGGAGGCAATAGTGTGTGCTACACATGTTTTAAATAAATGCCCTACCAAAGCATTCAAAACCATGAGACCAAAAAGGACTACGTCCATTTGCAATTGATGGCACAGCAGACCGGCTATGCCTAATGGACAGCATATGGGTGCTCAAGCCCATAATTCAGCCCATTACACCTCAAAATGTAGAGGAAGCAGTGGAGGAAAAGCGGACAGCAACAGAAGAGGCTACAGTTGTGCCTCGTTGGCTGCTCCGTACCTTATAGGAGAGCAAGCTTTCAGCTCCACTTGGTAGCAAGGCACCAGCTCGTTCACGTAATGCAAGAGAACATGCAAATATTGATTGCATGAGTACTCTTTGTGATGCAGATGAGCCAAATTCATTTGAAGAGGCTCATGAGGATGAGCATTGGGTGCAAGCCATGCCAAATGAGATGGATTCTATCCACAAAAACAACACATGGGACTTGGTAGACTTGCCTCTTGGCAAAAAATCAATTGGCACAAAGTGGGTGTATAAGTTAAAAAGAAACCCTGACGGTACCATTGATAGGTACGAGACCAGGCTTGTGGCCAAAGGGTATGCCTAGAAAAAAGGCATTAATCATGATGAGACTTTCACACCTAGTTCTCATATGGCCACGGTAAGATGTGCTGGGGATTTGTAACAAGAGGTTTATGTAAATCAGCCCATTGGTTTTGAGATGTCTAGTCATGAGAGCAAAGTATGCAGACTTCGAAAAGTACTTTATGGTCTCAAACAAGCTCCCCAAGCTTGGTATGAGAAGATACATACTTATTTAACCAGCTTGGGATTTCGCAGTAGTCCGACATAAAGCACCCTCTATGTGAAAGATGATCATGGCACTTTGATAATTCTCATTCTATCATAGAAGCAAGAAACGGCCAAAAACACAGGTGCAGGGATCAAGAAACGCCCAAACGTGGACAGAAGCTTCCGAAACATGTTTCTATTGATGAAACGTTTCGCTGTTGGGGAAAGGGGAAGCGGCTGGCACGTGGCGTTTCCTTATGAAGGAAGGCCACGCAGAAACGTTTCTTCAGCAACATTTTAATCAAGGGCTTTTTTAAGCCATGTAAAAGTCGATTTTTTAAAGCTTATCAAGAAGCCTTTTTTGGGCCCAACCCGTCACAACTCAAATGGAGTCGATTGTGCCACGTACACTGTCCCCATCTTTGGACTCCACATCGCCACGTCTCTCGACTCCAGGGCGCCATGTGCCCCCATTTCCATGGCGCGTAGCAGACACGCCACATCCACATCTATTGCCTTAAACACGCAGCCCTCAAAATGCCTAATGTCACCTAACCCGTCTCATGTCGCCTAGCCCACCTAACGTCGCCTAACATTAACCAGTGGACAGCTGCATATGAGCTGCCAGCATGGACCCAATGCATATTCTATTGCCTGCAGCCAGTGGCCACACCTGCCAGGCTGCCAGCCAGATTCCAGAAATCTCTCTCTCTCTCTCTCTCACACACCATGGAGGACATTGAGGATATCCGCCATCGACCGATGAGAGACATCTTTGGATAGTGATGTATATGATGCTTACCTTTGTTGCTGGGGTTTTCCTTCCCAGATGTTATCCATTAGGAGCTCCTAGTACCTTACTTTTCCTCATAGTTGTTGTTTCAGTTTCAGTTAGTTGTTTAGTTGTTTTAGCTTTTCTTACACAGACATTGTATCAGATCCACCAATTGTTGTAACCTTTTTGGTCTCATAGGTCATTTTGGCCTTTTGAGGACGTTAATGTATCATTTCATTTCATTTCTCTCTCTCTCTCTCTCTCTCTCTCTCTCTCTCTCTCTCTCTCTCACACACACCGTTACACAACTCATGCAAGCTGCCAACCAACTCAATTACTCATGCAAGCTGCCACCCAAGAGCATAAAAGAAAATCGTGTAAAAATTTAAGAATCCCATGTACATCCAATTACAAGAATCCCATCCAATAACCAATTATCCAACTCATCTGCAGACTGCAAAAGAAAAAACCCAGAAAACAATTATATTATACCTCAAAAATCCTATAAATACATGCATAAACATCAAGCTCATCCACTCAACAATGAACACAGCCCAGGCCCTTAAGCCTACTAGTGGACTCTCACCCTACCATTGGGCTCTCTCTCTCTCTCTCCCACACACACACACCTACACTCTCTCTCTCTCTCTCTCTCTCTCTCTGCTCCATCCCCTCCCCCACTCATTGTACTTATTGCACACCCAGCTTCAGCTTTTTAGTTCAGTACTTTTTCATTTTGTTGGGATGACAGAGGATACCCCACACAGGTACACTGATTTGTCTCATAGGCCGAGTTCGGCCTTTTGGAAGACGTTAATAAAATCTTTCTTTCTTTCTCTCTCATGGATACTCATCTTTCTCATGGGGTACGGTGTGCTATTGGTCAGATGCGCACATCCTCACACCAGCTAGAGATTGAGACTGGCAGATTCAGAGGAGTACCAGCTGAGGCCAGGATTTGTCAGCTATGCCAGATGGAGCCAGAGACAGAGTTACATTACATATGTCACTGTCCAGTATATTATGAGATACGAGGCCATTTTCACTGCCTGTTTTAGAGAGGGTTTCGGACCACTTTCTAGAGTCATGAGATACCAGGATCAGAGATGCCTCGGATTATACTTGCTGGAGCTTCGTAGACATAGAGAGGGTCTCTTGAGAGGGAGGGGATCAGAGAGGGAGAGACACCTACAGAGGCAGATTACAGAATTCTTTCAACCAGAGATTGAGCAGTCAGGCCAGCAGGCATTGCAGCTAGCCCCAGAGTATAGCCGCACTAGAGGTACACTGATTGATCGGGCTATAGAGCTGGGGCGGTCCAGGCGCCCCAAGATGAGAGGCCCATCTCGACACCGGCGGAGACTACAACAGAGGATCAGGACCATACTAGCACGGCCATGGGAGACGTCCAGTCAGAGTACTCACCATGGAGGACATTGAGGATATCCGCCATCGACCGATGAGAGACTTCTTTGGATAGTGATGTGTATGATGCTTACCTTTGTTGCTGGAGTTTTCCTCCCAGATGTTATCCATTAGGAGCTCCTAGTACCGTACTTTTCCTCATAGTTATTTCAGTTTCAGTTAGTTGTGTTTTAGCTTTTCTTACACAGACATTGTATCAGATCCACCAATTGTTGTAACCTTTTTGGTCTCATAGGTCATTTTGGCCTTCTGAAGACGTTAATATATCATTTCATTTCATTTCTCTCTCTCTCTCTCTCTCTCTCTCTCTCTCTCTCTCTCTCTCTCTCTCTCTCGGAGAGGACATATAGAGTGTGCATCTCAGGAGCAGTAGAGGATGAGGCCCATTATATGCTCAGTTGCCCGGCTTACTATGAGATAAGTGGGAGATTCCACTGCCTCTTCCGAGAGGGATTCGGTCGGACCACTCACACAGGTGATACAGTTTGCGGATCAGAGGTGCTTGGGCATGTACTTGATGGAACTGAGACGACACAGGGATGTAGTGTTGAGACAACATGCTGAGAGACAGCCCCGGCTCCGACAGGACACCTCACAAAGAGTCATCACAGATTTCTTTGTGGTACATACATCCACGTTGGAATCCACTGCCCACAATAGTTCCTCTACTATGACATCAAAGCCCACCACCCGTACCCACGCTCCAACTCCCACGCCCAAGTGGAGTTCTTAGTGAGAGAGCTCGATCCATTTTGCGAGCCAGACGTCCCCGACCCAGAGCATCAAGACCCTCCACCACACAGAGACAGATTCGTGAGGTTCTCCGGCCGACATGTCACGCTCCCATCACAAAGGGCTAACATTCACTCCACCATAAGATCGGTTCGGGCCGAGGCAGGTATTGTCATTAGCTAATCACAGCATATCTCACTGTACACAAGATCATCTGCTGATCACATGTACTGTCAAATGTTTTTCATTTTACTTTTTCTTTCAGCTTTCCATGCCTCAGTGTATCCATGGTACCATTGTATTACTTTTGGTCTCATAGGCCCTTGAGGTCTTCCGTAGACGTTAATATAACTTTCTTTCTTTCTCACACACACACACACCCCCCTACTCTCTCTCTCTCTCTCTCTCTCTCTCTCTCTCTCTCTCTCTCTCTCTCTCTCTCTCTCTCTCTCTCTCTCTCTCTCTCTCTCTCTCTGCACACCCAGATTCAGCTTTTTTATTCAGTACTTTTTCATTTTGTTGGGATGACAGAGGCTCTCTCTCTCATTCAGAGAGGGTTTTGGACCACTTTCCAGAGTCATGGGGTACCAGGACCAGAGGTGTTTGGGATTGTTCTTGCTTGAGCTGCGGAGACATAGAGATAGCCTGCTTAGGCGCACAGAGAGCCAGACTCAGAGGCACATTACAGACTTCTTTAGTCCGGCCATCACTGCGCCAGATGGACCACAGCAGCAGCAGGACATGGATACCGCCCACACCAGGGGTACACTGATTGATCGTGCGATTGAGCTTGGGTGGTCCAGACGCCCACGACCACGGAGGAGGGCATCCCAGCATAGACGGAGGTTGCAGCGGCAGATTCGGATTATTCTTGCGAAGGCATGCGGGACCACCCAGTCAGGGTGCTGACCACAGAGGATATTGAGGAGATCCGCCAGTGTCGATGCGGCACATATTATGAGATGGAGGTACCTCCATAGTGTACCTTCCAGTTCCAGTTTCATTTTCTAGGTGCCAGTAGTATCATCTTTATTTTTCATTTTCTGGGTTTTTTTATCCAGACATTGTATCAGATCCACCATGATGTAACTTTTGGTCTCATAGGTCATTATGGCCTTTTGAAGACGTTAATATAACATTTCATTTCATTTCATTTCTCTCTCTCTCTCTCTCTCTCTCTCTCTCTCTCTCTCTCTCTCTCTCTCTCTCTCTCTCTCTCTCTCTCTGGTACTCCGATTTGTCTCATAGGCCGAGTTCGGTCTTTTGGAAGACGTTAATAAAATCTCTCTCTCTCTCTCTCTCTCTCTCTCTCTCTCTCTCTCTCTCTCTCTCTCTCTCTCTCTCTCTCTCTCTCTCTCTCTCTCTCTCTCTCTCTCTCTCTCTCACACACACATATCATCTATGGCACCTAGGACTCGGGCTCATCTCGAGCAAGAGTGCATGAAGGAGTTCAACCAAAGTGATTATTGGTGGCAGCAAGTTGACATTGTTAACATCTACAATACAAAGAAAGGTGGTTCAAAGAAATTCAAATGCTGGTTTTGGAGCTTGGAGAGAGGCAGATGTGTGGATCGGGTAAGGGCACATTTGCTTGGCTTGGACGGATTTGGCATCGCCAAATGTTCCAAGATCTCAAGTGAAAATAAAACTAGAATGGAACAAGAAGTAGCAATTCTCCCCCCTCCACCAAATACCCGACGAAAGCAACCAATAAGTGCCACTTCAATACACACTTCAACTTGCTCCACGAATCCTGTAAGTACAACCTTTGGGCAAGCACCCTTTACTTCAACTCATGTTAGCAGTGGATCATCAGGTGCAAGTGAAAGAAAGCGTCAAGCAAAGTACGCTTCACACGGCATGGCACCCACAAAGGAAGCCCGGGTTGATAGTGTTGTTGCACGCTTCTTCTATTCTTGTGGCATCCCCTTCAATGTCGCCCGTTCTCCATACTTCAGGGAAATGGTGGCTGAAATTGCTGCTTTTGGACCCTCCTACACTCCTCCAGTTTATGATGCTTTGAGAGAGAAACTTGTTGGAAATAAGTGCACACTAGGTGTACTATTTCTCTAGTCTAGTTTCAGTTCAGTCTTTGTGTCTTGAGTCTAGTGCCATGTGGCACCTCTACATTTATCCCATAAGTGAGTCTACTCAATCTTGTACTTCTCACCTATAAATTGTAGGTGTCACATCAATGAATAAATCAATCTTGTGTCTTGTCTACACTGATCTCAAGGTATGTCTA
The DNA here is from genome assembly GCF_041138505.1 of Cibotium barometz. Classification (NCBI taxonomy): domain Eukaryota; kingdom Viridiplantae; phylum Streptophyta; class Polypodiopsida; order Cyatheales; family Cibotiaceae; genus Cibotium; species Cibotium barometz. The sequence goes on from NC_141048.1 coordinate 20,043,042, forward strand.
TGGTTTGTGTTTCCTTCTAGTTATGCTCTCATTTCAGTTTCAGTTTTGTCTTGTCTCTTCCCCATTTTTCATAACATGGTATCAGAGCCATGGTTTTAGGGTTTCCCTGTTTTTCCTCTGAGCTTTCGCCATTCTCTCCAAGCTGTCCCACTCAATTCAGCGCAGCACGCTGGTGTTTGCTTGGTTCAATTCTCTCTCTCTCTCTCTCTCGTCTGAGCTCCTCGTCGCCATAGCCATCCTCATTCTCGGTACCACTTTTTTGAATTGCTCTTCATCACGCCATGGTGGGATACACGCTCACGGCAGCCGCCTTGCCGCAGAAGCCAGAGTGGCTAGAAGCTTTGCTTTCCGAGAAGTTCTTTGCAACTTGCGCTAACGATCACCTTCATCTGAAGAGAAATGAGAGGAATATCTTCTGCGTGGATTGCAGCGTGGGCATCTGCCAACACTGCCTTCCAAACTACCCGCCGCCTCTTCCCTCAGCCTATCCCCCACAGTTTGCTGCAGCCTATCTTGCGAGCTTTCTTGCCCGTGCCAAACATGATACATACAAGTCAAAATTTACGCAGTTTCTAATCTTCTATGTCTGCTCGCTTGGTCCAACAACATGTGGCGGCAAGTTTGCTTCTTTGCTTTGTATCTTAACCTCAACTCATCGACCTCCAAATACACGAATGTCTGCTGCAGCCATAGCTGCGTTTTTTTCTGCCTACCATACCAACCTGCCCCGTTTGTCTCTGCTCGGCCTGTTGATTCTGCTCCAGCTTGCAACTCCAGATCTGCGCCAACAATTGCCCGTCTTCTCCTTCTTGCTGTTGCGGGGGTTCATCATGGTGCTGCCGCCTCTCTACTCGAGCTTACCGGCCTGTCCTCTAGTACTGCACATGTAGCAGCTACCCCCGCACTCTCTTCTTCATCAACATGCCTTCTCAAGTCGTGGACCTCCTGGATATTCAACTCATGCAACAACTCGTCATTTTTGGATCTCTGGTCTTCTCGACATCAGCTCGACACCTCCTTTTGTGAAGGTAAACTCCAATGCTGATTTTGGACCTGATTTGCAACATCTGTGCAAAGGGCATTTCCCCCTTTGTTATTTCCCATTTTCTCTTCATCTTCACATGTGGGTTAGCTGTCCATTGGACCAGCCAGACCTGCAGCAGCAAATTTAAAGCAGAAATCAGTGTATGTTGTTTTCTATTTTCAGTCTACTCTCTATTTCTTGAAAAATCAACAATCTCAGTTCTGAATTTCATTTACTTCTCTATCTTGTACGGGATTAGACACTGCCCTTGCATTTCAGCAAGTGGTAAGACCTTCCCTTCATCTATCTGTCTCTCATGTACGGGATTAGACACTGCCAAATATGGTAAGACCTTCCCATCTCTCTCATATTTGTCTATGCTTTCATGCTATCTACCACCATTGATCACCAATGATGTAGATCATGGGGGGTAATGTCATGTCTATTTGTCTACATGGACTTATCTTTGTCCCTATCCAAGAGGCACCCCTGCATTACTCACTCTGGCAGGAAGATTGCCCTTGAGGAGGGATTATCTATCAAGGTCCATCTCTCTGTCTATCTACAATCAGTCAGTCTCTCTGTCTATGTGTCTATCCTGTGTGTCTATCCTGTCACATGTCTTTGACACTCTGTCTATCATTCTATATGCCTCTCTTTTGTGGATTAGCTACCCACATTCTCTTGGCATTTTTTGTCTATGTCCCATTTATCTTCTATTTGTCAGTCTCTCTCATGTCTATCTGAAAGTCTCTCTCTCTGTGGGACCACTCTACTGGCTGATTGTCTCTCTCTCTGTCTGTCTATGATCCACTCTTGTCCCTACCCTTGTGGACCCATATGAGGATATCACTTGAGGAGGGGTGTCTCAGGATCTTTTGTCTCTCATGTCTTGTCTCTCAGTCTATCAGTCTTTATGTCTGTCTTCTAGTCTTGTCCATCTTGTCTTCTAGCTTGTCTCTCAATCCTTGTCTAGTCTCTCTGTCTTGGTCTTATCTTTTGTCATGTTATAGTCTTGTCCTTTTGTCTTCCTCCTAGTGTCCACTTAAGGAAAGTGTTGGAAATAAGTGCACACTAGGTGTACTATTTCTCTAGTCTAGTTTCAGTTCAGTCTTTGTGTCTTGAGTCTAGTGCCATGTGGCACCTCTACATTTATCCCATAAGTGAGTCTACTCAATCTTGTACTTCTCACCTATAAATTGTAGGTGTCACATCAATGAATAAATCAATCTTGTGTCTTGTCTACACTCATCTCAAGGTATGTCTATGGTTTGTGTTTCCTTCTAGTTATGCTCTCATTTCAGTTTCAGTTTTGTATTGTCTCTTCCCCATTTTTCATAACAAAACTGTTGGAGAATAAGATTACTTCCATCAATGAAACCCTCACACCCGTGAAGCAACAATGGAGCTCTTATGGAGTCACTTTGATGGGCGATGGCTGGAGCGACATACGGAGCCATTCACTGGAGGGTGTCCTTGCTTCATGTCGAGGAAGGCCTTTCTACATCAAGTCTAGAGCATGTGGGGTAAGACAAAAAACTGCCCCTATCCTTTGTGAAATGTGGAGTGAAGCTGTCGAGTATGTTGGTGCTCAAAATGTTGTCCAGTTTGTCTCCGATGGTGAGAGCACTAACAAGGCAACAGGAGCCTTGTTAGAGCAAAGATATCCACACATCTTCTGGAGCCCATGCATGGCACATTGTCTCAACAACTTACTCAAGGATATTGGTAAGTTGGATAGGGTGAAGGCCACAATTGACACTGGCAAGGAAGTGATATCTTTTATCACCCGCCACCATTACTCTCTTGCATTGTACCGGAGGTATGCAAGAAAGGAGATGCTAAAGTACTCCGAGACCAAATTCGCCTACAATTTCATGATGCTTCGTCATCTCTACCATGTCAGGCCAGCCCTGAAACAAATGGTTGCATGTCCTGAGTGGGAGTCATGGCCTACTCATAGAACAGCTCTTGGTCAACTTTGTCATACCACTATAGTAGGGGATGAATTTTGGCCTGAGACAGAACACCTTCTCAAGCTTTGTTGGCCAATTGTAAAAGTTATGAAGCATGTTGACGGAGATGTGTCATACAATGGCAAGATCTATCAGTTCCGGATAGGTTGCAGGAGGTGGAGGATCTCGCAGTGAGTAGATGGAATCAATATGATTCACCGTTACGTGCTGCAGCCTACATTCTTGACCCTGAATTTCAACACAAATGGAGACAGCAACAAGCAGATAGCGAGGTAGTGTGTGCTTGGAACGCCACTTTGCAAAAGATGGTCACTACTACAGAAGGGCGACGCAAGGTGAGGGACCAGCTGTCTAACTACCGCAACAAAGAGGTAATTTTCGGATGCGGGGATGCCCAACATGATAGGTAAAGCTAATGCTGCCCTGTTTGAGTTCTCTCCATCAGAAACAAATTGGATGACATTATTGGGACCCACGTACTCAATGGCTTCACTCCAAATATTTGCCAATCTCTCTGCAGTTTTGCCCGCCTCTGAATTGTCAATAGCTTTAATAAAAAAGCTACATCCTCTGGAGTAGGCAAGGATACCCTGAATGGAGCGGCTCCTGGTGTCACTCCAACCATCACCCATGATAGTGACACCACATCTACGCCATACATCCTGAATGGGTCCCAAGGCATCCTCTATGGCCGTCCTCTCTGTGGCTAGAAGTGTAGTGCGCAATGCCTCGGATGAAGGTGGAGCATAGCCAGGTCCGAAAGAAGCAATCTCCTTCACCATATCTGCAAAGTATGGGTTGCGGGCCTTTACCAAAGGAACATCTGCAGCATAAAAAAACCGTGCCACTGATGCATCTACTTGTGCCCTCCTCCCAGGGTGCCATGATGCCACAAGACTAGCCTGCACTGGACCTCGTGAAGCCTGGGTCTAGTGGGAAGCATTTGTTCCATGTGCGGATGGCTGTGGAGCAGCCCCAAATAATGGGGTAGATGCACTCGCTGAAGACGCCTGCAGGTGTAGCTGATGATGATGTACCTCGAGGATCAAGAACAGAGGGCCGACTCCCTGCTGCATCAAGTCTATCTGCAAGTGCCTGCAATCGTATGATATCTGCTCCTGACACTGTAGGGCAAACAGAAATGCCTTTGCCTCTAACCCCCACCAAATGGGCTCGCACACGATCCGTGCCTCCAGTCTTAATGGATCCACAAAAGTGGCACTTCCACTTGCGTGACCCTCCTCCTCTTGCACTATCATATCTGGACACAAGATCCACCTCATTCCACCAAGGGGATCTGTTTTCTGCATCTATGCCACGAGGAGGTGCCATTGAAATTGATAAATGGCTGAAAATTAAAAAAACATGCAAAATGCCCTTGCATGAGACATAAGTAAAGTATCCACAAAGTGGGAAAAAACGCAGCAAACTAGAATCTCCAAAATCCAATGTTCATTGCGTAAATTTTAAATCTTACCTGCTGAGTGCTCAAGACTCGAGTCATGAGTGCCACCCGAGCAAAAGAAGGGGCCAACTTGCCAAGGCCCAAGAGCCTAGAGGAGGGGCCAAGAGGAGGTAGGGAGAGTGTGTACTGTGGGGCAGCCAAGGCTCAAGGTAGGGAGAGTGTGGGGCAGCCAAGAGGAAGGGTGGGGTAGTAGGTGGAATGGAGAGTGTGGGGCAGCCAAGGGGGCAGCCAAGAGGAAGGGTGGAGTGGTAGGGAGAGCACTCAAGCAGCAGGCGCAGCCAACGAAGCAGGCGCAGAAGCGAAAAAGAGCCGTACGCTGGAAAAAAACGGCTGCCGGCGACTTAGCGAAAGTACACTTTTTCCGGAACGCCCGGAACGTGCGTTCTGCCCTAGCGTTCCGGCGTTCCGACACGCGTTCCGCCACGTTCCCCGGCAAGTGCTCCATTCCGGCTCCCGTTTCCACGTTCCGGGCACGCCTTGCGCTTCGGAGCGGCGTTCCGGCGTTGCAGGAAGGCGGAACGCCGTTCCGCGGTAACTATGTCTTACTTATACCCTTATTGCTAAGCAACACTGTAATAGGTTAGATGATTAGATGTTAAAATGCATTTTTGTGGGATACAACTTAGAAAGAAAAGGATATAAAGTGTACCATTTGGCCACAAGGTGGAATTTTATGGGATACAACTCAAAAAGAAAATGATATCAACTTTGCTATCTATCCACAAGGTAGATTTTGTTGAGTAGAGATGTTGTCTTTGTTGAAAACTAAGCTTAGCCCATGCTTTTATGCAAAAAACATTAAAATGTATCGTCGCCTAGCACTAAGGGAAGTATCAAATAGAAAGAATTAGTACAGCAAATAAGTAGTTGATAGGGTAAATGCACCGCTAAAGATAGAAATAATTAGCACAATATCAACTGGCCGCAAGCTCTTCTATGACACTAGAGGGGGAACGACGGAACGAGTCAAACTTCAAGGTTGGAGTGACTCCGATTGGGGGGGAGATCCAAACACGAGGAGATCTACATCAGGCTACGGATTTACCCTTGGCTCGAGAGCTATTTCATGAAGCAGCAAGAGGCAGCCAACCATTCCCTATTTTCCTTGTTCTCCCTGCTGCAGTGGTGTGAAATCATCCCCAAAGTCCTGCGCTTTCCTTCAATAAGGCAAGGCGAGAGTGCAAGTCCTAAAATTTGACTAAGAGAGGCTTTTCCTTTGTCAAGTCCTTCCACCCCCCCATGCGTCAATGAATGGTGTCCCATCAACGCCCGTTTGTTTGCATAATGTCTTCCCTTCCTCTCTAGGCAAGGTCCTTAGAGTGAGGCCTGTGGTTACTCTCACATGGACAGTACCAACTTGCCTATGGTTCCCCTCTTCGAATGTAGCATTCATGATGGTGTTGGTGTTTGGGGCTTCATGATTCTTTGTGATGTCTACCTATTGTGAGGCCTTCTCAATATCTTCCTTCGCAACCTCCAACCATTTACAGGTTGTATCAATGCCCCTGTCAAAGCCGTGCACTTTCTTTCTTGGTTTCTTCCATCAACTGGCAAAACTCTTCGTTGAGCGCCATTTTCGCTGCTTGCAGCTTTTGATGTAATACTATGTTCTCCGCCTTTTGTTGCTCCACTTCCAAATCCCATGCAGCCTTTAGGGATGCCTCATTCTCCATCCAGAATGAACACCCCCATTGAAGGGGGTTTCTCCGTTTCATCTGCGGAGAAATTCTTTATCTATGTGAGGGCATCCTTCAGGTTTCCTATTTTCCCTTTCCATTGGTTGTACCAGGTTATGGTGGTCATTAGTTTTGATTATTCTCAATTTATCCATGACTGATTTCCAATAAATGCAGCTGAATGCTGATTTCTGCGCATGCAACGTTGATTAGTGCTTGACAATGGCCTAATTAAACTTTTCCATCTGATTTTGCAGGTAGAAACAGGAAAGTGTTGAAAATGGCATTCATTAATCGTACGCTGTTGATTAATCTTGGGTCGATGACCTGAGTATTCCTGATTTGCCTCTGATTTTGCAGGCAGAAACTGAGGGAAAATAAAGAGGGGAGGGAGGAATACAGGCGCAATAGGGAGGGGATCAAAGGCTAACTGGGGAGGGAGAAAGACGGAAGGGGAGTAGAGGCTGCATAGGGAACGAGGGGAATGGTGTGGGGAGGAAACAAAGGACGAATGGGGCGAAAGCCCCCCTTGGGGGAGGGGCTGCTATCAACGTCTTTGGGGGGGCAAAACAACTCATGAGACTACTGTTTTTGCATTATGTGTGAGTACTGTGATGGGAGATGCAAAAATTGAAAGGAAAAGACACAAACGTTAGATAAATTGTCCAAAAAGAAAATCTCAGGTGTTTCGATGGACGCCTTTGGGGAGGCGAAACAGCTCATGAGACTAATGGCTTTGCACTATGTGTGAATACTGTGATGGGAGATGCAAAAATTTAAAGGAAAAGAATAAACATTAGATAGTCTTCTGTAGGATTGTCCAAAGTGAAAATCTCAGGTGTTCCTATTCAGTATGGGTCCTCTTAAATCTAGACCACCAGGTGTAAGAGGCAAGTGTATAACCTCTTTCCTATGTATTATAGTTTCTCTCTCCTTTTATTATACTTCCCACATTGTTTAGGTTGCCCTATGGCAGTCACTTTGAACTATCACAACACAAACACCTCCATTTACAAGGGCAGTCCTTGGCCTAAAATCCTCCTCTATTATCACACAACCATGGTTGTGCTTATTACTAACGTCTTCATCATAGAGAAGGCTTTTCCTTGAAATGTACACTATAAATTAGCCACAAATGTAAGTAAAAGATTACAGGTAAATAAAGTAAGCACAGAGCACATACAAGCTGTACATGGAAGGCTCAACATTAAGACACATGATGGACAGAACAAAAGGAAGAAAAGCTTGATTGCTCCCCTCCTTTAACGTTTGTACCTGTTCAAATCCCCACTCCTCATCATCCGCATCTTTAGTCGCTGTAAAGCCCTTGATCTCAGATCCTTTTGGAGACATGAGGCCTCCAATGAAATGGTTTATTTTGGTAAGCTTGTCTCCATTTAGCACGGATAGCTCCCTCCAGCCTCGATGGCCCCGCATCATGTCATCCATCCTACACAACATTACAGTTTTTAGCAGCATGAAAAAAACATTTAAATGATTATAGCAGATAAGAAACTACAGTTTAAAGAAAAAAAACCTATTAGTCTAGCCGAAAAGGAAAAGGGGTATTCTCACTACAGAGCCCAGTTTCAATCCCCTCCTCAACAGAAACCGTACGGCACTATAGGACATTGTGCATAAGGGTGATCTAAGCTTGCAGGTGTTCCTAGTTATGGCTATGGATCCACTTGAATCGAGCAACGGCAATCTATAGGGATCTGCGCTGCTGGACCTGCAGTACATCTTTCTATCCTACCATTGCTGAGTAGAGTTCATGTATGCCCTCGCTTTCTCTTGAAGCTCTGAAGCATGAAGAGGAGATATTTTCAGCTCTCTCCCTATCTTTGTGCCACATGAGATTGTGCTAGCAAGTTTGCAGCCGCCCCTCTTCCTATCTTTGTGCCACATGAGATTGTGCTAGCAAGTTTGGAGCTGGTCCCTTTGTCAGAGATGCCCTCTTTCAGACCATTACTTATATTTGTCATGTCTGCACACTTGACAGTGAGGCCTCCCAAGATTAGCCGGAATGGACATAGCAGATCATGGTACTCTCAGGTGGTTGATTGGTTTGATAGGCACAGCCTCAATATGGACCACCTTCCTCCCTTTGAGTACAGCCTAGATTCTCCGTCTTGGATCTCTCACGGCAAGAGATCACCCGTCTCATTCGGCTGGACCCACTACGGCTCCAGACAAGTCAAACATGGTCAACCCCACCAGCACTGACCACAAAACCTCAGTTTTACACAGCATTTTTTAAGACATTCTCAGGATGGGTTGATTGAGGACCAAGGGTACTTACAGATGCACATGTCGCATGCCATGCAGAGAGCAATTGACCAACTGACTCCCCGACTAGCATTCGAATCGTCTAGGCAGCTACATGTTAGGGCAGTGGTTCCTCTCACACGAGCTTCATATGGATCGCATGCCCCCATTCCACTACTTTTTGAATCCGCCTCTATTACCTCTCAATCGACAAGACATTAACCAACTTGTCCCCGTCAACCTTTTTCACACTAGAGACCCATGTCACCTGGCTTGATCCATCGCAGCTTCCTCCAAAGATGCAATTCTACCGGGATCATTTCATGAGGTCACCGAGGATGGCTTCATTCAGAAGCATGGCTATCTTCACCAATACATGTCACATGCCATGAAGATTACAATCGGCCAAATCAGAGTCTCATCACATTGCATAAGGGTGGAGACCGTGTGAGCAACAGGCAGTCCTAGAGAACACAGGATCTGTCGATTATGTCTGCTAGGGGTTGAAAGGGAAGGGCCACTGTATATGAAATGCAAGGGAGGTTTCATTGACTCTTCAAGGAGGGATTTGGCCCACTATCTCGGGCCATTGACGTCCAGACTACTGATGCCTTGGACTCTGCCTGATGGAGCGATGTTGCCACAGAAATCACCTATGCACAGGCACAAATGCAGGCCCCAGATACCTCACAGCCCTCCATAATGAGTTTCTTTCATCCAATCCAAAATGGAGGCCCCCAAGCGTGACCGCGAGAAAGCTTTGACCCAGATGCCCCTACCCAATTGACCAGGTCGCACACATTAGCAGCCCATGCGCCACCTCGCCTCTCAAATATCTCCTTGGACAGAGCAATCAAGGTGTAGTGAGCAAGACACCAGAGCACCACTAGTCCAAGCAGATGCTCCACTCAACAACTTTGGACCCAAAAAATCCTACGAAGACACGTGCTCCTCCACCATCAGCGAGCAGCCCTCAAAGGTGGGAAAATTTACCTTGGTGATGACCTCACTCCCACACGTCGAGCATAGGAAAATCAGCATGCCGCAGGTGCTTGAAGCCCATAAGGCGGGGAAGTAGGCAGTTTATAGTGATGGGAAGGTCATCATCACATGCAGACGTCCCAAATAGGGACATGGGATCTATGCGACCACACATCTGAGGATGGCAGTCTCGAACGGCAACACGGCTTTGTGGTCAGACATGGGAGACTTTCACAGGACAAGACATTATCTTCTACATAAAGACGCACCAGAGCCAGGAGAGGGGACTACCACATGTATCAGGATACCAAGAGGAGTCAGCTTACCTGGAGGAGACCCAATCATTCAGGACACACTTACCACAGGGATGAGGAGGCCCACTACATGTGGGTTCAGTTACACATTACAGCCTCGAGATGCATCCATGTGGCAGTATGCTATTTAAACCGTATTCTTCAAAATACGCCCCACAAAACCAGAGGGAGTCTCCATACATAGCTCTCTCTTAGGATATCACAAACTTCTAGGGACTAGGCGAGGTCCTCTTACTTGGGGACTTCCTTGCTAGAACCAAGAGTGAGCAAATACAGATGTATGATTTTGAGGTCCCTATCAGGTTGCAGGTGATAGACCAGGATGGCACAGGGCTACAACGGATCTCGCAGGACGATGGAGACATCACTTTCTATGGGATATGCTTCCTTGGCTCATGCCACAACCTTGCTACCAATAATGGGATGGCGTGGTGGCCACCATCAAGAGGGCTTACTAGTTTCCCCTACAAGGGGGGCGCTAGCACATTTGATTATCTTATGGGATCGCCAAAACTAGCCTTGCTGATACCTGACTTTACCATCCCACCATGCCCACTTGGTGCCAACCATAGCTACCTTGCCTTCACCCTCATCAGCACACACCTACCCCACCACAAGCACCGCCCATCTCAAACTACACCTAGATCCATTTCACCGTGATCTTATCTATGCAGATCAGCTCTACCGTCATCTCTTGGATGTAGACGCATCTGCACCCCTCACCACCCTCACCTCACAGCTCACAACAATCATCCACACATCCACCATCAACAATTTTCCACAAACCTACCGGTCCACCGCCAAATCCCACATAGGTACCGTGCCTCAGAATTGTTGGTATGACGACAAATGTTGCATCACATGTGCACGTCTTTTGTGTGAGTTAGCTAAATCCAGAAGCGTGAAGCTGAACGAGCCAGCGGGTACCTTACTCGCTCCACAAGAAACAAGCACATTGTCATAAACACCATGAGCACTTTTACTTACTCTTCCTGACTGGGAATTCTGACAAGGCTTGGCGTAGGATCCGGAAACGGCACTTACCCACCCCCATCACAAACTCACACATCTGGCACTCATATGCACACTCATTATACCACATAGCCCAACAACCTCCCCTCCCACATCCACCTCACGCACGTCCCACCACATCCACCTTCTTCACAAGAGACATGGTGGTGAAGGCTATACGCAGGCTTTAAAACGGCCGACCGCAAGATCACAAGGGGCTTATAGCCAAGCACCTCTCTTGTGCACTCGACACCTTGGCACCCCTCCTAGCCCATATGTTTAATAGGGCCCTCTTGGAGGGCTTTCCCCTTGCCCGATCGTCACACATTATTGCGCCTATCCATAAGGCGGGAGACCCCCTGGATCCTAATAACTACAGAACCATCATGATCGTCCAAATCTTGGCCAAGCTCTATGGATCTATACCTGAGACTGACTCCGCACACTGGTAGAGAGAGAGAGAGGGATGTAGGGCACCAAGGCACAAGATTCAAGAGTACCATTCTCCATGTTGGATCACGTATTCACACTTTGGGCCATTATCGAACAGGTGAAGGCAGATGGCGGCCAACTATATTGATGCTTTTTGGACTCCGTAAAGCTTCTAATACAGTGCCTCCATCCCATCTCCTACAATGCTTACAGCATCTCGACACCCAAGATGTCCATCATCGGTGATACAACAAGGCTAGAGATGTTCATAGTCAACTATAAAGATGAGGTTGCTTGATGGCAAGCCACAATCTTTTGAATCCGAGGATGACGAGGAGGGGGTGCTCGGGGTCGAACGATATGAGGGCATTTAGCTCTCTAAAGTGTGTGCCCGATCTGATGTGACGCCCATGGGCCTCCTATGAGGGGGTAGTGTGGTTTAGGCTCCCGTATCCACTATGATGGGCTCTAGTGCCTCCCTATACCCCTCTACGCTAGAAAAACCTGGTGATGGTAAGCTAAGAGGAGGGTTGTTGGGGGCAAGGATCTCTAAGTAGTGATTCTGTGTCGACTGCGCTCTAGTAGGAAGAGTCCAAGGCACCTCTGATCTGGGTACTCCATGATCCAGCATAAGGGTCCAAAACCCTCTCTAAATAGAGAGTGAATTTCCCTTTGATCTCATAGTAGGCTGCGCACAGGCAAACATAGTGTTCCTCCGACTCAACCCCTGTCTAATAGAGTCTAAATGTCATGTCCTCTAGGTATCTGATCAGCTTTGCCAATCTCTATTATCAGTCCATGGGATGATACCCTAAGCTAGCAAATGGCTCTCCTCATAGCATGGCACATGAAGGCATCGAGATAACTTGGTCTCTGTATGAAATCGTCTAGTGGGAATCTCAAAAAATGATCTCTGTAGTACTACATCTTGGTAGGCAATGGACCTACCAGTGTGATCCATGCATTATGTGTGTATAGCCGCAGTAGATCGTATCGGATCACCCGGTTCCTATCCTCGTGTGTAAGCCTAATGTATGGGGAACTTGGATCATACTGAAATGGAGGGAACCGGTCCACTTGTAATCCATGTGCGTGAAACCAAGTGAGTGCTGTGCCATACCAAGATGAATGCTCTCCTCCAACGGCTATCTACTATGATGATTGTAGTGCATTACGTAGCTACCTCTTGAAATTTTCCATCTCAACATGCATAGCATCAACCTCATTAGTGCCATGGACATTCTCTTTACCACAGGACAGTTGTCCCTCATTTATAGAGTCACCACGGTCCTTCCCTTTACTACGCAGCGGCTGTCCCTCATGTGCATAATCACCACGGAATGCATGAGATACATTTTCAGTAGTGTTCATCATTTACATGGGTTCCATGGTGTACATCTTCAACAACCTATTCTCTTGAGTATACATTCACTCCACTACGTGTATGGCTTGCCATAATGTTTAAAAGCACTAACAATTAGTGTATGCAAGATAGGCTCGTCTTCCACACAAAAAGAAGAAAGATCCTACGCTCCGATACCAGTATAATTGCCTCACAATGGGTTGAGCACAATCTTAACACACACTTAAACTATTAATACTATTAAACAAGATGAAATGGCACAAAACCAAATGGGATAGCAATGCTGAAATTTAAATGACACTACAAGAGGGCCGGAAAGGGCCGACCCCCCTTGTAATATAATTATATTATCAGGGATTTCTCAACATACAAGCTTCATGGGCATCACATGCCAGATTTCCAATGACATCCATGCAATGAAAACATTTTGCAAACATGTTTCGTTGAAGTCCGGGTTGATTCCACAACCACCTCACTCCCCAATCCCCAGTGTCTTGACACAAGCAACTATGCTCTACTGGCATCCAAACACAAGCATGTGTGCGCTGAGCCAGAGAACCACAAGCACGTGGATGTAAAGTAGGTAAAGAGAACTTAAAGAAGCTCTTACCACTGAATTTACTGATTTTGAGAGAAGAAATCAGCGTTTGATCAAATTGTCGGAGAGAGAACTGCTCCAAAACATTTTTAACAGGTACATATCCAAGAGATAGCAGCTGAAAAGGACTCTCAAGGGCTGGACAGCAATGTAGCACTTATTTGATGACTGATCCAAGAGTTGGACAAGCAAGAAACCATGCCAGAAGTATGTGTGTGAATTGGTTATTCTGAAAATTGTCTTCCTTCACCTCCTCATGAAGAAGGCGCCTAATTCCCTAGAAGGGAGACCACACCTCTCCCATAAGTTGTAACATGCAACGGAATTGTGCGTAATGAAAGATCCTGTCACACAAAGTCTCACACCGCCTTCTTTATCTTGAGTTTCACGAATCTTTAGCAATCCACTTTTATCACTTCAAACTATAAAAGATGAGAGAGAGAGAGAGATCTGTACAGCTTATTGAGTCCCAAATTACCCATTGAACCCCCCCCCCCCTTCCCCCCTCCCCTATTGCTAGGAGTATTTGCTTTATTATCTTTGAAGAGAATGACTTTATGACTAACTTGGGACCGTAGATAAGCCAAGCACAAGACCTTTGAAAGACCAAGAGTCGGGCTGAACTGTACATGATTGTAGAAGCACCAATGATGACCAATCTCAATGCCTTTGCACACTTCCAATGGAATGTAGGAAGGTTGCAAATACGAGGCTGAGAGAAGGGGCTGTTTGGGACTGTTCTAGGCTGTGATATGCACTGTGAATGAATGAATATGATGCGTTTTACCTTCACCGAAGTGGCTGCAGCAAAACGATGATGTGAAGGACTGCTGAATTCTGTTGTATGCTGAAAAACGCAAGGTTCTGTAGCACTTTCCTTGGCTGAATGCTGGGGATGATGTGTTTTGCAGATGTGTGCCTATGTGCTCCAAACGATGATGCTCCCAGGGCTGTGGGACGGAATCGCTTGGCTCTTATGATGATGATGATGGAATGATGCAAAGCAATACTATTTATATGAGCAAAGTACTAGTTGGCAGGCTGTGAAACTCACCGACTGTAGCATAGTATGCTACACGACTTGCATATGATGAAAATAATGGTAATAATGCTGAAATAATGTGGAAAAAATGATATAAAATATGATAAAAATATTGGATACTATTCCCAAGCTTCTGCAATGGTCTATGTGGTCTATGTGCATATGGGATGAATGATATGTAATATGCAACCATGATCTGGTGCAAACCCTAAGGCTTCTACTAACTCTATATGCATGAATGATTCTCTCCAAGTGGGTTAAGGGACTTGACTAACCGACTGACTCTCTAAGACTGAGGAATGACTTAGGTAGCTCGTGCCTAACATATCTTGGACTGAGGATTACAATGGGATCACGGTGTACGACAATATCAAATCCTAAAGGATTCTACTATTGTATAATGGAGCACTGATGATGAGCCATCTTGTCACCATGCACTACAATGCAGAGTGCATGTGACATAAGTGGAGAGGGTGCCCTATAACTTGTCCACACTCTTTTATTTAAAAGAGTGCCTGATTTATGAGAGTTTAGAAAGCCGCCATCCAATAAGTGCCCAAACGCACTTATAACATGTCTGCCCAATCTTTAATGAAGTGTGGATGTCCAAACTCACTTATAAGTTGTCCGGACGTACTTCAATGAAGTGTGGACTTGCACAGCAGCTCAATGACAAATAAGCTCAAACAAAGAGTTTAGAGTCACACCCACCACCTGTTTACAGCCCACAAGTAAGGTCAGAATACAATTTCAAACGCGCGGTTCACGAAAGGGTATCCCTTGCCCGTAATTAAACGTAGATCTTGTAGGCAATAAAAAAATTTCAGGTGAAAACAATTCGAGGGATGCAAGTATGTTGTGCATAAGAATGTATTGGACAATCTCCCTTTCACTAAGCTTCTAGCAGGCGATGGTTCTGAGAGTAGACATTACGTCCCAAGGTCAACAAGAATACCGTAATCTCGATATGGGCGCAGATCAAAATCCCCAGCCTCGCATTCCCATTCTATTGGCCCTTAGTGTAGACATCAGTCCCCTACCATCAGGTGCGAGTCCACATGAACCTTCACGTGGCGAGAACAGTTTCATACATGCAAGTATGCCATGAATAAGAATGTATTGGGCAATCTCCCTTTCATTTAGCTTGTAAGAAATGGTCATCCCGAGCGTAGATATTACATCCCCAGGCCAACCGAATTACCGTAGTTTGAACTTGGGTGCAGACCAAAATCCCCAGCCTCTCATATCCAACCTGCTGGCCCCTGGTGTGGACATCAATCCCCTACCATGAGGTGCCACTCCACATGACCCTTGGCGTAGACATATGTCCCCTGCCACAAGGTGTCATGTCAACACTATGGAGCCCGTCCATAGGTCCAGAAGCGTAGAGAATGCCCAACTAGTGACAACCCAATCATTTTCTTTAATATGTGTGCTTCTCTTGGGAATGTTCAATGGCTATCCGAACTTGTGCAAAGGTAATATCAATGTCCCTGATAAATTTGACAGCGACAAAGATCTCATCCTTTGTACGAAGGATGGGTGGCAGTTGTTGGGTAGTTGTTGGGCAGTTGTTGGGCAGTTGTTGGGTATTTCGCAGTCTCTTGTGTCTTGTATGTCCACCCATGTACCTGTCTCAATATGTGTGTAACCATCTAAATGTGAAAACCTCATATATGTGTAAGTGTGCCTACATGTGTGCGAACACCCTCTTATCTGGATAAGAAGTGTATGCCATGTGTCATGTCCCCAAATGTGAATGTGATTTGTGTGAGTCAAAAAATAAGGTTTGCAACCTATAAAAGCATGTACTTGGTGTACTTCAAAGATATTAGTCAATAAAATACCCATTGAATCGTGCATTGTTACTCTCTCTCTCTCTCTCTCTCTCTCTCTCTCTCTCTCTCTTCGCCTCTCTCCCGCCTGGCCTAGCTCGCCTCTCTCTCTCTCTCTCTTCGCCTCTCTCCCGCCTGGGCTGGCTCGCTATGTTGGCCCGTCTGCATTTCCGCTAGGCCCTCTGCCCCCGTTTCCCCACCCACCCACAGAATCGTGCACACTCTCTCTCTCTCTCTCTCTCTCTCTCTCTCTCTCTCTCTCTCTCTCTCTCTCTCTCTCTCTCTCTCTCTCTCTCTCTCTCTCTGAGACTACATTAGAGGGAGATCACAAAGATACGGGCTCGACATCAGCACCATATCCAGGAGCGGCTAGCTCACTTACACTCACACCCAGAGATCATGCTCCGAGGTATTTTTGCGTCGCCAACGCCTATGTATCACATATTGCACCCCCATTATGGTACTGGTTGGAGCTAGACAGATCTGCATTGCATTCTTGTATACCTTGCACATATAGGTTGCATACTAAGCCTCTAGCAGTAGTGCTCCAACCTGCCCCACTAGCTCAGTACTTTCATAGTTTATTTCATGTTCATTTTGTCCTTCTTACATCCAGAAGACATTGACAGTTGTACATTGATTTGTCTCATAGGCAAGTTTGGCCTCTAGTAGACGTTAATACATCTCTCTCTCTCTCTCTCTCTCTCTCTCTCTCTCTCTCTCTCTCAAACTACATCAGAGGGAGATCACAAAGATACGGGCTCGACATCAGCACCATATCCAGGAGCGGCTAGCTCACTTACACTCACACCCGGAGATCATGCTCCGAGGTATTTTTGCCTCGCCATCACCTATGTATCACATATTACACCCCCATTATGGTACTGGTTGGAGCTAGACAGATCTGCATTGCATTCTTGTATACCCTACGCATATAGGTAGCATACTGAGCCTCTTAGCAGTAGTGCTCCATCCATCACACCCCCCCACTAGCTCAGTACTTTCATAGTTTATTTCATGTTCATTTTGTCCTCTTTTTTTTTTGGACATCCAGAAGACATTGACAGTTGTACATTGATTTGTCTCATAGGTCGAGTTCGGCCTCTAGCAGACGTTAATACAGCTTTCTTTCTTCTCTCTCTCTCTCTCTCTCTCTCTCTCTCTCTCTCTCTCTCTCTCTCTCTCTCTCTCTCTAGCCGACCTCAACTTTTGTCAATTATCCTCACCACCACCACCACCCACCATGATAGGGACTTGACTTACTCCAACCATCTCTACCGACATCTAACACATGTAGACCCCAATCTCCCACTAGCCGACCTCACCTCTAAGCTCTACTATGAGGATAACAATTGGCCAGCTACGTGCCTCTTCCCACCGCCTCAGAGTGGAGACTGGTAAACATGAGGGCATACCTAGGGAGAGCCGGATGTGCAAACTTTGCCTCAATGGAGTCGAGATTGAGGAGCACCATATCTGCCATTGTCCAGTTTATTATGAGATACGAGGGAGAATCCATTGCCTCTTCAGAGAGGGATTCAGCCCACTAACTTGGATCATCAATTACTCTAACCAGCAATGCTTGTGGCTCTTTCTACTTGAGCTTCGCAGACAGAGAGAGTCCCTTCTCACATAGCCTCGCCCACGAGCACCCCCTGGACCTCAGCAACAACCCATTACCAGTTTCTTAAAGAGATAGGCTAAGGATTGGATACCACCACACACCCACCAACTCGAGCGCTTCCTAAAACAGATCCCACACCACCTCAGGGAGTCATCCTCGCTCGAGCCGGCAAGCTAGACGCCCACCATCTACCTGTCAGCTACTGCAAATACAGGATGTGCTCCACCGACATTGATGAGCCCCTTGCGGCCCAATGGATATGTCATGGATATATGATCTACTTGTATCACCCATGCTAGATATCCTAGACGGCCCTCTACCCACCCCGGGGAGATGATCATACTAGCTCTGATGATGATGTATTTTCATGGCTGTTTCTAGGCACAAGTTGTTTCTCATTTTTCATTAGTCGGTTATATTTTCAATTTGATTTTTATTTTCTTTTTATTTTGTTCCATGGGGAGATATAACATGGACTATGATGTAATCTTTGGCTCTCATAGACCCTATGGGTCTTTTGAAGACGATTAATCTCTCTCTCTCTCTCTCTCTCTCTCTCTCTCTCTCTCTCTCTCTCTCTAGAGAGATCATCTTCTCCAGCTCACGCAGGATGGGTTTGTGATTAGACCCAACTACATGGACTCATCTTTCTCATGGGGTACAGTGTGCTATTGGTCAGATGCGCACATCCTCACACCAGCTAGAGATTGAGACTGGCAGATTCAGAGGAGTACCAGCTGAGGCCAGGATTTGTCAGCTGTGCCAGATGGAGCCAGAGACAGAGTTACATTACATATGTCACTGTCCAGTATATTATGAGATACGAGGCCGTTTTCACTGCCTGTTTAGAGAGGGTTTCGGACCACTTTCTAGAGTCATGAGATACCAGGATCAGAGATGCCTCGGATTATACTTGCTGGAGCTTCGTAGACATAGAGAGGGTCTCTTGAGAGGGAGGGGATCAGAGAGGGAGAGACACCTACAGAGGCAGATTTGAGCAGTCAGGCCAGCAGGCATTGCAGCTAGCCCAGAGTATAGCCGCACTAGAGGTACACTAATTGATCGGGCTATAGAGTTGGGGCGGTCCAGGCGCCCCAAGATGAGAGGCCCATCTCGACACCGGCGGAGACTACAACAGAGGATCAGGACCATACTAGCACGGCATGGGAGACGTCCAGTCAGAGTACTCACCATGGAAGACATTGAGGATATCCGCCATCAACCGATGAGACATCTTTGGATAGTGATGTGTATGATGCTTACCTTTGTTGCTGGAGTTTTCCTCCCAGATGTTATCCATTAGGAGCTCCTAGTACCGTACTTTTCCTCATAGTTGTTTCAATTTCAGTTAGTTGTTTAGTTGTTTTTAGCTTTTCTTACACAGACATTGTATCAGATCCACCAATTGTTGTAACCTTTTTGGTCTCATAGGTCATTTTGGCCTTCTGAAGACGTTAATATCTGAAGACGTTAATATATCATATCATATCATATCATATCATTTCATTCATCTCTCTCTCTCTCTCTCTCTCTCTCTCTCTCTCTCTCTCTCTCTCTCTCTCTCTCTCTAAATAAACCATCAATCCCACGCCAGATTATCCAGGTAGAGTTTGTTGCAGCCCCGATGGTAGTGGATGAACTCTTCTAGACAATCACATACCTCCATCGCATCACTCACATGGATCTGCACAGGTACCCGAGGCTTGCCCTAGAGCCCTTGAGACAGCTAGCACTGCAGGGCCACTCTGGAGTATGGTATGCCTTGGTTTCCACTTGGTTCTCTGTATGTGGGCTCCACATGGACCACCTACCACCCCTTACGTACAGTTTGGACTTCTCTTTTCTCCAGCTCCCTCATGAGGATACCAACCGGGTTATCCAGATAGATCTTCTCAACCTCTACACCCATTGCACATGGATCACACCTCCGAAGCTCCCAACGAAAATGCACTTCTACAGAGATCACTTCCTCATGCTCACTTCTACATAGATCACTTCCTCACGCTCACTGTGAATGGATTCATCCAACAACCGGGCTACATGAGCGTTCACATGTCCCATGCCATGCGGATTGCGATTGGCCGGATACGGGTTTCATCCCACCACCTCAGAGTGGAGACAAGTAAAGCTAATTTCGTCTTCAGAGCTGGGAAGCTCATACAGAGATCCAGAGAGTAGAGGATCTCTCATTATGCCACACAGAGGTTGAGATGGAGGAGCATTATACATGCCGCTACCCAATATACTATGAGATCCGCGGGAGGTTTCACTATCTGTTTCTTGAGGGATTTGGTCCACTCTCCAAGATCTTTGACTTCCCAAACCAGCGTTGCCTAGGCCACTTCCTGCTTGAGCTCCACAAACACAGGGACACTTTCTTGAGACAGCTTCAACCCTAGCCACCCCGTCCCCTCCCTCACCAGCCAACCATCACCAATTTCTTTTGGACCCATGAGGTGGAGGACACCAATACAGTGGATCTTGTGGACCCCCCTCAAGCTGCACCGGACCCACCTCACCCGAGAGGAGTTACCTCAGACCGGGCTTCCGCATTCCAGCGTAACCGACGCCCTCGGCCACTCGAACGATGGCCACAATCCTCTCATCATCTCCAGATCCAAGACATGCTCCACCACCATCGAGCTACCTTTCCACGTGACGTAGCTAAGGGAGAGCTCTCGGCCATACTCATTAGCCCCATGCTTGATATTTTAGAGAGTATTACACCATCTACTGGGGGTTGGTGCTGCTCTCATGTTTCTATGTTCCTAGTATTCCATGATGAGTTTCCATGGACAGTTTTGTTTCACCTCAATCTATATATACGTGTGTGTGTGGTGTGTGTGTGTAAGATGGATGATAACAATACTTAAATCATTTAAATTTTGAGCACGTCAAATATAAATTTGAATTGGATAGTCCATCTTGTGTTCATTACTGTGCTTAATTAAATAATTAATTAGTGTGATTTTATTCTCTCTTAATCATGGAATTAATAATAAGCTTTGAGCCTCCATAGATCTTCAAAATTATAAGCCGCATTTTCAATGGCACACTCAGCTTGTTAGTGTACGTGGAATGATTGAGATGAGCTTCATAGATATGGTCGAGATCATGGTGGAATAATGAATTGTATGTGGATTAATTTTGTTTTTGTTTTATTTTCCATTCCATGATGAGATGTGCCATGGACATTATTGTATCACTTTGGTCTCTTAGGCCCATTGGGTCTTTTAGTAGACGATTAATCTCTCTCTCTATATATCACTTTGGTCTCATAGGTCATTATGGCCTTTTGAAGACGTTAATATAACATTTCATTTCATTTCTCTCTCTCTCTCTCTCTCTCTCTCTCTCTCTCTCTCTCTCTCTCTCTCAATGAGAACAAGAAGACAGCCGATTCCAACCTCAATGAGGTGGAAAACAAACTACATCGGCACATCATAGCTCTCGAAGCACGGGTCATGAACCTCGAACAAGAGAACACAGCACTCAAGGAGGAGGTGAGTGCATTGAAAGTGGAAATGGTAGCCATCAAGAATGCTGAGAAGGAAGAAGGGGAGATCAATGACAACACTCTCACGGCCATCAAAGAAGAGATCTCCAAGGAGATCACAAAGGACATGGAGGGAAAGCTCGAAGCCAAGCAGTCAGGATGGGTCGAGGTGGTGAAGAAGAACATCCGAAAAGAAGTGAGGGAGGAGACTCAAAGGGAAGAACACCAAATCATTCACACCACCATTGAGGAGGAGAAGATGAGGCATGCTCGCCGCCTCAACATTCGAGTCACAGGTATAGCCGAGACACCCGACTCCACCCCCGAGAAAGATGGACAGGTTCTATGCATGAAGCTCGGCTACTATGAAGAGCACCCTCTCCCCTTCACCAAAGCATGGAGAGCCGGGAAAGACTCAACACGCAAGCGAGCCCTCATCCTGCAGTTTGCAGGAGAGACGGAGAGGGTCACCTTGATGAGGAAGAGGGTCGTACTACGGGGTTTAGAGGGAGCTCCTATTTTCTTGGATGATGATCTCACGAGGATGCAGCTTGAGCATAGGAGAACTTGCATGCCACGAGTCTTACACGCGAGGAGAGAAGGCAAGAAGGCCTTCTATCGAGATGGTCGGGTCATCATTGATGGCCGGCCCATGGTTTAGCGGTTTGGGGTCTATGGGACACAGACCAGGCCACTGACAGAGATACACATGGCAGTATGGAACTGTAATGGTTCACTATGGGTGCAGCCTGGACGACTGGAGCATGTTATGGTGGGGAGAGACATCATACTTCTGACAGAGACACATCAGAGCCCAGAGAGAGGGCTACCTCGAGTAGAGGGATTCCAGTGGGAGTCAGCATACAGGAGGACCACACGCCAGGGTACCTCGAGAGGGTCGGGGGGAGTAGCAGTCCTATTCAGACGGGAGCTACAGGGGAGACTGAGAGTGGTAGCACAGGATCCAGAGGCTAGATACATGTGGATCAGCTTACAGCTCTCACAGGACACGGTTATATACATAGCTTTATGTTACTTTTCTCCATCAGGATCCTCCTATGTCATTACAGAGGACATGCCACAGGAGGAGGAGACAGGAGCCTCGCCATACACTTGTCTGTCAGAGGAGATTATGCATTATTCTACACTAGGGGAAGTATTTCTTACGGGCGACTTCAATGCCCACACACAGAGCAGACAGTGTGAGGTGTATGACTATGATGACATGGAGATCCTCCACCCTGTGGATCCACAGGAGATAGGGGCTAGTCGGGCATCAGAGGACATTGGACCAGATAGAGGACATTATGGAGACCACTTACTAGAGTTGGGAGCCAGGCATCGTCTCGTTATTTATAACGGGATGCTACAGTGGCCGGGATCAGGAGGGCTGACATGCTTTCCACATGGGGGTCATACACGGACCGGAGGCACGGTGGTAGACTACATTATGGGGTCTTTGGAGGCATCACAGCTTGTCACCTCATTCTCCATTCCACCTCGTCCTATTGGGGCAGATCATACATACTTGGCATTTTCACTAGCCGGATCACAAGTATCACCAGCTCCCCACATACCGACGCCAGAGTAGAGGATGGGCTCCTACTCATGGATCCCCTGGCACCTATGGATACCATTACAGCCCAGCTCGCATCACTCCTACACACGGCTGCATTACAGAGCTTCCCACATCGTGTACACTCAGGAGAGCCTGCGAGACCTGGGACTATGCCCCAGAACAGATGGTATGATGACGAGTGCAGAGCCCTATACTCACGGCTCCGCATACAGAGAGCCTTGGGAGCCATCACAGAGCAGGAGTCGAGGAGAGAGATGAGGAGACTTACTCGCCGCAAAAGGCGGGCCTTCGCAGAGATACAGGAGCTAGAGATCTTTCATTTCTTCATGAGTAGAGATAGCCCTGTCTCATGGCGGCACTTTAGAGAGCCCCGGACCCCGACACCTATTGCAGACCCACAGACATGGCACACATATGCAGAGGGACTATACCATGCCCCACAGCAGCCACCTATACCTCAGCCACAGGAGCCTCGACCTACCACAGCTAGCTTCTTTACCCACTCGATGGTAGAGGAAGCTATCCGCCGCCTACAGCATGGACGGGCCGCCGACCATATGGGCCTGCAGGGTGAGCATCTCATATATGCAGTAGATTCTTTAGCTCCTTTTCTTGCACACCTGTTTAACAGGGTACTAGCAGAGGGTTTGCCTGCAGAGTGGACGATGCACACTATTGTGCCGATTCACAAAACAGGGGATATGCTCGATCCGAGCAACTACAGGACGGTTATGGTTGGCCACGTGCTGGCCAAACTCTATGGTGCAGTGCTGGAGCAGGAGCTTAGCTTATATGCTGAGCGAGCAGGTTTACGCTCATCAGGGCAGGCAGGCTTCAGGAGAGCTTTCTCTACCACTGACCATGTATTCACTTTGAGATGTATGATTGATCAGGCCAGAGTGAGGAAGAGAAAGCTCTATTGCTGCGTCGTTGATTTCCGCAAGGCATTTGACACAGTACCACGAGAGAGGCTCTTTCAGCGCCTGCAGTCTCTTGGCATACCAGCAGGGCATCTATGCATTATATGAGCAGGTTTTTGGGCGAGTCAGATGTCCAGGAGGTATGTCCGAGACTATTGCTAGCACCATTGGTGTGAAGCAGGGATGCCCACTTTCCCCCACGCTATTTGGGTTATACATTGATGAGGTGGCTGACTTCATTACACGGGGAGGCGGAGATGGAGTTGATTTAGCAGGTACCTCAGTACATATTATGCTCTATGCTGATGATATTGTATTAGTGTCTGAGTCTCCAGGTGGTCTACAGCAGCATTTACATGCACTCCATGATTTCTGCACACAGAGGGGTCTTACTGTGAACCTTGGGAAAACCAAGGTTATGGTCTTTCATACATCGAGACAGGGCAGGAGTCAGCTGACATTTACTCTCGCAAGATGCCAGGTGGAGGTGGTGACATCATACGTGTACCTAGGGGTTACCTTCTCTGCAGCAGCCATACGGTTCACCATGGGTTCAGCAGCCAGAGCTAGATTGACACGGGGATATGCAGCATTGGCTATGCTAGAGAGACAGTGCCACCAGGCGCATTTTCAGGAGCCCCGGACGAAGGGGTGGCTATTTGACACATTAGTCACACCGGCATTGATGTATGGAGCAGCGGTATGGGCGCCAGGCCTTGCTACCCATTGGTGGACACAGATAGAGAGACCACAGGCCCTCATGATGGCACGCATGATACGCAGCAAACCGTCAGTACCTCATGACATTATCCGAGCAGAGTTTGCTGCGCCTCCTATGATGGTAGAGGCCATATTTCAGACTATATGCCTGCTAGACAGATTCAGAGAGATGCCACAGGACAGATTGTCATACAGAGCTTTTGAGGCATCTAGACAGCTGGCTGAGGCAGGAGACAGAGGATCATGGTATGCACAGGTCACACATTGGTTCTCACAGCATGGCCTAGACATGGATCATCTACCACCATTCCAGTATGATAGGGATGCACCACATATCCGTCTCTCTCATAGTGAGAGGAACAGAGTATTGAGACAGGATCTATGGCAGCTCTATACACGAGACATGGATATCGCCTACACAGCCTCTTCCACCGAAGATGCTATACTACAGAGATCACTTCATGAGTATCACTGATGATGGATTTATAGAGAGGCCTAGATACATGGAGGGCTTTTTACCACACGGCTCTCGAGTGGCTATTGGTCAACTCAGAGTTTCATCACACCGATTGGAGATTGAGACTGGCAGAGCAGCACGGATCCCCCGAGAGGAGAGGGTATGCAGATTGTGCAGAGAGGGGGTGGAGAGTGAGGAGCATTATGTATGCAGATGCAGAGCATATACAGCCATCAGAGAGAGATATCCCATTCTATTCAGAGAGCCACGTTCCCTACGCCAGATCTTTGACTGCTCCCTTTCATGGGAATCGATCTAGGCCTAAACCTAGCCCATTGGATCCTCCCAAGAAAGAGGACAAGCCTGAAAAGAAAAAGCGTTGTAGGAAAACAAGGCACACCATAGAGCAATGCAAGAAGCGTATAGAGAGTGACAAAAAGAAGAAGCTGGCATCTTCTTCAACAGGTGCACATGAGGCCAATTTGGCTACCAATATGAAAACCTTGGCCATTTCATCTTCTTCACCTGCAGAGATGTCTTGTGATGTGGTTGCTTTTGATGACTATGCTATATAGTCAGTACTTCTTGGTATGCTTTGTCTGGCAAATGCATTTCAAGGGGGGATTTCACTTGCCCACATGCAGTTCGTGATGCCTCATGGTCGCTTATGCTTGTTTACCCTTATGCTTGTCTATGCTAGACGCTTTCTTTATGTAATGTCTACTGGAGATGCCTATTATGCTGCTTTCCCTTGCAGCAGGATTGTTTCTACAGTGTTGACATTGTCACTTTCTCGCATGTGATGTTTATTGCGAGTGCCTTCTACACACTTGGCCAGTGTTAGCTTGCTCTCATGGTTTTGACATGTCACATGTATATTATTTATTATGGGATTATGCATCTCTATGTCCGAATACGCAGCGAATATGAGACAAACAGCTGAGAGCACACGTAGCACGACTCCATGATGAAGATGAGCAAATGCAAGAGAGAACCACCAAAAAGAAAACGCAAAACTAGGTGTGGAAGAACAAATGCATGAGAGCGAGAGCGAGAGAAATGAAATGAAATGAAATGAAATGTTATATTAACGTCTTCAAAAGGCCATAATGACCTATGAGACCAAAAGTTACATCATGGTGGATCTGATACAATGTCTGGATAAAAAACCCCAGAAAATGAAAAATAAAGATGATACTACTGGCACCTAGAAAATGAAACTGGAACTGGAAGGTACACTATGGAGGTACCTCCATCTCATAATATGTGCCGCATCGGACACTGGCGGAGAGAGAGAGAGAGAGAGAGAGAGAGAGAGAGAGAGAGAAGCTGTATAAAATCTAATATATACAAGATCCCATATGATACGATACAATATGACGTGGGGGGAAGACTACCTATACATAATAACGGGGCTTGACTACCTATACATAATAACGGGGCTTGTTGGTCGGCCAGTGGGAACTGGGCCGACAACTCTTGAAAATGCTCACGACCGGGCCTGGCCCAATCAGCCAGCTACAAGCCTGGTCGGTACACGATCGATACAGGCTAGTCAGCCAGCCCCTCTTGGCCAGCTACAAACTACAACCGACAAGATCAATAGAAAAATAGACGCCCCCCCACAATCCTACTAAACTCGAAAAATGGACACAGAGAAAAAAATGGAGAAACTCCTACATGGTCAGGCACACCCACAACAATGGCCCTCACTCCCTACTGAGTAATGTGTAGGGACAAGAGATGACTGCTAACACCCCCTCTCAACTCCTGGATGTGGAACCAACCCCAGTCAGCTGGACTGTTGCCGAAGCATAGCCTAAGGTAGAGACTTCGTGAAGAGGTCCACCGCATTGTCCTCCATCAACAAAACTCTAGCAAGATGTCATCAGCAAAAAACTTCTCACGACAAAGTGACTCTGGATGACCTTGGGTTCCACCAATGGAAACCCAATCCCGCCAAGTAGCCTCTGCAACCTCACCACCTCGCAAGCAGCACCACAAGCAACCCGGTACTCTGCCTCTATAGACGACAAGGCAGTAGTTGGCTACCTCTTGCTGCTCCATGAAATAGCTCCTCAGCCAAGGGTAAATCTGTAGCTTGATGTAGATCTCCTTGTGTCTGGATCTCCTCCCCAATCTGAGTCACTCCAACCATGGAGGCTGACTCCATCCATCATTCCCCCTCTAGTGTCATAGAAGAGTCCAAGATCCTTCGTACCCTGCAGATACCGCAAGATCCGCAATCCTACGTCCCAATGAGTCTTCAAAGGCGTCTGCATGAATGAGCTCGACAGCCCCACCAATAAGCTCAAGTCTAATCTGGTGTTCAGCTACCAGATCGATGAACACAACCGCTTCCGAAACAAAGAGGCATCAACCTACTCACAAAGATCATCAACTATAACTTTGGAATGCCAAGTCCTAGGAACCAACTAAAGACCATTCAAGGCCTTCCGGAACCTGTAAACCACCCCCTCTGAACCCCGACATCAAAGCCTGGATCCACCTCCACCTGCAAGTCGCCATCTGCCACTTGCTTGGCTTTCCTACAAGTCCCCTTGGAAAGAGCTTCCTCAACTGCAGGAGACTCTTTGTCCCGATTGATTCGAGACATCAGAGCATAGTTCACCTGTAAAGGCTCCTCTGACTGCAACACAAGAACAGGAATGTTCCTGCCTATTGTTGCCAGCATCTGGCAAGCCATCGACCATCTGGTCTCAAAAAGCTTGCTACAACGTATCCACATTCAAGTGGTCATGACGAAACTGCCACCCATCACCGAACTGAGAACCTGTAAGAGAGAGTGCTGAGAGTTTGTAAATCCCATTCTCCACTCCGCCTTTCCATACAACCTACCTTGTAGCTTTGTCCCGGAGAGCAACAAAATGCTCCTCAAACTCCACCCGTACACCAGTCTTGCAAACCTCATGCACTGACAATAGATGAAAACCAAGAGATGGGACAAAAAGAACCTGGGAGGAATGCCTCCCCCCTCAACCATCGGGAACAATCTCTAACCTACCCTCACTGTGAATAGTATAGTGGATTCGTCACCAATCAAGATGTGACCTGCGTGCCTCCACAGATCTTGTAATAACTCTCGGGAAGGAGTCATGTGCTTGGAAGCACCACTATCAAGAATCGAATCCCGAGTGTCCCTAGCGGCAAGACCAACCGCCTCCCTGCTTGAAGAAGATGAAACGCCGGTGTCCATAATCTCCAAGTGCACAAAAGCTGGAGTCTTCACGGTTACTGCCGAGGAATCTTCACCCTTCTCGGTGTTCTGCTTAGGACATTTTCTCCAATAATAGGCTTTCTCACCACAATTATTACAGGTCCTCTTTGCCTTCAAGGCGTCACGATCCACGTCGAGCTCCTACTCGAAAGACTTCTCCTGTAAAGACTTCCCTTTGCTGCGACCGCTGGCCAGTCAATGCCTCAAAACCTCCACCCTGTGGAGGGTTCGTAAAACGCTCTTCCTGGTCCAAGACTATAGGCACAAGCTCCTCCCATGTGATGGTGTTGAGTCTACCACTAGTGATCAAAGAGGAGTAAAATGCTAAGTACTGAGAGGTCATAGGAGACAACAAAGAGGCATCAACCTGCTCACAAGGCTCATCAACTGTAACTTTGGTATGCCAAGTCCTGGGAACCTGCCGAACCATACAAGGCCTTCCTTAACGTGTAAACCACCCCCTCTAAACCAGGAACCTCAAAAGCCTGGAGGCTACTCAACATACACCTCATCCTAAAAGTCACCATCTGCCACTTGCATGGCTTTCCTACAAGTCCTCTAGGAAAGAGCTTCCTCAATTGTAGGAGGCTCTTTTTCTCGAATGATACAAGACATCAGAGCATAGTTTCCCTATAAAGGCTACTCTAACGGACGAATGCAAGAACTGGAATGTTCTTGCGTGCTGCTATCATCTGGCAAGCCATCCACCATCTGGTCCCGAAAAGCCTACCGCAACGTATCCACACAAGTGGTCATGACGAAACTGCCACACAGCACCTAACTGAGAACCTAAAAGAGAGTGCTGAGAGTTTATAGATCATCTTGCAAACCTCATGCACTGACAACAGATGAAAACCAAGAGATGGGACAAAAAGAACCTGGGAGGAATGCGTCCCCCCTCTGCCATCGAGAACGATCTCTAACATGCCCTCACTATGAATAGGTATAGTGGACTCGTCACCAATCAAGATGTGACCAGCGTGCCTTCGAAGATCCTGTAATAACTCACGGGAAGGAGTCTGTGCCTTGAAGCACCACTATCAAGAATCAACTCTGAAGTGTTCCCAACAATGAGTCTAACCGCCCTCCATGCTCCAAGAAGATGAAACGCCGGTGTCCATAATCTCCAAGTGCGCAAAAGCTAGAGTCTTCACGGTAACTGCTGAGGAATCTGCACCCTTCTTGGGTGCTCCGCTTAGGACATTTTCTCCAATAATGGTCTTTCTCGCCACACTTGTTTCAGGTCCTCTTTGCCTTCAAGGCGTCACAATCCAAGTCAGGCTCTTGCTCAGAAGACTTCTCCTGTGAAGACTTCCCTTTGCCCTTACTGCGGCCTTGCGATCGCTGGCCAATCAAGGCCTCAGAATCTCCGCCTTGTGGAGGGTTTCTATTACACTCTTCATGGTTCAAGACCATAGGCACAAGCTCCTCCCATGTAATGGTGCTAAGCCTGCCACTAGTCATCAAAGAGGAGTAGAAAGCTCAGCACTGAGAGGAAAGATGAGACAGCAAAGTGATGGCCATGTCCTCCGAAGATATCTCCTTCCCAACCTCAAGAACCTCCTACCGAAGAGCCTTCAACTTGTTGATTTGCTCCCGCATCGTCGACGACTTTGCAGGATCCATCACCTGCATTTGCACTTCCAAGGAGATCAGCTTCATGGGTGATACCTTGTTATATAGAGAAACCAAATGCTACCAAATCCCTCTGGCCAACGTCATATGTTTGATATGATTAATCACCTATAGTGTGCAATTAAATTAAGGAAGATGAAAGAACGCACACGAACATTGACACGATCCCACAACTGTGCCTGAGCCTCCCGTTCTTTCCGAGTAGAGGGTAAAAGCTCCTCGTCCTCCCAACTCTGGCCATGAAGCACCAACAATAATGAAATCAGCCAAGTCATAAGATAAGACTCCAATACAGACTCCATCATTACCTTCCAGATGCCATAGTTGGTCCCGTCCAACTATCAACCCACCGCGAACGTGGGGAGAGTAGGAATCTTCGCATGCTTCTTAGCCATCTCAAGCAAGTCTGCCATCTCGGGGGGGGGGGGGGGGGGGGGGGTTACTTTGGTCTTGTGAAGGGAGGGTGGATGGAAAAAAAAATGAAGAAGAGGCTACAACTAATATGCAAGGTGGCTGTCCAACGGTGATGGCCGCCTTCTACCCAATCTCCAAGTCTCGAACAACCCACAACATCTCTAATCAGCAGCAAAAAACCAGGAGTCCCACAAGCTCTCCAAGGTCTTCAAGAAACAGTCCCGTAAGCTCTCCAATGTCTCCAACAAGCCACCTCGAGCTCTGATACCATGTTGGAATACGCAGTGGATATGAGACAACAGCTGAGAGCACACGTGGCAAGACTCCAGGATGACGATGAGCAAACACAAGAGAGCACCACCAGCCTAAAAAGGCAGAACTAGGTGTGGAAGAACAAACGTAGAAGAGAGAGAGAGAGAAGCTGTATGAACTCTACTATATACAAGATCCCATATGATACGATACAATATGATGTGGAGGGAAGAGTGCCTATATATACTAACAGGGCCTGCTGGCCGGCCAATGGGAACTGGTCGGCCAATGGGAACTGGGCCGACATCCCCTGAAAATGCTCACGACCGCCAGCTACAGGCTTGGTCAGTTGGTCCACGACCAATAAAGGCTGGTCGGCCAGCCTCTCAATGGGCCCCTCTTGGTATGCCACAAACTACAACCGACAAGATCAGTAGAAACATACACGCCCCCCCACAGTCCTACTAAACTCGGAAAATGGACAAAGAGGAAAAAATGGAGAAACTCCTACATGGGCAAGCACACCCACAACAATGGCCCTCACTCCCTACTAAGTCATACATACAGACAGGAGATGACTGCGAACGCTTTACACTTGCAATACATGCCACTGATCATGGCATCACTGAGAGTTTACCCATCCTCTCATTGCATTGGCTGATGCCCGCCCAGAGCCCCCACTTTTTCTCCTGATTTTCAGCTTTTCCCCATTCCTGATTTTTTTTTTTTATCAGCCCTACCATTGCTGATTTTTCCTCATCGGACCCTCCATTGATGAGTTTATCTCTTGCAGCTTACATTGCATGTATCACAGGCATGACTTCTCGATCCTATTGCCTTTACATCACTGGTTCTGTTAGAGAGCTATTCGTTGCTCTCTAGTTGTCATTGATGTGGATCACATGCAGTTCAGTTTGGCATTTGGATGCTACCTTGAGGGGGGTATTATATTTACTTTCCTTACTGGAGGATTTTATAACACACCTTCTCCTATTGCACCTTATGCGATGCTCCTTGATTTGATGCAGTTGATGTCCACATGATCTTTGACATGCATTTCAGGTGATGCGATTATGTACTACTGTGCTCTAGCTTTAGCACTATGACATTGGGGTCTCTCATCTTCCCCATCATATAGTGCTTGCTTCTCCCATTGGCACTGCAGTTCATCTATCCCATCGTGATCCCTATTGATCACTCTTGCTGTGGAGCAGAATGCAAGGCAGCATTCACAGCTTTATCACCCTGCTTACAATTCACGCCATTCACTTCAGGGGGGTTTGTTGGTCATGTCCAACGCCCATTCCTGAGAAGTTCGAGTGTGAACAGGCCTACACACAGGCACTTTTTTCCCACTGTGTTGGCGCGGGTTTTTTCCCGTGTGAAACTCACTCATGTGAGTTGGGCTCTTAGCCCTAGGTATTTTAGCTTGTACTTTCAACATTATTATCAAGTACATTTTCCAAAAGCTCTTGCTCACTCATGTGAGTTGGGCTCTTAGCCCTAGGTATTTTAGCTTGTACTTTCAACATTATTATCAAGTAAATTTTCCAAAAGCTCTTGCTCCTTCACGTTTTTCTGTACGAGTTTGCTCTGTGTGTATGTCTGTGTGTGCAGGTTAGCTTCACCATCCAACAATTTTAGGGTGATGTAAGAGCTTGATGCTCTTTGTATTGAGATCAGCTTTGGCATTCCAGCTCTTGTTCCTTTCTTTTATTTTTAGTACCCATGATGATATACTCCATGGACATAATGTAATCTTTTGGTCTCATAGATCATTTTGGCCTTTTGTAGACATCGATATAACTCTCTCCCTCTCTCTCTCTCTCTCTCTCTCACACACACACACATACATACACATGGATCAGTACTCTCATGGAACTATTGTATCACTTTTTGGTCTCATAGACCCTTTGGATCTTTTGTGGATGTTAATATTTCTTTCTCTCACAGCAATCCACTATTTCCTGGGCCATATTCCTGGCGCTCAGCTTGGGGGGGTTTAAGACACAGCCTGATGGCAATCGATAGCCCCACCTAGCTCAACCCAACCCGGCCCCAACATATTTTTCCAGCACGGCACATTTGGCCAGCACAACACCTTTGCTGAGTAGATTCACCCAGTAGCTCCTCCACCCAACAAACCAGACACTTTGTTGCCCCCAACAAACACAATGGTGAGAGCACATAAGTACCACACAAATACCTTATCTTTTAAGGCTTTAACCAGGAGGCTATTCATCTGTAAATGTTTCTTTCTTTCTCTCTCTCTCTCTCCCAACGTTCCAGTATTTCCTTGGCCATATTCCTGATGCTCAGCTTGGGGGGGTTTAAGACAGCCTTAGGGCAATCGATAGCTGCCCAGCTCAACCAAACCTGGCCCCAGCTCACCGGCCCCAACAGGTTTTCCCAGCAAGGCACACTTGCGCTGCATAACAGCTTTGCTGCCCAAGCAGATTCGCCCAGTAACTACTCCACCCAACAAACCCAACACTTTGTCGCCCCCAACAAACACAATGCAGTAATGCAATGGCGAGAGCATGTAAGTACCAACACAAATACCTTATCTTTTAAGGCTTTAACCAGGAGGCTGTTCATCTGCAAGAAGTGAGCTTGCCAAAAAAGCAGAATTTTGCAACTGCTTGGCAACACCAAGGAAAACCCCCCACAGTGATCAAGAAGACTTGAAGGAACACATCAAGTTAGAAGTCACACTCAAAGTCCAGGAAAGTGAACTGCGGCAGTCAAAGGCCCTTCAGATTCAAGGGGGTGGTTAGCCCCACGGATGGTACATGGATGGTGATGAGGAGGGATACTCAGATGTTCAACTACACGAACCTGTGCGTATGATCAACTGGAAGCTACTTTGTGCCACCTATGTCTCACAAGTAATCATGCAGTAACCACTTATCATACCAAATTCCATAAGCCTACAACAGTCAAACAAATTTAAAGGCACAAAGATATCGATTGCAAAGGAAATAACCCCAATGAAACTTAAGCAAAAGAATGTAGAACTAGGCAAAGTCACAGCAGCTCAGCAAGCAGGCAAATGGGCAGCCTACCTTAAAGGAAGAGCCTCATTGAGGATTTCTGGAAATCCGAACCAAAACCCAAACCTGAAAAACTCAAAAACCCCATCCGGAAGATCTTTGATGCTTGGCATCCTGGATTTACTAGTTGATAAGTAAGGATCCTATTTTCTTTGCTATGCTAGAGTGGCATGGTCTTTATGACATGTAATTTGTCTAATAAGTCATTTTGGTCTTTTATATAGACATTAATATGATTTTCTTTCTTTCTTTCTACTATGAAGCCATCACTAAATCCCTCTCTTTGCAGAGGGAACCATTGCTCCATCCCCCTCTGCCATCTCTGTCTCAGAGAGGCCGGCTGCCCAAGAGAGCTTGCACAATTCTCACAGCTGTCTCTCTCTCCATGTGCAAAGAGCCCTCACTCTGCCTCTCTGTGCAGCCCATGCAGCAGGGGGCAGCAGGGACACACACAGGACGGGAAGGGGGTGGGGAATGCAGTGGATCTGGCAGGAGGCAAGCTGACCAGGGGCAGAGGCAGCACCTATCTAAGCTGTATTTCACTCAAAGTTGATTGAGGTGCGTAAACCTAAAGAGGCCATGTTAAATGGCCGACTGGGTTAATACACCTATTACAATGTTAGGTGAATATACAACATAAAATGCTCTTACATTGTGGATTCACACCAATTTATTACTTCTGCAAAGTATCAGATATGCCCCTCTAAACAGCTGACATCTAAAAATAGAGTATGTCTGATCAAAGAAAAACCTTAAAAATGCATTTTCAAGACATTGAGCTAGGTTGCCTTTAATATATGAGTCATTTCGCAAAACTTGAGCATGAAGATGCTTTGCACAAAACCTTGATACTGCCTTCCCTGCATGAGCAAAAGCGTAACATAAGTCACTAAGTGCCACATAAAACTAGTTGATTGCTTTTTAACAAAAGCTCAACAAGGTATCCACAATAGTGACTTAAATGCATAAAATTGGATAACAATAGACTAGAATAATCAATCTTGTAAAGCTGCAAAGATGGCTAAAACCTTTGAATACATGTTCTTTTCAAACATAATCCTAAATAGGAGCATCTAAAACCAACAAAGTTTCCACCCACATGATTTCTAAGTCTTAAATTTGCAACACTTCAATTTTACAAATGGTGCAATGACTTCCAAAGAATAAATCAATAAACTTTGAAACACAAATCCTTTCTAGAAATCATTTGCTCCCATGAAAAAGTAGGATCAAGCAATTTGTAATGTGTCAAAAGGAACGGTTTCTATGCCACTCGTGACTCGGGAGACGAACAAAAACGAAAAAAAGCGTGTAAGATTACTACTGTCATGAAGGTGCTAAAAGAGAAGAATGGACAACCGAAGACTTCACAAACACAATCACATACAAGTATCTACACTAATTCTGTTGTAAATCCCGTGAGCTCGAGTTTAATTATAGAATTATTTGATTACCAAGGAGTGAGATAGCATGTACAAGCTTTGAGGGCCTTACTCTCCCCACGGAAGATGCCGGATTATCAATATACAAATTCCACAACGCAGCCCAACACGAGGCAACCATAAAAATCGGCTGGTACACAGGCTGTAGAAATGCCAAGCCAGCAATATAATCTCCGTATGGGTACTAATTCTTTCCCAAAAACCACAGTTCTTCATGCAATAAAGCTGGTACAGCCAATACGACTCTCCATTCAGTCGGTACAACAAGTACAATGGCTAGTACAAGAAGTAGAAGGCCTGGTACAACAAGTACAGTGGCTGGTATAGTTGGTATAGCAAGTACCATGGCTGGTACAGCAAGTACAACGGTTGGTATAACAAGTACAGTGGCTGCCATCATTAGGGTAGCCTGTGACGGTGATAGAAGCTGGTGTACAGCAAGAGAACCTCCCCAAATTAAGTGAGAGGGCTCCAATTTATAGATTTGGGGCTCCCATGAGTGAAGATGAAAAAAGAAGGCTATGATGACAAGTGGAGAGCCACAATAGCTCAAGTGAAGTGTGAGGCCACTTGTCTCACTTTGATCCACTTTCTAACAAGTGTCAGGCCACTTGTCTCACTTTGGTCCACTTTCTTGCAACATGTCCCAATCAAAGAGACGGGTCCTTCCATAAACTTTCTCTCTTAAAATATCCCAACTGGTAACCCATTTGTCATAGGTACTTTGGCAACTCTTGGTATTTGCTCCATTCCAGACGTAATAACGCGAACAAAATTTCTATCGGAGTCAAGCCAAAAATAACAGCTCTCCTAAATTTTAGGTGTGATCTGTTATATTTGAGGATAATCCCCAATTCCCAAAGCTTGTACTTTCCAAATAGTTAGATGTCTTGGAGTCTACCAGACCCCTTTTATACTGGAAAATGTCTAGGCTAGTGACATCCTCCCCAGCTTCTTAAAAGTTGTCCGCAACTTTAAGCTTCAAGCCATATATCCTAAGATATAATCATGTCCCATCAAGGCGGCAAGTTGAGACAGTCTCAAAAATCCAATATATTTGAAAGAATCCATGTCCCAAATAAATGAGCGAGACTAAATAAGTCTCCGTGATACCAATATGAAAATCATGTCCCAAATAAATGGGCCAGACAAAACAGTCCCATAAGTCCGGATATCATAATCATGTCCCAAAATAGATAAGCAAGAATTCGGTAGAAGATATACTAGACATAGGCACAAGAGCCAACTATGTCTCAAATGAGTCAAATGAGTATATCCTACACATGGCGATAAAAGCCAACCATGTCTCCATAAAGAATATACTAGATATGGGCATAAGAGCCAACCGTATCTGCAAACAATATATGTCCAAACATGGGATATAAAAGACAAATACATAATCCAATAACAATAACTCAACACACACAAACAACTGCCAGTCCAAAGCAAAAACAAGCTCAAGGCACACAAAGAGGTGCCAATCCACATGACCCTTGACATAAGCCCCTTACCAACCAGGCATCATGTCCACTCTACCACTTGCACTCCATGTTGGTACTCATACACCTTGGATGAGAGGTGGACTCAAGTAATAAGGATAAACAATCACTCAGAGGCAAAGCTGGTCTGCTGTTCTATAAGCATTTCTGCAATACATAATTTTTAGGCATTTCAACCACCAATAGTTTGCAAGCATTTCGCCCACCAACTCACACTACCCTTTCAAGTGCCCATGTTCCCTTCCATCTGCTCTCTATTGTTCCATCCACACATGGTAGAAACAATCTTCAAGAAAGCATGTAGGACGAGAACACTACATAGAGTACGTTGTGCTTGATACTACTCTCTGAAGTGCCCATGTTCCCTCCCATCTGCTCTCTATTATTACACCCACACATGATAGAAACAATCTTCAAGAGAGAGCACGTAGGACAAGAGAACACTACACAAGGTGTGTGAACCATGAGTTCCATAAGTCCAATGCATTCCAAATAAAGAGAGCCATAAACAATGTTTCTCTGAAACCATCTCAAGACAAACAACACCACCTTTCTCCTTACATGGCTATACAAGGGTTAGTGAACATCAAAAACACTTCATAGTAAATAGCAGAAGCACCAACTTGGCAAACTCAAAGTATACTTAGCTTTTCTTTACTTGGTTGCTTATGAAGCCAAAAGAAATATCTCCTCACCATATCCTTAAGATATCCCAAGATGTATCTCCATATAGCTTGCATGTAAGCTTGATAATATAATCCACAATATCCATATGGAAGGAGTGCTAAGCACATGCACATAAAGCCAACTCCATACTTAAAAGATAAATTCTATGAATTCATAAATCCTTAGACCAAGCTATCTACTGCTCATGCTCATGCTCTTGCTTCATAGGCTATGAAGCACTTGGCCATGCTTAACAGCAATGATGGTAAGTGCGGTCCCCACTTGAGATCTTTTCTCTTCCTCATTGATAGAAGGAAGCCTCCGCTTCCAAGAAAACCTATACTCTGATACCAATGTAGCTTCTGGGGGGACCGGGGGTTTTGTAAAACATTTAACCATTAATGCAATTAAACACTAAAATCGGCCATAGCCTTAAACATATGCCACTTAATCCACAGAACTATAAAAGAGAGAGATGCATAGCTGACACCGCATAGAGGCCAGAATGGACCGACCCACACCACTCCCCCCCCCCTCCTCCTTGGAGTATTTGATTACCCAAGGAGAAATATAACATGTACAAGCT
Organism: Cibotium barometz; assembly: GCF_041138505.1. Classification (NCBI taxonomy): domain Eukaryota; kingdom Viridiplantae; phylum Streptophyta; class Polypodiopsida; order Cyatheales; family Cibotiaceae; genus Cibotium; species Cibotium barometz. The sequence goes on from NC_141048.1 coordinate 20,080,608, forward strand.
TTCAGGACCTTACTCTCTCCACGGAAGATGCCGGATTATCCATACACAAATTCCACAACGCATCCCAACATGACGCAACCATAAAATTCAACAGGTACACAGTACACAGGCTGTAGAAATGCCAAGCCAACAATATAATCCATATATCTCCGTGTGGGTACTGATTCTTCCCCAAAAACCACAAGTCTTCATGCAATAGCGCTAGTACAGTCGGTACAACTCTCTATTCAGCCAAGGCCCAATACAATTCTCCATTCAGTTGATACAGCAAGTACAATGGCTGGTACAACAAGTACAAGGGCTGCTATAGCAAGTACAAGGACTGTTACAACAAGAACAAGGGTTGGTATAGCAAGTATTGTGGCTAGTATAGCAAGTACAGTGGCTAGTACATCAAGTACAATGGCTGGTACAGTGGTTTGTACAACAAGTACAATGGATGAAAATCATAATAAAATGATTAAATACCCTTGCCTTTAGTATTTCTTCGTGATGGAAGCCTCCAAAACAGTCCCCAACCGCCAGTATACTTCATGGACAACCTTCAAGAAAGAGAGTAGCCATCATTAGAGCAACATGTAACGGTCGTAGAAGCTAGTGTGCAGCAAGAGAGCCTCCCCAAATAAAGAGAGGGGGCTCCAATTTATAGATTTGGGGCTCCCATGAGTGAAGATGGAAAGAGAAGGCTATAATGACAAGTGGAGAACCACACAATAGCTGAAGTGAAAAGTGTGAGACCACTTGTCTCACTTTGATCCACTTTCTAACAAGTGTCGGGCCACTTGTCACACTTTGGTCCACTTTCTTGCCACATGTCCCAATCTAAGAGATGGGTCCTTCCATAAACTTTTCTCTTAAAATATCCCAACTAGTAGCCCATTCATCATAGGTACTTTGGCAACTCTTGGTATTTGCTCAAAAGGTGGAAGTTGTCCAAGTTGATCAGAGAGCTTATTTGAAGACTTTGAAGATCTTAAAGCGAAGAACCATACTGTCTAGACTGAGGTCAAATTGCCCAATGTGTGGAACACACCTAAGACAAAGCCCAAGCTGTTTCTCGCATGGGAAGATTTAGAATTGGGGACACAAGCCTGTGACTGGTTTTGTGAAAGAAACTTGCTGCCTAGTGGGCGAGCCTGTGATAGTCTAGCACTTGGGTAGGTTGCCCATTTGCAGAGGTAAACCTATGACTTACTCTACCAGGGTATTCCTATTTGCAGACGTAAACCTACAACTTACTCTAGCTGGCTGGCAGTTTGTTCCCATTTGCGTCTCGAGTTCAAGTCTCTTGCTTGTTAGGTCACCGGCAAAAGGGATCCATTGGAAGAATCAACATCAACATCGGCAAATCTTGTTTGACAATTGTACTCATTGCATATTTGGCCTTGAACGCTCGGTGTGCCAGCTGGGGAATTCCTCGCACACCCACAAAGCTTTTATAATTCTTTTGGTAATAAAATATTTAAGGGGGAGGGGAGGGGGTATCTTTGACCCCTAGTGTGGTGTACTATGATCTATTTTTATGTGGTGTATTCATTGTGGATAATTGTAATGTTAATTAAGTAAATGATTCATACATCTCAAATACAAGCTGCCAGTTAACAAGTTTAGAGTAGGCTAGGGAAGAACATGTAAGAGAGTGGCTAGTTTGCCAAAAGGCAAGTATGGCAGGTATTGACCAAAAAAATACCTTTTCTGTTTCAGCCATTACCTATGGCAGCTTGTAATTTACTAGACTCAATTGAGCTAAAACCCCATTATACTCATTACTGTACAAAAAAACCGTTCTTTAAATAGCTCTTAATTCCTGTGTATGTTGTTCTTCAGAGCCAAAATTGGCACTTCACAACAAGGCTACAAAAACACCATAGAGAAAACATGCACTTGAATTTAACTAAACGTCACAAACACAGAAATTCTAAGCTTACCTCCATGACCATCATACACACCAAAGAAAGAGGTGTTCTCGTCAAGGTCCAAAATTGCAGCATGCTGCAAACACACAAAGCAAGCAATCAGCACAAAAGATATTTGTTTGTTCATGTCATTATGTCATTGTTTCAATGGGCAAAACTTCAATCTTCTGAAGAAGAGAAAAAAAAAAAGCACTGATCTCTTTGGAGTGCTCTTCCATCCAGCAATCTTCAAACTAGTACCATGGCAAAACGGCATTTTTTTGAAAACCTATATATATAAACTTCCTCTCCTTAGTTGGCATCATTACACTCAATAAGTATGGTGCTGCTACACTCTAAATATTGCAGAGTATCAAAAATTATTTCACTCAAGTCAAATCTATTTCAATTTCAAAGATAAGTGTAGCTGTGTGAGACTTGGGTTGGTGTGTATATGTGTGTGTTTAATTTTGGTGTGTATATGCGTGTGTTTAATTTAGGAAAGGAAGAAAACAAAGAGGGGCCCCACGCGGCTGCGCGGGGGGGGGGGGGGGGGGGGGGGGGGGGGGCTATCTCCCTTGCAGAGTTAACACAACAATCCCGTACATTACATGATTTGCAGGTATAAGAGGTAGAGCTTCGAACACAAGCGGCAGCCAGCGCTGCCACATAAGAGGAACAATGTCAACACGTGGAGCACGAGCGATACCTTGCAGCTCTCAACGAAAGGATAGTACCCCGCGATTCTTCCGACTCCCCTTCACGAGAAGGTGTAAGACTTAACTTACAAGTATAACGGTAAACTCGATCCCACACCTTTGTATTCCTTGATTCATCAATTTGAAGCCTACTTTGCTACTAGTAGGAAGTCAAACATAGAGAAGGTGGTGTTAGCTAGTTGCCACATCGAAGGGGAGGCCATCTCTTGGTGGACTCATTGGGCCCAGGCCAATTCGAATTATGGAGTTGCTACCTACGCATGTGACCAACTTGTCACTGACCTCAAGAAGCGGTTTCTACCACTTCGTTATCTTGAGCGACTCAAGGACGAGTATAGGGGATTGCGCCAAAACGCACTATTAGTCCTTCAGTTTGCAAATAAAGTCCCTCAGCTGGCTTTACAATTGCAAAAATCAAATGAGGACAAACGAGGTCAACTCCTCTACGGTTTGGACACCCAAATCCAGTGGGATGTGCGCATGTTTGAACCCCAGACTTTTGATCGGGTACTTTTGCTTAGGCAAAGTGCCGAGATAAAATACACCGAGGAAAACCAAAGACCTCCCAGGCTGGAGTAGCCAAGGCAACCACTACCGTTGGCAAGGGCCAAAAGCAGACCCAGTCACATGATCTACCCCGCAAGCCTGTCGCTCCAAGAACTCAAACAATGGACCTCGCCTTATTCCAGACCAAAAGGCTCTGGCCGGTAAGACAAGTGGTAAGCTCAATCCCGAAGAGCATGAACAATACAAGGAGGGGCAATGTTTTCTTTTGTCATACAAAAGGACATACTTCTAAGGCATGCCCTAAGAAGACCCTTGCTCAAACTACCACCCCGACCTCGACACCTTCCGTGGTGGTGAGCCAGCCTCCCACACCGACCCCCCAGGTTGTCGTTAGTCCTCCAGTTCCAACTCCTGCAGTTGGCGCCATTGTCAGCCAGGAGCTCGAAGATATGCAAAAGGGCAACAATGACCAGGAGTATGAGCAAAATGAATTGCTCAGAACATTTGGCTACATAGGTGGTGCAAGTATTACATATGGAAGCTCTGGAGCCTTCTTTCAGCCCTAAACACTATATTCATATAGTACAAAAAGACGTACAACTCTTGGCCAAACTTGGGCTGCCATCAAAAGGTGGTAAACACCTAGTCTACATCCAGTCTAAGGACCCTACTCCCTAGAGGAGTGAGTGATCGACAAGAACTCAGGACTTTGCTATTTATAAGCCATGGAAAACCCATATGGACTAGCCGACAGCAGGGAAAACCCATATGGACTGGCCGACCTGCTGTCGGCGAGGTCCTTGGACAAACCCCCTTTTATGCTGCAGCCGACTCGCATAAATCTCCATAAATACTCACCGACAGCCTCTTGGGTTCTATCAGTGTCTTCCCTACCCACACCTAGCTGTTGTAGCTCTTGATTCACATTCTAAATGGTTCTTTATCTGCTGCCCTTCAGGAAATAGCCCTAGGATTAGCATGTACATGTGCATGCACATGACATCCCCCTCTCCTAAACTTGATTTCAACTTCTATTCTTGGATGATTGTCATCATCCCTTTGTCTCTTCCAAGAGTCCCAAACCTGTCATCCTTCCTTCCTTGGCAACCTTTTCACTGAAAAACCTTGCCCGGTCTCCAAATCCAACTCCAAATCGGCTGAAGATTCATGCATCTGTTCCATCCTCTCCCCTATCCCTTCATGCCCTGTCCTTGAACACTTTCTCTCGTCTTCTTTTCTTGAGTATTGAGTCTACCACTCTCATTGCACCCCTTGGAGGCTCATCCTCCCTTAGAACCGTTGCCTGAAAGCCTTTCCTAGTGTGCCCCAAGTGGCACCCGACTCATAGGACTGCCACTCCCCTTGGGTCTTGTGGAACACCACCAACCAACCAGCTAGGAACTTCTTGCATGTCTTATGTTCCTCTCCTTGGACTGTGCACCTTCACCTAGGACTAAATCAATGTTTAGCCTTAATAAGCCTGATGCTCTAATACCGATGTTACATGCGAAAAGGTTTGGGAGTCTTCTTTTGTCACCAGCCTAGACATTTCCGAGTATGAAAAGGGGTCTGGTGGACTCGAGGATGTCTAAATATTTGGAAAGTACCAGCTTTGGGAATGGGAGATTATCCTGGGATACAAAGGATCACACTCCTAAAATTTAGGAGAGTTTGACTATTTTGGGCCCGACTCCAATGAAAATTCTGTTCGTGTCATTACATCTGGAACTGTGCAGATACCAAGAGTTGCCAAAGTACCTATGACAAATGGGCTACTAGTTAGGAAGTTTTTAGGTAAAGATTACGGGAGAACCCATCTCGTAGATTGAGACATGTGGCAAGAAAGTGGATCAAAGTGAGACAAGAGGCCTCACACTTGTCAGAAAGTGGATCAAAGTGAGACAAGTGGCCTCACACTTGTCACCTCAGCTATTGTGTGGCTCTCCACTTGTCATTATAGCCTTCTCTTGCCATTTTAGCTCATGGGAGCCCCAAACCTATAAATTGGAGTCCTCTCTCTTCATTTGGAGGAGGCTCTCTTACTGCACACCAGCCTCTACCACCATTACAGGCTTCCCTAATGATGGCTACTCTCTTTCTCTCTCTCTTGAAGGCTGCCCATTAAGAATAATGGCTGTTGGGGACTGTTTTCGATGCTTCCATCGCGAAGAAATACTGAAGGCAAGGATATTTAATCATTTTATTATGATTTCTAGCCATTGTACTTATTGTACCATCCCTTGTACTTGCTGTACCAACCACTATACCTGCTGTACCAGCCCTTGTACTTGCTATCCCAACCATTGTACCTACTGTACCAACCATGGTACTTGTTGTACCGGCTAAATGGAGAGTTGTTCTTGATGTATCAACTCTATTGCATGAAGACCCGTGGTTTTTGGTGAAGAATTAGTACCCACACGGAGGTATATGGTTTATATTGTTGACTCGGCATTTCTACAGCTATGTGACAGCTGAATTTTATGGTTGCCTCATGTTGGGCTGTGTTATGGCATTTGTATATGGATAATCCGGCAACTCCCGTCGGGAGAGTAAGGCCCTCAATGCTTGTACGTGATATTATTCTCCTTGGGTAATAAAATACTCCAAGGAGAGAGGGGGGGGGGTGGGTCCATTCCGGCCTCTATGCGGTCTCACATGTGCAAGCTCCATTTTCAGCATTTGTGGATGTTTTGTCCAACTTTTATGTTTTAAGCAAAGTGATGATGGATATGTGTTAAGGCTGTGGCCATGTTTAAATGTTTTAATATGCATTGATGGTATCAACAAGTGTGTCAAGGCCCTAATCCTCCAAGCACCACGAGTTTCATTGGTATCAGAGCATAGGCTTTCTTGGAAGCGGAGGCTTCCTTCTATCAATAAGGAAGAGAAAAGATCTCAAGTGGGAACCACACTTACCATCATTGCTGTTAAGCAAGGCCAGCTGCTTCATAGCCTATGAAGCAAGAGCATGAGCAATAGACAACTTGTTGATCTAAGGATTTATGAATTCACAAAATTTTATCTTGGAAGTATGGAGTTGGCTTTAAGTGCACGTGTTTAGCACTATTTCCATATGGATATTGTGGATTATATTATCAAGCTTACAGGCAAGCTATATGGAGATATTTCTCGGGATATCTTAAGGATATAGTGAGGAGATATTTCTTTTGGCTTCATAACCAACCTGGCAAAGAAAAGCTAAGTATACTTTAAGTTTGCAAAGTTGGTGCTTTTGCTATTTACTGTGAAGTGCTTTTCATATTCACTAACCCTTGTATAGCCATGCAAGGAGAAAGGTGTTATTGTTTGCCTTGAGATGGTTTCAGGGAAACATTGGTTATGGCTCCCTTTATTGGGATGGATTATATCTATGGAGATTTCTTTCTTGGACGAGATTTATATAGATATTGGGCTTCACAAGCAATTTCTATGGACGAATCTGTCCGAGTTTACAGAGATGAGATATTTGGATATATCTTGGATATGACGCTTTTACGGATAAAAGTCCACCTCTACTCCAAGGTGTGTGGTCAACACAGAGTATGTGGTAAGAGTTATGGTATACAAGGTTTATGGCATACAAGTCTATGGATTCCTCGACTTCTTTTCTAGGGATTTGGATCCATCCTCAGGTTTATGGATTATGTTTATGGCTCCCTTTTACCGGGATGGATTATTCTTTTTGGCTCCCTTTATTTGGTATGCATTGGCCTTATAGAACTCATGGTTCACATACCCTGTGTAGTGTTCTCTTGTCCTACGTGCTCTCTTGAAGATTGTTTCTACCATGTGTGGGTGGAACAATAGAGAGTAGATGAAAGGGAAAATGGACACTTCAAAGGGTAGTGTCAAGTACAACATACCCTGTGTAGTGTTCTCGTCCTACGTGCTCTCTTAAAGATTATTCCTACCATGTGTGGGTGGGACAATAGAGAATAGATGGAAGGAAACATGGGCACTTCAGAGGTAGTGTCAGGCACAATATACCCTGTGTAGTGTTCTCTTGTCCTACATGCTCTCTTAGAGATTGTTTCTACCATATGTGGGTGGAACAATAGAGAGCAAAATGGAAGGAGACATGGACACTTGAGAGGATAGTGTGAATTGGTGGCCGAAATGCCTACAAACTATTGGTGGCCGAAGTGCCTATAAACTATGTGTAGCAGAAATGTTTATGGAGCACCAAGATATCTATGCCTGCGAGTGATTCTTATCTTATGTTACACACTTGAGTCCACCTCTCCTCCAAAGAGTGTGGTCAAACACGGAGTGCAAGTGGTAGAGTGGACATGACGCCAGGTTGGCAAGGGACTTATGTCTATGCCAAGGGTCATGTGGACTAATACCTTGTTGGCAAGGGACTTATGTCTACGCCAAGGGTCATGTGGACTGACAACTTGTTGGCAGGGGACTGTGTCTACGCCAAGTGTCAATACACTAGAATCTAGTATGCTGGGGACTTGATGTCTACACTCAATCCAGTGGACGTTCTACATCCGCGTGCACGGTCAATCGGTCCTCTATTTCTCAGCCTAGTCTTTGCATGTGTAAGCATGGAAGCCAGTGGAGAATAGCATGCGTTTGATGTGACACTAGGGATTGGGAAAGAATCAACTTCTCCTTGGGCATTGTACTTGTTGTACCAGCCCTTGTACTTGCCGTACCTATTGTACTTGCTATACCAACCACTGCACCTGCTGTACCAACCATTGTACTTGCTGTCCCAACCATTGTACTTGTTGTGCCAGCTGAATGGAGAGTTGTACTCGCTGTACCAGCTCTATTGCATTAAGACCCGTGGTTTTTGGGAAAGAATTAGTACCCACACGGAGGTATATGGTTTATATTATTGGCTCGGCATTCTACAGCTATGTGATGGCTGAATTTTATGGTTGCCTTGTGTTGGGCTGTGTTATGGCATTTGTATATGGATAATCCAGCATCTCTTGTCGGTAGAGTAAGGCCCTCGATGCTTGTTTGTGATATTATTCTCCTTGGGTAATAAAATACTCCAAGGAGGGGGTCTGCCCATTCCAGCCTCTATGCGGTCTCACATGTGCAAGCTCCATTTTCAGCATTTGTGGATGTTTTGTCCAGCTTTTATGTTTTATGCAAAGTGATGATGGATATGTGTTAAGGTTGTGGCCATGTTTAAATGTTTTAATATGCATTGATTGTATCAACAAGTGTGTCAAAGGCCCTAGTCCGCCGGGCACCACGAGTTTCATCTTTCAGCCCTAAACACCAACAACCCGATGCAAAACGCAAGCAAGAATGATTGAGAGAAGAGGGAGAGATAGCTGAGTTTCAGTATATTTATATAGTACAAAAAGGTGTACAACTCTTGGCCAGCCATGGGCTGCCATCAAAAGGTGGTAAACACCTAGACTACATCTAGTCTAAGGACCCTACTTCCTAGAGGAGTGAGTGATCAACAAGAGCTCAGCACTTAGCTATTTATAAGCCATGGAAAACCCATATAGACTGGCCGGCCTGCAGTCAACCATGTCCCTCCACAAACCCTGTCCTATGCTGCAACCGACTCAGATAAATCTCCATAAATACTCAGACAGCCTCGTGGGTTCTACCAATGTCCTCCGTGATGCCACACCTAGCTGCTTCAGCTCCTGAATCAGGTTCTAACTGGTTCTTTATCTGCTGTCCTTCAAGAAATAGCCCTAGGATTAGCATGTACATGTGCATGCACATGATAGTGAGAGTCGTCATCTTGTTTGACAACAACAGTTCAGAGGACGTGGTCACAGAGCAGGCCACTCGACGAGCCTGTTTTTCGTTGACCTCGGTAGATAAGAAAGTGAAAGGATTTAGCACACGTATGACAACAAGCATCAAGTTTGAGGCTCGTCATGCTAAATTAGTCATTCAGGGCACACAATTTGTGCGCGATTTCATGGTTGCCCCTCTTGTAGGTGCAAACATAATCTTAGGGATCCAGTGCTTTCACTTGTTCACATCAGGACTGGCACGTGTTCTAGATTACCTGAAATGTGTGAAAGGCTCACGTGATCATTAAGTGTGAACTAAGGATACCTAACTTTCCGGTCATTAGCCATATACAAGCTAAACAAGAGATCCAAAAAGGTGCACAATGTGCAATGATCTATGTTCGGACCACCTAGAAAGTGACAAGTGCTTCGAAGGGTACCAAGCTCTACATGGCCGGTTCCAGAAGATCTTTTTCGGGGACAACCTACCTCCCAAACTTCCCTCATCTAGACTGAAGGACCACAAGATTGAGCTCCCCCCCACCCCGCCCAACGTAAGTTTCCATATCACCTAAGCAAGGCCATGGAGATGGAGTTGGATTGTCAACTCAACAAATTGCTGCAATTCGGTTTCATACGCTCTAGTATGTCTCCATTCGCAACCCCCATCCTCTTTGTTAAAAAGAAAGATGGATCCTCCCATTTTTGTGTCGATTATCGCGCGCTCAATAAACTAACGATAAAGCACGAGTTCCCTATGCCTTGGGTTGATTACATCTTAGAGAGGCTGAATGGAGCGAAGGTGCTTTCCAAGATTGACATCAAAACTGGGTACCATCAGTTACGAATTGAGGACGAGGACATCCCCAAAATTACATTCCGAACACAACGGGCCCACCACGAGTTCGTGGTCATGCCCTTTGGCTAAACAAATGCTCCAGCTACATTTAACCGCATGATGATTCGGATTCTCAAGGACTTGATAGGCAAGTGTGTCTTCATCTTTTTGGATGACATACTAATTTTTTTAGCTATAAAAGTTCAACGAGAAAAAATCAGAATTTCATCTATACGAGGTACATTACCTCAGATATATAATCATTGTCAAGCCATCTCTGCAAAGGTGACAGAAATCCTTAATCGAGAGAGTTCGAAAACTGCATGACATTCGATCGTTTGTGGGTACTTGCCAGGCATATTCAACCCACATTGACAAGTTTTCTCACATCTCGACAACTCTCACTGATTTTCTTAGAGGTGTTAAGACTCGGGGGCAACGGATTCAAATAACCCCTCGGGGTTTACAGACTTTCAAGGACCTTAAGGTTGCATTATCTGAGACTCCTTGTTTAGCGCTAGCCTCTTGGGACCACCCATTCCAAGTGATCACCGATGCAAGTAACATTGCTATCGGAGCGATATTGCAACAGAATGGACATCCAGTCACTTACATATCCTGTAAGGTGATCCCTATAGAAAAGAACTACTCGGTCTATGACCGGAAACTCCTCGTAGTGACCCTAAAGCATTGGAAACATTTTCTTTATGGACGCAACTGCACATATCACCAAGCATTGCGTTGGCTTCAAACAATGCCAAGCACGAATTGGAGTGACCTAAAGCCACATTTTCTAGTAGTTTGGTGGAATGATCAAATACCTTCCAAGCAAGGCTGACCCAATGGAACCGATGCCTTGAGTACGAAAGGAACGGTGTCCCACATCCAATCCACACAGATGGAATTTATTGGTATAGGACTAGATGAAATGAAGCACAAGTACGTGGATTGCATGCAATTCGGTACTCAATGGGAGTAGGCATTGGACACCACAAGACCATGCCATTTCTTGATACACGATGGTTGGCTTTTCTACAAATAAGTTCGATTGAGGTACGATCCAATTTAAAAAACACTTGAAAAAAAGATATTTGTACACATTTAGATATGCAAAGTCTAGAGAAGTTGTAATTTGTCATAAACTAGTCTAGACTCTAGAGACTAGAGGTGGAGGTGCTCACGAAGACGCAAAAGCAAGTAGATGAAGCGGAGAAATGGATAGAAGTGGTCAAGAAAGGTAAGAACAAGGAGGCCGAAAGCACATCTACCTCGAAGATTATCAACCTAACCATTGAGGAGGAACAAAGAAGAAAGACAAGGGAACTTCATGTGCGGATCACGGGTCTTAAGGACGGTGACAATGTAGAGGAGGAAGCCAAAGATTTATACACACGCATGGGCATTTCGAGGCCTACACACGGGGGCTTGGAGAGTGGGCAAGAAAGACAAGAATGGAGGAGAGAGCTCGAAGGAGAGAGCTCTCATTTTACGCTTTCCCACCTTGGAGGCCAAGAAGGATTTCTTGGCCAAGCGCTCCGCCCTTAAGAAAACGGGTATCTTTTTAGGAGATGATCTTACCTTGGCACAGCTAGCACATATGAGGGAGTGCATGCCGGAGATTAGGGCAGCGAGAGAAAAAGGGAAGCTAGCATTTTACAGAGGAGGCAGAGGGGTGATACTTGTGTGGGAGAAAGAAGAATTAGGGTTAGGTCATGTGGGAGACATACACAGAGAAGCAAGAGAGAGAGTGAGAGAGAGAGTTGTGGGGATAAGTCAACTCATGAGGCATATGAGTGTGTGACTCCCCTATCACACATGTATATTGCACTAGTACACATAGTGCACTTAGTACATTAAAAGTACTAAGTGTACTATGTACTATAACTTATGGGCTTGTACACACTATAAGGGTGGGCATAACGCCTTTACCCCAACAACCTCCCACTTAAAGGCAAAGTGCCCTTAAGTAAAGGAAAAGAAAAATCAGCATGTACATGATAATATACAAGGCCATATCAAGGCTGAAACTGGCCTCATTCAATGCCCATCAAGTGTCTGCAATGAGCAAACCGCTCCGGAGGCAAACTCTTCGTCAACAGATCAGCCGGGTTGTCATCCGTATGAATCTTAACAAGCTGAATTTGCTTGTTCTCTATCACCTCTCTGATGAAGTGATACTTCACATCCACATGCTTCGTCTTTGCATGAAAGACAGGGTTCTTTGCCAACTGGATGGCACTCTGACTGTCACAATGCAACAATGGAATATCCCCTGTATAGCCCAAATCAACCACTAACCGAGATAGCCATAATGTCTCCTTGCAAGCCTCTGTGGCTGCAATATACTCGGCCTCTGTAGTAGATAAGGCAGTGCACTTCTGCATCCTGGATATCCATGACACAGCACCTCCTGTGAATGTAAATACATAACCGGTAGTAGACTTCCGGTTATCTGGATGACCGGCATAATCCGAATCCGTGCAACCATGCACTAATGCATCCTGTTTGCCAAAGCAAATGCACATATCCTGTGTGCCCTTCAGGTATCTCATGACACCTTTCACTGCTTCCCAATGCTTCTTGCCAGGGTTGGCCATGTATCTAGAAACCACTCCCACTGCAAATGCAATGTCCGGCCTAGTAGCAACCATGGCATACATGAGACTGCCACAAACTGAAGCATACGGAATCTTGGCCATATCAGCCCTGTCACTATCCGACTGTGGGCTGTCCATAGCACTGAGTTTCACATATGGAGGCAAAGGAGTACTAGTCTTCTTCCCCCCGTCCATATTGAACCTCTGCAAGACTTTGCCAATGTATTCCTTCTGAGACAAATACAACACATGCTGATTTCTGTCCCGAAGTATCCGCATACCCAAGATGTGATTTGCATCACCCAAATCCTTCATATCAAAGGTTTGATGCAGCCTCTGCTTTAAGGCATCCATCTCTTTACGAGATTTCCCGGCAATCAACATATCATCAACATACAAGATGAGGATCAATAGACTGCCATCCAAAGCTTTCTTGGTGTACAAGCAGTGATCTATGTCACTTCTCCTGAATTTCTGTGATTTCATGAATGTATCAAATTTATGATACCATTCCCTTGGTACCTGTTTGAGTCCATAAAGACTCTTTTTCAGCTTGCATACAAGCTTCTCCTTTCCACTCACTGCATAACCCTCTGGCTGCTGCATATATATCTCCTCATGGAGATCACCGTGAAGAAAAGCAGTCTTCACATCCATCTGAATCAAGTCCAGATCATCATGCGCAACCAAAGCTAGCACAGCTCTAAGTGTGGTCATTTTGACCACTGGAGAGAAGATTTCCTCAAAGTCCACACCATATTCCTGCTTGAAGCCCTTAGCCACTAACCTGGCTTTGTATCTTGGCTTTGCATCTGGTGCAACTTTGAGCCTGTATACCCACTTGCAAGGCAAAACCTTCTTGCCTGCAGGCAAATGCACCAACTTCCAAGTTCCATTTTTATGCAGAGAATCCATCTCTGACTTCATGGCACGCTCCCATAGAGCCTTGTCTGCCCTCTGTAAAGCCTCTTTATAACATGAGGGCTCCCCACAGTCAGTGAGCATCAAGTAGTCAACCCCTGGAACAAACCTGTCAGGGGCTCTGGAGGGTCTTGTGGACCTCCGTACCCAATGACCATCATTTGCAGGTTGCTGTCCAGCCTGCATATCACCCATTGGTGGCTCCTGTTCCATGCCATAAGGCTGAAAAATCATGCCCGGTATATCCTCTAACTGTGGTATATCCATAGGGATATCTTCTGCCATCTCTGGCTGTCCATTTGGACCATTTTCAGCACCATTTAAGGGCTGGTTTTCCTGCTGTAATGGCTGATTTACAGCCCTTTGTTGTTGTCCATGATGTCCATCATCATCAAAGATGACTCTGCCAGGCTCCTGTTGCCTTGCAGGCTCCTTATACATGCATGTTTCATCAAAAATGACATCATTGCTGCGTATGATCTTTCTATTCATGGGATCCCAAAGTCTATACCCCATTTCACCTCTGTCACCATATCCTAGGAATATGCATTTGTGAGACTTAGGATCAAGTTTGGTGCGCATTTCCCTGCGTATGTGCACGTACGCAACGCAACCAAACACTCTCAAGTGCTTGTATGACGGAGGCTTCCCTGTCCATACTTCTTCTGGCATTTTCCCACCAAGCCTCGTGTTAGGTGACCTGTTTATAAGGTGAACGGCTGTCATAACAGCTTCAGCCCAAAAACCATGAGGTAATGCAGCATGTGACAACATAGAACGGACCTTCTCTTGTATGGTCCTGTTCATCCTCTCTGCTGTCCCGTTTTGTGGAGGATCATAAGGAGTAGAGAGCTCCCTCTTGATGCCTTTAGCATCACAAAAGTCCTGAAACTGTTTGGACATGTACTCTCCACCATTGTCGGAACGCAAAGCCTTCAGTGTTTTGCCAGTTTGATTCTCAACATGAGCAACAAACTTCTGAAACACTGAGAATGTATCACTCTTCAAACAAAGAGGATAAACCCACACCTTGCGTGTGGCATCATCTATAAAAGACACAAAGTATTTTGCCCCTCCCAAAGAAAGCTGAGGCATCTCACATACATCTGTATGCACAAGCTCTAACTGAGCATCTTTCTGTCCAAGAGCTTTCTTGTGGGGGCACTGTAGTTGCCTACCATATATACAATGCTCACAAAATTGAAAACTTGAAAACTTTAGAGAAGGCAAGTAACCCAAACGAGACAATTGCTCCATTCCTTTGACACTCATGTGTCCCAACCGGCTATGCCACATAGAGATTTCCGGCAGCTCGGTTGCATTTACATTAGCATGGTGACAAACACCTGCATGCATGAAATAAAGAGTGTCCACCTTAGAGCCTCTGGCAACAACCAGTGAGCCCTTACAAATCTTCCACTTTCCACTACCAAATGTGGTAACATAATCAGCATCATCAAGCTGTCCAGTAGAAAGCAGATTCTTCTTGATCTCAGGCACATGCCTGACATCATGGAGCATAAGCTGTGAGCCATCTGAAAACACAAGCCTCACATCACCTCTGCCAAGAATCTTGCATGCATGGTTATCACCCAAATAAACCACTCCTTCATTGCCAGCAATATACCTGACAAACAAGTCTCTGCAACCTGTGACATGAAAGGAGGCACCTGAATCAATGATCCATGAGTGCATACCATGACCACCTGTAAGAAGTGAATGGGCATCAAGTGAAGACGTAAAGAGGACCTCATCCTCACTGCCACCTGCATGTGACACATTGATTTCTTCAATCTTGACTCCACTTTTGCCCTTTGGCTTTACATCTTTGGCTTCATCCTTCTCTTTGTCTTTGCCTTTTCCCTTTTCTTTTTGATCATTTTTCCATTTGTAGCATTGCTTTTTAATGTGTCCCTTCTTGCCACAATAATGGCATTCCAAATCCTTTTTGGAGCGAGACTTGCTCCTTCCCCTTTCTTGGCTTTTCCCCCTTTGCTGGGATCTCCCACGTGCATTCATTGCATTGGACTTTCCAACAGAGTTGTTTTTCCTGTTCATCTCTTCTTGAAGAAGAGCACCCTCAACATCTGCATATGACAGCATAGCATTCGAATTGCTAGTGGCTGTCCTGAATGTGTCCCAACTCTCTGGCAAAGTGCATAACAAAAAAGTGGCTTTGAACTCATCGTCCATTGCCAACTTTTGATTGATGACCTGGCTGACAATACCATTAAACTCATTTAGATGGGCTGTCATAGACGCCCCTTCCTTCATCTGAAGACCTATGAGTTTCTTCAACCAATACACTTTGCTTGAGGCACTTTGTTGGGCATACAAGTCCTGCAATCTCTGCCACATTCCCCAAGCTGTCTTCTCTTCACGAATGCTGAAAAGTAATGAGTCTGACACAGACAACATGATAGTAGATCTTGCCAGCTCATCCATATCTTCCCACTCTTCAGCAGTAAGAGAAGCGGGCATCACACCCCTTTCTTTGATAGGCTTGTGCTGCTTTTTCTGGAGCAACACATTGTAGCACTGGGTTTGCCAAATATCATAATTATGCGAGCCTTCAAGCTTCTTGATGTGAAGCAATGAAGAGCTCTCACCTGTGGTTGCCATAGCAATATGCAACCTGTCAATGCCTGACTCCCAGCAAAAATGTGCAAACAATGCACCAAAAGCACACAAAGTGCTCACAGTTTTTCTCCCAAGCTTTATCTCCCACTGCGGAAGCACAAATGCAACTTTTCTCCCACTGTATGTGATGAAAACACCAAAATCTGGTTGCTGCAGATTTTGGACAGCACCTTAAATGTGCTCTTTTGCCCTTCCAAAGTACTGTACAGCAGTACTAAGTGCTCTCCAATGATGTACCAAACCTGTACCGGCAAGTACAGCAGCTGAAATTGAACCTTTTGGTCACTCAAAACAGTGTACAACCATGCCAAAACTTGCACAAAGCTGTGCCAAATCTATACCAACAGGTACAATAGCAATAAATGCTCTCCTGGCTGTCCAAATGAGTGAAAATCAGACTTTTACAGTCCTGTACACTGCATACAACAGTCCCGAACAGAAATTGGGCAAAAGCCCCTTGACTGCAAGCTGATTTTTGAGGATTCAAGGCATAAATGTCTTGCCTGCTGCTTTGCCAAGCTCAACAAGCATAAAAACTTGAAAAGCCCCTTGATTTAAGATCAATTTCTAATCATACATGGTACATTGACGCACATGAAGGCATCCAGAGTGTTCACGATGCTTCCCCCTGGCCACATATACATCAAATACATGAAACCCCCTTAATTTACAGGCACATTGAGTGCTTGTAAGGCATCAACACATTATCCACAGCATCAAATGCGATTGCCTGCATGCAAATCAACCAAATCGGCACAAAAGCCCCTTGATTTGCACTGCAATTTGCTGCAATTTTGCCCAAATGTGCGATTTTTCACATCATACAGCATGTATGAGTGCTTAATTGCACAATTACATCAAAAGCCCCAAATTTCGACATTCAATTTCCTGCAAATTGATCCTGATTGTGACCAATTTCCTGCAAATTGATCCTGATTGTGACCAATGTCACCCAATTTTGCCTATTTTGCTCAAAATTGAGCGATTCGACACCTGTACCTGCTCAATTGTTGATTGTACTTGCTCAATTGCAAATCCCAAAAAAAAATTGAAGCAAAATACCTTGTAATTTTCTGATTTTTCTCTGATTTGCAGGCGGGTTGATGAATTTGGTGCTGATGTTGGGTCTCTATTATTTTCCGGCTCAAAACTTCTGAAGCTCCTGCTTTCTTCGTGCAGATTTGCTCCTCTTCCAGCAACTCCTACACCATCGGGTCCTTCACCATCTTTTTCATTCAGTGAGAGTGCAGGGCATCTTTTCCAGGCCTGGGATACGCAAGGAAGGCTCCTTCATCAATCTGCGGATAGAGCTGGGACTGGTGGTGAGGCCTCTGGAGCCATAGTTGCTGGGCCTCGCATGGTGGCATGCTAGCCTACCGATTCGACTACGCCTCCGCCAAGTAGCGCTTGAACGCTCCACGCTTGGCTCTGCTTTCGATTCAGGCCCAGCAGTCAGCTCGCCTGCCTTCGCCTAGCTGCCTTCGCTGTGCTGGCGCCTTCGCTCGCCTCCTCGCTAGCGCACGTGACGACGTCACAGCCTCCGACCGGTAGCCAGCCGACCCTGCAGCCGTCGTCACCTTCGCGCACTCACAGCCACGTGTCAGCGTTGCTTTCCTTATGCTAGAACTCCACGTCACTGCTTTTACGTCGTATTGCTGCCTTCGCAATGTTCGCTCGCTTATGAGCGCCACCCGCCTACAGCAGCAGCCGCTGGTGGCCACAAAGCGCAACAAGCTTTCTTGTACGCAGCCTTCTACGAACGCTCACAGGAGCTTCTTACTCGCTCCAAATTTTGCCACCACAGCCTCTGCGCCTGGTCTTCGCTACAAGCTTGCCTTCACGATTGCTGGCTCGACTGTGTGCTCCAGTTAATGGCTCTGATACCAATTGTGTGGGAGAAGGAAGAATTAGGGTTAGGTCATGTGGGAGACATACACAGAGAAGCAAGGGAGAGAGTGAGAGAGAGAGTTGTGGGGATAAGTCAACTCATGAAGCAGATGAGTGTGTGACTCCCCTATCACACATGTATATTGCACTAGTACACATAGTGCACTTAGTACATTAAAAGTACTAAGTGTACTATGTACTATAACTTATGGGCTTGTACACACTATAAGGGTGGGCATAACGCCTTTACCCCAACAATACTAGAGAGACGCACCACTTGACGGTGCGAGACCTATGGGACCAGTCTGAGACTTGCAGTATGGAACTGCAACAACGGAGCATTGAGATTGGATGTGGGGGCCTTTGAGAACAGCTTCAGAGATAGGGACATCATCTTCTACTTGGAGACACATCAGGCCCCAGGCAGCACATTACCGAGTGGCGGGATACAGATGGGAGACGACTTGTAGACAAGAGGCCCGTTCGAAGCATGGTGGTCGCGGATCCGGAGGAGTTGCATTTCTTTTTAGAGAGGAGCTTCACCCACTCATCCATGTTATGCGCCGTGATGAGAGCGCAAGGTACATGTGGGTCAGAGTGAGGACAGATGAGGGTAGACCCCTATACATTGCTATATGTTACTTTCCACCCAACACATCTCATTATGCAGCGCCCAAGGGGCAATCTCCATATATGATTCTAGATGAGGACATATGGGAGTTCTCCAGGGAGGGAGATGTTATCATACTTGGGGACTTTAATGCTCGAACGGCTCAGTACCAGACCTCCTTCTTTGACACTTCGGAGGAGATGTTGAGAGAGAGATGTGGAGGAGATGTGTTTGACCCTGAGATCACAGGATGAGGTGGAGTGTACTGAGTATGGGAGATACCTCTTGGAGATGGAGACTGCACATGGGTTGGCCATTTTAAATGGCCTAGAGAGGTGCGTGTCTGCAGCGCTTCCCACACACAAAGAGAGAGAGAGAGGCCAGAGGGGGCTGTTGCGAAGAGAGAGAAAGATAGGCAGCATGCGGGAGAGGGAAGCAGGCGGGGGGGGGGGGGGGGGGGGGAGAGAGAGAGAGAGAGAGAGAGAGAGAGAGAGAGAGAGAGAGAGTGGCGGGAGGGGGCTACGAGGAGAGAGAGAGAGAGAGAGATGGCCGAGTCCTTTTGGGGCGAGCAGAGAGAAGAGAAGAGCTTGTGGGGGCGCAGTGAGAGGAGCGAAGCGAACAGAGCAAAGCGAACAGCTTGTGGGGGCGCAGTGAGAGAAGCGAAGCGAAGAGAGAGAAGCGGGCAAACAGAGAGAAACACACTTTTATTGTACGACAAGGAAAAAAATTTATCATACCATTATTTTTCGTATGGTATCGTACCTGACAACTATGACTACTTCATGGGTTCCTCGGTTCTTGAGCTTCGTATAAAACTGTCGTATTCTTCGATCGGACCCATGCTTCCATATGTGGAGGAGAATTTGTTTTGTCTCTCTACCTCATCAATCATATCTCGTTGTTGCTCTTCTGATACATCCTGCAATGTTGGACCTACATATTGCTTCAACCAAGAAGCATGAAAGACATTATATGCATAGTCCAACTTTTTGGAAACTTTAACTTTAAAGAGACATCACTTAACTTTTGAATGACAGGAAACGAGCCAAAACTTCGGAATGAAAGCTTGGGACAACACTTGCCCACTTGCTTAAGCCATTGCTTCATGATGTGGAGATATACCCAATCCCTTCCTTAAAGTTGACATCTCACCTGGATTTGTTGGCTTGCCAGGTATAAGCTTCATCAGCTTTGGCAAGGCGCTCCTTAACTGACTCAATGATCTCCAAAAATGTTTCGGTTGTCTTGTTGGCCTCAAGAGATGGTGTTACATGTCTCGTCAAAAAGATCAAAACCAGCGACCAAATGTTGCCTCATACGACATCCAGCCAATACTTGATGAATGAGTATCATTCACGATTGTCATACACTTTGTGTTTCTAGATCCAACAGAGGCGAAAAGAGAGTCTACGAAGTCCATACTGATGTCGTGAAAAGGTCCCTCTGGAATAGGCAAAGGCTAAAGTAGCCCTACATGTTTCATACGTGGAACTTTCACCTTTTAACATATTTGACATGCTTGGAAGTGTTGGTAGACATCCTGTCGCATTTTAGGCCAATAGAATGACCTCTCTAACTTCTCCAGGGTACTGTTAATACCCCTATGATGTTAATACCCCTATGATCTCCGACAAGAGAACCATGGGCATCATGGAGAAGGACTCGGCGCTTATCTTTGAATACACAAAGACGGTCCTTGAAAAACAACCAACCATCCTGTATACTGTATCCTATAGTGGCCCAGTTGTGAACTGAGGACCTAACTGATATAAGTCTCAAATTCTTCCAAGTCCAGATATTGTGATTTTATGCTTTCTAGGTCTTTGCCTTGAATTTCCAACAAAGTGGACTCTTGCAATGTTTGGATCGTGCCTTTTCGACTAAGAGCATCGACAATGGGGTTGTTCTTACCAAGGACATATTCAATCATTACCCCAAATAGTTGGAACAATTGACTCCATCTGGACTACCTGTCACTCCACTGGGCACTGGGCATGGTTTGCAACCATTTAAGTGCTTGGTGATCTATCTTAACTATGAAGTCCCTCCCGTAAAGGAAATACTTCCAATGTTTAAGCGTGGTCATCACCCCCAAAAGCTTTGTCATATACCAAATAATTCGTTTCAGTGGTATTCAACATGCAACTATAATAAGCCATTGCCCTACCATCTTGCTGAAGAATAGCTCCAATGGCTAGGTTACTGGCATCAATAATCACCTTGAAAGGGTCATCCCATGATGCCGACTTTAAGACTGGTGACTCAAAGGCAACTTTCTTCAATGCTTGGAATGCCTCTAAAGCCTTGCCCGTAACGGACACTTTCTGACGACGAATCTTCACACCCTTGAGCAAGTCGGTGAGAGATGCTACAAGGTTAGAAAACTTGTCCATGTGCATGTTGTAGGCCTAACAAAGACACACAAATGAGCAGATTTCCAGGGCTGTCTGGAAATATCCCAAATGAGAATGACATGTACCTTTTCAGGATTGAGGCTAATACCTGATGAACTAATGATGTATCCCAAGTAATGCATTTCCAATACTCCAAACTCACTCTTCTTGGCATTAATAAACAACTCATTGTCCTGCAAGAGTTGCAAAACTTGTGCCATATCTCACTCATGCTGCTCTGCAGTCCTTGAGAAGATAAGGATATCATCTAGAAAGATGAAGATACATTTGCCAATGAGAGCCCGAAAAACCCGACATCATCTTGTTGAACGTCGCTGCTTGTGCATTGGTGAGTCCAAAAGGCATCACGATTCACCACAAATTCATAGTGACCGTGCTCAGACCTAAAGGCGGTTTTTGGAATGTCGGCCTTAATGATGCAAACCTAATGGCAACCATTGAGTCGTTCTAGGATGTACTCTATTCTAGGCATGGGTAATCTATTCTTAACTATTAGCTTATTGAGCACCTTGTAATCCACACATAAGCATACGATCTTATCCTTCTTTTGGACAAACAAAATGGGAGCGGCAATTGGAGAGAAGGAAGGCCGGATAAATTTAAACCGGAGTAGCTGGGATAACTGTTGTTCCAGTTCGCTCTCCAATGCCTTAGAAAGGCGGTAGGGAAACTTGCTGGGAGGCTTTGAACCAGGAACCAACTCTATGCGATGGTCCTCAGGTCTAGTGGCTGGGAGATTGTGTGGGAGGTCGTCTCGTAGATGATGATGCTGTATTGAGACAAAGGACCAACCATCCTCTGCTCCACTACGGGTGTTGTCTGAACTGCATTAGACTGAGAGCGGACATAAATCAACGCACACTCTGCTCCTTTTCTTATGGCTCGTTGAACCTGAATATGGAAAATGAGTGGTATTCCAAGAATGCTCCGATCCCCGCGAATCATGATGGGCTCATAAAAACCTTTAACAATAGTGAAAGGGTCTTGCCTCCAATCAAGAATGGGTGCATATTGTCTAAACCACTATATCCCAAGGATGATGTTAAACTCTTAAGAGGGGAAACAATGAAATCCCGATCAAATGTTGCCTTCTAAACTTGAAACTCGAACTACTCAACTTTCTAAGAGATGTGTGTATGTGGACCAAGTGTAAGGAACCAAGGTGCAGCTCGTTTGTTTTGCCCACTCCGGAGAGATGGCATTCTCAGAATTGCCCATGTCAAAGAGGACAATGAACTGTTGTCCCCTTGCAATGCCATAGGGACGGATGAGAGCCTTCTAAGTTCTTTTGTCCCTTAGCCTCACCCTCTTGCTTATCATCAAATACCATTGATTCAAAGCGGACAAGAGCTGAATGGCATTAGAGACTCATGGCGGAGGTGTGGATGGGGATGCTACGGTCGCTACTGTGGAAGTGGGTGCCTTAGCAAACTTTTCAACCTGAAACTTAGTGCAATCGTCTCAGAGTGTGGCAGAAGAAACAACGGTTCGCTGTCATGTACCGTGTCTCTTCATCCGGCTAGAGGTAACCTCCAATGATGCCCTCCTTAGCTTTTTCCCCAGGAGTCTCCTTGGGTGTGGAATCTTTCTTATTGCCCGATTTGACCCTGAAAATTTTTCTTTAGGTTCTTCTCGTCTTTGTTGTTTTGAGTCCCCTTACCCTAAGTAGATGACTGCTGCTGGGGCTTAAGATTAGATTGTGCTTGCTTGGGCTTACCTCCGTTCAAGATTAGTTCCTTATTCTCAGCAAGGGCTAGTGCCCATGCATAAGTCTGAGGCTCAAAATTCTTAACTGGGTACCTAATGTTTATGTCTAAACCTCTAATGAACTGTTTTGGCTTATCTTCTTCCGATATACCCAACTGTTGGGCCATGGTAATGACATTGTTGAAATAGGTCAAAACAAGGGAACCACCCTAAGTGAGTTTGTAAAACTCGTCCTCAAGATTGGTCATATATTGCAATGGAAGAAAACCGTCCTACCACGAAAGTAGCCCAATCAAGTTGGAATTGGCCTATGAGAAGGTCTGTGTGAAGTTGTGACCAATGCTGCCACAAAGTAACAACTTCCCCAGTGAGTTGGGGTGCTACCACATGGACTTTGTCTTGTGGATCTATAATTTTAGCTAATGGAAAATGTGCTTCAAATTGAGCAACAGCAGCATGATCACACTTACCATTGTACTTACTAAAGTTTGGAGAGGTTTGTATGCCGGTGGTGGTAGAGGCGGTGGAAGACGAGGTATTTGGAGCCAACTTGGGAAGGGATGCTAAAATCTGTGCCACCGTCTACTGATGCTAGATTTGCATAGTCTCCCTGTTGAGTCTTTGCTGAAACTCTCGGTTAGCACGTTCTAGACGGAGCTAGTCTTCCTCATTCCTTATAAGTTATCCCTTTGTTCCTACGTACGTCTCTGTTCTGCTTTTTTTTTTTTCCTTCTTCAACTTTTCTTCTTGCTTCTTCACATCTTTCGTCATCTTTTCTTCTTTGTTCCTCCCGACCGGAGAACATTTTTGCCAAATCTAAGAGGCCTTCTTTGGGCTTCTCTTTTTCAGTGGCAAGTTGCATCTTCAATGAATTTATTTGCTCCATCATTGTTCTCAACATCTCTTCTATGCTTGGCAAAAGCGTACTTTCTTTTGGTGTGTCGCTTTGGAAGCTTTGTGCCTCCATAACTTCATGTTGGCTTTCTTCATGTGGAGGCCTAGGTGTTTTTTCCGAACCACAGTATTACCATCCACCAGATTCTCTCACTTCTTTAGGTAGCCAAGTTGGGTCACCAACCTCATGCTCTAATAGCAATGTTACATACACGGAAGCCTCATTGTACTGATCCACAACCCTAAGCTTGATTAAGAACAAGATACTCATTTAAACATGATTAAGACAGAGGAGAGAGAAGAAGAGAGAATTGGTGTCAAGATTTTTCTTTGTATTATATGGTACAGAAAGGTGGCTGAATGTATGTACATAGAATTGCATTAAGTGCAGGGCCATGGGCTTTACCCATGATTGCCCTACACTTTGGGCCATGTGGGGCAGCCCATGGACCATGGCTTTGGCCCATAAAGCCCCATAGCATGTTTGGCCAGCCTATAAGGCGTAGGACCCAGTCAGCCAGTCCTAGGAGGCATGGGCAGCCAGTCGGCCAGCACAGTAGGTGGCCAGCCCCTAGGCAGCCAGGCAGCAAGCCGGCCAGCATCAAATTCAAGGCGTCTAGCATTGAGTGGCCACCATATGAAAGGTGCCTATTAAAGCACATAATACAGGTCGCACGAGAGAAATAAACAGGCTGATAGCTTATTAACCCACCGACCAGCATATCAGAAAGTATAAAAGCATAGGCTTGTGCAATCATTCAATCATCTTATTATTCACAAAGTGTTGAAGAACTCCAAGGGCCAGGACAGCCAAAGGAAACCTAACGCAACAGTGAACTTGAAAGTTGAAGGTCAAGAATCAGGTTATCGTCACACTGCAGATTTACAGCCAAGGCAGATCTCCAAGAAGTCAGTCTTTTTCATCATTCAATGAAGCAAATTCACCAGTGAACTTGACTGACTGGCATGGGCAACCAGTGGGCCAGCCCATGGAGGGCCAGCACAGTAGACGGCCAGCCCCTAGGCAGCCAGGCAGCAAGCCGGCAAGCATCAAATTCAAGGCGTCCAGCATTGGGTGGCCACCATATGAAAGGCGCCTATTAAAGCACATAATACAGGTCGCTGTAGAGAAATAAACAGGCTAACAGCTTATTAACCCACCGACCAGCATATCAGAAAGTATAAAAGCATAGGCTTGTCTAGTCATTCAATCATCTTATTATTCACAAAGTGTTGAAGAACTCCAAGGGCCAGGACAGCCAAAGGAAACCTAACGCAACAGTGAACTTGAAGGTCAAGAATCAGGTTATTGTCACACTGCAGATTTACAGCCAAGGCAGATCTCCAAGAAGTCAGTCTTTTTCATCATTCAATGAAGCAAATTCACCAGTCCTTGGTGGGGGCCCTTCAGAGGGCATTTCGGACCCAATCGGGTGTACCTTGTCTTGATCGGATCCTGCCGAGGACCATAAGGGGATTTGAACTTTGGACCTCCCCCTTCCCGGTCACACACCCACACAGCTAGGCTACACACCCATTGGCTTGATGGCTTGCTCCACCACTGGTAAAAACCCCTCTCTCACATTGTGTGATGCTCCTAACAACATCAAAGCATCAACCATAGGTGTGGTACAGCATCTCTATGTGCATGTTTTCATGTGTTTAATTCTTTTTTTTAATGTATTTGTGGACATTCAAGTGTTCCAGCAATGCCTTATTCGTTTAGCATCCTAAAACTTGGTCATATGTTCGTCAATTGGACCTTGATGGAGGAGCTGGCTAGCTCATCTCCAGTCATAACCCCCCAAGGAATATCCTAAAGCCTGAAATTCAACCAACACCGGCCTTTGATCCTTGCCCAATGCCTGGTATGCATAACATTTGAGCCCACCATCAAGGTCTAAGGATTTGGCATTGCCAAGGCGATCCAGTACTGATTTCCAGCCATTGACACTGTGAAGAACACCCATTACTTTCCTGGAGAAAAAAACACCCATTACTAAGCCTATGTCTCACTTATGTATATCATTTATGAGAGTGCAATAGGTCCCACTATAAATCTAGTTATTATTTGATCACTTCAATAAATAAAAGCAATTGGACCTTAGCTTTTGCACAGTACAAGATTGCTGCTTTCAAAAACTTTCCATATACACAAATGTGGCTGGCATCAAATGCTAAATGCAGTAGGCCACAAAATACCTACAGTCCCCCTCAGTTAAAAAGACACTTGTGCCAGCCAAAATATGGCAACCTCACAGTTCCTGTAATCTGGCCTTGTGATTCACGAGACAGCTCACTGCAACTCCCACGTCCTATGGGCTCCAAGAGACCACTAGCTGAAACCTAGCTGCCAATGTTGTGTGGGCATTAATCCACCCCACACAAACAAAGGAAATATGGCAGCAGAATAACTCCAATGTGGTTCTGTAAAACCTTTTTAGAGCTTCACCATAAAAAAGAGAACTTAGTATCAACAATTCAATGCATACAAGAGTGCGCACAATTAAGAAAGCAAAAATAAGTGACGTATCTATGTATGTGAATGCCAACCAAAGATTCCAAAATATGGCATAAATGTACAGAGCTGTGCATTAGTTAAAATCTTGATGGTCTACTCAGACCATCAACTACTCCATGCATCGCATGGACTTCCGATGGCTTCAGACTAACACCTCATCTTCCCTTTTCTGGCACAATCTAGCATCTGGCTGCAACGCAGGAAAAGGAAAGGGGGAAGGGGGAGGGGGGGGCGGGCTCAAAGGGGACACCCAATTGAGCTACAAGTCAAGACAGGGTTGTCCTTTGTGAAGCTACCATAAATGCATCCCCACTTACATTATCAGGGACCAAAGTATACTGAATTTCTTCAGGCAAAGCCAGGATGAAGGCTAGCAATAAAAGCAAAGACAATCAAATGCACCCAAATTTTCATTCAGCTTAGACAAGCACTAAGAAAACATGAAGCCGTCGTTTTAGCTTCCTAACAATACCGACAATCCTTCACTAATTGAGAATAAATGCAAGTCTTTCCATGCTAAAGCTTCACCACAAGAAAAAAAGAACTTTATATCAACAATTCAATGCAGGCAAGTCGTTCACAATTAATGAAGCAATTAAAAAAAAGCAATTGATGTAATATCTGCAATCTTCAAATCTTAATGGTCCACTGAGGCCGTCAACTATTCCATGCATAGCGTAGACTAAGGGTGTCTTCAAACAAACACCTCATTTTCTTGTTTTCTGACAAAATCTGACAGGTAGAGCAACCCATCCAGGTGGGAGGGTAGCCTCAAAGGGACACCGATTGAGATACGATTGAGCTACGACCCGAGACAAGGTTGTCCTTTGCAAAGCACCATAAGGCAATGGCATCCCCGCTCACATTATCAAAACCCAAACTATACCGAATTTCTACAAGCAAATACCAGACTAAAAGACTACACAAGGATGAAGGCTAGCAAAAACACAAAACCAAAACCAATCAAATGCACCCAATTTTCCATTCATATAGACAGCACTAAGAAAACATGAAGACGTCATTAGAGCTTCCTAACAGAACTGACAATCCTTTACTAACTGAAAATAAAAACAAGACTTTACTGCATCTTCCATGGTGCTGCGCCAGCCTTGCATTGCTGAGACCCCATACTTCAGCCTTCCATTGTCTCCATCTTCTGAAAACTTTTCTGTCTTAGGTGTGCTGAGATAGATTCCCATAATTGATTGTCTTTGGTGGTTGATGTATATCTGAGGAAAACATATATGCCACAACAAGTAAGCTAGAGATAATTGTCCAAGATAACACCGAGAGGGGCAGAAGCATGCATGAAGAAGTAAGATAGGAGAAAGTCGACGTTTCTTTCGCATGTTTATGAAACACCATGAATAAAGCAAGCAATCCAATAAATCCTCCATATTGTGGTGTCACCTCCAGCATAGAATCTATGTCCCTGGCAAACTAAACTTCTTGCATGCTTAAAAACCTTTCGTGGTATTCTAAGTTACACTTGCTTAGCGCTTTAGAGTCTCCACATGAAGCACCCATGCTTTCATAGTGTAATTTCTTAGGGGCTTTACAGATACAATCCCGTGGCTGTGAAAAGGACTCCTCCGTCCAATGCCTGCTCACCCAATGGATGTTGGTGAATACGCTTAGCCACTTAGACGTGTAGAAGTGTTTAAATGGCCGGTTAGATATGATTATTCTATGCGGCCAGCAGATGCAAATGACATGCAGCAGCTTTCATGTGAACCCTAATCAATTAGATAAAGCACACAAGATCCTGAGACTATTTAGGCTTAAACCCTAATTAAACGTTTTCTGTGGCGAAATTCTGCGACTGTTTAGGCTTTCATTTAACCACAATTAAACAGGGATCCTTGATGTTTTCACGAAAACCCTAACTAGACGCAGAAGGCATGACGCTAACCTGGAGGTGAAGGCCCGCCTCACGCCATTCGCCGTGGATAACGAGCGGCCTGTCCGTAGGTCTAGGTTTTTGTTTGATGGTGATGGAGAAGAGTTAGGGATTCTTACAGCGTTCTCCCTCCCACTCGTGAAAAATGAGATCGAGAAGCCGGCACGGCTGAGGAGTGAATGTTCCGCAACAGACGGCGCGGAGCATAAGTCCAACATTTGATGCGTAATGTATTATTTTTTTCCATTGCAGATGGGATGTAGGCCCACCATCATACTACCCTTAGACAAGTGTGTGTGTGTATATGGGGGGGGTGATGAGTGGGGTGGTGGTGGTGGTGGTGGTGGTGGTGGTAGGAGAAGAGTAAAGAGATATGTGTTTTGAAAGAGTGTATCCTTGATCCAAAGCAGAAAGGGGTTGAACTCCTTTGTCTTGAGCCTTGCATCAGGCAAAAAGACGTGCTCATGATGCCACCCAAAATGTATCCTTGTTCTAAACAAACTTGCTTCTCTGCTCATGACCAAAGGAGTTATGATTACCCCTTACTCGTATACATACTTTGGGCCTTTAGTGGCATCATGTATGTTCAAACCATGTTTTCATCTCTTATCCTCGACACACAATTTGCGTTGCATTTTTATTTTGCTAGCTGTAATACGTGGCTATCGCTTTTTTTATATTAAAACACTATGCATGATGTCTCTCTCTCTCTCTCTCTCTCTCTCTCTCTCTCTCTCTCTCTCTCTCACACACACACACACACACACACACACATTGAAAATATGCTTATTTATCAGTGAATTAACTAAGGTTTGGAAACAAATGAAAGAGTTAAAGGAAAGAAGGGAGGAAACACAACTGTAAGAAATGAAGGTGTGTCAAGGAACCAATATATAGCTTAAATATTTATATGCTTGAGTTTATCCATTACAAAGGAAAATTATTGCTGTACATGTGAGCCATGCCTCCTAAACCATAACTAGTAATGGCTATAATTTAAATTTGTACACAACCATGTATAGTTTTCAATAACACTACAATAGTTGTTTACTAGTTTGGCCTTAAGTTATGTGTTCTCAAGAGATCCTTAGTGTTCTTTACTATAAATAATTTGTTACAAAATGCAAGGTCAAAATTTCCAAAAAAAAATACCCAACGTGACCAAAAAGTGATTACAATTTTACTTTAAAAACGTCCAAAAGCATGCTTTTGACTTGTAAAGGTTTTTTTTATTTGAAAAGTAGACTTCGTTCTCAATCCATGCCATAGTGTGACAAGATGCCCACTTTTTATGAATACATGAGAAAACGACACCCAAAAAGACATACTCTTATGCTTCTTTTTAAATGGATAATGGATATTTAAGTGATCCATTATATAAAAATTAAAAGAATTAGTAAACTTATAGATATAAAATTTGTGTATCAATTGCATTAACTTGAATTTTGTGCTAGATCTACTATGATTGTCGACACCACCATCTAGATTTAGTTACCTCCCGCAAATTAGCAATGTATTGCATGTGTTTAGTTATAATTCTTTTCTACTATAACCAAGCATGTGTTTAGTTGTAATTCTTTTCTACTATAACCAAGCATGTATTGCATGTATTGCATGTGTTTAGTTGTAATTCTTTTCTACTATAACCAAGCATGTGTTTAGTTATAATTCTTTTAAAGGAACATTCTTAGCAATTAGGCCTCAAGGTATTCACACAGTTATAAATGTTATGTAGGGCTACCATGACATGTATTTTAATCCACGTAAGATAATAGATGAGCATTCTAAATTAGCACTCTTGTGAGTTTCATGGTGATAAATGTGTAGGTAAGGAGAAAGTTTCATAAACTACCAATAATTGGGTAGCTTGAGGCTTAACAAGACACTTTTTGTGGTGATGAATGTGTAGGCAAGGAGCAAGTTTCATGAGCTTCTAACAATAGAGCTAGCTTAAGGCTTAACAAAACATTAGTGTTTTTTTATGAGAGAGAGAGAGAGAGAGGGACATACATACATACATTGTTGATATTCATGTCTTATACGTGCGAGAGGAGAAAGACACTAAGTAGAGCTCAAGGTCAGTAGGGTTGGAATAGTGTTTCAATGTAAGGCAAAGTAATCGTAGTAGAAAGAGTAGAATCTTATGCATCAACAGTTTGAGAGAGAGAGAGAGAGAGAGAGAGAGAGAGAGACGTTGTTGATATTCATGTCTTATACGTGTGGGAGCTTATACGTGCGGGAGGAGAAAGAGACTAAGTAGAGCTCAAGGTCAGTAGGGTTGGGATAGTGTTTCAATGTAAGGCAAAGTAATCATAGTAGAAAGAGTAGAATCTTATGCATCAATAATCTCTAAGGTAGGAGTATGGACCGATTTTCTTTTGAGGGAGGATGAAGGCTTGTTTATGAGCTATATCTTATCTTATGTAGGGTAACTTCACAAAGATAACGGTCTTTAGACTATGCCTTAATGAAAAGCAAACGTGAGGAGAGATAAAAATTGAGTGACAAGCACATGTTACCTTGCTTTCTCATAGGTATAAAGAATCCTCAATTGCATAATTTATTGATCCATGTCGATCCAACCACTTTTGATCAATGTTCCGAATGAGTTATGAGCATAAAGACTCCTCAATTACATGATTTAATCATTGTTAAATATCCAACCACATTTGATCAATGACATAAGTGAGTTATAAGTAACATGAAACCCAAACTTGGCAAAAGTACCATCAAATGGGTTACAAATATGCTCCTTATAAAGGCATATGCAAGAGAAAAAAATGAATTCTGAAAGGGAACATCATAGTGGAAAAGTTGCATGCCTTATTCTATGAAATAACAAAAAGCGAGTGGTCGAGTGGGTAGGTTGTATTCGAATGTAAGTATATACATGGTAAATAGCGTATACATAGTAAGTAGTATCATTATTCCAATGTTAGTAGTATATACATTGTAAGTAGTATTACTCCAATGTAAGTAGTATTCTATATACACACAAAAGCAGTATATACATTATAAGTAGTATTACTCCAATGTAAGTAGTATTCTATATACACACAAAAGCAGTATATACATTATAAGTAGTATTACTCCAATGTAAGTTGTGTTCTATATACATAGAAAAGTAGTATTATTCCAATTTAAGTAGTGTATCACATTGGAATATACATAGAAAGTAGTATTATTTCAACGTAAGTAGTGTATCACATTGGAATGTACATAGAAAGTAGTAATATTCCAATGTAAGTAGTGTATCACATTGGAATATACATAGAAAGTAGTATTATTCCAATGTAAGTAGTATATACATAGTAAGAAGTATTATTCTAATGTAGGTAGTGTATACATAGTAAGAAGTGTTATTCCAATGTAGGTAGTAATATATACGTAGTAAAAAGTATTATTCCAATGTAGGTAGCATATAAATAGTAAGTATTATTATTCCAATGTAGGTAGTGTATACATAGTAAGTATTATTATTCCAATGTAACATAGAAAGTAATATTATTCCAATGTAAGTAGTATATACATAGTAAGAAGTAATATTCCAATGTAGACAGTGTATACATAGTAAGAAGTATTATTCCAATGTAGGCAGTGTATACATAGTAAGAAGTAATATTCCAATGTAGGCAATGTATACATAGTAAGAAGTATTATTCCAATGTAGGTAGTGTATACATACTAAGTATTATTATTCCAATGTAGGTAGTAGTATATACATAGTAAGAGGTATTATTTCAATGTAGGTAGTAGTATATACATAGTAAGAGGTATTATTTCAATGTAGGTATTATTTCAATGTAGGTAGTGTATAGATAGTAAGTATTATTATACCAATTGTAGGTAGTAGAATATACACATAGTAAGAAGTATTATTCTAATGTAGGTAATGTATACTGTTGGAATGTGCAACGGAAATGAGATAGAAATCTGAGAGCAAAAAAACATAGAGGTGCAAGAGAGGAGACGTGGTGTAAACTTTGCTATATACACAAGATAGTTGGTACAAATTGTGGGGGAGCAAGAGCCCCAATATATATTGGCAAGGGACATGCAATCGGCCAGCATCAAAAGTGGGCCCCTCCTGACCAACCAACTCCTACAAGTCGACCAGGGGAAAAACACCCCCCCACAACTATAACAAAATTGAAAAAAAGGGAAAAAACATGGACACGATCAGGGAGTCCTCCATGGGCGAGCACACCCACATCCTTCGTACCCTGCAAATACTGCACAAGATCCGCAATCCTGCATCTCAAAATGAGTCTTTAAAGGTGTGTGCAAGCATAAATGAGCTCAACATCCCCATTGGAAAACTCAAGTCCAATATGGTGTTCAGCAACCACATCAAGGAATTGACAAGTTTCCCGATATAAAGAGACATCAACCTAGTCACAAGGATAATGTATAGTAAGTTTGGTATTCAGGTCCATCGGAGATGAAATAGGCTTGCAAGAAGAACTGACAAGTTCGATATAAAGAGGCATCAACCTGCTCACAAGGATCATGTATAGTAAGTTTGGTATTTGGGTCCATCGTCGGAGATAAAATAGGCTTGCAGTTCTCCATCCCAAAGACCTCCAACAACTCATGAACATATCGCTGTTGAGAAACAAAGAAGCCCTCTGGGTTAGCCAAATCGCCAATCCCAAAAAGAAATGGAGTAAGCCTAAATCCATCATCTCAAACTCCTCTAACAAGGTAGCCTTCGTCATCACGGCCATGTGCTCTGCATGACAGCCAGTGAGGACAAGATCATCCACATAGAGGATAATCAATGTTATCATACCGCGTTCCCAAAAGAGATACAAGTTCGAATCTGTAAGCTGATCTCTGGAAACCCAATTTTTGAAAGAAAGTATCAATCTTCTGGTTCCAAGCCATGGGAGCCTATTTCAGGCCATACAAGGCCTTCTGCAACCTGTAAACCATACCTTTGGAGCTCAGAACCTCAAAGCCTGGAGGTTGCACAACATACACCTCCTCTTGCAAGTCACCATTCAGGAACATAGATGTAACATCCATCTGATACATCGACCGTTGCCACTAACGAGAGGCAAGGGCAAGAACTCTCCGAATCATGGCCATCCTAGCTGTCAGTGCAAAAGTGTCCTCATAGTCGATGCCTGGTCTTGTTGAGCATAGCCCTTAGCCACAAGTCTGGCCTTATGCTTGTCCATGGACCCATCAAACTTATACTTGGTTTTGTAGGCCCACTTAACACCAATGATTAACATTTTCGATGGCCTCATAACCAACTCCCAAGTCCCATTCTTCTCTAAGGCCTCTAGTTCCACTTGCATGGTTTTCCTCATAGTCGATGCTTGGTCTCGCTAAGCATAGCCCTTAGCCACAAGTCTGGCCTTGTGCTTGTCTGCACAGACCCATAGGACTTGTGCTTGTCTGCACAGACCCATAGGACTTGTACTTGGTTTTGTAGACCCACTTAACACCATTGATGACTGACCATTTCGATGGCCTCGAAATGGTTTTGTAGACCCACTTAACACCATTGACTGACCATTTCGATGGCCTCGAAACCAACTCCCAAGTCCCATTCTTCTATATGGCGTATAGGTTCACTTGCATGGCTTTCCTCTAAGTCTCCATGGGAAAAAGTTTCCTTATCTAAACTAGGCTCCTTATCCCAAATGATACGAGACATCAAGGCATAATTTACCTGTTGTTGTAAATGCTCCTCTGACTGACATTTGTTACGAGCTCTATGCAATTTTTGAGGTCCATCCGTCGTGGTCCACTCGGAGGGGTACTCCGTCACACTAGACTCTCGAATGGTATCAAACAACCACTTCGGTACCCAAATAGAACGTGGAGCCGCCTATTGTTGTTGTGGTAATCTCCAAACTCGGGATCAACCTCTCCTACTATCTGAGGCTGGCTAACTAGAACAATAGCCCAGGACTCATCCTCATACTCATCTGGCTCTCCAAGAAGCGATGGCTTCTCAACAGTGGAAGCTAGAACATGCTCATCAAAGACAACATCTCTACTGACAACAACCTCATTCCGCTCTGGGTCATATAGCCTATAGGCGTTGGCAAGAGAGTTATATCCCACAAAAACAAGCTTTTGGGACTTAGAGTCAAGCTTCCCTCTTTGCTTGTTCGGAATGTGAACATAGGCATCACTCCCAAAAACATGGAAATGGGACACATCCGGCTTCTTACCAAAACAACCCTCAAATGGAGTCATTTTAGGCACTACAGTCATCGGAGATTGGTTGACAATATGGACAGTCATAACCACAGCCTCTCCCCAAAGCGGACGAGGAAGGTGGCGATGCTCCAACATCGTCCTTGCCATCTCCACCACGGTCCGGTTCTTTCGCACGCTAAACCACTCCATTCTCTGAAGGGGACCCAGTATTGGCCACCTCCGGCTTGATGCCATTCTCCACACAAAAGCATTGGAAGAGAACTCCCCTCCTTTATCAGCCCAAACAATATTCACTTGCAATCTAGACACCTTTTCCACCAAAGCATACCAGTCCATGAACCAAGCAAAGGCTTAGTCGTCCTGATGTGGTAGAAACTACACCCATGTGAACCTGCTACAATCATCCACAATCAGCATGAAATACAAGGCTCCTCCCAAACATGGGGTCTGCATAGGCCCACATAAGTCAGTGTGAGCTAATCAGTGTGAGCTAACTCCAATGGTTTCAAAGCCCGCCTGGTAGCCTGCTTTGGAAAAGACTCCCTATGATGCTTACCACACGAATCTAGGAAATGCAATGTCCTTGCCTGGCTAGTGCCAACATCTAGCAAGCCATCCACCATCTGGTCCCGGAAAGCTCGCGCAGCGTGTCCACATTTAATTGGCCAAAATGAAAATCATCACCGAGCTGAGTACCTGTAAGAGAAGAGAGTTCTGAGAGTTTATAAATCCCATTCCCCACTCCACCTTCCCAAACAAATTGGCATGTTGCTTTGTCTTGGATAGAAATTGGATGGTCATCAAACTCCACCTGCATGCTAGTCTTGCAAACCTCATGCTTTAACAAAAGATGAAAGCCAAGAGATGGGACATAAAGAACTAGGGAGGAATGCTTCCCCCCTCTGCCCCATCAGGAACAATCTCCAACCTGCCCTCACTGTGAATTGGGATAGTGGACTTGTCACCAATAAAGATGTGACCTTTTTGCCTCTAAGGGTCCTGTAACAACTCTCGAGAAGGAGTCATATGCCTGGAAGCACCTCCAGAATTCACTCCTGTGAGTATCCCCTATGGTGAGACCAACCGCCTCCCTCCTCGAAGAAGATGAAGCTCCAGTGTCCATAATCTTGAAATGCACAAAAGCTGGAGTCTTTACAGACAATTGAGGAATCTGCACCTTTCTTGGTGCTCTGCTGAGGACATTTCTTCCAGTAGTGACCCTTCTAGCCACAATGGTTAGGTCCGCTCGGCTTTCAAAGCGTCAGGATTTGAGTCGGGCTTCTTCTCAGAAGACTTCAACTATGAAGGCCTCCATTTGACCTTGTTGTTGTTAATGTTGTGGCCTTTCCTACCTGGTGAGTTAAAGCCTCAAAACATCCGCCCTGTGGTGGGTTCAGAAACTGCTCCTCCTGGTCCAAGATCATCGCCACACGCTCCTCCCAAGTAATGCTGCTAAGCTTCCTACTGGTGATCAAAGACGAATAGAAAGATGAGTATTGAGAGGACAGATGATAGAGTAGGGTGATGGCCATGTCCTTTGATGATATCACCTTCCCAGATTGAAGAACCTCCTAGTGAAGAGCCTAGAGTTTGTTGATGTGCTCTTGCACCATCTCGAAGACTTTGCAAGATTCATCACTCGCATCTGCACTTCCAAGGAAACTCTCTTCATGGGTGATACCCGATTATACAGAGAGGCCAGGTGTTGCCAAATCCCTCGAGCCAATGTCATGTGTTTGATATGATTGATCACTTGGGGTGTGCAATTGATAAAGGTGAAAGATTACACATGGGCATTGACACGGTCCCACAATTGTGCTTGGGCCTCCCGCTCTTTTACTAACAGTGAAGAGTCCTCCTCTATCGAATTTGGCCTCGAAACTCCAACCGTTGACAAAGTCAACCAAATCATAAGATTCTAAAATGGATTCCATCATCACCTTCCAAATGCCATAGTTTTTCCCATCCAATTGTCGGTCCACCGAGAATGTCAAGAGGGTGGGGATCTTCATATGTTTTTCTGCCATCTCGAGTAAACCTGTCATCTCAGGGGTTCACATGGTCTTGTGAAGGGAGGGACGGTGGGAAAATGTTTTGAAGAAGAGGCTGCGCTTTCTTACAAGGTGGCTGTCGAGCAATGCTACCCACCTTCTACCCACTTCTCCACGTCCCGCACGGGCCAAACACACTCCAATCAGCACCACGTATACAGGAGCCCCGCAAGCTCTCATCGTCTCCAAATATTCACCTTGGGCTTTAATACCATGTCGGAATGTGTAGCTTAAATGAGACAAAAATCTCAGAGCAGAAAGACACAAAGGTGCAAGATAGGAGAAGTGGTGTAAACTTTGCTATATACACAAGATAGTCGGTACAAACTGTGGGGGAGGGGGGGACAAGAGCCCCAATATATATGAGCAATATATATATACAAATTGTGGGGGAGGGGGGGGCAAAAGCCCCAATATATATGAGCAAGGGGCATGCAATCGGCCAATAGAAACAAGCCGATAGGCCCCAAAATGAGCCCACGGCTGCGTCTATCCTAGTCGGCCAGCACATGGCCTGGTTGGCCACCAGCCCATGACCAAATATGACTTGGTCAGCCGATCAAAAGTGGGCCCTCTTGGGGCCAGCCAACTCCTATAGGCCGACCATGGAAAAAACAACCCCCAAAAGGCCCTCACTCGATAAGGTACAGACATGAGATGAATGCTAACATATGCATAATAAGTATTATTATTCCAATGTAGTAAGTATTATTATTCCAGTGTAAATAGTGTATACATAGTATTATTATTCCAGTGTAAATAGTGTATACATAGTATTATTATTCCAATGTAAATAGTGTATACATAGTAAATGTATGTATATACATAGTAAGTAGTATATAAGTAGCATATCTATAGTAAATAGTATTCTTCCAATGTAAGTAGTATATACATAGTATAATAGTATAAGTATCAAATTCATAGTAAATAGTATTATTCCAATAATGTAAGTATACATAGCATAACAGAGCATAATAAGTAGCATAGGTAGTATCACAAAATAAATTATATGTAATTAAAATAAACACACTCAAATAAGTATATAAAAGCTAGCATGAATTTCAAGGTAAATAATGGTTATATAAAAAATAATAGATATAATGAGTTTTAAATTAAAGTTAAAATCTCAATTAAATACTATAAATACAAACATCAATATACTACATAGCAATTCATTGAACCCAATCAACTATATAGTTTATATAGTAGTTGGAGATAGATAAAAACTTTGTATATATTATATAATATTATAATTTAAAAAAACTAACATATAGTAGTTAAATGTTTAAAAGTTTTTAAAAGTAGATGAAAATCAGAATAAATCAATATATTCAATAATAATATGTTTAAACTTAAGAACATGATTGTAAGATTAATAATCTCTTTTTTAATTAATATTTTTAACAAAATTTTACATGTGTATTAGCAACCCCCTTTTTTGCCATCAACACGGGTTTATTACTAAAATTGCCGGAAACACATGCACAAGGGAGTTTTCAAGGCACCCTTCCCCCTTTTTTACCATAGAGTTGGCATTAGCATTGTAAACCACTTTGTAGGTTAACATGGTTTTACCCGCCCGACCTATAATAAGCCATCTTACAACCTCAAACGAACACTATTATTTTATAAAGCGGTGCATGAGCATATAAAGTGGCCTTACCCTATGCTTAATGTCAAATAGGGAAAGTCTGCACACTCCATGTATATACTTGCTGAAGACTAGTAATAGAGACATGATCATTTTTAAGTTTGGCCAACCCAATGTGAAAAGTAATCAATTTATATACTGGTGATCAAAGACGAATAGAAAGATTAGTATTGAGAGGAAAGATGAGACAGTAGGGTGATGGCCATGTCCTTTGATGATATCACCTTCCCAGCTTGAAGAACCTCTTAGTGAAGAGCCTAGAGTTTGTTGATGTGCTCCTGCACCGTCTCGAAGACTTTGCAAGATTCATCACTCGCATCTGCACTTCCAAGGAAACTCTCTTTGTGGGTGATACTACTACCCGATTATACAGAGAGGCCAGGTGTTGCCAAATCCCTCGAGCCAATGTCATGTGTTTGATATGATTGATCACTTGGGGTGTGCAATTGATAAAGATGAAAGATCGCACATGGGCATTGACATGATCTCACAATTGTGCTTGGGCCTCCCGCTCTTTTACTAACAGATAGTGAAGACTCCTCCTCTATCGAATCTAGCCTCAAAACTCCAACCGTTGTGACAAAGTCAGCCAAATCATAAGATTCTAAAATGGATTCCATCATCACCTTCCAAATGCAATTGTTTTTTCCATCCAATTGTTGGTCCACTGAGATTGTCAAGAGGGTGGGGATCTTTATAGGTTTTTCTGCCATCTCGAGTAAATCTGTCATCTCAGGGGTTCACGTGGTCTTGTGAAGGGAGGGACGGTGGGAAAATGTTTTGAAGAAGAGGCTGCACTTTCTTGCAAGGTGGCTGTCAAGCAATGCTACCCGCCTTCTACCCACTTCTCCATACCCACTTCTCCACGTCCCGCACGGGCCAAACACACTCCAATCAGCACCAAGTATACAGGAGCCCCGCAAGCTCTCATCGTCTCCAAAGCTTCACCTTGGGCTTTAATACCATGTCGGAATCTGTAGCATAAATGAGACAAAAATCTGAGAGCAAAAAGACACAAAGGTGCAAGATAGAAGATGTGGTGTAAACTTTGCTATATACACAAGATAATAGGTAAAAACTGTGGGGGGAGGGGGGAAGAGCCCCAATATACATGGGCAAGGGGCATGCAGTCGGCTAGTAGAAACAGGCCGACAGGCCCTAATATACATGGGCAAGGGGCATGCAGTCAGCCAGTAGAAACAGGCCGACATGCCCCAAAATGGGCCTATGACTACGTCTATCCTAGTCCGCTAGCTTATGACGAAATATGACTTGGTCAGCCGATCAAAAGTGGGCCCCTTTTGGCCAGCCGATCAAAAGTGGGCCCCTTTTGGCCACCCAACTCCTATAGGCCGACCACGGAAAAAACAACCCCCCACCAAAGGCCCTCACTCGATAAGGTACAGACCTGAGATGAATGCTAACATATGCATAATAAGAATTATTATTCCAATGTAAGTAGTGTATACATAGTAAATGTATGTATACATAGTAAGTAGTATTATTCCAATGTATATACATACTAAGTAGTATTTCCATAATAAGTAGTATCATTCCAATGTATATACATGGTAAGTTGTATATAAGTAGCATATCCATAGTAAATAGTATTCTTCCAATATATACATAGTATAATAGTATAAGTATCAAATTCATAGTAAATAGTATTATTCCAATGTAAGTATACATAGCATAACAGAGCATAATAGGTAGCATAGGTAGTATCACAAAATAAATTATATGTAATTAAAATAAACACACTTAAATAAGTATATAAAAGCTAGCATGAATCAAGGTAAATAATGGTCATATAAAAAATAATAAATATAATGAGTTTTAAATTAAAGTTAAAATCTCAATTAAATACTATAAATACAAACATCAATACTACATAGCAATTCATTGAACCCAATCAACTATATAGTTTATATAGTAGTTGGAGATAGATAAAACTTTGTTTATATTATATATTATTACAATTTAAAAAAACTAACATATAGTAGTTAAATGTTTAAAAGTTTTTAAAAGTAGATGAAAATTAGATTGAATCGATATATTCAATAATAATATGTTTAAACTTAAGAACATGATTGTAAGATTAATAATCTCTTTTTTTAATTAATGTTTTAACAAAATTATACATGTGTATTAGCAACCCCCTTTCTTTTGCCATCAACACGGGTTTATTACTAAAATTGCCATAAACACATGCACAAGGGAGTTTTCAAGGCACCCTTCCACCTTTTTTACCATAGTGTTTGCATAAGCTTTGTAAACCACTTTGTAGGTTAACATGGTTTTACCCGCCCGACCTATCATAAGCCATCTTACAACCTCAAACGAACGCTATTATTTTATGAAATGGTGCATGAGCATATAAGGTGGCCTCACCCTATGCTTAATGTCAAATAGGGAAAGTCTGCACACTTCATGTATATACTTGCTTAAGACTAGTATTAGAAATATGATCATTTTTAAGTTTGGCCAACCCAATGTGAAAAGTAATCAATTTATATACTGGTGATCAAAGACGAATAGAAAGATGAGTATTGAGAGGACACATGAGACAGTAGGGTGATGGCCATGTTCTTTTGATGATATCACCTTCCCAGCTTGAATAACCTCTTAGTGAAGAGCCAAGAGTTTGTTGATGTGCTCCTGCACCGTCTCGGAGACTTTGCAAGATTCATCACTCGCATCTGCACTTCCAAGGAAACTCTCTTCATGGGTGATACTACTACCCGATTATACAGAGAGGCGAGGTGTTGCCAAATCCCTCGAGCCAACGTCATGTGTTTGATATGATTGATCACTTGGAGTGTGCAATTGATAAAGATGAAAGATCATACATGGGCATTGACACGATCCCACAATTGTGCTTGGGCCTCCTGCTCTTTTACTAATAGTGAAGAGTCCTCCTCTATCAAATCTGGCCTCGAAACTCCAATCGTTGTGACAAAGTCAGCCAAATCATAAGATTCTAAAATCGATTCCATCATTACATTCCAAATGCCATAGTTTTTCCCATCCAATTGTCGGTCCACCGAGAACGTCAAGAGGGTGGGGATCTTCATAGGTTGTTCTGCCATCTCGAGTAAATCTGTCATCTCAGGGGTTCACGTGGTCTTGTAAAGGGAGGGACGGTGGGAAAATGTTTTGAAGAAGAGGGTGCACTTTTTTGCAAGGTGGCTATCAAGCAACGCTACCCGCCTTCTACCCACTTCTCCACGTCCCGCACGAGCCAAACACAGTATACAGGAGCCCCGCAAGCTCTCATAGTCTCCAAAGCTTCACCTTGGGCTTTAATACCATGTCAGAATGTGAGCATAAATGTGACAAAAATCTGAGAGCAGAAAGACAAAGGTGCAAGATAGGAGAAGTGGTGTAAACTTTGCTATATACACAAGATAGTCGGTACAAACTGTGGGGGGGCGAGGGGGGGCAAGAGCCCCAATATATATGGGCAAGGGGCATGCAGTCGGCCAGTAGAAACAGGCCGACTGATTGCCCCAAAATGGGCCCACGATGACGCCGATAGGCCCCAAAATGGGCCCACGACTACGCCAATCAGCACCAAGTATACAGGAGCCCCGCAAGCTCACGTCGTCTCCAAAGCTTTACCTTGGGCTTTAATACCATGTAGGAATGTGTAGCATAAATGAGACAAAAATCTGAGAGCAGAAAGACACAAAGGTGCAAGATAGGAGAAGTGGTGTAAACTTTGCTATATACACAAGATAGTCGGTACAAACTATGGGGGGGGAGGGGGGGCAAGAGCCCCAATATATATGGGCAAGGGGCATGCAGTCGGCCAGTAGAAACAGGCCGACAGACCCCAAAATGGGCCCACGACTACGTCTATCCTAGTCGGCCAGCCCATGATCAAATATGACTTGGTCAGCCAATTAAAAGTGGCCCCCTCTTGGCCAGCAGCCAACTCCTATAGGCCAACCATAGAAAAAACAACCCCCCAAAGGCCCTCACTTGTTAAGGTACGGACCTGAGATGAATGCTAACATATGCATAATAAGTATTATTATTTCAATGTAGTAAGTATTATTATTCCAATGTAAGTAGTGTATACATAGTAAATGTATGTATACATAATAAGTACTATTATTCCAATGTATATACATAGTAAGTAGTATTTCCATAATAAGTAGTATCATTCCAATGTATATACATAGTAAGTAGTATATAAGTAGCATATCCATAGTAAATAGTATTCTTCCAATGTAAGTAGTATATACATAGTATAATAGTATAAGTATCAAATTCATAGTAAATAGCATTATTCCAATGTAAGTATACATAGCATAACAGAGCATAATAGGTAGCATAGGTAGTATCACAAAATAAATTATAGGTAATTAAAATAAACACACTCAAATAAGTATATAAAAGCTAGCATGAATTTCAAGGTAAATAATGGTTATATAAAAAATAATAAATATAATGAGTTTTAAATTAAAGTTAAAATCTCAATGAAATAGTATAAATACAAACATCAATACTACATAGCAATTCATTAAACCCAATCAACTATATAGTTTATATAATAGTTGGAGATAGATAAAACTTTGTTTATATTACATATTATTATAATTTAAAAAAACTAACATATAGTAGTTAAATATTTAAAAGTTTTTAAAAGTAGATGAAAATTAGAATAAATCGATATATTCAATAATAATATGTTTAAACTTAAGAACATGATTGTAAGATTAATAATCTCTTTTTTAATTAATGTTTTTAACAAAATTATACATGTGTATTAGCAACCCCCTTTCTTTTGCCATCAACACAAGTTTATTAGTAAAATTGCCATAAACACATGCACAAGGGAGTTTTCAAGGCACCCTTCCACCTTTTTTACCATACTGTTTGCATAAGCTTTGTAAACCACTTTGTAGGTTAACATGGTTTTACCCGCCCGACCTATCATAAGCCATCTTACAACCTCAAACGAACCCTATTATTTTATAAAACAGTGCATGAGCATATAAAGTGGCCTTACCCTATGCTTAATGTCAAATAGGGAAAGTCTGCACACTTCATGTATATGATTGCTTAAGACTAGTAATAGAGACATGATCATTTTTAAGTTTGGCCAACCCAATGTGAAAAGTAATCAATTTATATACTGGTGATCAAAGACGAATAGAAAGATGAGTATTGAGAGGATAGATGAGACAGTAGGGTGATGGCCATGTCCTTTGATGATATCACCTTCCCAGCTTGAAGATTCTCTTAGTGAAGAGCCTAGAGTTTGTTGATGTGCTCCTGCACCGTCTCGGAGACTTTGCAAGATTCATCACTCGCATCTGCACTTCCAAGGAAACTCTCTTTATGGGTGATACTCGATTATTCAGAGAGGCCAGGTGTTGCCAAATCCCTCGAGCCAACGTCATGTGTTTGATATGATTGATCACTCGGGGTGTGCAATTGATAAAGATGAAAGATCGCACATGGGCATTGACACGATCCCACAATTGTGCTTGGGCCTCCCGCTCTTTTACTAACAGTAAAGAGTCCTCCTCTATCGAATCTGGCCTCGAAACT
Source organism: Cibotium barometz (assembly GCF_041138505.1). NCBI lineage: Eukaryota > Viridiplantae > Streptophyta > Polypodiopsida > Cyatheales > Cibotiaceae > Cibotium > Cibotium barometz. The sequence continues at coordinate 20,123,831 of NC_141048.1, forward strand.
CCAACCGTTGACAAAGTCAGCCAAATCATAAGATTCTATAATCGATTCCATCATCACCTTCCAAATGCCATAGTTTTTCCCATCCAATTGTCTTCATAGGTTTTTCTGCCATCTCGAGTAAATCTGTCATCTCAGGGGTTCACGTGGTCTTGTGAAGGGAGGGACGGTGGGAAAATGTTTTGAAGAAGAGGGTGCACTTTCTTGCAAGGTGGCTGTCAAGCAATGCTACCCGCCTTCTACCCACTTCTCCATGTCCCACACGGGCCAAACACACTCCAATCAGCACCAAGTATACAGGATCCTCGCAAGCTCTCATCGTCTCCAAAGCTTCACCTTGGGCTTTAATACCATGTCGGAATGTGTAGCATAAATGAGACAAAAATCTGAGAGTAGAAAGACACAAAGGTGCAAGATAGGAGAAGTGGTGTAAACTTTGCTATATACACAAGATAGTCGGTACAAACTTTGGGGGGAGGAGGGGGGGCAAGAGCCCCAATATATATGGGCAAAGGGCATGCAGTCGGCCAGTAGAAACAGGCCGATAGGCCCCAAAATGGGCCCACGACTACGTCCAAATATGATATGGTCAGCCGATCAAAAGTGGGCCCCTCTTGGCCAGCCAACTCCTATAGGCCGACCATGGAAAAAACAACCCCCCAAAGGCCCTCACTCGTTAAGGTACAGACTTGAGATGAATGCTAACCTATGGATAATAAGTATTATTATTCCAATGTAAGTAGTGTATACATAGTAAATGTATGTATTTATAGTAAGTAGTATTATTCCAATGTATATACATAGTAAGTAGTATTTCCATAATAAGTAGTATCATTCCAATGTATATACATAGTAAGTAGTATATAAGTAGCATATCCATAGTAAATAGTATTCTTCCAATGTAAGTATAGTATAATAGTATAAGTATCAAATTCATAGTAAATAGTATTATTCCAATGTAAGTATACATAGCATAACATAGCATCATAAGTAGCATAGGTAGTATCACAAAATAAATTATATGTAATTAAAATAAACACACTTAAATAAGTATATAAAAGCTAGCATGAATTTCAAGGTAAATATTGGTTATATAAAAAATCATAAATATAATGAGTTTTAAATTAAAGTTAAAATCTCAATTAAATACTATAAATACAAACATCAATACTACATAGCAATTCATTCAACCCAATCAACTATATAGTTTATATAGTAGTTGGAGATAGATAAAAAAAATTTGTTAATATTATATATTATTACAATTTAAAAAAACTAACATATAGTAGTTAAATGTTTAAAAGTTTTTAAAAGTAGATGAAAATTAGATTGAATCGATATATTCAATAATAATATGTTTAAACTTAAGAACATGATTGTAAGATTAATAATCTCTTTTTTTAATTAATGTTTTAACAAAATTATACATGTGTATTAGCAACCCCCTTTCTTTTGCCATCAACACGGGTTTATTACTAAAATTGCCATAAACACATGCACAAGGGAGTTTTCAAGGCACCCTTCCACCTTTTTGACCATAGTGTTTGCATAAGCTTTGTAAACCAATTTGTAGGTTAACATGGTTTTACCCGCCCAACCTATCATAAGCCATCTTACAACCTCAAACGAACACTATTATTTTATAAAATGGTGCATGAGCATATAAAGTGGCCTCAAACGAACACTATTATTTTATAAAATGGTGCATGAGCATATAAAGTGGCCTTACCCTATGCTTAATGTCAAATAGAGAAAGTCTACACACTCCATGTATATACTTGCTTAAGACTAGTACTAGAGACATGATCATTTTTAAGTTTGGCCAACCCAATGTGAAAAGTAATCAATTTATATACTCGTGATCAAAGACGAATAGAAAGATGAGTATTGAGAGGACAGATGAGACAGTAGGGTGATGGCCATGTCCTTTGATGATATCACCTTCCCAGCTTGAAGAACCTCTTAGTGAAGAGCCTAGAGTTTGTTGATGTGCTCCTGCACCGTCTTGAAGACTTTGGAAGATTCATCACTCGCATCTGCACTTCCAAGGAAACTCTCCTCATGGGTGATACCCGATTATACAGAGAGGCGAGGTGTTGCCAAATCCCTCGAGTTAATGTCATGTGTTTGATATGATTGATCACTTGGGGTGTGCAATTGATAAAGATGAAAGATCGCACATGGGCATTGACACGATCCCACAATTGTGCTTGGGCCTCCCGCTCTTTTACTAACAGTGATGAAGAGTCCTCCTCTATCGAATTTGGCCTCGAAACTCCAACCGTTGTTGACAAAGTCAGCCAAATCATAAGATTCTAAAATCGATTCCATCATCATCTTCCAAATGCCATAGTTTTTCCCATCCAATTGTCGGTCCACCGAGAATGTCAAGAGGGTGGGGATCTTCATAGGTTTTTCTACCATCTCGAGTAAATCTGTCATCTCAGGGGTTCACGTGGTCTTGTGAAGGGAGGGACGGTGGGAAAATGTTTTGAAGAAGAGGGTGCACTTTCTTGCAAGGTGGCTGTCAAGCAATGCTACCCGCCTTCTACCCACTTCTCCATGTCCCGCACATGCCAAACACACTCCAATGAACACCAAGTATACAGGAGCCCCGCAAGCTCTCATCGTCTCCAAAGCTTCACCTTGGGCTTTAATACCATGTCGGAATGTGTAGCACTAATGAGATAAAAATATGAGAGCAAAAAGACACAAAGGTGCAAGATAGGAGAAGTGGTGTAAACTTTGCTATATACACAAGATAGTCGATACAAACTGGGGGGGACAAGAGCCCCAATATATATGGGTAAGGGGCATGCAGTCGTCTAGAAGAAACAAGTCGACAGGCCCCAAAATGGGCCTACGACTACGTCTATCCTAGTCGGCCAGCCCATGACCAAATATGACTTGGTCAGTCGATCAAAAGTGGGCCCCTCTTGGCCAGCCAACTCCTATAGGCTGACCATGGAAAAAACAACCCCCCAAAGGCCCTCACTCGCGATAAGGTACAGACCTGAGATGAATGCTAACATATGCATAAAAAGTATTAATATTCCAATGTAGTAATAAGTATTATTATTCCAATGTAAGTAGTGTATACATAGTAGTATACATAGTAAGTAGTACTATTCCAATGTATATACATAGTAAGTAGTATTTCCATAATAAGTAGTATCATTCCAATGTATATACATAGTAAGTAGTATTTCCATAATAAGTAGTATCATTCCAATGTATATACATAGTAAGTAGTTTATAAGTAGCATATCCATAGTAAATAGTATTCTTCCAATGTAAGTAGTATATACATAGTATAATAGTATAAGTATCAAATTCATCATAAATAGTATTATTCCAATGTAATTATACATAGCATAACAGAGCATAATAGGTAGCATAGGTAGTATCACAAAATAAATTATATGTAATTAAAATAAAGACACTCAAATAAGTATATAAAAGCTAGCATGAATTTCAAGGTAAATAATGGTTATAAAAAATATATAATGAGTTTTAAATTAAAGTTAAAATCTCAATTAAATACTATAGACACAAACATCAATACTACATATCAATTCATTGAACCCAATCAACTATATAGTTTATATAGTAGTTGTAGATAGATAAAAACTTTGTATACATTAATATTAATACCATTTAAAAAAACTAACATATAGTAGTTAAAGGTTTAAAAGTTTTTAAAAGTAGATGAAAATTAGATTAAATCAATATATTCAATAATAATATGTTTAAACTTAAGAACATGGTTGTAAGATTAATAATCTCTTTTTTAATTAATGTTTTAAACAAAGTTATACATGTGTATTAGCAACCGCCTTTCTTTTGCCATCAACACGGGTTTATTACTAAAATTGCCATAAACACATGCACAAGGGAGTTTTCAAGGCACCCTTCCACCTTTTTTACCATAGTGTTTGCATAAGCTTTGTAAACCACCTTGTAGGTTAACATGGTTTTACTCGCCCAACCTATCATAAGCCATCTTACAACCTCAAACGAATGGTATTATTTTATAAAACGGTGCATGAGCATATAAAGTGGCCTTACCCTATGCTTAATGTCAAATAGGGAAAGTCTGCACACTCCATGTATATACTTGCTTAAGACTAGTAATAGAGACATTATCATTTTTAAGTTTGGTCAACCCAATGTGAAAAGTAATCAATTTATATATTGGTGATCAAAGATGAATAGAAAGATGAGTATTGAGAGGAGAGATGAGATAGTAGGGTGATGGCCATGTCCTTTGATGATATCACCTTCTCAGCTTGAAGAACCTCTTAGTGAAGAGCCTAGAGTTTGTTGTTGTGCTCCTACACCGTCTCGAAGACTTTGCAAGATTCATCACTCACATCTGCACTTCCAAGTAAACTCTCTTCATGGTGGGGATACCCGATTATACAGAGAGGCTAGGTGTTGCCAAATCTCTCGAGCCAACGTCATGTGTTTGATATGATTGATCACTTTGGGGTGTGCAATTGATAAAGATGAAAGATCGCACATGGGCATTGACATGATCCCACAATTGTGCTTGGGCCTCCCGCTCTTTTACTAACAGTGAAGAGTCCTTCTCTATCGAATCTGGCCTCGAAACTCCAACCATTGACAGTCACCCAAATCATAAGATTCTAAAATCGATTCCATCATCACCTTCCAAATGCCATAAGTTTTCCCATCGAATTGTCGGTCCATCGAGAACGTCAAGAGGGTGGGGATCATATGTTTTTTTGCCATCTCGAGTAAATCTGTCTCATCGCCCGCAGGGGTTCACGTGGTCTTGTGAAGGGAGGGACGGTGGGAAAATGTTTTGAAGAAGAGGCTGCACTTTCTTGCAAGGTGGCTATCAAGCAATGCTACCCGCCTTCTACCCACTTCTCCACGTCCCACATGTCCAGTCAGCACCAAGTATATAGGAGCCCCGCAAGCTCTCATCGTCTCCAAAGCTTCACCTTGGGCTTTAATACCATGTCAGAATGTGTAGCAAAAATCGGACAAAAATCTGAGAGCACAGAAAGACACAAAGGTGCAAGATAGGAGAAGTAATGTAGACTTTGCTATATAAACAAGGGAGTTTTCAAGGCACCCTTCCACCTTTTTTACCATAGTGTTTGCATAAGCTTTGTACACCACTTTGTAGGTTAACATGGTTTTACCCGCTCGACCTATCATAAGCCATCTTACAACCTCAAACGAACCCTATTATTTTATAAAACGGTGCATGAGCATATAAAGTGGCCTTACCCTATGCTTAATGTCAAATAGGGAAAGTCTGCATATAAAGTGGCCTTACCCTATGCTTAATGTCAAATAGGGAAAGTCTGCACACTTCATGTATATACTTGTTTAAGACTAGTAATAGAGACATGATCATTTTTAAGTTTGGCCAACCCAATGTGAAAAGTAATCAATTTATATACTGGTGATCAAAGACGAATAGAAAGATGAGTATTGAGAGGATAGATGAGACAGTAGGGTGATGGCCATGTCCTTTGATGATATCACCTTCCCAGCTTGAAGAACCTCTTAGTGAAGAGCCTAGAGTTTGTTGATGTGCTCCTGCACCGTCTTGAAGACTTTGCAAGATTCATCACTCGCATCTGCACTTCCAAGGAAACTCTCTTCATGGGTGATTCGCGATTATACAGAGAGGCAAGGTGTTGCCAAATCCCTCGAGCCAACGTTATGTGTTTGATATGATTGATCACTTGGGATGTGCAATTGATAAAGATGAAAGATCGCACATGGGCATTGACACGATCCCACAAATGTGCTTGGGCCTCCCGCTCTTTTACTAAAGAGTCCTCCTCTATCGAATCTGGCCTTGAAACTCCAACCGTTAAAGTCAGCCAAATCATAAGATTCTAAAATCGATTCCATCATCACCTTCCAAATGCCATAGTTTCTTCCATCCAATTGTCGGTCCACCGAGAACGTCAAGAGGGTGGGAATCTTCATAGGTCTTTCTGCCATCTCGAGTAAATCTGTTATCTCAGGGGTTCACGTGGTCTTGTGAAGAAAGGGACGGTGGAAAAATGTTTTGAAGAAGAGGGCGCACTTTCTTGCAAGGTGGCTTTCAAGCAATGCTACCCGCCTTCTACCCACTTCTCCACATCCCGCACGAGCCAACACACTCCAATCAGCACCTAGTATACAGGAGCCCTGCAAGCTCTTACCGTCTCCAAAGCTTCACCTTGGGCTTAAATACCATGTCGGAATGTGTAGCAGAAATGAGACAAAAATCTGAGAGCAGAAAGACACAAAGGTGCAAGATAGAAGAAGTGATGTAAACTTTGCTATATACATAAGATAGTTGGTACAAACTGTGGGGGGCGGGGGCAAGAGCCCCAATATATATGGGCAAGGGGCATGCAGTCGGCCAGTAGAAATAGGCCGACAAGCCCCAAAATGGGCCCATGACTACGTCTATCCTAGTCGGCCATGTGCTGCCAGCAGCCCAAGACCAAATATGACTTGGTCAGCCGATCAAAAGTGGGCCCCTCTTGGCCAGCCAAATCCTATAGGCCGACCATGGATAAAACAACCCCCCAAAGGCCCTCACTCGATAAGGTACAGACATGAGATGAATGCTAACATATGCATAATAAGTATTTTTATTCCAATGTAGTAAGTATTATTATTCCAATGTAAGTAGTGTATACATAGTAAATGTATGTATACATAGTAAGTAGTATTATTCCAATGTATATACATAGTGAGTAGTATTTCCATAATAAGTAGTATCATTCCAATGTATATACATAGTAAGTAGTATATAAGTAGCATATCCATAGTAAATAGTATTCTTCCAATGTAAGTAGTATATACATAGTATAATAGTATAAGTATCAAATTCATAGTAAATAGTATTATTCCAATGCAAGTATACATAGCATAACACAAGGGAGTTTTCAAGGCACCCTTCCACCTTTTTTACCATACTGTTTGCATAAGCTTTGTAAACCACTTTGTAGGTTAACATGGTTTTACCCGCCCGACCTATCATAAGCCATCTTACAACCTCAAACGAACGGTATTATTTTATAAAACGCTGCATGAGCATATAAAGTGGCCTTACCCTATGCTTAGTGTCAAAATAGGGAAAGTCTGCACACTTCATGTATATACTTGCTTAAGACTAGTAATAGAGACATGATCATTTTTAAGTTTGGCCAACCCAATGTGAAAAGTAATCAATTTAAATACTGGTGATCAAAGACGAATAGAAAGATGAGTATTGAGAGGATAGATGAGACAGTAGGGTGATGGCCATGTCCTTTGATGATATCACCTTCCCAACTTGAAGAACCTCTTAGTGAAGAGCCTAGAGTTTGTTGATGTGCTCCTGCACCGTCTTGAAGACTTTGCAAGATTCATCGCTCGCATCTGCACTTCCAAGGAAACTCTCTTCATGGGTGATTCGCGATTATACAGAGAGGCCAGGTGTTGCCAAATCCCTCGAGCCAACGTTATGTGTTTGATATGATTGATCACTTGGGATGTGCAATTGATAAAGATGAAAGATCGCACATGGGCATTGACACGATCCCACAAATGTGCTTGGGCCTCCCGCTCTTTTACTAAAGAGTCCTCCTCTATCGAATCTGGCCTTGAAACTCCAACCGTTAAAGTCAGCCAAATCATAAGATTCTAAAATCGATTCCATCATCACCTTCCAAATGCCATAGTTTCTTCCATCCAATTGTCGGTCCACCGAGAACGTCAAGAGGGTGGGAATCTTCATAGGTCTTTCTGCCATCTCGAGTAAATCTGTTATCTCAGGGGTTCACGTGGTCTTGTGAAGAAAGGGACGGTGGAAAAATGTTTTGAAGAAGAGGGCGCACTTTCTTGCAAGGTGGCTTTCAAGCAATGCTACTCGCCTTCTACCCACTTCTCCATGTCCCGCACGGGCCAAACACACTCCAATCAGCACCACCTAGTATACAGGAGCCTTGCAAGCTCTCACCGTCTCCAAAGCTTCACCTTGGGCTTAAATACCATGTCGGAATGTGTAGCAGAAATGAGACAAAAATCTGAGAGCAGAAAGACACAAAGGTGCAAGATAGAAGAAGTGATGTAAACTTTGCTATATACATAAGATAGTTGGTACAAACTGTGGGGGGCGGGGGCAAGAGCCCCAATATATATGGGCAAGGGGCATGCAGTCGGCCAGTAGAAATAGGCCAACAAGCCCCAAAATGGGCCCATGACTACGTCTATCCTAGTCGGCCATGTGCTGCCAGCAGCCCAAGACCAAATATGACTTGGTCAGCCGATCAAAAGTGGGCCCCTCTTGGCCAGCCAAATCCTATAGGCCGACCATGGATAAAACAACCCCCCAAAGGCCCTCACTCGATAAGGTACAGACATGAGATGAATGCTAACATATGCATAATAAGTATTTTTATTCCAATGTAGTAAGTATTATTATTCCAATGTAAGTAGTGTATACATAGTAAATGTATGTATACATAGTAAGTAGTATTATTCCAATGTATATACATAGTGAGTAGTATTTCCATAATAAGTAGTATCATTCCAATGTATATACATAGTAAGTAGTATATAAGTAGCATATCCATAGTAAATAGTATTCTTCCAATGTAAGTAGTATATACATAGTATAATAGTATAAGTATCAAATTCATAGTAAATAGTATTATTCCAATGTAAGTATACATAGCATAACAGAGCATAATAAGTAGCATAGGTAGTATCATAAAAAAATTTATATGTAATTAAAAGAAACACACTCAAATAAGTATATAAAAGCTAGCATGAATTTCAAGGTAAATAATGGTTATATAAAAAATCATAAATATAATGAGTTTTAAATTAAAGTTAAAATCTCAATTAAATACTATAAATACAAACATTAATACTACATAGCAATTCATTGAACCTAATCAACTATATAGTTTATATAGTAGTTGTAGATAGATAAAAACTTTGTTTATATTATATATTATTACAATTTAAAAAAACTAACATATAGTAGTTAAATGTTTAAAAGTAGATGAAAATTAGATTTAGTCAATATATTCAATAATAATATGTTTCAACCTAAGAAGATGATTGTAAGATTATTGATCTCATTTTTAATTAATATTTTTAACAAAATTATACATGTGTATTAACAACCCTCTTCTTTTGCCATCAACATAGGTTTATTACTAAAATTGCCATAAACACATGCACAAGGGAGTTTTCAAGGCACGCTTCCACCTTTTTTACCATAGTGTTTGCATAAGCTTTGTAAACCACTTTGTAGCTTAACATGGTTTTATCCGCCTGACCTATCACATAAGCCATCTTACAACCTCAAAGGAACACTATTATTTTATAAAACGGTGCATGAGCATATAAAGTGGCCTTACCCTATGCATAATGTCAAATAGGGAAAGTCTGCACACTTCATTTATATACTTGCTTAAGACTAGTAATAGAGACATGATCATTTTTAAGTTTGGCCAACCCAACGTGAAAAGTAATCAATTTATATACTGGTGATCAAAGACGAATAGAAAGATGAGTATTGAGAGGACAGATGAGACAGTTGGGTGATGGCCATGTTCTTTGATGATATCACCTTCCCAGCTTGAAGAACCTCTTAGTGAAGAGCACTGTCTTGAAGACTTTGCAATGTAAGTAGTGTATACATAGTAAATGTATGTATACATAGTAAGTAGTATTATTCCAATGTATATACATAGTGAGTAGTATTTCCATAATAAGTAGTATCATTCCAATGTATATACATAGTAAGTAGTATATAAGTAGCATATCCATAGTAAATAGTATTCTTCCAATGTAAGTAGTATATACATAGTATAATAGTATAAGTATCAAATTCATAGTAAATAGTATTCTTCCAATGTAAGTATACATAGCATAACAGAGCATAATAAGTAGCATAGGTAGTATCACAAAATAAATTATATGTAATTAAAATAAACACACTCAAATAAGTATAGCTAGCATGGTATAATAGTATAAGTATCAAATTCATAGTAAATAGTATTATTCCAATGTAAGTATACATAGCATAACAGAGCATAATAAGTAGCATAGGTAGTATCACAAAATAAATTATATGTAATTAAAATAAACACACTCAAATAAGTATATAAAAGCTAGCATGAATTTCAAGGTAAATATTGGTTATATAAAAAATCATAAATATAATGAGTTTTAAATTAAAGTTAAAATCTCAATTAAATACTATAAATACAAACATCAATACTACATAGCAATTCATTAAACCCAATCAACTATATAGTTTATATAGTAGTTGGAGATAGATAAAAACTTTGTATACATTAATATTAATACCATTTAAAAAAACTAACATATAGTAGTTAAATGTTTAAAAGTAGATGAAAATTAGATTAAATCAATATATTCAATAATAATATGTTTAAACTTAAAGAAAATGGTTGTAAGATTAATAATCTCTTTTTTAATTAATGTTTTTAACAAAATTATACATAGTTATTAGCAACCTCCTTTCTTTTGCCATCAACACGGGTTTATTACTAAAATTGCCATAAACACATGCACAAGGGAGTTTTCAAGGCACCCTTCCACCTTTTTTACCATACTGTTTGCATAAGCTTTGTAAACCACTTTGTAGGTTAACATGGTTTTACCCGCCCGACCTATCATAAGCCATCTTACAACCTCAAACGAACGGTATTATTTTATAAAACGGTGCATGAGCATATAAAGTGGCCTTACCCTATGCGTAGTGTCAAAATAGGGAAAGTCTGCACACTTCATGTATATACTTGCTTAAGACTAGTAATAGAGACATGATCATTTTTAAGTTTGGCCAACCCAATGTGAAAAGTAATCAATTTATATACTGGTGATCAAAGACGAATAGAAATATGAGTATTGAGAGGACAGATGAGACAATAGGGTGATGGCCATGTCCTTTGATGATATCACCTTCTTAGCTTAAAGAACCACTTAGTGAAGAGCCTAGAGTTTGTTGATGTGCTCTTGCACCGTCTCAAAGACTTTGCAAGATTCATCACTCACATCTGCACTTCCAAGGAAACTCTCTTCATGGGTGATACCTGATTATACGGAGAGGCCAGGTGTTGCCAAATCTCTCGAGCCAACGTCATGTGTTTGATATGATTGATCACTTGGGTGTGCAATTGATAAAGATGAAAGATCGCACATGGGCATTGGCACGATCCCACAATTGTGCTTGGGCCTCCCGCTCTTTTACTAACAGAGTGAAGAGTCCTCCTCTATCGAATCTGGCCTTGAAACTCCAACCGTCGACAAAGTCAGCAAAATCATAAGATTCTATAATCGATTCCATCATCACCTTCCAAATGCCATAAGTTATTCCATCCAATTGTCAGTCCATCAAGAACGTAAAGAGGGTGGGGATCTTCATATGTTTTTCTGCCATCTCTAGTAAATCTGTTATCTCAGGGTTCACGTGGTCTTGTGAAGGGAGGGACAGTGGGAGAATGTTTTGAAGAAGAGGCTGCACTTTCTTGCAAGGTGGCTGTCAAGCAATGCTACCCGCCTTCTACCCACTTCTCCACGTCCCGCACGTCCAATCAGCACCAAGTATACAGGAGCCCCGCAAGCTCTCATCGTCTCCAAAGCTTCACCTTGGGCTTTAATACCATGTCGGAATGTGTAGCATAAATGAGACAAAAATCTGAGAGCAGAAAGACACAAAGGTGCAAGATAGGAGAAGTGGTGTAAACTTTGCTATATACACAAGATAGTCGGTACAAACTGGGGGGGGGGGCAAGAGCCTCAATTTATATGGGCAAGGGGCATGCAGTCGGCCAGTAGAAACAGGCCGACAGGCCCCAAAATGGGCCCACAACTACGTCTATCCTAATCGGCCAGCACATGGCCTAGTCCCCACCATGACCAAATATGACTACGTCTATCCTAATCAGTACATGGCCTGGTCGGCCAGCAGCCCACCATGACCAAATATGACTTGGTCAGTGATCAAAAGTGGGCCCCTCTTATAGGATGCCGACCATGGAAAAAACAACCCCCCAAAGGCCCTCACTCGATAAGGTACAGACATGAGATGAATGCTAACATATGTATAATAAGTATTATTATTCCAATGTAAGTAGTGTATACATAGTAAATGTATGTATACATAGTAGTGTATATTTTTATTCCAATGTAAGTAGTGTATACATAGTAAATGTATGTATACATAGTAAGTAGTATTATTCTAATGTATATACATAGTAAGTAGTATTTCCATAATAAGTAGTATCATTCCAATGTATATACATAGTAAGTAGTATAGAAGTAGCATATCCAAAGTAAATAGTATTCTTCCAATGTAAGTAGTATATACAAAGTATAATCGTATAAGTATTAAATTCATAGTAAATAGTATTATTCCAATGTAAGTATACATAGCATAACAGAGCATAATAAGTAGCATAGGTAGTATCACAAAATAAATTATATGTAATTAAAATAAACACACTCAGATAAGTATATGAAAGCTAGCATGAATTTCAAGGTAAATAATGGCTATATAAAAAATAATAAATATAATGACTTTAAAATTAAAGTTAAAATCTCAGTTAAATACTATAAATACAAACATCAATACTACATAGCAGTTCATTGAACCCAATCAACTATATAGTTTATATAGTAGTTGGAGATAGATAAAAACTTTGTTTCTATTATATATTATTATAATTTAAAAAAACTAACATATAGTAGTTAAATGTTTTTTTAAAAAGATGAAAATTAGATTAAATCAATATATTCAATAAGAATATGTTTAAACTTAGGAACATGATTGTAAGATTAATAATCTCTTTTTTAATTAATGTTTTTAACAAAATTATACATGTGTATTAGCAACCCTCTTTCTTTTGCCATCAAAACCGGTTTATTACTAAAATTGCCATAAACACATGCACAAGGGAGTTTTCAAGGCACCCTTCCACCTTTTTTACCATAGTGTTTGCATAAGCTTTGTAAACCACTTTGTAGGTTAACATGGTTTCACCCGCCCAACCTATCATAAGCCATCTTACAACCTCAAACGAACACTATTATTTTATAAAACGCTGCATGAGCATATAAAGTGGCCTTACCCTATGCTTAATGTCAAATGGGGAAAGTTTGCACACTCCATGTATATACTTGCTTGAGACTAGTAATAGAGACATGATCATTTTTAAGTTTCCCAACCCAATGTGAAAAGTAATCAATTTATACACTGGTGATCAAAGACGAATAGAAAGATGAGTATTGAGAGGACAGATGAGACAGTAGGGTGATGGCCATGTCCTTTGATGATATCACCTTCCCAGCTTGAAGAACCTCTTAGTGAAGAGCCTAGAGTTTGTTGATGTGCTCCTGCATCGTCTCGAAGACTTTGCAAGATTCATCACTTGCATCTTTACTTCCAAGGAAACTCACTTTATGGGTGATACTCGATTATACAGAGAGGCCAAGTGTTGCCAATCCCTTGAGCCAACATTATATGTTTGATATGATTGATCACTTGGGGTGTGCAAGTGATAAAGATGAAAGATCGCACATGGGCATTGACACGATCCCACAATTGTGCTTGGGCCTCTCGCTCTTTTACTAACAGAGTGAAGAGTCCTCCTCTATCGAATCTGGCCTCGAAACTCCAACCGTTGACAAAGTCAGCCAAATCATAAGATTCTAAAATCGATTCCATCATCACCTTCCAAATGCCATAGTTTTTCCCATCCACTTGTTGGTCCACCGAGAACGTCAAGAGGGTGGGGATCTTCATAGGTTTTTCTGCCATCTCGAGTAAATCTGTCATCTCAGGGGTTCAACAGGTGGTCTTGTGAAGGGAGGGACGGTGGGAAAATGTTTTGAAGAAGAGGCTGCACTTTCTTGCAAGGTGGCTGTCAAGCAATGCTACCCGCCTTCTACCCACTTCTCCACGTCTCGCACGGGCCAAACACACACCAATTAGCACCAAGTATATAGGAGCCCTGCAAGCTCTCATCGTCTCCAAAGCTTCACCTTGGGCTTTGATACCATGTCGAAATGTGTAGCATAAATGAGACAAAAATCTGAGAGCAGAAAGACACAAAGGTGCAAGATAGGAGAAGTGGTGTAAACTTTGCTATATACACAAGATAGTCAAACTGGGGGGGGGGGGGGGGGGGGGGGGGGGCAAAAGCCCCAATATATATGGGCAAGGGGCATGCAGGCGGCCACTAGAAACAGGCCGATAGGCCCCAAAATGGGCCCACGACTACGTCTATCCTAGTCGGCCAGCCCCAGCCCATGACCAAATATGACTTGGTCAGCCGATCAAAAGTGGACCCCTCTTGGCCAATCAACTCCTATAGGCCGACCATGGAAAAAACAACCTCGCAAAGGCCCTCACTCGATAAGGTATCGACTTGAGATGAATGCTAACATATGCATCATAAGTTTTATTATTCCATTGTAGTAAGTATTATTATTCCAATGTAAGTAGTGTATACATAGTAGAAGTATGTATACATAGTAAGTAGAATTATTCCAATGTATATACATAGTAAGTAGTATTTCTTAATAAGTAGTATCATTCCAATGTATATACATAGTAAGTAGTATATGAGTAGCATATCCATAGTAAATAGTATTCTTCCAATGTAAGTAGTATATACATATAGTATAATAGTATAAGTATCAAATTCATAGTAAATAGTATTATTCCAATGTAAGTATACATAGCATAACAGAGCATAATAAGTAGCATAGGTAATATCACAAAATATATTATATGTAATTAAAATAAACACACTCAAATAAGTATATAAAAGCTAGCATGAATTTCAAGGTAAATAATGGTTATATAAAAAATCATAAATATAATGAGTTTTAAATTAAAGTTAAAATCTCAATTAAATACTATAAATACAAACATCAATACTACATAGCAATTCATTGAACCCAATCAACTATATAGTTTATCTAGTAGTTGGAGATAGATAAAAACTTTGTTTATATTATATATTATTACAATTTAAAAAAACTAACATAAAGAAGTTAAATGTTTAAAAGTTTTTAAAAGTAGATGAAAATTAGAATAAATCAATATATTCAATAATAATATGTTTAACCTTAAGAGGATGATTCTAAGATTAATAATCTCTTTTTTAATTAACGTTTTTAACAAAATTATACATGTGTATTAGCACCCCCCTTTCTTTTGCCATCAACACGGGTTTATTACTAAAATTGCCATAAACACATGCACAAGGGAGTTTTCAAGGCACCCTTCCACCTTTTTTACCATAGTGTTTGCATAAGCTTGTAAACCACTTTGTGGGTTAACATGGTTTTACCCGCCCGACCTATCATAAGCCATCTTACAACCTCAAACGAACACTATTATTTTGTAAAATGGTGCATGAGCATATAAAGTGGCCTTACCCTATGCTTAATATCAAATAGGGAAAGTCTGCACACTTCATGTATATACTTGCTTAAGACTAGTAATAGAGACATGATCATTTTTAAGTTTGGCCAACCCAATGTGAAAAGTAATCAATTTATATTCTGGTGATCAAAGACGAACAGAAAGATGAGTATTGAGAGGACAGATGAGACAGTAGGGTGATGGCCATGTCCTTTAATGATATCACCTTCCCAGCTTGAAGAACCTCTTAGTGAAGAGCCTAGAGTTTGTTGATGTGCTCCTGCACCGTCTTGAAGACTTTGCAAGATTCATCACTCGCATCTGCACTTCCAAGGAAACTCTCTTCATGGGTGATTCGCGATTATACCGAGAGGCCAGGTGTTGCAAAATCACCCGAACCAATGTCATGTGTTTGATATGATTGATCACTTGGGGTGTGCAATTGATAAAGATGAACGATCGCACATGGGCATTGACACGATCCCACAATTGTGCTTGGGCCTCCCGCTCTTTTACTAACAGTGAAGAGGTCTCCTCTATCGAATTTTGCCTCGAAACTCCAACTATTGACAAAGTCAGCCAAATCATAAGATTCTAAAATCGATTCCATCATCACCTTCCAAATGCCAGAGTTTCTCCCATCTAGTTGTCGGTCCACCGAGAATGTCAAGAGGGTGGGGATCTTCATAGGTTTTTCTGCCATCTCGAGTAATTCTGTCATCTCAGGGGTTCACGTGGTCTTGTGAAGGGAGGGACGGTGGGAAAATGTTTTTAAGAAGAGGCTGCACTTTCTTGCAAGGTGGCTGTCAAGCAATGCTACCCGCCTTCTACCCACTTCTCCACGTCCCGCAGGGGCCAAACACACTCCAATGAGCACCAAGTATACAGGAGCCCTACAAGCTCTCACCGTCTCCAAAGCTTCACCTTGGGCTTTAATACCATGTCGGAATGTGTAGCATAAATGAGACAAAAATCTGAGAGCAGAAAGACACAAAGGTGCAAGATAGGAGAAGTGGTGTAAACTTTGCTATATACACAAGATAGTCTGTACAAACTGTGGGGGGGGGGCAAGAGCCCCAATTTATATGGGCAAGGGGCATGCAATCGGCTAGTAGAAACTGGCCCGACAGGCCCCAAAATGGGCCCACAACTACATCTATCCTAGTCGGCCAGCAAATGGCCTGGTCAACCATGTGCTGCCCGTAGCCCCAAATATGACTTGGTCACCGGTCAAAAGTGGGTCCCTTTTGGCCAGCCAACTCCTATAGGCCGACCATGGAAAAAACAACCCCCCAAAGGCCCTCACTCGATAAGGTACAGACATGAGATGAATGCTAACATATGCATAATAAGTATTATTATTCCAATGTAGTAAGTATTATTATTCCAATGTAAGTAGTGTATACATAGTAAGTAGTATTATTCCAATGTATATACATAGTAAGTAGTATTTCCATAATAAGTAGTATCATTCCAATGTATATACATAGTAAGTAGTATATAAGTAGCATATCAATAGTAAATAGTATTCTTCCAATGTAAGTAGTATATACATAGTATAATAGTATAAGTATCAAATTCATAGTAAATAGTATTATTCCAATGTAAGTATACATAGCATAATAGAGCATAATAAGTAGCATAGGTAGTATCACAAAATAAATTATATGTAATTAAAATAAACACACTCAAATAAGTATATAAAAGCTAGCATGAATTTCAAGGTAAATAATGGTTATATAAAAATAATAAATATAATGAGTTTTAAATTAAAGTTAAAATCTCAACTAAATACTATAAATATACAAACATCAATACTACATAACAATTTATTGAACCCAATCAACTAGATAGTTTACATAGTAGTTGTAGATAGATAAAAACTATATATATATTATATATTATTACAATTTAAAAAAACTAACATATAGTAGAAGAAAAATGTTTAAAAGTTTTTAAAAGTAGATGAAAATTAGATTAAATCAATATATTCAATAATAATATGTTTAAACTTAAGAACATGATTGTAAGATTAATAATTTATTTTTTAATTAATGTTTTTAACAAAATTTTACATGTGTATTAGCAACCCCCTTTCTTTTGCCATCAACACGGGTTTATTACTAAAATTGCCATAAACACATGCACAAGGGAGTTTCAAGGCACCCTTCCACCTTTTTTACCATAGTGTTTGCATAAGCTTTGTAAACCACTTTGTAGGTAATCATGGTTTTACCTGCCCGACCTATCATAAGCCATCTTACAATCTCAAACAAACACTATTATTTTATAAAACAGTGCAAGAGCATATAAAGTGGCCTTACCCTATGCTTAATGTCAAATAGGGAAAGTCTGCACACTCCATGTATATACTTGCTTAAGACTAGTAATAGAGACATGATCATTTTTAAGTTTGGCCAACCCAATGTGAAAAGTAATCAATTTATATACTGGTGATCAAAGACGAATAGAAAGATGAGTATTGAGAGGAGAGATGAGATAGTAGGGTGATGGCCATGTCCTTTGATGATATCACCTTCTCAGCTTGAAGAACCTCTTAGTGAAGAGCCTAGAGTTTGTTGATGTGCTCCTTTACCATCTCGAAGACTTTGCTAGATTTATCATTCGCATATGCACTTCCAAGGAAACTCTCTTCATGGGTGATACCCGATTATACAGAGAGGCCAGGTGTTGCCAAATCCCTCGAGCCAACGTCATGTGTTTGATATGATTGATCACTTGGGGTGTGCAATTGATAAAGATTAAAGATCACACATGGGCATTGACACAATTCCACAATTGTGCTTGGGCCTCCCGTTTTTTTACTAACAGTGAGTGAAGAGTCCTCCTCTATCGAATTTGGCCTCGAAACTCCAACCGTTGACAAAGTCAGCCAAATCATAAGATTTTAAAATCGATTCCATCATCACCTTCCAAATGCCATAGTTTTTCCCATCCAATTGTCGGTCCATCGAGAACGTCAAGAGGGTGGGGATCTTCATAGGTTTTTCTGCCATCTCGAGTAAATCTGTCATCTCAGGGGTTCACGTGGTCTTGTGAAGGGAGGGACGGTGGGAAATTTCTTGAAGAAAAGGTTGCACTTTCTTTGCAAGTTGGCTGTTAAGCAATGCTACCCGCCTTCTACCCACTTCTCCACGTCCCGCATGGGCCAAACACACTCCAATCAGCACCAAGTATACAGGAGCCCCGCAAGCTCTCATCATCTCCAATTCTTCACCTTGGGCTTTAATACCATGTCGGAATGTGTAGCATAAATGAGACAAAAATCCGAGAGCAGAAAGACACAAAGGTGCAAGATAGGAGAAGTGGTGTAAAACAAAGGACTTTGCTAAAGCCTTTGTTGTTAAGGTCCCGCCAAAGCCTGCACCCTCAAATTTTAAAAGATTCCAAACCCCGAGAAGTACTTCAAACTTTCCTCCCCCAAAGAGGCAGCAAGGCCCAATTCAGAATCAGGATGCGAGAAGATTCAGAAGTGAAGGAAGATCCTTCCCCCATAACACTTTCTCAGGAGCCCCACCTATTTCAAGGATTCAGAGGGATGAGCTCAGAAGTGAGAACCGGTGTTTTGGATGCTAGGGTTTTGGTCACCAGCTGAAAGATTGCCTGACTCCTGCCATGTCAAGGGGACAGGGAAGCCAAGGACCAAGAGTGCAAAGACCAACCCCTTCCTATCAGTCAAATCAAGGTCCATCTCGCCCAAATCAGGGAAATCCCAAGAGAACTCTAGCTCAACCATCTACCTTTGTCCAGAGTAGCCTCAGAACTCCTTCCCAGAATTGGGGCAACCAAAGAGAAAGAGTTCAGCCTCAAACTGCAGCAGCCAGAGCAGTCACGATTGCAAAAGTAGTGGAAGAGGAAAGAGGACAGATTTATGCTGCAATTGAAAACCAAGGGCCAAACTGTCAATTCTCTGTCATTCATACTCCACATGAGTATCGGGGTAAGCCTTTTAAGCTTTTGATTGATTCAGGCAATACTCATTCTTTCATTTCCCCTAGATGCTTGCGTAAGCTAGTCTTAGATCAGAAATCAGGGAAACCTATGCAAGTTGAATTGGCAAGTGGGAAGATTCTTTTCACTCACCTTGAGAGACAGATCATATTCAGTTCAATCTAGATGGGAATTTAACTGACTGTCAGTTCAGAGTTATACCTTTAGGAGTTTTCGACGGGATCCTTGTAATGGATTGGCTCCACAAAAATCAGGCTGACATTCATTGTCACAATGGAACCATTTCCTTCAGTGATCTTCATGGAAACAAGGTTCAAGGAATCGAAAATTTAGGATCCCCAAGTCTATAGTTAGTAAAGGCTTCTAAGTTACTAAAAGGACTTAGACAGAAGCAGCGCATTTATCTTGTCAAAATGAATCCGGTAGACTCAAAGTTAAAATCTAAAGAACCTGAATGGTAGAGTGAATATGATGATTTATTCCCAGCAGAGCTAATAGAGATGCCTCCAATGAAGTAGATCATGTCATAGAATTGACCCCCGGAGCTCAGCCAGTAGCCTTGCGTACGTACAAAATGCCAGTTCCTAAAGCCATCAAACTCAAGGAACAACTTAGACAACTACTAGAACAAGGGTTTGTAAGACCTAGTGTTTCACCTTGGGGTGTGCCAGTTCTCTTTGAGAAAAAGATAGATGGAACGCTAAGACTCTGTGTGGACTATAGAGGTCTCAATCAGCTCACAGTTAAGAATAAGTATCCTATCCCCAAAATTGATGAGCTTCTAGAGAGGCTCAGTGGAGCCCATATCTTCACAAAGATAGATCTCAAATCAGGCTATTATCAGATCAAGATTAATGAGCAAGATATCCCGAAGACAGCCATCAATACTCGGTATGGGCATTATGAATTCACTGTCATGCAGTTTGGGTTGACAAATGCCCCAGCTACATTCAATCGCTTAATGCAAGACATTCTTAGAGAATACTTGGATGATTTCGTTCTTGTTTTCTTTGATGATATTTTGATCTACTCAAAGAATGCAGCTGACCATGAAGCTCATGTTAGAAAAGTTATTGAGATTTTAAGGAAGCAGCAAAAAAGAGCAAATGAACTTTCTCTGCCGACCATGTTGAATACTTGGGCTTTTTGGTATCCAAAGATGGAATTTCTCCAGACTCCGCAAAAGTCCAGGCAGTCATAGATTGGCCTGAACTAAAGACAGTGAAAGAAGTCAGAGGATTCTTGGGATTGACTGGTTGGTATAGAATTTTTATACCAAAGTATGCTTGCATTAGAAATGAAGTATAATCTGTTCAAGAGGCCTTACCCTAGGGGTCCAGATTTTTAAAAAATTTTAAATTAAGGTTTTGAGGGGCCAATTATATTCATCCAAATGTATGGAGAAGATAAATAGAAGAAATAAAGAAAATCCCCCCAAAAATGAGTAAATACTCTCATAAGATGAAGAGTGGAGTAAGGACCAAAGGAATTCTAAAAAATGAAATTTTGACACCTCACAATAGGGATTCCCCCCCTCATCAATGAGGCGCCTACTTCACACATGTGGTGGAGTTTTAAATCATCAAAAATTGAGATAATTCATCTCTCCTCTCTCCTAATTCAAGTCTAGTTCCAAAAAGTAAGCTAAACTGACCTAAAAATGGTCAAAAATTGCCCTAATTCAAGTCTAGTTCCAAGAAGTAAGCTAAACTGACCTAAAAATGGTCAAAAATTGACCAAATTGAACTGAAAAATTCTAGAATCAGTTTGCTTGGTTAGGAGCTCACTTTTTCCTACAAATAGAAGCCTCCCCCTTTGTTGAAGCTTAATAGTGTTTTATGCACTGTTACTCTACTCCTCCCAAGAGCCAAGAACTGTGAATTTCTTAATAATTCACTAGTTTTTGACCATTCCCTCTTCTAAAGAATTGGTGGCCACTCTTGTTGCAAACAAGAGTAGAACCCTCAAACCATCAAGCCAAAGGAAAGCTCCCAGAATTCATGTAAGTTAGAAATATTATATTTTTCTTTATTCTTTTAATGGTTTTCTAAATTGTTTGTTATCTTAAAATGATAAACAAATGCTATGCCTTCTTGGAAAGGCTTTCCCCCTCTCTCATTCTTAAAATCAGCCCTTCTTTATCCTAGTTAAGTGATCTAATTATTGGAATTAATCTTTTCATATTGTTTCTCTCTTAAAAATAAAAATTGATGATTTAGAATGATTTAAACCAATTGGGGATAATTCCTAAGTAGATTAAGGTTAGAAAAATCGAAAAATGGTCAGCCATATACAAAGGAGGTTATGGTAAAATTTTCTAAAAAATTGTGAAATAAAATTTATCTTTTATTAATAAAAAAGAGTAATCCCCATCGTTAGTGTATTCTAAAAGTGTCATTTTCATTTATGCATAGAAAGATGCATATTGATTATTATTTTTATATAAAAGAGTAATTTTTAATAGAATTGAATTCTATGCATAGAAAGATGCATATTGATTATTTATTTATTATAAAAGAGCGATTTTTAATAGAATTGAATTCTATGCATAGAAAGATGCATATTGATTATTTATTTATTATAAAAGAGCGATTTTTAATAGAATTGAATTCTATGCATAGAAAGATGCATATTGATTATTTTTTTAATTATAAAAGAGTGATTTTTAATAGAATTGAATTCTATGCATAGAAAGATGCATACTGATTATTATTTTTAATTCTAAAAGAATATTTTTATTATTATAAAAATATTAATTTCATCATTATTGATTTTTATAGATAAAAGGATGCATAAAAGAAATTTTTTAATTATAAAAGTGTTACTTTCATCAAAATGGATTTTTATGCATAAATAGATGCATAAAAGAATAATTTTTTAATGATAAAAGTGTTACTTTTATCACTATGGATTTTTATGCATAAATAGTTGCATAAAAGAATATTTTTTAATTATTAAAGTGTTACTTTCATCATTATGGATTTTTATGCTTAAATAGATGCATAAAAGAATATTTTTTTTATTATAAAAGTGTTACTTTCATCATTATGGATTTTTATGCATAAATAGTTGCATAAAAGAATATTATTTTATTATAAAAGTGTTACTTTCATCATTATGGATTTTTATGCATAAATAGATGCATGAAAGAATATTTTTTTTATTATAACAGTGTTACTTTCATCATTATTGATTATTATGCATAAAAGAATTTTTTTAATTATAAAAGTGTTACTTTTATCAAAATGGATTTTTATGCATAAAAGAATAATTTTTTAATTTATAAAAGTGTTACTTTCATCATTATGGATTTTATGCATAAATAGATGCATGAAAGAATAAAAATTTTTATTATAAAAGTGTTACTTTCATCATTATTGATTTTTATGCATAAAAGGGTGCATAAAAGAAAATTTTTAATTATAAAAGTGTTACTTTCATCATTATGGATTTTTATGCATAAATAGTTGCATAAAAGAATATTTTTTATTATAAAAGTGTTACTTTCATCATTATTGATTTTTTATGCATAAAAGAAATTTTTTAATCAAAATAAGAGTTCACTTTAATCCTATGTTTAAATCCCATGAATATTGAAAAAATGAATAAGTAAATACTCAATGAGGAAAATTATACCGTTTTATATTCTCTAGGATGGTAATGAGAAAATTTAGAAAAACTATCGAAGTCGGATTTTAGATAAATGACTAATTTATTCCTCATAGGAATTTGTGTTTAGTTTTGAATTCAATAAAGTAGTAATTGAAATATTACCTTCGAGAAAGATAGTTCAGGGAGAACCTTTCTAGACTCAAACCCTGAATCAGACTATGACCAAGACGTAACTCCTTCGTCAGTTTCAAGAAATGACGATGTGACCAGTTCAGTAATCTACACTTAGATCACCAACCAAATTTGAAACTAAGTTGAGACCTTTGATTTTGATTTGAGGATCAAGAATTCAAAATACAAGGAATTCTGCTTGGGAATCCAGACCTGTGATCTAGAAGTCTTGGGATACAGAATTAAGATATACTCATTGTATTCAAAAGAAAATCAAAACTGAAAACTTGCATAGAAACCCTGTTTTCTTAAAGGACTATCTTACGCTAGAATGCTGGAGGGAGCATTTGGTATATGTGTGTTCTAAGGGAAGTTTGGTTGCAACAGCTGGCGGGGAGTGTTCAAAGGACGGCTCACGCGACAAAGCCTTGGCCCAGGTCTTGACTAGCCTTGGTATGGTTAAACTGGTGTGCTTCCAGTACGATGGACGAGGGCCGACGAAGTGGTCCCTGAGTGAAGTGCCAGGACACCTAAGGAGGATCCTAGAGGGTTCTGACCAGGCAATGCATGGGCTTGCGGTGCCGAGGACACCCATGCGTATGTCGTGGAAGATATATATGTATGATGATGAGAAATTTATTGTAATCTATTACTGGATCTCGTTGTTGACCTGCTGGTCTCAATGGAGAGTCCAGAGTGATACTGTTTTGTGAGAATCAAGGATTGAATGGAAATTTTTAGTTGTGACATCTGTACCTTTGTCAATGGATTGTTTTATAAATTAAAGTTTAAAGAGGAGTGTGTGAGTATTTGTTTTCTAAAGCATAAGTTAAGAAAAGCTTTCAATTATGGGTGGGTGAGTACTTGTCTGGTTCTACTATTCCAGTGGTTGGGCGGTGGCTAACCCATGGGCCGGATGGGGTAGGCTGGAATCGGTAGAGTTTTAATAATAAAATTGATTAATAGGATTACGCTTAGAACTCGACTAGTTAATTAAAGCCTGAAGACTTCTCAAATGAATAGATCAACGGCTATGCCTAGTTCAATTAGGAAAAAAGTGTTGATTCCTTCAAGTTAAGTCTGTTATAGTTTCCCTTCTATCTGGTTTATTCTAATAAAGGTTAGATCAGCCTTGACTTTGTTAGAAAAATTCGTTAAGAAAGTCAAAATGGTGGAATCGTCCCCGCTTTCCGGGCATGGGAAATTTTCCCGGTTTCGGTTTTTGGAATGACCGCCAGCTTAGTCTTGTGCCCGGACATTCGAGGGCAAGGCCCCGAGTGGGAAACCCTGCCCCGCGCAAGAGGGAGCTGCTTCCGCTGGGAATCCGCCGGTGCACAGAGGGGGCAGTGGGATCTCACAGTTGGTATCAGAGCGCTGTTATAATCTACGTAACAACAACAGAAATTGCTTAAGAATTTTAAAGTAAATCTAAGAAATAATGTTTTCACTTGTTTATATTATGTTGAATGAACTTAAAAAATGGAAAACTCATAAATTGAATTGGGAATTTATAGATGAATACCCCGAATCTATCTGGCATTCCTGAACTCTCCCAGAGTCAGGATATGATAGCCTTTGCATTCGACCACCTCATTAACTCTGCTACGACCCGAGTAAGTAGAGTGAGACTCGCACGTCATTTTGAGAGTCTTTACTTTCCTGATCCTCTTGAGCGACGTCGGTATATGTGGTTCTGTGTGGAGGGCAATGTATTAATGTCAGTACCAGTCAGTGTCAGAGGCTCAGGTAGAATATTTCTTTAGCCATGATTCTGATAAGGCTAGGGCTTGTTCAGCATGTGCAACTCTTTGATTATTCACCCAGGAACTTCAGAACTTCACGCCGAGTTTTTAGGCTTCTTAGCCGCTTTATCCCTAGAGATAGAATTACAGACCTCTTTCTGTAATGAATCGTGTGTACCATGGTATGTCTCCTTCACAGTTTCGCTTCTTTATGTGAATATGATTGAGGCAGTGATTTTTGGGAGCCGTGATGCTCTATGTATATAT
Organism: Cibotium barometz; assembly: GCF_041138505.1. Classification (NCBI taxonomy): domain Eukaryota; kingdom Viridiplantae; phylum Streptophyta; class Polypodiopsida; order Cyatheales; family Cibotiaceae; genus Cibotium; species Cibotium barometz. Next base: position 20,149,031 of record NC_141048.1, read on the forward strand.
CGAAAACTTTTGATAGTAAATGATGTTTTGCAAAAAAAAAAAATCTAAATTGTTTTCATGATTGTGAATATGGTTAATCTTGTTTCATAAAGTATGATGAAATAATTATCTGTTTAAAGAATAAATCGTAAAAATTAAATAATCATAAATCTGTTGTCAAAGTTAAGTTGACGAAAATCTCGTTTTGTGAGAATCATGAGGCACGCAGCTCGTGCAAGGCAACCGAATCCTCTAACCGATGTGACGAAGAGTTAGATCCGGATGTTCGAAAAGCCCTGCACAGATCCCAACCTGGTCCCTTCAAGGGTGAAGGGAAACAGTTAGGTGAAGTAGTGGAAAAGTGGATTGAAGCAATGGAGGAATACTTTGATGTAACTGGCTACAATGAGAGAAGCAAGATGGCTCTCACCAGGTTAAAGATTGTGGAAACGGCCAGGGTCGCTTGGAGGAATCACTACGAACTAACCATCTCGATTGTAATACCCAGACCTAGACCGATCTTGAAGCTTACCTCAGAAAGAGGTTTTGTCCTCCGGGCTTCCTTGAAACTAAGATGAATGAGTTCTTGGAACTAAAGGAGGATAGCCAGACAATTGAAGAGTACCATCAAGCTTTTGCCCTTCTCCTCAAATATTCCCCTTAGTTGGATGAAGAGCAGCTGATGGTGGCCAAGTTCATTCGAGGAACTAACGAGCCATTGGACACCTTAGTGAAGAATGCCAAACTTGTCTCAATGGCTGAAGCAGTAAGAATGGCAAAGGACTTTGCTAAATCCTTTGTTGTTAAGGTCCCGCCAAAGCCTGCACCCTCAAATTTTAAAAGATTCCAAACCCCGGAAGTACTTCAAACTTTCCTTCCCCAAAGAGGCAGCAAGGGCCCAATTCAGAATCAGGATGCGGGAAGATTCAGAAGTGAAGGAAGACCCTTCCCCCATAACACTTTCTCAGGAGCCCCACCTATTTCAAGGATTTAGAGGGATGAGCTCAGAAGTGCGAACTGGTGTTTTGGATGCTAGGGTTTTGGTCACCAACTGAAAGACTGCCCGACTCCTGCCATGTCAAGCGAACAGGAAAGCCAAAGACCGAGAGTGCAAAGACCAACCCCTTCCTATCAGTCAAATCAAGGTCCATCTCGCCCAAATCAGGGAAATCCCAAGAGAACTCTAGCTCAGCCATCTGCCTCTATCCAGAGTAGCCTCAGAACTCCTTCCCAGAAATGGGGCAACCAAAGAGAAAGAGTTCACCTCAGACTGTAGTAGCCAGAGCAGTCACAATTGAAAACCAAGGGCCAAACCGTCAATTCTCTGTCATTCATACTCCAGCTGAGTATCAGGGTAAGCCTTTTAAGCTTTTGATTGATTCAAGCAGTACTCATTCTTTCATTTCCCCTGGATGCTTGCATAAGCTAGTCTTAGATCAAAAATCAGGGAAACCTATGCAGGTTGAATTAGCAAGTGGGAAGATTCTTTTCACTCACCTTGAGACAGATCGTATTCAGTTCAATCTAGATGGGAATTTAACTGACTGTCAGTTCAGAGTTATACCTTTGGGAGTTTTTGACGGGATCCTTGGAGTGGATTGGCTCCACAAAAATCAAGCTGACATTCACTGTCACAATGGAACCATTTCCTTCCATGACCTTCACGGAAACAAGGTTCAAGGAACCAAAAATTCAGGATCCCCAAATCTGCAGTTAGTAAAGGCTTCTAAATTACTAAAAGGACTTAGAAAGAAGCAGCGCATTTATCTTGTCAAAATGAGTCCGGTAGACTCAAAGTTAAAAGCTAAAGAACCTGAATGGTTAAGTGAATATCATGATTTATTCCCAACAGAGCTAACATAGATGCCTCCAATTCGGGAAGTAAATCATGTCATAGAATTGACCCCCAGAGCTCAGCCAGTAGCCTTGTGCACATACAAAATGCCAGTTCCTGAAGCCACTGAGCTCAAGGAACAGCTTAGACAACTGCTGAAACAAGGGTTTGTAAGACCCAGTGTTTCACCTTGGGGTGCACGAGTTCTCTTTCAGAAAAAGAAAGATGGAACGCTAAGACTCTGTGTGGACTATAGAGGTCTCAATCAGCTGACAGTTAAGAATAAGTATCCTATCCCAGAATTGATGAGCTTCTAGACAGGCTAAGTGTGGAGCCTAGAAAAAGAAAGATGGAACGCTAAGACTCTGTGTGGACTATAGAGGTCTCAATCAGCTGGCAGTTAAGAATAAGTATCCTATCCCATAATTGATGAGCTTCTAGACAGGCTAAGTGTGGAGCCCAGATCTTCACAAAGATAGATCTCAAATCAGGGTATTATCAAATCAGGATTAATGAGCAAGATATGTCGAAGACAGCCATCAATACTCGGTATGGGCATTATGAATTCACTGTCATGCCGTTTGGGTTGACAAATGCCCCAGCTACATTCAATTACTTATTGCAAGACATTCTCAGAGAATACCTGGATGACTTCGTTCTTGTTTTCTTTGATGATATTCTGATCTACTCAAAGAACGCAGCTGACCATGAAGCTCATGTCAGAAAAGTTCTTGAGATTCTCTTTGCAAAAAAGAGCAAAATGCACTTTTTCTGCCGACCATGTTGAATACTTGGGCTTTCTGGTATCCAAAGATGGAATTTCTCCAGACTCTGCAAAAGTTCAAGAAGTCAGAGGATTCTTGGGATTGACTGGTTGGTATAGAATTTTTATACCAAAGTATGCTCTCATAGCTTCCCCCCTGACTAATCTTCTCAAGAAGAATATCCCGTTTCAATGGTCTGCCAGGTGCTAGAGTGCTTTTGATAAACTAAAGACCGCCTTGGTAACCAATCTCGTTCTGAAGTTGCTAGATTTCTCTCTACCCTTTGAGGTAGTAACTGATGCTAGTGGTTTTGCCCTGGGAGGTGCACTCAGGCAAGAAGGTCATGCAGTAGCCTATGAATCCTGAAAACTCAGAATGCATGAGAGGAATTATGCTGTCCACGGCCTGGAACTACTTTCAGTAGTTTATGCCTTGAAGCTATGGAGACATTACCTACTGGGTCAAAGATTCACTTTGATGACAGATCATCAGAGCTTAAAGTGGATCCACTCAGAAGGATCTCAACATGCACCAGAGAAGGTGGATGCAAACCCTACAGAAATTTGATTTTGAAATCAAGTACTGCCCAAGCAAAGAAAATGTGGTAGCAGATGCCCTCTCAGCAGAAAAGCCTCCTTGCTTGCAATTACTGTAGTGTCAAATCCTTTGATTATTGAAGCAAGAGAGAAGATCATGCAAGACAGATTCTTTGGCCCTATTGCTACCCTACTTATGCAGGAAAGCAAAACTCCATAGGAGTTGAACCGAGTTCAAGGGTACAGCCTGGATGATGGAATTATGTATTATAATCGCAGGCTATGCATTCCCAATGATGACGGAACTAAGGGTCAAATTCTGAATGAAGCCCATGACAGCCTTATTGGCAGGACATCCAAGTTTCATCAAAACCTACATGGCTGTGAAGAAAAGCTTCTTTTGGCCTGGTCTAAAAAAGGATGTGCTTAATCATGTACGTCAATGTCTGACCTGTCAGAAAGTCAAGGCCGAGAGAGTAAAAATGCCTAGGAAATTGCATCCATTAGACATCCCTTAGAGGAAGTGGGAATGCATCAGTATGGACTTTATTACTGGATTACCTTCAGTGCAATCAGGTTACAACTCCATCTTTGTGGTAGTTGATAGACTAACCAAAATTGCCCATCTGATTCCAGTAAAAGAAACCTACACTGCAGTATGGACTTTATTACTGGATTACCTTCAGTGCAATCAGGTTACAACTCCATCTTTGTGGTAGTTGATAGACTAACCAAAATTGCCCATCTGATTCCAGTAAAAGAAACCTACACTGCAGTGGATGTGGCCAGAGTGTTCCTCAAGGAAATCTTCAGATTGCATGGCCTACCCAGAAGAATAGTAAGTGATCGAGATCCCAAATTCACATCAAGATTCTGGACTGCATTTTTTGAAGCAGTAGGAACTTTCTTGGATCCCAGCATAGCTTACCCTGAGAGCGATGGTCAAACAGAAAGGGTAAACCAAGTAATCAAAGATATACTTCGGTCATGCTGTGGTGGCAGGGAACCCAAGAAGTGGCTAAGCTATCTGCACCTAGTCGAGTTTGCCTACAATGCTTCTTATCACAGAAGTATTGGGATGAGCCCTTTCAAATCTTTGTATGGACAAGATTGCTTAACTCCATTAACTTGGTCCGACCCATTGATTAGGGTCGAGATGTCTAGACAGATGCTTGATGACATGGAGCACCAGATGCAGTTAATTCGCAAAGATATAAAAGCTACCCAGGATAGACAGAAGCAGTATGGAGATAAGAAGAGGACAGACAGAGAATTCAAAGAAGCAGATATGGTCTTCATTCGAGTACGCCCCAAAAGAAGTTCTCTATCTCTTGGGAAGTACAAGAAGTTATCCCCCAGATATTGTGGGCCATATCTAATTACAAAGAAAGTAGGTGACTTCGCCTACGAGCTTCTTCTACCTCCTCATCTCAAAGTACATAATGTATTTCATGTCAGCCTTCTTAAAAAGTATGTACCAAGCCCGAATCATGTACTTGATGTGATGAAATCTTAACTTCTTCAACCCAAGGGAAGATGGAACTCCAACCTGAAGAAATCCTTGATATTTGAGAAAAGGTTCTCAGGAACACAATTCTGAGAGAATTATTGGTCAAATGGAAGTTCTATACTTTTGAAGATGCCACCTGGGAGAAAGAAGCCGACCCCCAGTTTGCGAGATGAGGACATCTCGCATTTTTCAAGTGGGAGAGAATGTAAGATTCCTCCCCCAGCCTCTCAAGATGTCCAGCATCTTCCCCTGTAATCAAATCCCTCTTCAAAAATATAAAAGATCTTGTTTCTAACTGTTTTGGCCTAGAGAGAGAAAATATTCTAGAGAGAGATTATTCAGATTTTGAATATTTTTGGACGAAAAAATATCTCTTCTTATTAAAATAAGTTCCCCCGAAACAGAAGTTCAAACGGAAGGTGCATTAGAAATCAAGTAAATCTGTTCAAGAGGCCTTACCCTAGGGGTCCAGATTTTCAGAAAATTTTAAATTAAGGTTTTAAGGGGCCAATCAGATTCATCCAAATGTATGGAGAAGATAAATAGAAGAAAAAAAGAAAATCCCCCCAAAAATGAGTAAATACTCACATAAGATGAAGAGTGGACTAAGAACCAAAGGAATTCTGAAAAAATGGATTTTTGACATAGTAAGTAGTATATCCATAAAAGTAAGTAGTATACATAGTAAGTAGTATATCCATAATAGTAAGTAGTATACATAGTAAGTAGTATATCCGTAATAGTAAGTAGTATTATTCCAATGTATATACATAGTAAGTAGTATTTCCATAATAAGTAGTATCATTCCAATGTATATGCATAGTAAGTAGTATATAAGTAGCATATCCATAGTAAATAGTATTCTTCCATTGTAAGTAGTATATACATAGTATAATAGTATAAGTATCAAATTCATAGTAAATAGTATTATTCCAATGTAAGTATACATAGCATAACAGAGCATAATAAGTAGCATAGGTAGTATCATAAAATAAATTATATGTAATTAAAATAAACACACTCAAATAAGTATACAAAAGCTAGCATGAATTTCAAGGTAAATAATGGTTATATAAAAAATAATAAATATAATTAGTTTTAAATTAAAGTTAAAATCTCAATTAAATACTATAAATACAAACATCAATACTACATAGCAATTCATTGAACCCAATAACCTATAAAAAATAATAAATATAATTAGTTTTAAATTAAAATTAAAATCTCAATTAAATACTATAAATACAAACATCAATACTACATAGCAATTCATTGAACCCAATAACCTATATAGTTTATATAGTAGTTGGAGATAGATAAAAACTTTATATGTATTATATATTATTATAATTTTAGAAAACTAACATCATATAGTAGTTAAATGTTTAAAAGTTTTTAAAAGTAGATGAAAATTAGAATAAATCAATATATTCAATAATAATATGTTAAATTTTAAGAACATGATTGTAAGATTAATAATCTCTTTTATAATGTTTTTAACAAAATTATACATGTGTATTAGCAACCCCCTTTCTTTTTCCATCTAAAATTGCCATAAACACATGCACAAGGGAGTTTTCAAGGCACCCTTCCACCTTTTTTACCATAGTGTTTGCATAAGCTTTGTAAACCACTTTGTAGGTCAACATGGTTTTACCTGCCCGCCGACCTATCATAAGCCATCTTACAACCTCAAACGAACACTATTATTTTATAAAATGGTGCATGAGCATATAAAGTGGCCTTACCCTATGCTTAATGTCAAATAGGGAAAGTCTGCACACTCCATGTATATACTTGTTTAAGACTAGTAATAGAGACATGATCATTTTAATGTTTGGCCAACCCAATGTGAAAAGTAATCAATTTATATATTGGTGATCAAAGACGAATAGAAAGATGAGTATTGAGAGGACAGATGAGACAGTAGGGTGATGGCCATGTCCTTTGATGATATCACCTTTCTAGCTTGAAGAACCTCTTAGATTTTGTTGATGTGCTCCTGCATTGTCTCGAAGACTTTGCAAGATTCATCACTGGCATCTGCACTTCCAAGGAAACTCTCTTCATGGGTGATACCCCATTATATACAGAGAGGCCAGGTGTTGCCAAATCCCTCGAGCCAACGTCATGTGTTTGATATGATTGACCACTTGGGGTGTGCAGTTGATAAAGATGAAAGATCGCACATGGGCATTGACACGATTCGACAATTGTGCTTGAGCCTCCCGCTCTTTTACTAACAGTGAAGAGTCCTCCTCTATCGAATCTGGCCTCGAAAGTCCAACCGTTGTTGACAAAGTCAACCAAATCATAAGATTCTAAAATCGATTCCATCATTACCTTCCAAATGCCATAGTTTTTCCCATCCAATTGTTGGTCCACCGAGAACGTCAAGAGGGTGGGGATCTTCATAGGTTTTTCTGCCATCTCGAGTAAATTTGTCATCTCAGGGGTTCACGTGGTCTTGTGAAGGGAGGAACGGTGGGAAAATGTTTTGAAGAAGAGGCTGCACTTACTTTGCAAGGTGGCTGTCAAGCAATGCTACCCGCCTTCTACCCACTTCTCCACGTCCCGCACAGGCCAAACACACTCCAATCAGCACCAAGTATAGAGGAGCCCCGCAAGCTCTCATCGTCTCCAAAGCTTCACCTTGGGCTTTAATACCATGTCTAGAATATAAGTAGCATATTCATACTAAATAGTATTCCTCCAATGTAAGTAGTATATACATAGTATAATAGTATAAGTATCAAATTCATAGTAAATAGTATTATTCCCATGTAAGTATACATAGCATAACAACAGAGCATAATAAGTAGCATAGGTAGTATCACAAAATAAATTATATGTAATTAAAATAAACACACTCAAATAAGTATATAAAAGCTAGCATGAATTTCAAGGTAAATAATGGTTATATAAAAAATAATAAATATAATGAGTTTTAAATTAAAGTTAAAATCTCAAAATTAAATACTATAAATACAAACATCAATACTACATAGCAATTCATTGAACCCAATCTACTATATAGTAGTTGGAGATAGATAAATACAAACATCAATACTACATAGCAATTCATTGAACCCAATCTACTATATAGTTTATATAGTAGTTGGAGATAGATAAAACTTTGTATATATTACATATTATTACAATTTCAAAAAACTAACATATAGTAGTAGTTAAATGTTTAAAGTAGATGAAAATTAGAATAAATCAATATATTCAATAATAATATGTTTAAACTTAAGAACATGATTGTAAGATTAATAATCTCTTTTTTAATTAATGTTTTTAACAAAATTATACATGTGTATTAGCAACCCCCTTTCTTTTGCCATTAACACGGGTTTATTACAAAAATTGCAATAAACGCATGCACAAGGGAGTTTTCAAGGCACCCTTTCACCTTTTTTTTACCACCATAGTGTTTGCATAAGCTTTGTAAACCACTTTGTAGGTTAACATGGTTTAACCTGCCCGACCTATCATAAGCCATCTTACAACCTCAAACGAACACTATTATTTTATAAAACATTGCATGAGCATATAAAGTGGCCTTACCCAATGCTTAATGTCAAATAGGGAAAGTCTGCACACTCCATGTATATACTCGCTTAAGACTAGTAATAGAGACATGATCATTTTTAAGTTTGGCCAACCCAATGTGAAAAGTAATCAATTTATATACTGGTGATCGAAGACGAATAGAAAGATGAGTATTGAGAGGACAGATGAGACAGTAGGGTGATGGCCATGTCCTTTGATGATATAACCGTCTTAGCTTTAAGAACCTCTTAGTGAAGAGCCTAAAGTTTGTTGATATGCTACTGCACCGTCTCGAAGACTTTGCAAGATTCATCACTCGCATCTGCACTTCCAAGGAAACTCTCTTCATGGGTGATACCCGATTATAGAGAGAGGCCAAGTGTTGCCAAATCCCTCGAGCCAATGTCATGTGTTTGATATGATTGATCACTTGGGGTGTGCAATTGATAAAGATGATTGATTGCACATGGGCATTGACATGCTCCCACAATTGTGCTTGGGCCTCCCGCTCTTTTACTAATTGTGAAGAGTCCTACTCTATCGAATCTGGCCTCGAAACTCCAACCGTTGACAAAGTCAGCCAAATCATAAGATTCTAAAATCGATTCCATCATCACCTTCCAAATGCCATAGTTTTTCCTATCCAATTGTCGGTCCACCAAGAACGTCAAGAGGGTGGGGATCTTCATAGGTTTTTCTGTAATCTCGAGTAAATCTGTCATCTCAGGGGTTCACGTGGTCTTGTGAAGGGAGAGACGGGTGGGAAAATGTTTTGAAGAAGAGGCTGCACTTTCTTGCAAGGTGGCTGTCAAGCAATGCTACTCGCCTTCTACCCACTTCTCCACATCCCGCACGGGCCAAACACACTCCAATCAGCACCAAGTATACAGGAGCCCCGAAAGCTCTCAACATCTCCAAAGCCTCACCTTGGGCTTTAATACCATATCGGAATGTGTAGCATAAATGAAACAAAAATTTGAGAGCATAAAGACACAAAGGTGCAAGATAGGAGAAGTGGTGTAAACTTTGCTATATACACAAGATAGTCGGTACATGTGGGGGGGGCAAGAGCCCCAATATATATGCGCAAGGGGCATGCAGTTGGCCAGTAGAAACATGTTGGCAGGCCCCAAAATGGGCCCATGACTACGTCTATCCTAGTCAGCCAGTCCATGACCAACAGGACCAAATATGACTTGGTCAGCCGATCAAAAATGGCCCCTCTTGGTTAGCCAAGTCCTATAGGCCGACCATGGAAAAAACAACCCCCCAATGGCCCTCACTCGATAAGGTACAGACATGAGATGAATGCTAACATATGCATAATAAGTATTATTATTCCAATGTAGTAAGTATTATTATTTCAATGTAAGTAGTGTATACATAGTAAATGTATGTATACATAGTAAGTAGTATTATTCCGATGTATATACATAGTAAGTAGGATTTCCATAGTAAGTAGTATCATTTTAATGTATATACATAGTAAGTAGTATATAAGTAATATATCCATAGTAAGTAGTATATAAGTAGCATATCCATAGTAAATAGTATTCTTCCAATGTAAGTAGTATATATACATAGTATAATAGTATAAGTATCAAATTCATATTAAATAGTATTATTCCAATGTAAGTATACATAGCATAACACAGAGCATAATAAGTAGCATAGGTAGTATCACAAAATAAATTATATGTAATTAAAATAATTACACTCAAATAAGTATACAAAAGCTAGCATAAATTTCAAGGTAAATAATGGTTATATAAAAAATAATAAATATAATGAGTTTTAAATTAAAGTTAAAATCTCAATTAATTACTATAAATACAAACATCAATACTACATAGCAATTCATTGAACCCAATCAACTATATAGTTTATATAGTAGTTGGAGATAGATAAAAACTTTGTATATATTATATATTATTACAATTTCAAAAAACTAACATATAGTAGTTAAATGTTTAAAAGTTTTTAAAAGTAGATAAAAATTAGAATAAATGAATATATTCAATAATTATATGTTTAAACTTAAGAACATGATTGTAAGATTAATAATCTCCTTTTTAATTAATGTTTTTAACAAAATTATACATGTGTATTAGCAACCCCCTTTCTTTTTCCCATCCAATTGTCGGCCCACCGAGAACGTCAAGAGGGTGGGGATCTTCATAGGTTTTTCTGTCATCTCGAGTAAATCTGTCATCTCATGGGTTCACGTGGTCTTGTGAAGGGAGAGACGGTGGGAAAATGTTTTGAAGAAGAGGCTGCACTTTCTTGCAAGGTGGCTGTCAAGCAATGCTACCCGCCTTCTACCCACTTCTCCACGTCTCGCACGGGCCAAACACACTCCAATCAGCACCAAGTATACAGGAGCCCCGTAAGCTCTCATCGTCTCCAAAGCTTCAACTTGGGCTTTAATACCATGTCGCAATGTGTAGCATAAATCAGACAAAAATCTGAGAGCAGAAAGACACAAAGGTGCAAGATAGGAGAAGTGGTGTAAACTTTGCTATATACACAAGATCATTTTTAAGTTTGGCCAACCCAATGTGAAAAGTAATCAATTTATATACTGGTGATCAAAGACGAATAGAAAGATGAGTATTGAGAGGACAGATGAGATAGTAGGGTGATGGGGGCCATGTCCTTTGATGATATCACCTTCCCAGCTTGAAGAACCTTTGATGATATCATCTTCCCAAATTGAAGAACCTCTTAGTGAAGAGCCTAGAGTTTGTTGATGTGCTACTGCATCGTCTCAAAGACTTTGCAAGATTTATCACTCACATCTGCACTTCCAAGGAAACTCTCTTCATGGTGGGTGATACCGGATTATACAGAGAGGCCAGGTGTTGCCAAATCCCTCGAGCCAACGTCATGTGTTTGATATGATTGATCACTTGGGGTGTGCATATGATAAAGATGAAAGATCGCACATGGGCATTGACACGCTCCCACAATTGTGCTTGGGCCTCCTGCTCTAGTGAAGAGTCCTCCTCTATCGAATCTGGCCTCGAAACTCTAACCGTTGACAAAGTGAGCCAAATCATAAGATTTCAAAATCGATTCCATCATCACCTTCCAAATGCCATAGTTTTTCCCATCCAATTGTTGGTCCACCGAGAACGTCAAGAGGGTGGGGATCCTCATAGGTTTTTCTACCATCTCGAGTAAATCTGTCATCTCAGGGGTTCACGTGATCTTGTGAAGGGAGAGATGGTGGGAAAATGTTTTGAAGAAGAGGCTGCACTTTCTTGCAAGGTGGCTGTCAAGCAATGCTACCCGCCTTCTACCCACTTCTCCACGTCCCGCACGGACAAAACACACTCCAATCAGCACCAAGTATATAGGAGCCCTGCAATCTCTCATCGTCTCCAAAGCTTCACCTTGGGCTTTAATACCATGTCGGAATGTGTAGCATAAATTAGACAAAAATCTGAGAGCAGAAAGACACAAAGGTGCAAGATAGGAGAAGTGGTGTAAACTTTGCTATATACACAAGATCATTTTTAAGTTTGGCCAACCCAATGTTAAAAGTAATCAATTTATATACTGGTGATCAAAGACGAATATAAAGATGAGTATTGAGAGGACAGATGAGACAGTAGGGTGATGGCCATGTCCTTTGATGATATCACCTTTCCAGCTTGAAGAACCTCTTAAAATTTGTTGATGTGCTCCTGCACCGTCTTGAAGACTTTGCAAGATTCATCACTCGCATCTGCACTTCCAAGGAAACTCTCTTCATGGGTGATACCCGATTATATACAAAGAGGCCAGGTGTTGCCAAATCCCTCGAGCCAACGTCATGTGTTTGATATGATTGACCACTTGGGGTGTGCAATTGATAAAGATGTCCCACAATTGTGCTTGAGCCTCTCGCTCTTTTACTAAGAGTGAAGAGTCCTCCTCTATCGAATCTGGCCTCAAAACTCCAACTGTTGTGACAAAGTCAGCCAAATCATAAGATTCTAAAATCGATTCCATCATCACCTTCCAACTGCCATAGTTTATCCCATCCAATTGTCGGTCCACGAGAACGTCAAGAGGGTGGGGACCTTTATAGGTTTTTTGGCCATCTCGAGTAAATCTATCATCTCAGGGGTTCACGTGGTCTTGTGAAGGGAGGGATGGTGGGAAAATGTTTTGAAGAAGAGGCTGCACTTTGTTGCAAGGTGGCTATCAAGCAATGCTACCTGCCTTCTACCCACTTCTCCACGTCCCGCACGGGCCAAACACACTCCAATCAGCACCAAGTATACAGGAGCCCCGCAAGCTCTCATCATCTCCAAAGCGTCACCTTGGGCTTTAATACCATGTCGGAATGTGTAGCATAAATGAGAAAAAAATCTGAGAGCAGAAAGACACAAAGGTGCAAGATAGGAGAAGTGGTGTAAACTTTGCTATATACATAAGATAGTCGGTACAAACTGTGGGGGGGGGGGGGCAAGAGCGCCAATATATATGGGCAAGGGGCATGCAGGCCAGTAGAAACAGGCCGACAGGCCCAAAAATGGGCCCACGACTATGTCTATCCTAGTTGGCCACCACCAGCCCATGACCAAATATGACTTGGTCAGCCGATCAAAAGTGGGCGCCTCTTGGCCAGCCAACTCCTATAGGCCGACCATGGAAAAAACAACCCCCCAAAGACCCTCACTCGTTAAGGTACAGACCTGAGATGAATGCTAACATATGCATAATAAGTATTATTATTCCAATGTAGTAAGTATTATTATTCCAATGTAAGTAGTGTATACATAGTAAATGTATGTATACATGATAGTAAGTAGTATTATTCCAATGTATATACATAGTAAGTAGTATTTCCATAATAAGTAGTATCATTCCAATGTATATACATAGTAAGTAGTATTATTCCAATGTATATACATAGTAAGTAGTATATAAGTAGCATATCCATAGTAAATAGTATTCTTCCAATATGAGTAGCATATCCATAGTAAATAGTATTCTTACAATGTAAGTAGTATATACATAGTATAATAGTATAAGTATCAAATTCATAGTAGTAAATAGTATTCTTCCAATGTAAGTAGTATATACATAGTATAATAGTATAAGTATCAAATTCATAGTAAATAGTATTCTTCCAATGTAAGTAGTATATACATAGTATAATAGTATAAGTATCAAATTCATAGTAAATAGTATTATTCCAATGTAAGTATACATAGCATAACAGAGAGCATAATAAGTAGCATAGGTAGTATCACAAAATATATTACATGTAATTAAAATAAACACACTCAAATAAGTATATAAAAGCTAGCACGAATTTCAAGGTAAATAATGGTTATATAAAAAATAATAAATATAACGAGTTTTAAATTAAAGTTAAAATCTCAATTAAATACTATAAATACAAACATCAATACTACATAGCAATTCATTGAACCCAATCAACTATATAGTTTATATAGTAGTTGGAGATAGATAAAAACTTTGTATATATTATATATTATTACAATTTAAAAAACTAACATATAGTAGTTAAATGTTAAAAGTAGATGAAAAGTAGAATAAATCAATATATTTAATAATAATATGTTTATACTTAAGAACATGATTGTAAGATTAATAATCTCTTTTTTAATTAATGTTTTTTAACAAAATTATACATGTGTATTAGCAACCCCCTTTCTTTTGCCATCAACACGGGTTTATTACTAAAATTGCCATAAACACATGCACAAGGGAGTTTTCAAGGCACCCTTCCACATTTTTTACCAGTGTTTGCATAAGCTTTGTAAACCACTTTGTAGGTTAACATGGTTTTACCCGCCCGACCTATCATACGCCATCTTACAACCTCAAATGAACACTATTATTTTATAAAACGGTGCATGAGCTTATAAAGTGGCCTTACCCTATGCTTAATGTCAAATAGGGAAAGTCTACACACTCCATGTATATACTTGCTTAAGACTAGTAATAGAGACATGATCATTTTAATGTTTGGCCAACCCAATGTGAAAAGTAAGCAATTTATATACTGGTGATCAAAGACGAATAGAAAGATGAGTATTGAGAGGACAGATGAGACATTAGGGTGATGGCCATGTCCTTTGATGATATCACCTTCCCAGCTTGAAGAACCTCTTAGTGAAGAGCCTAGAGTTTGTTGATGTGCTCCTACACCGTCTCGAAGACTTTGCAAGATTCAACACTCGCATCTGCGCTTCCAAGGAAACTCTCTTCATGTGTGATCTAATGTGTTTGATATGATTGATCACTTGGGGTGTGCATATGATAAAGATGAAAGATCGCACATGGGCATTGACACGATCTCACAATTGTGCTTGGGCCTCCCGCTCTTTTACTAACAGTGAAGAGTCCTCCTCTATCGAATCTGGCCTCGAAACTCCAACTGTTGTTGATAAAGTCTGCCAAATCAGAAGATTCTAAAATCGATTCCATCATCACGTCCCAAAAGCCATAGTTTTTCCCATCCAATTGTCGGTCCACCGAGAACGTCAAGAGGGTGGGGATCTTCATAGGTTTTTCTACTACTCGAGTAAATCTGTCATCTCAGGGGTTCACGTGGTCTTGTGAAGGGAGGGATGGTGGGAAAATGTTTTGAAGATAAGGCTGCACTTTCTTGCAAGGTGGCTTATTCCAATGTATACACATAATAAGTGCAAGGTGGCTTATTCCAATGTATATACATAGTAAGTAGTATTTCCATAATAAGTTGCCATAGTTTTTCCCATCCAATTGTCGGTCCACTGAGAACGTCAAGAGGGTGGGGATCTTCATAGGGTTTTCTGCCATCTCGAGTAAACTAACATATAGTAGTTAAATGTTTAAAAGTTTTTAAAAGTAGATAAAAATTAGAATAAATCAATATATTCAATAATTATATGTTTAAACTTAAGAACATGATTGTAAGATTAATAATCTCTTTTTTAATTAATGTTTTTAACAAAATTATACATGTGTATTAGCAACCCCCTTTCTTTTTCCCATCCAATTGTCGGTCCACCGAGAACGTCAAGAGGGTGGGGATCTTCATAGGTTTTTCTGTCATCTCGAGTAAATCTGTCATCTCATGGGTTCACGTGGTCTTGTGAAGGGAGAGACGGTGGGAAAATGTTTTGAAGAAGAGGCTGCACTTTCTTGCAAGGTGGATGTCAAGCAATGCTACCCGCCTTCTACCCACTTCTCCACGTCTCGCACGGGCCAAACACACTCCAATCAGCACCAAGTATACAGAAGCCCCGTAAGCTCTCATCGTCTCCAAAGCTTCACCTTGGGCTTTAATACCATGTCGCAATGTGTAGCATAAATCAGACAAAAATCTGAGAGCAGAAAGACACAAAAGTGCAAGATAGGAGAAGTGGTGTAAACTTTGCTATATACACAAGATCATTTTTAAGTTTGGCCAACCCAATGTGAAAAGTAATCAATTTATATACTGGTGATCAAAGACGAATAGAAAGATGAGTATTGAGAGGACAGATGAGACAGTAGGGTGATGGGGGCCATGTCCTTTGATGATATCACCTTCCCAGCTTGAAGAACCTTTGATGATATCATCTTCCCAGATTGAAGAACCTCTTAGTGAAGAGCCTAGAGTTTGTTGATGTGCTACTGCACCGTCTCGAAGACTTTGCAAGATTCATCACTCACATCTGCACTTCCAAGGAAACTCTCTTCATGGTGGGTGATACCGGATTATACAGAGAGACCAGGTGTTGCCAAATCCCTCGAGCCAACGTCATGTGTTTGATATGATTGATCACTTGGGGTGTGCATATGATAAAGATGAAAGATCGCACATGGGCATTGACACGCTCCCACAATTGTGCTTGGGCCTCCTGCTCTAGTGAAGAGTCCTCCTCTATCGAATCTAGCCTCGAAACTCTAACCGTTGACAAAGTCAGCCAAATCATAAGATTTCAAAATCGATTCCATCATCACCTTCCAAATGCCATGGTTTTTCCCATACAATTGTTGGTCCACCGAGAACGTCAAGAGGGTGGGGATCTATATAGGTTTTTCTACCATCTCGAGTAAATCTGTCATCTCAGGGGTTCACGTGGTCTTGTGATGAAGGGAGAGACGGTGGGAAAATGTTTTGAAGAAAAGGCTGCACTTTCTTGCAAGGTGGCTGTCAAGCAATGCTACCCGCCTTCTACCCACTTCTCCACGTCCCGCACGGGCAAAACACACTCCAATGAGCACCAAGTATATAGGAGCCCCGCAAGCTCTCATCATCTCCAAAGCGTCACCTTGGGCTTTAATACCATGTCGGAATGTGTAGCATAAATGAGAAAAAAATCCGAGAGCAGAAAGACACAAAGGTGCAAGATAGGAGAAGTGGTGTAAACTTTGCTATATACACAAGATAGTCGGTACAAACTGTGGGGGGGGGGGCAAGAGTCCCAATATATATGGGCAAGGGGCATGCAGGCCAGTAGAAACAGGCCGACAGGCCCGAAAATGGGCCCACGACTACGTCTATCCTAGTCGGCCACCACCAGCCCATGACCAAATATGACTTGGTCAGCCGATCAAAAGTGGGCGCCTCTTGGCCAGCCAACTCCTATAGGCCGACCATGGAAAAAACAACCCCCCAAAGGCCCTCACTCGTTAAGGTACAGACCTGAGATGAATGCTAACATATGCATAATAAGTATTATTATTCCAATGTAGTAAGTATTATTATTCCAATGTAAGTAGTGTATACATAGTAAATGTATGTATACATAGTAAGTAGTATTATTCCAATGTATATACATAGTAAGTAGTATTTCCATAATAAGTAGTATCATTCCAATGTTTATACATAGTAAGTAGTGTTATTCCAATGTATATACATAGTAAGTAGTATTTCCATAATAAGTAGTATCATTCCAATGTATATACATATATAAGTAGTATAATAGTATAAGTATCAATGTATATACATAGTAAGTAGTATATAAGTAGTATTTCCATAATAAGTAGTATCATTCCAATGTATATACATAGTAAGTAGTATATAAGTAGCATATCCATAGTAAATAGTATTCTTCCAATGTAAGTAGTATATATATAGTATAATAGTATAAGTATCAAATTCATAGTAGTAAATAGTATTCTTCCAATGATGTAAGTAGTATATACATAGTATAATAGTATAAGTATCAAATTCATAGTAAATAGTATTCTTCCAATGTAAGTAGTATATACATAGTATAATAGTATAAGTATCAAATTCATAGTAAATAGTATTATTCCAATGTAAGTATACACAGCATAACACAGAGCATAATAAGTAGCATAGGTAATATCACAAAATAAATTACATGTAATTAAAATAAACACACTCAAATAAGTATATAAAAGCTAGCATGAATTTCAAGGTAAATAATGGTTATATAAAAAATAATAAATATAACGAGTTTTAAATTAAAGTTAAAATCTCAATTAAATACTATAAATACAAACATCAATACTACATAGCAATTCATTGAACCCAATCAACTATATAGTTTATATAGTAGTTGGAGATAGATAAAAACTTTGTATATATTATATATTATTACAATTTAAAAAACTAACATATAGTAGTTAAATGTTAAAAGTAGACGAAAAGTAGAATAAATCAATATATTTAATAATAATATGTTTATACTTAAGAACATGATTGTAAGATTAATAATCTCTTTTTTAATTAATATTTTTAACAAAATTATACATGTGTATTAGCAACCCCCTTTCTTTTGCCATCAACACGGGTTTATTACTAAAATTGCCATAAACACATGCACAAGGGAGTTTTCAAGGCACCCTTCCACGTTTTTTACCATAGTGTTTGTTTGCATAAGCTTTGTAAACCACTTTGTAGGTTAACATGGTTTTACCCGCCCGACCTATCATAAGCCATCTTACAACCTCAAATGAACGCTATTATTTTATGAAATGGTGCATGAGCTTATAAAGTGGCCTTACCCTATGCTTAATGTCAAATAGGGAAAGTCTGCACACTCCATGTATATACTTGCTTAAGACTAGTAATAGAAACATGATCATTTTAATGTTTGGCCAACCCAATGTGAAAAGTAAGCAATTTATATACTGATGATCAAAGACGAATAGAAAGATGAGTATGTGTGGATGCCCATGTGTGAATGGCTAAGTTTCATATAAGAGTCAAATGTAACCCTAAAACTCTCATTCTCAATGTGTTGAATACAAGGAGTGCTCTTGCCTTATCTTCTCGGTCCCCTTCTCCTGCGTGAGAGAGCGAGAGAGAGAGAGAGAGCGATCGAGCACTGTGTGGCGGCACGGTGGCGGCGAGGCGGTAGAGCAGCGCGAACGGCGGCTACTTCTTCACTGCGACTTCGAGAATCCGACGGCGGTAGAGCAGCGAACGGCGACTTCACTGCGACGCGAGAATTCGACGGCGGTTTGAGCCGTGAGTGACACACCTTGCTTCCTGTTTGAGCTTGCTAGTTTCTGGTTGTATGCTTGCAGCCATTCACGGCTTGCATACGGTGTTTGGCAAGTCCCCTTGCCAGCTCCGACTCGTTTGGTAAAAGCGCATAGGTACAGACATGAGATGAATGCTAACATATGCATATTATTATTCCAATTAAGTAAGTATTATTATTCCAATGTAAGTAGTGTATACATAGTAAATGTATGTATACATAGTAAATGTATGTATACATAGTAAGTAGTATTATTCCAATGTATATACATAGTAAGTAGTATTTGCATAATAAGTAGTATCATTCCAATGTATATACATAGTAAGTAGTATATAAGTAGCATATCCATAGTAAATAGTATTCTTCCAATGTAAGTAGTATATACATAGTATAATAGTATAATAGTATAAGTATCAAATTCATAGTAAATAGTATTATTCCAATGTAAGTATACATAGCATAACAGAGAGCATAATAAGTAGCATAGGTAGTATCATAAAATAAATTATGTGTAATTAAAATAAACACACTCAAATAAGTATATAAAAGCTAGCATGAATTTCAAGGTAAATAATGGTTACATTAAAAATAATAAATATAATGAGTTTTAAATTAAAGTTAAAATCTCAATTAAATACTATAAATACAAACATCAATACTACATGGCAATTCATTGAACCCAATCAACTATATAGTTTATATAGTAGTTGGAGATAGATAAAAACTTTGTATATATTATATATTATTACAATTTAAAAAAACTAACATATAGTAGTTAAATGTTTAAGTAGATGAAAATTAGAATAAATCAATATATTCAATAATAATATGTTTATACTTAAGAACATGATTGTAAGATTAATAATCTCTTTTTTAATTAATATTTTTAACAAAATTATACATGTGTATTAGCAACCCCCTTTCTTTTGCCATCAACACGGGTTTATTACTAAAAGTGCCATAAACACATGCACAAGGGAGTTTTCAAGGCACCCTTCCACCTTTTTTACCATAGTGTTTGCATAAGCTTTGTAAACCACTTTGAAGGTTAACATGGTTTTACCCGCCCGACCTATCATAAGCCATCTTACAACCTCAAATGAACACTATTATTTTATAAAACGGTGCATGAGCATATAAAGTGGCCTTACCCTATGCTTAATGTCAAATAGGGAATGTCTGCACACTCCATGTATATACTTGCTTAAGACTAGTAATAGAGACATGATCATTTTTTAAGTTTGGCCAACCCAATGTGAAAAGTAATCAATTTATATACTGGTGATCAAAGACTTATAGAAAGATGAGTATTGAGAGGACAGATGAGACAGTAGGGTGATGGCCATGTCCTTTGATGATATCACCTTCCCAGCTTGAAGAACCTCTTAGTGAAGAGCCTAGAGTTTGTTGATGTGCTCTTGCACCGTCTCAAAGACTTTGCAAGATTCATCACTCGCATTTGCACTTCCAAGGAACTCTCTTCATGGGTGATACCCGATTATACAGAGAGGCGAGGTGTTGCATATATGACTAAATATGACTTGGCCTGGTCAGCCAGTAGCCCATGACCAAATATGACTTGGTCAGCCGATCAAAAGTGGGCGCCTCTTGGCCAGCCAACTCCTATAGGCCGACCATGGAAAAAAAAACCCCCCAAAGGCCCTCACTCGATAAGGTACAGACATGAGATGAATGCTAACATATGCATAATAAGTATTATTATTTCAATGTAGTAAGCATTATTATTCCAATGTAAGTAGTGTATACATAGTAAATGTATGTATACATAGTAAGTAGTATTATTCCAATGTATATACATAGTAAGTAGTATTTCCATAATAAGTAGTATCATTCCAATGTATATACATAGTAAGTAGTATATAAGTAGCATATCCATAGTAAATAGTATTTTTCCAATGTAAGTAGTAAATACACAGTATAATAGTATAAGTATAAAATTCATAGTAAATAGTATTATTCCAATGTAAGTATACAGAGCATAATAAGTAGCATAGGTAGTATCACAAAATAAATTATATGTAATTAAAATAAACACACTCAAATAAGTATATAAAAGCTAGCATGAATTTCAAGGTAAATAATGGTTATATAAAAAATAATAAATATAATGAGTTTTAAATTAAAGTTAAAATCTCAATTAAATACTATAAATACAAACATCAATACTACATAACAATTCATTAAACCCAATCAACTATATAGTTTATATAGTAGTTGGAGATAGATAAAAACTTTGTATATATTATATATTATTATAATTTAAAAAAACTAACATATAGTAGTTAAATGTTTAAAAGTTTTGAAAAGTAGATGAAAATTAGAATAAATCAATATATTCAATAATAATATGTTTATACTTAAGAACATGATTGTAAGATTAATAATCTCTTTTTTAATTAATATTTTTAACAAAATTTTACATGTGTATTAGCAACCCCCTTTCTTTTGCCATCAACACGGGTTTATTACTAAAAGTGCCATAAACACATGCACAAGGGAGTTTTCAAGGCACCCTTCCACCTTTTTTACCATAGTGTTTGCATAAGGCTTTTAACATGGTTTTACTCGCCCGACCTATCATAAGCCATCTTACAACCTCAAAATAACACTATTATTTTATAAAACGGTGCATGAGCATATAAAGTGGCCTTACCCTATGCTTAATGTCAAATAGGGAAAGTCTGCACACTCCATGTATATACTTGCTTAAGACTAGTAATAGAGACATGATCATTTTTAAGTTTGGCCAACCCAATGTGAAAAGTAATCAATTTATATACTGGTGATCAAAGACGAATAGAAAGATGAGTATTGAGAGGACAGATGAGACAGTAGGGTGATGGCCATGTCCTTTGATGATATCACCTTCCCAGCTTGAAGAACCTCTTAGTGAAGAGCATAGAGTTTGTTGATGTGCTCCTGCACCGTGTCGAAGACTTTGCAAGATTCATCACTCGCATCTGCACTTCCAAGGAAACTCTCTTCATGGGTAATACCCGATTATACATAGAGGTGAGGTGTTGCCAAATCCCTCGAGTTAACGTCATGTGTTTGATATGATTGATTACTTGGGGTGTGCAATTGATAAAGATGAAAGATCGCACATGGGCATTGACACGATCCCACAATTGTGCTTGGGCCTCCCGCTCTTTTACTAAAAGTGATGAAGAGTCCTCCTCTATCGAATTTGGCCTCGAAACTCCAACTGTTGTTGACAAAGTCAGCCAAATCATAAGATTCTAAAACCGATTCCATCATCACCTTCCAAATGCCATAGTTTTTCCCATCCAATTGTCTTTCCACCGAGAACGTCAAGAGGGTGGGGATCTTCATAGGTTTTTATACCATCTCGAGTAAATCTATCATCTCAGGGGTTCACGTGGTCTTGTGAAAGGGAGGGACGGTGGGAAAATATTTTGAAGAAGAGGCTGCACTTTCTTGCAAGGTGGCTGTCAAGCAATGCTACCCGCCTTCTACCCACTTCTCCACGTCCCGCACGGGCCAAACACACTCCAATCAGCACCAAGTATATAGGGTCCTCGCGAGCTCTCATCGTCTCCAAAGCTTCACCTTGGGTTTTAATACCATGTCGGAATGTGTAGCATAAATGAGACAAAAATCTAAGAGCAAAAAGACACAAAGGTGCAAGATAGGAGAAGTGGTGTAAACTTTGCTATATACACAAGATAGTCGGTACAAATTGTGGGGGGGGGGCAAGAGCCCCAATATATATGGGCAAGGGGCATGCAGTCGTCCAGTAGAAACAAGTCGACAGGCCCCAAAATGGGCCCACGACTACATCTATCCTAGTTGGCCAGTAGCCCATGACCAAATATGACTTGGCTTGGTTGGCCAGTAGCCCATGACCAAATATGACTTGGTCAGCCGATCAAAAGTGGGCCTCTCTTGGCCAGCCAACTCCTATAGGCCGACCATGGAAAAAACAACCCCCCAAAGGCCCTCACTCGATAAGGTACAGACATGAGATGAATGCTAACATATGCATAATAAGTATTATTATTTCAATGTAGTAAGTATTATTATTCCAATGTAAGTAGTGTATACATAAATGTATGTATACATAGTAAGTAGTATTATTCCAATGTATATACATAGTAAGTAGTAATTCCATAATAAGTAGTATCATTCCAATGTATATACATAGTAAGTAGTATCATTCCAATGTATATACATAATAAGTAGTATCATTCCAATGTATATACATAGTAAGTAGTATATAAGTAGCATATCCATAGTAAATAGTATTCTTCCAGTATAATAGTATAAGTATAAAATTCATAGTAAATAGTATTATTCCAATGTAAGTATACAGAGCATAATAAGTAGCATAGGTAGTATCACAAAATAAATTATATGTAATTAAAATAAACACACTCAAATAAGTATATAAATACTAGCATGAATTTCAAGGTAAATAATGGTTATATAAAAAATAATAAATATAATGAGTTTTAAATTAAAGTTAAAATCTCAATTAAATACTATAAATACAAACATCAATACTACATAGCAATTCATTAAACCCAATCAACTATATAGTTTATATAGTAGTTGGAGATAGATAAAAACTTTGTATATATTATATATTTTTATAATTTAAAAAAACTAACATATAGTAGTTAAATGTTTAAAAGTTTTGAAAAGTAGATGAAAATTAGAATAAATCAATATATTCAATAATAATATGTTTATACTTAAGAACATGATTGTAAGATTAATAATCTCTTTTTTAATTAATGTTTTTAACAAAATTATACATGTGTATTAGCAACCCCCTTTCTTTTGCCATCAACACGGGTTTTATTACTAAAAATGCCATAAACACATGCACAAGGGAGTTTTCAAGGCACCCTTCCACCTTTTTTACCATAGTGTTTGCATAAGCTTTTAACATGCTTTTACTCGCCCGACCTATCATAAGCCATCTTACAACCTCAAACGAACACTATTATTTTATAAAACAGTGCGTGAGCATATAAAGTGGCCTTACCCTATGCTTAATGTCAAATAGGGAAAGTCTGCACACTCCATGTATATACTTGCTTAAGACTAGTAATAGAGACATGATCATTTTTAAGTTTGGCCAACCCAATGTGAAAAGTAATCAATTTATATACTGGTGATCAAAGACAAATAGAAAGATGAGTATTGAGAGGAGAGATGAGATAGTAGGGTGATGGCCATGTCCTTTGATGATATCACCTTCCCAGCTTGAAGAACCTCTTAGTGAAGAGCGTAGAGTTTGTTGATGTACTCCTGCACCGTCTCGAAGACTTTGCAAGATTCATCATTCGCATCTGCACTTCCAAGGAAACTCTCTTCATGGGTGATACCCGATTATACAAAGAGGCCAGGTGTTGCCAAATCCCTCGAGTTAACGTCATGTGTTTGATATGATTGATCACTTGGGGTGTGCAATTGATAAAGATGAAAGATCGCACATGGGCATTGACACGATTCCACAATTGTGCTTGGGCCTCCCGCTCTTTTACTAACAGTGATGAAGAGTCCTCCTCTATCAAATTTGGCCCCGAAACTCCAACCGTTGTTGACAAAGTCAGCCAAATCATAAGATTCTAAAATCGATTCCATCATCACCTTCCAAATGCCATAGTTTTTCCCATCCAACTGTCGGTCCACCGAGAACGTCAAGAGGGTGGGGATCCTCATAGGTTTTTCTACCATCTCGAGTAAATCTGTCATCTCAGGGGTTTACGTGGCCTTGTGAAAGGGAGGGATGGTGGGAAAATATTTTGAAGAAGAGGCTGCACTTTCTTGCAAGGTGGCTGTCAAGCAATGCTACCCGCCTTCTAGCCACTTCTCCACGTCCGGCATGGGCCAAACACACTCCAATCAGCACCAAGTCTACAGGGTCCCCGCGAGGTCTCATCGTCTCCAAAGCTTCACCTTGGGTTTTAATACCATGTCGGAATGTGTAGCATAAATGAGACAAAAATCTAAGAGCAAAAAGACACAAAGGTGCAAGATAGGAGAAGTGGTGTTAACTTTGCTATACACACAAGATAGTCTCGGTACAAACTATAGGGGGGGGCAAGAGCCCCAATATATATGGGCAAGGGGCATGCAGTCGTCCAGTAGAAACAAGTCGACAGGCCCCAAAATGGGCCCACGACTACATCTATCCTAGTTGGCCAGTAGCCCATGACCAAATATGACTTGGCCTGGTCAAATATGACTTGGTCAGTCGTTCAAAAGTGGGCCCGTCTTGGCCAGCAACCTCCTATAGGTCGACCATGGAAAAAACAACCCCCCAAAGGCCCTCACTCAATAAGGTACAGACATGAGATGAATGCTAACATATGCATAATAAGTATTATTATTTCAATGTAGTAAGTATTACTATTCCAATGTAAGTGGTGTATACATAGTAAATGTATGTATACATAGTAAGTAGTATTATTCCAATGTATATACATAGTCAGTAGTATTTCCATAATAAGTAGTATCATTCCAATGTATATACATAGTAAGTAGTATATAAGTAGCATATCCATAGTAAATAGTATTCTTCCAATGTAAGTAGTATATACACAGTATAATAGTATAAGTATCAAATTCATAGTAAATAGTATTATTCCAATGTAAGTATACAGAGCATAATAAGTAGCATAGGTAGTATCTCAAAATAAATTATATGTATATAAAATAAACACACTCAAATAAGTATATAAAAGCTAGCATGAAGTTCAAGGTAAATAATGGTTATATAAAAAATAATAAATATAATGAGTTTTAAATTAAAGTTAAAATCTCAATTAAATACTATAAATACAAACATCAATACTACATAGCAATTCATTAAACCCAATCAACTATATAGTTTATATAGTAGTTGGAGATAGATAAAACCTTTGTATATATTATATATTATTATAATTTAAAAAAACTAACATATAGTAGTTAAATGTTTAAAAGTTTTGAAAAGTAGATGAAAATTAGAAAAAAACAATATATTCAATAATAATATGTTTATACTTAAGAACATGATTGTAAGATTATTAATCTCTTTTTTAATTAATGTTTTTAACAAAATTATACATGTGTATTAGCAACCCTCTTTCTTTTGCCATCAACACGGGTTTATTACTAAAATTGCCATAAACACATGCACAAGGGAGTTTTCAAAGCACCCTTCCACCTTTTTTACCATAGTGTTTGCATAAGCTTTTAACATGGTTGTTTTACCCGCCCGACCTTTCATAAGCCATCTTACAACCTCAAACGAATAATATTATTTTATAAAACAGTGCATGAGCATATAAAGTGGCCTTACCCTATGCTTAATGTCAAATAGGGAAAGTCTGCACACTCCATGTATATACTTGCTTAAGACTAGTAATAGAGACATGATCATTTTTAAGTTTGGCCAACCCAATGTGAAAAGTAATCAATTTATATACTGGTGATCAAAGATGAATAGAAAGATGAGTATTGAGAGGACAGATGAGACAGTAGGGTGATGGCCATGTCCTTTGATGATATCAACTTCCCAGCTTGAAGAACCTCATAGTGAAGAGCCTAGAGTTTGTTGATGTGCTCCTACACCGTCTCGAAGACTTTGCAAGATTCATCACTCGCATCTCCACTTCTAACGAAACTCTCTTCGTGGGTAATACCCGATTATACAAAGAGGCCAGGTGTTGCCAAATCCCTCGAGTTAACGTCATGTGTTTGATATGATTGATCACTTGGGGTGTGCAATTGATAAAGATGAAAGATCGCACATGGGCATTGACACGATCCCACAATTGTGCTTGGGCCTCCCGCTCTTTTACTAACAGTGATGAAGAGTCCTCCTCTATCGAATTTGGCCTCAAAACTCCAACCGTTGTTGACAAAGTCAGCCAAATCATAAGATTCTAAAATCGATTCCATCATCACCTTCCAAATGCCATAGTTTTTCCCATCCAATTGTCGGTCCACCGAGAACGTCAAGAGGGTGGGGATCTTCATAGGTTTTTCTACCATCTCGAGTAAATCTGTCATCTCAGGGGTTCACGTGGTCTTGTGAAGGGAGGGACGGTGGGAAAATATTTTGAAGAAGAGGCTGCATGAGTTTTAAATTAAAGTTAAAATCTCAATTAAATACTATAAATACAAACATCAATACTACATAGCAATTCATTAAACCCAATCAACTATATAGTTCATATAGTAGTTGGAGATAGATAAAAACTTTGTATATATTATATATTATTATAATTTAAAAAAACTAACATATAGTAGTTAAATGTTTAAAAGTTTTGAAAAGTAGATGAAAATTAGAATAAATCGATATATTCAATAATAATATGTTTATACTTAAGAACATGATTGTAAGATTAATAATCTCTTTTTTAATTAATGTTTTTAACAAAATTATACATGTGTATTAGCAACCCCCTTTCTTTTGCCATCAATAAGGGTTTATTACTAAAAGTGCCATAAACACATGCACAAGGGAGTTTTCAAGGCACCCTTCCACCTTTTTTACCATAGTGTTTGCATAAGCTTTTAACATGCTTTTACTCGCCCGACCTATCATAAGCCATCTTACAACCTCAAACGAACACTATTATTTTATAAAATAGTGCATGAGCATATAAAGTGGCCTTACCCTATGCTTAATGTCAAATAGGGAAAGTCTGCACACTCCATGTATATACTTGCTTAAGACTAGAAATAGAGACATGATCATTTTTAAGTTTGGCCAACCCAATGTGAAAAGTAATCAATTTATATACTGGTGATCAAAGACGAATAGAAAGATGAGTATTGAGAGGACAGATGAGACAATAGGGTGATGGCCATGTCCTTTGATGATATCACCTTCCCAGCTTGAAGAACCTCTTAGTGAAGAGCCTAGAGTTTGTTGATGTGCTCCTGCACCGTTCTCGAAGACTTTGCAAGATTCATCACTCGCATCTGCACTTCCAAGGAAACTCTCTTCATGGGTGATACCTGATTATACAGAGAGGCTAGGTGTTGCCAAATCCCTCGAGTTAACGTCATGTGTTTGATATGATTGATCACTTGGGGTGTGCAATTGATAAAGATGAAAGATCACACATGGGCATTGACACGATTCCACAATTGTGCTTGGGCCTCCCGCTCTTTTACTAACAGTGATGAAGAGTCCTCCTCTATCAAATTTGGCCCCGAAACTCCAACCGTTGTTGACAAAGTCAGCCAAATCATAAGATTCTAAAATCGATTCCATCATCACCTTCCAAATGCCATAGTTTTTCCCATCCAATTGTCGGTCCACCGAGAACGTCAAGAGGGTGGGGATCCTCATAGGTTTTTCTACCATCTCGAGTAAATCTGTCATCTCAGGGGTTCACGTGGCCTTGTGAAAGGGAGGGATGGTGGGAAAATATTTTGAAGAAGAGGCTGCACTTTCTTGCAAGGTGGCTGTCAAGCAATGCTACCCGCCTTCTAGCCACTTCTCCACGTCCCGCATGGGCCAAACACACTCCAATCAGCACCAAGTGTACAGGGTCCCCGCGAGGTCTCATCGTCTCCAAAGCTTCACCTTGGGTTTTAATACCATGTCGAAATGTGTAGCATAATTGAGACAAAAATCTAAGAGCAAAAAGACACAAAGGTGCAAGATAGGAGAAGTGGTGCTAACTTTGCTACATATACAAGATAGTCGGTACAAACTATAGGGGGGGGCAAGAGCCCCAATATATATTGGCAAGGGGCATGCAGTCGTCCAGTAGAAACAAGTCGACAGGACCCAAAATGGGCCCACGACTACATCTATCCTAGGTGGCCAGTAGCCCATGACCAAATATGACTCGGCCTGGTCGGCCAGTAGCCCATGACCAAATATGACTTGGTCAGCCGATCAAAAGTGGGCCCGTCTTGGCCAGCAACCTCCTATAGGCCGACCATGGAAAAAACAACCCCCCAAAGGCCCTCACTCAATAAGGTCCAGACATGAGATGAATGCTAACATATGCATAATAAGTATTATTATTTCAATGTAGTAAGTATTACTATTCCAATGTAAGTGGTGTATACATAGTAAATGTATGTATACATAGTAAGTAGTATTATTCCAATGTATATACATAGTAAGTAGTATTTCCATAATAAGTAGTATCATTCCAATGTATATACATAGTAAGTAGTATATAAGTAGCATATCCATAGTAAATAGTATTCTTCCAATGTAAGTAGTATATACACAGTATAATAGTATAAGTATCAAATTCATAGTAAATAGTATTATTCCAATGTAAGTATACAGAGCATAATAAGTAGCATAGGTAGTATCTCAAAATAAATTATATGTATATAAAATAAACACACTCAAATAAGTATATAAAAGCTAGCATGAATTTCAAGGTAAATAATGGTTATATAAAAAATAATAAATATAATGAGTTTCAAATTAAAGTTAAAATCTCAATTAAATACTAAAATACAAACATCAATACTACATAGCAATTCATTAAACCCAATCAACTATATAGTTTATATAGTAGTTAGAGATATATAAAACCTTTGTATATATTATATATTATTATAATTTAAAAAAACTAACATATAGTAGTTAAATGTTTTGAAAAGTAGATGAAAATTAGAATAAATCAATATATTCAATAATAATATGTTTATACTTAAGAACATGATTGTAAGATTAATAATCTCTTTTTTAATTAATGTTTTTAACAAAATTATACATGTGTATTAGCAACCCTCTTTCTTTTGCCATCAACACGGGTTTATTACTAAAAGTGCCATAAACACATGCACAAGGGAGTTTTCAAAGCACCCTTCCACCTTTTTTTACCATAGTGTTTGCATAAGCTTTTAACATGGTTGTTTTACCCGCCCGACCTTTCATAAGCCATCTTACAACCTCAAACGAATAGTATTATTTTATAAAACAGTGCATGAGCATATAAAGTGGCCTTACCCTATGCTTAATGTCAAATAGGGAAAGTCTGCACACTCCATGTATATACTTGCTTAAGACTAGTAATAGAGACATGATCATTGTTAAGTTTGGCCAACCCAATGTGAAAAGTAATCAATTTATATACTGGTGATCAAAGACGAATAGAAAGATGAGTATTGAGAGGACAGATGAGACAGTAGGGTGATGGCCATGTCCTTTGATGATATCACCTTCCCAGCTTGAAGAACCTCATAGTGAAGAGCCTAGAGTTTGGTGATGTGCTCCTACACCGTCTTGAAGACTTTGCAAGATTCATCACTCGCATCTCCACTTCTAAGGAAAGTCTCTTCGTGGGTAATACCCGATTATACAAAGAGGCCAGGTGTTGCCAAATCCCTCGAGTTAACGTCATGTGTTTGATATGATTGATCACTTGGGGTGTGCAATTGATAAAGATGAAAGATCGCACATGGGCATTGACACGATCCCACAATTGTGCTTGGGCCTCCCGCTCTTTTACTAACAGTGAAGAAGAGTCCTCCTCTATCGAATTTGGCCTCGAAACTCCAACCGTTGTTGACAAAGTCAGCCAAATCATAAGATTCTAAAATCGATTCCATCATCACCTTCCAAATGCCATAGTTTTTCCCATCCAATTGTCGGTCCACCGAGAACGTCAAGAGGGTGGGGATCTTCATAGGTTTTTCTACCATCTTGAGTAAATCTGTCATCTCAAGGGTTCACGTGGTCTTGTGAAGGGAGGGACGGTGGGAAAATATTTTGAAGAAGAGGCTGCATGAGTTTTAAATTAAAGTTAAAATCTCAATTAAATACTATAAATACAAACATCAATACTACATAGCAATTCATTAAACCCAATCAACTATATAGTTTATATAGTAGTTGGAGATAGATAAAAACTTTGTATATATTATATATTATTATAATTTAAAAAAACTAACATATAGTAGTTAAATGTTTAAAAGTTTTGAAAAGTAGATGAAAATTAGAATAAATCGATATATTCAATAATAATATGTTTATACTTAAGAACATGATTGTAAGATTAATAATCTCTTTTTTAATTAATATTTTTAACAAAATTATACATGTGTATTAGCAACCCTCTTTCTTTTGCCATCAACACGGGTTTATTACTAAAAGTGCCATAAACACATGCACAAGGGAGTTTTTAAGGCACCCTTCCACCTTTTTTACCATAGTGTTTACATAAGCTTTTAACATGGTTTTACCCGCCCGACCTATCATAAGCCATCTTACAACCTCAAACGAACACTATTATTTTATAAAATAGTGCATGAGCATATAAAGTGGCCTTACCCTATGCTTAATGTCAAATAGGGAAAGTCTGCACACTCCATGTATATACTTGCTTAAGACTAGTAATAGAGACATGATCATTTTTAAGTTTGGCCAACCCAATGTGAAAAGTAATCAATTTATATACTGGTGATCAAAGACGAATAAAAAGATGAGTATTGAGAGGACAGATGAGACAATAGGGTGATGGCCATGTCCTTTGATGATATCACCTTCCCATCTTGAAGAACCTCTTAGTGAAGAGCCTAGAGTTTGTTGATGTGCTCCTGCACCGTTCTCGAAGACTTTGCAAGATTCATCACTCGCATCTGCACTTCCAAGGAAAGTCTCTTCTTGGGTGATACCTGATTATACAGAGAGGCCAGGTGTTGCCAAATCCCTCGAGTTAACGTCATGTGTTTGATATGATTGATCACTTGGGGTGTGCAATTGATAAATATGAAAGATCTCACATGGGCATTGACACGATTCCACAATTGTGCTTGAGCCTCCCGCTCTTTTACTAACAGTGATGAAGAGTCCTCCTCTATCGAATTTGGCCTCGAAACTCCAACCGTTGTTGACAAAGTCAGCCAAATCATAAGATTCTAAAATCGATTCCATCATCACCTCCCAAATGCCATAGTTTTTCCCATCCAATTGTCGGTCCACCGAGAACGTCAAGAGGGTGGGGATCCTCATAGGTTTTTCTACCATCTCGAGTAAATCTGTCATCTCAGGGGTTCACGTGGTCTTGTGAAAGGGAGGGACGGTGGAAAAATATTTTGAAGAAGAGGCTGCACTTTCTTGCAAGGTGGCTGTCAAGCAATGCTACCCGCCTTCTACCCACTTCTCCACGTCCCGCACGGGCCAAACACACTCCAATCAGCACCAAGTATACAGGGTCCCCGCGAGCTCTCATCGTCTCCAAAGCTTCACCTTGGGTTTTAATACCATGTCAGAATGTGTAGCATAAATGAGACAAAAATCTAAGAGCAAAAAGACACAAAGGTGCAAGATAGGAGAAGTGGTGTTAACTTTTCTATATACACAAGATAGTCGGTACAAACTGTGGGGGGGGAGGGGGGGGCAAGAGCCCCAATATATATGGGCTGCAAGGGGTATGCAGTCATCCAGTAGAAACAAGTCGATAGGCCCCAAAATGGCCCACGACTATATCTATCCTAGTATGCGTGTAGCCCATGACCAAATATGACTTGGTCAGCCGATCAAAAATGGGCCCGTCTTGGCCAGCAACCTCCTATAGGCCGACCATGGAAAAAACAACCCCCCAAAGGCCCTCACTCGATAAGGTACAGACATGAGATGAATACTAACATATGCATAATAAGAATTACTATTTCAATGTAGTAAGTATTATTATTCCAATGTAAGTAATGTATACATAGTAAATGTATGTATACATAGTAAGTAGTATTATTCCGATGTATATAAATAGTAAGTAGTATTTCCATAATAAGTAGTATCATTCCAATGTATATACATAGTAAGTAGTATATAAGTAGCATATCCGTAGTAAATAGTATTCTTCCAATGTAAGTAGTATATACACAGTATAATAGTATAAGTATCAAATTCATAGTAAATAGTATTATTCCAATGTAAGTATACAGAGCATAATAAGTAGCATAGGTAGTATCACAAAATAAATTATATGTAATTAAAATAAATACACTCAAATAAGTATATAGCATGAATTTCAAGGTAAATAATGGTTATATAAAAAATAATAAATATAATGAGTTTTAAATTAAAGTTAAAATCTCAATTAAATACTATAAATACAAACATCAATACTACATAGCAATTCATTAAACCCAATCAACTATATAGTTTATATAGTAGTTGGAGATAGATAAAAACTTTGTATATATTATATATTATTATAATTTAAAAAAACTAACATATAGTAGTTAAATGTTTAAAAGTTTTGAAAAGTAGATGAAAATTAGAATAAATCAATATATTCAATAATAATATGTTTATACTTAAGAACATGATTGTAAGATTTTTTTTTTCCGAGAAAAGATCCTTTCATTAGTTATGTAAAAAACGCCCGAAGGGCTACAAAAGAGATCTCTCCTGCTCCTAACAGAGAGAAGAGCAGTGAATACATCATGGCAGCCCGGGAGACTCTCCCTAGGTGCTGCAAAATACAAGCATCAGTCTAAAGGACTGAGCGGCTAAATCATACAATGGGGGGGGGAAAGAGCCAAACAGGTGGCCTGTAGTGCCAACGGGGGGATCCCGTGTGTAGGGTGTAGAACGGGCCGCAGCGCCAAGTGGTATGAAAGGCCTGGCGCCGTAAGATCGCCTCATCCGAGTCTCCCCGGATGCGGTCGTACTGTCCTCGCAGGGTGTGGATCAACTCCTGCCAAATCCCCCGAACAGTCTCTGCTGGTGGCTCTAATCTCCCCTCAAAGGCCGTAAAGCACCGGGCCCTCCAGGTGAACCAGATGGTGAGGCTGCTGAGGAGCTCCCATCGTAAATCCCTCTCCTGTGTCCAGCTGGCGGATGAGAAATCCGGTGCCGGAACCAGGCGAGGCTGGCCCCTAATAAATCTGATGGCCTGACTGCCCTGCTCCATCTCATAGCCCATAGCAGGCCCTGACGAAGTCGACCAAGCAGCGGCACCCCACGTAAACATACCCTCTGGAGAGAGGGGGGCCAGAATACGCAGCATCCACAGCCAAATCTGCTGTGCCTGAGGGCAGTCCCAAAGGCAGTGTCTCTGTGTCTCCATAGGGTGGCCGCATCGGACGCAGGCCGCCGGAAGACCGCTGTAAACAAGCCAAGTGCCAACTGCTGAGCCCCTGTGGGCGACCAGCCACTGAAAAACCGAGATCCTGCGGGCCTGTCGACTAGCCCAGAGCCGAGCCCAGAAATCCTCCAGGAACTCCTGTGATGATAGTCCCTGCAATCGCCAATGCCCCGCTGCCGCCGCTGGAGAAACCGTCCTCCTCGCCGTCAAAATATGCCGTCCCAGCCGAACAGTATACTGGAAAAATGTGATCTCTGTGGCCTCAAGGGATGCATAAGGATCATGCCACTCGTACTCTCCGAGGTCCCACTGTAGCCGGGCCAAGGGGCGCGCTGCATATGCCCATATGCGCCAATCCGGGAGCACGTCAGCAGGGTCGGGGTCAATATGCCACTTCCGAGAAGCGGCAGCCACTACCCGAATCCTCTGAAAGGTGCACTCTGCAACCAAAGGCGACTCCACCTCCACTCTCTGGAGTCTGCCCTCATCCTGAATCTCATAATAGAGGCATCTGCCATCCTCAGTGCTAGCTCTGACAGCAATCAGGATCTCCAACTGCGTAAAGGCTCCCATCCACCGTGGGGCCACTGGCTCGAGAGGTGTGAACCACTCCTCTGAAAGTGCCTCCTGAATATCATCCCTCATAATCAACCCCCCTCTGAAGTGACTCAGCCTCTCCACCTGGGTCTCCTCTGGTAGACTGCAGAAAGCCTGCCAGTCTCCAAAACTACGAGTTGGGCCTGCCGCTAAAGGTCCCCAGGCTAGACGAGGCCGAGAACCCAGCATATGACCCTGCTCTGTACGAACCGCTGGGCTCCAGATGAGCGGCTGCCTGGCCCGCTCCTCAACACAAGAAGGAGGCCGCTGAGAGAGCCCCGGTCTCAGCAGCTCCCAAGCTCTCAGGATACTCAAAGCAAATCTGTCCTCCCATCCTCTACTGAGGCCTGTCCTCCTCATCTCTATGAAGATCCAGCGAATCTCTGGTGCCCAAGTACCCCCTGCAGGAGGCGCCCGGGCTTGCAGTCGCTGCAAGAGGAGCTCTTTCCAAGGCTTCGCGCCTGGAAGCAACCCCCGAACAATAAGCTTCCCCAATAAGGCTCTACTCTGATCGACTGGATCTATAATGCCCAAACCGCCCTGAGCCAGCGGAAGTGTAATAACTGCCCATGCAACCTTTGCCCGAGCTGGCTGACCGTCCCGCCCAGACCACAGAAAGTTCCTGATCAGCCTCTGTACCTGGCTGATGCAAGAGCTCGAGAAAATCCAGCAAGACGTAATGTACCACATAGTCGCTAACAGCACCTGATTTGCCACCACCACCCTCCCAGCCAAGGATAGTCGAGCTGTACTCCAATACAATAGCTTCTTCCGAATGCTCAGAAGAAGCGGGGCAATCTGCTGCTCTGGTGACAAGTCGAGGCCAATCTGGCATCCCAAATACCGCACTGTTGTGCCGGGAGGAATCCATCTAAAACCGGGGTCCGGACTCCATGCCGGAGTGGGAGCACTACTGATCCAAAAGGCCACTGTCTTGCGCCAATTGATCAATGCTCCCAAAGCTGCACTAAAAACCTGGAGCGACTGCTCAGCCCGAATAAGATTGGCCTCTTGGCCATGCAAAAATAAGCCCGTGTCGTCTGCAAACTCAGCATCAAGCAAATCCTCCCCCCGGACTGGGAGCTGAAGTCCTCTCAAACCAACCTTCTCTGCCGTCAAATACATACTCATAGCCTCCGCAAAGAAGAGAAAAAGGAAAGGGGCGAGAGGACACCCCTGACGGACTGATCTGGTCAGCTCAAAACTCGGCCCCCGACCTCCTGCAATCAGCACCTGGCTGCGAGCTGTGGAATACAAAGCTGCCACCCCTCTGATCCATCCTGGCTCAAAGCCCAGGCGTAGCATAGTGCCCTCTAAGAATCCCCAATCAACTCTATCGTATGCCTTCTCAAAATCGAGAAGCATCACGACCAAGTCCTCGCCAAGAAACCTAGCTCGGGCCGTCGCCTCCCAGAAAGTAAAGATGTTGTCAAGGATACTGCGCTCCTTGACAAATCCTGTCTGAGTAGCATGAATCAACTCCCCCAGGAAGGGCTGGATCCTCAAACTCAAGGCCTTTGCCAAGACCTTGTAGACAGTATTGAGGATCGTAATAGGCCTCCAATGCCGAATATCATCTGATACTCCCTCGCCCTTGGGGATAAGATAGATCAAGCCCTCTGAAAAGCTCTGCGGCATCACCCCAGTGTCCAAAACATGCTGAAAGCCCCTGCGGAGGCCTGGCCCCAAAAGGTCCCAATAGCGCATAAAAAAGGCCGGCGTCAGTCCGTCCTCCCCTGGGCAACTATGTCGCGGTAGGACCCTCAAGGCCTCGGCAAGCTCAATCTCTGACAGAGGCGCACCTAGAACTGTGCGCATATGGTCTGTGACCCTCCTCTGCACATGGGCCCACACAGTCTGTCTGCATACATCTCGATCCTCAGTGGCTGGCTCCGCTGAAAGCAAGTCACTATAAAAAGCAGTGGCAATGGCTCTGATCTCCCCGAGCTCAGTAGCTATCGATCCATCCGGTCTACCAAGCTGGCGAACCCCTGCTCGCGCATGACGGGGTCCAGTGATCTCAAAAAACTCCCTAGTCACTCTATCACCAAGCTGCGTCCACTGAGAGGCCTGACGACGATAGTAAAACTCATGTCTCTGCTCCTCTGCCTCTCTAACCTCCTGGCGTGCTTGGCTCAGCTGGGACGCCACCCACTCACATGCTGGCTGCTGCTCCTGAAGGCGCTGTAGCGAAGCAAGGCTGCGTCTCAGCCGTTGCTCCCGCTCGCGAATCTCTCCCAGTCGTGTCAAAGCTGCAGCGTGCAGAAAAGAGCTAAGATCAATGAGTCCCTGGGCACACTGGCCCGCTGCATCCTGGTCAGAGCACTGACTATCATGCCAGATCCTCTCAATGTCCTCAGCGAGACTGGGGTCTGCAAGTACCTGCTCTGGGATCCTCAACTGTGCAAGCTGGGCTCCCGTGTCCCCTCCTCCAAAGTCAATATAACTGGCGCATGATCTGAAAATGAGGTGCCAGCAAGAATGCCGACGGAGCCCCCTCGCTCCCCCAACCAATCGCCCACATAAAAGCGATCAATCCGAGAGAGATTAGTCCCTCCCTGCCGGCGATCCGACCGAGAGAAACTAAGACTGTCCTGAGACCGGGAGAAAGCCCCATGCTGCCATGCATCAGTGATCCTCAGTGACATGCAAAACCGGTCCCAAGCTGCAAGCTCCGTGCCGTGCACTGTAACATGACTGCCTCCCACCACCCTATCTGCCGGGTCCTCAAGCATGTTGAAGTCTCCCCCAACACACCAATGTGCGGCCTCTGGCAATGCATCTGTAACCTGAGTCCAGAACTCTGCTCTGGCACTAGCATGATTGGGCGCATAGATGTTGAGCACACCCAATAGCTCATCATGCATCCTCAGAATGACATACTGTGCTCTACCAGGCACAATGATCCCTCGATCCACAATGGCCTGCCGCCATGCATCTGCAATAACCATGCATACTCCTCCCTGTCCACCCAAAGGACCAAACCCTGCAGACCAGAAAGTGTCCCATCTACCAGGCATCACCAAACCATATCTCCGGATCCTGCTCTCACCCAAGTGGTGCTCCTGCATCATCAGAATGTCAATGCTGCCACCAACCAGGCATCTCTATAGCTCCTGCCTCAAGCAGCCTCGATAGCGTATAAAGTGTGCTCCGCCAAGGCCCTGTACATTCCATGAGATGATCCTCATGGATGTCCTACTGAGGTGGATGCTGTCTCAGCCGTGCGGCGAGCCTTCACAAGCGGCTTGGATGGAGAGTAGTCCCCATCCGAACGGCTGCGAGTCTGCCCACCCGGTGTACTGCAAGAATCCCGGATCAGGCGCCAGTGGCTGTGACCCATGGCGACTGCCTCCTGCTCTGACATAGTAACCTCGTGTATACTCACATATCCTGGGTCGCGTGCCAAATCTGCAACTATGCGCACGACCAAATGCCGAATCCCGGATGTATCCACACTCCCGGGATCCAAGAAAAAATGAGCCAACTCCCAAAGTCGGCCTATCACATCTGTAACCTCCAAATCGCTCATGTGATGCGAAAACTCAACTGCCTGAGTCTTCAACGTGCTGAGAGCGAGCTCTAGAGTCCACTCCCGGTCACAAGGTCCACATAGAGGGAACGAGAAGGCCACCGCTGAGTCTAGTGCCTCCTCCCCGCGGGCCGCGGAGGTATCACTACATGCACACGGATGGGTGCTGGCTCATGAGGGCCCTCTGCTCCAAAAAGCCGTGTAAAGGTATAATCAAACGCCTCCGAGCACTGTCGAATGCCGAGGCGACTCAGCCGACTGCGGATAGATGAAATCCGTGAGGCCCTAATCGGCATGGGTCTCCTCTGTGATGCTCGAGCGAGGTCTGTGCTCAGCGCTCTCCGGACTGCAGGTGAGCGCCAGGGAACTGCCAGGGTCTCCCGGGAAGGTGAGGTGGGCGGAGGGGGAGGAGGGGGAGGCGAGGGAGGTGGAGAGGGAGCCGCTGCCGAAACCGGAGCGGGGGCGGGCGGAGGCGAAGGTGGAAGCGAGGCGGTGGGAGGGGACGGGGGTGGGGGAGGTGAAGGAGGGGGAGCTGGCATCTCCTGGTCCTCGGTCGCTGCAGGGGTCTCCTCCTGAAGGGGAGCAAAGCTGTTCCTCACTGGAACCCAGTGAGACTGAGACTGTGGCTGCTGATGCAGCGGTCTCTGTGCGTGCTGCTGTGGTTGTCTCCCTCGGCGGCGCCCCTGTCCAGGCTGCCACTCCGAGGTCTCTGTGGCCTGAGCAGGTGTCCCTGAGGCAGCCTGCCGAGCCGAATCTGTGGGCGGGCCATCAGTAGCCTGCTGCTGTGGTGCGGGTCGAGGTCTCCTGCGAGGGCAGGCCTTGGCCAAATGACCGACCTGCCTGCAAATGAAGCACTGGTTCGGGAGCCCCGAAAACTCCACTCTCTGATCTATCCACCCCCCCCCCCTATCCTAGGTAGCTGAATGACCTTAGGAAGGGAGGAGATGTCAGACACCAACACTCTGACCGAAGGTAGCCCAGCTGCTCTGGCCACCACTGAAGCAGCTGAGGGGCCCGTCTCTAGTACCGGGCCCACCAATGCTCCGAGCCTGGAGAGGAGCGGAAGATACTCCCGGCGGAGACCAGGGAAACAGACTGTAATATGGAAGAGGCGCTCTCCCTGCTCCGCCGCTGCTGGGTCAAATCCATGCTGCCAAGGTCTGAAGAAAGCCCGAGCACCCCTGATGTCCAGAGGACTCATGGCAAGGACCTTGGCAACGCTCTGGGCGGCCTCGAATTCGATCTGATAATGGCCCCGGCCCAGGAGCTGTACATCTAGGATCTTGCCCACATCTGCAAGAAGGCGAGCCTGAAGAAGATCCCTGATCTCCCCTCTGCTGGGGCGAGTGCCGACTATACGGCAGATGGTGGAATGAGCCTGGAGGCGTTCCACCTCTGCGGTGAGGCTCGCTTCCTCTTCCGGCGAAAGAGAAAGCCTGATGGTTGGGGATGTCCTCGGGGGCGGGCGAGGGGGCTGCGGATGAGTCCCTCTGAGGCGAGGCGGGAGGAGTCTCCATCAGAGTCTGAAGCTCAGGCGAAGGCGAGGCGAATGCGGGAAACCTGCAAGAAACGGGCTGCACACGAAGAGGCGGGAGACCGGAAGAAAATGAAGAAAAACAAGAACCCCCTGGGGGTGAGAAACAGCACGAACGAGGAGGGAGGGGGGAAAAAAGAAGGAGAAGCCCTGAGGGGGGACGGCAATGAAAAAAGGCGAAAGGGAGGGGAGGCGAGGCGATGCTGAGGGGAGGCGGGTGCGAATAGGCGGAGAGGCGGGGAGGCGGCGAACAGGCGAAGAGGGGGCGGCTAGGAGGGGGGGACGAAATGGCGAAGAGGGGGGAGGCAAAGCAGCGAGACAGGAGGGAGGGGGGGGCGCAGCGGCGAGAAGAAGGCAGGCGGGGGATTGGAGGGGCGAATAGGCGGAGAGGAGGGAGGGCGAACAGGCGAGAGAGAGAGGGGGGACAGGCGGGCGCGTGCAGAGCAGGGTGGAGGCGGGGCTTCAGCGAGCTCGTTACATGATTGTAAGATTAATAATCTCTTTTTTAATTAATGTTTTTAACAAAATTATACATGTGTATTAGCAACCCCCTTTCTTTTGCCATCAACACGGGTTTATTACTAAAAGTGCCATAAGCACAAGGGAGTTTTCAAGGCACCCTTCCACCTTTTTTACCATAGTGTTTACATAAGCTTTTAACATGGTTTTACCCGCCCGACCTATCATAAGCCATCTTACAACCTCAAACGGACACTATTATTTTATAAAACAGTGCATGAGAATATAAAGTGGCCTTACCCTATGCTTAATGTCAAATAGGGAAAGTCTGCACACTCCATGTATATACTTGCTTAAGACTAGTAATAGAGACATGATCATTTTTAAGTTTGGCAAACCCAATGTTAAAAGTAATCAATTTATATACTAGTGATCAAAGGCGAATAGAAAGATGAGTATTGAGAGGACAGATGAGACAGTAGGGTGATGGCCATGTCCTTTGATGATATCACCTTCCCAGCTTGAAGAACCTCTTAGTGAAGAGCCTAGAGTTTGTTGATGTGCTCCTGCACCGTTCTCGAAGACTTTGCAAGATTCATCACTCGCATCTGCACTTCCAAGGAAACTCTCTTCATGGGTGATACCCGATTATACAGAGAGGCCAGGTGTTGCCAAATCCCTCGAGTTAACGTCATGTGTTTGATATGATTGATCACTTGGGGTGTGCAATTGATAAAGATGAAAGATCGCACATGGGCATTGACACGATTCCACAATTATGCTTGGGCCTCCCGCTCTTTTACTAACAGTGATGAAGAGTCCTCCTCTATCGAATTTGGCCTCGAAACTCCAACCGTTGTTGACAAAGTCAGCCAAATCATAAGATTCTAAAATCGATTCCATCATCACCTTCCAAATGCCATAGTTTTTCCCATCCAATTGTCGGTCCATCGAGAACGTCAAGAGGGTGGGGATCCTCATAGGTTTTTCTACCATCTCGAGTAAATCTATCATCTCAGGGGTTCACGTGGTCTTGTGAAAGGGAGGGACGGTGGGAAAATAATTTGAAGAAGAGGCTGCTCTTTCTTGCAAGGTGGCTCTCAAGCAATGCTACCCGCCTTCTACCCACTTCTCCACGTCCCGCACCGGCCAAACACACTCCAATCAGCACCAAGTATACAGGGTCCCCCGCGAGCTCTCATCGTCTCCAAAGCTTCACCTTGGGTTTTAATACCATGTCGGAATGTGTAGCATAAATGAGACAAAAATCTGAGAGAGCAAAAAGAGAGAAAGGTGCAAGATAGGAGAAGTGGTGTTAACTTTGCTATATACACAAGATAGTCGGTACAAACTGTAGGGGGGGGCAAGAGCCCCAATATATATGGGCAAGGGGCTTGCAGTCGTCCAGTAGAAACAAGTCGACAGGCCCCAAAATGGGCCCACGACTACATCTATCCTAGTTGGCCAGTAGCCCATGACCAAATATGACTTGGCCTGGTCGGCCAGTAGCCCATGACCAAATATGACATGGTCAGCCGATCAAAAGTGGGCCCATCTTGGCCAACAACCTCCTATGGGCTATCCAACCATGGAAAAAACAACCCCCCAAAGGCCCTCACTCGATAAGGTACAGACATGAGATGAATGCTAACATATGCATAATAAGTATTATTATTTCAATGTAGTAAGTATTACTATTCCAATGTAAGTAGTGTATACATAGTAAATGTATGTATACATAGTAAGTAGTATTATTCCAATGTATATACATAGTAAGTAGTATTTCCATAATAAATAGTATCATTCCAATGTATATACATAGTAAGTAGTATATAAGTAGCATATCCATAGTAAATAGTATTCTTCCAATGTAAGTAGCATATACACAGTATAATAGTATAAGTATCAAATTCATAGTAAATAGTATTATTCCAATGTAAGTATACAGAGCATAATAAGTAGCATAGGTAGTATCACAAAATAAATTATATGTAATTAAAATAAACACACTCAAATAAGTATATTAAAGCTAGCATGAATTTCAAGGTAAATAATGGTTACATAAAAAATAATAAATATAATGAGTTTTAAATTAAAGTTAAAATCTCAATTAAATACTATAAATACAAACATCAATACTACATAGCAATTCATTAAACCCAATCAACTATATAATTTATATAGTAGTTGGAGATAGATAAAACCTTTGTATATATTATATATTATTATAATTTAAAAAAACTAACATATAGTAGTTAAATGTTTAAAAGTTTTGAAAAATAGATGAAAATTAGAATAAATCAATATATTCAATAATAATATGTTTATACTTAAGAACATGATTGTAAGATTAATAATCTCTTTTTTAATTAATGTTTTTAACAAAATTATACATGTGTATTAGCAACCCCCTTTCTTTTGCCATCAACACGGGTTTATTACTAAAAGTGCCATAAACACATGCACAAGGGAGTTTTCAAGGCACCCTTCCACCTTTTTTACCATAGTGTTTGCATAAGCTTTTAACATGGTTTTACCCGCCCGACCTATCATAAGCCATCTTACAACCTCAAACGAACACTATTATTTTATAAAACAGTGCATGAGAATATAAAGCGGCCTAACCCTATGCTTAATGTCAAATAGGGAAAGTCTGCACACTCCATGTATATACTTGCTTAAGACTAGTAATAGAGACATGATCATTTTTAAGTTTGTTCAACCCAATGTGAAAAGTAGTCAATTTATATACTGGTGATCAAAGACGAATAGAAAGATGAGTATTGAGAGGACAGATGAGACAGTAGGGTGATGGCCATGTCCTTTGATGATATCACCTTCCCAGCTTGAAGAACCTCTTGGTGAAGAGCCTAGAGTTTGTTGATGTGCTCCTGCACTGTCTCGCGAAGACTTTGCAATATTCATCACTCGCATCTGCACTTCCAAGGAAACTCTCTTCATGGGTGATACCCGATTATACAGAGAGGCCAGGTGTTGCCAAATCCCTCGAGTTAATGTCATGTGTTTGATATGATTGATCACTTGGGGTGTGCAATTGATAAAGATGAAAGATCGCACATGGGCATTGACACGATCCCACAATTTTGCTTGGGCCTCCCGCTCTTTTACTAACAGTGATGAAGAGTCCTCCTCTATCGAATCTGGCCTCGAGCCGTTGTTGACAAAGTCAGCCAAATCATAAGATTGTAAAATCGATTTCACCTTCCAAATGCCATAGTTTTTCCCATCCAATTGTCGGTCCACCGAGAACGTCAAGAGGGTGGGGATCTTCATAGGTTTTTATACCATCTCGAGTAAATCTGTCATCTCAGGGGTTCACATGGGCTTGTGAAGGGAGGGACGGTGGGAAAATATTTTGAAGAAGAGGCTGCACTTTCTTGCAAGGTGGTTGTCAAGCAATGCTACCCGCCTTCTACCCACTTCTCCACGTCCCGCACGGGCCAAACATACTCGAATCAGCACCAAGTATAGGAGCCCCGCGAGCTCTCATCATCTCCAAAGCTTCACCTTGGGCTTTAATACCATGTCGGAATGTGTAGCATAAATGAGACAAAAATCTGACAGAGCAAAAAGACACAAAGGTGCAAGATAGGAGAAGTTGTGTAAACTTTGCTATATACACAAGATAGTCGATACAAACTATTGGGGGGGGGGCAAGAGCCCCAATATATATGGGCAAGGGGCATGCAGTCGACCAGTAGAAATAGGCCGACAGGCCGCAAAATGGGCCCACGACTACTTCTATCCTAGTTGGCCAGGTCGGCCAGTAGCCCATGACCAAATATGACTTGGTCAGCCGATCAAAAGTGGGCCCCTCTTGGCCAGCCAACTCTTATAGGCCGACAATGGAAAAAACAACCCCCCAAAGGCCCTCACTCGATAAGGTACAGACATGAGATGAATGCTAACATATGCATAATAAGAATTATTATTCCAATGTAGTAAGTATTATTATTCTAATGTAAGTAGTGTATACATAGTAAATGTATGTATACAGACATGAGATGAATGCTAACATATGCATAATAAGTATTATTATTCCAATGTAAGTAGTGTATACATAGTAAATGTATGTATACACAGTAAGCAGTATTATTCCAATGTATATACATAGTAAGTAGTATTTCCATAATAAGTAGTATCATTCCAATGTATATACATAGTAAGTAGTATATAAGTAGCATATCCATAGTAAATAGTATTCTTCCAATATATACATAGTATAATAATATAAGTATCAAATTCATAGTAAATAGTATATAAGTAGCATATCCATAGTAAATAGTATTCTTCCAATATATACATAGAATAATAATATAAGTATCAAATTCATAGTAAATAGTAGTATTCCAATGTAAGTATACATAGCATAACACAGAGCATAATAAGTAGCATAGGTAGTATCACAAAATAAATTATATGTAATTAAAATAAACACACTCAAATAAGTATATAAAAGCTAGCATGAATTTCAAGGTAAATAATGGGGTTATATAAAAAATAATAAATATAATGAGTTTTAAATT
This sequence comes from Cibotium barometz, assembly GCF_041138505.1. Lineage (NCBI taxonomy): Eukaryota > Viridiplantae > Streptophyta > Polypodiopsida > Cyatheales > Cibotiaceae > Cibotium > Cibotium barometz. Next base: position 20,193,385 of record NC_141048.1, read on the forward strand.
AAAGTTAAAATCTCAATTAAATACTATAAATACAAACATCAATACTACATAGCAATTCATTGAACCCAATCAACTATATAGTTTATATAGTAGTTGGAGATAGATAAAAACTTTGTATATATTATATATTATTACAATTTAAAAAAACTAACATATAGTAGTTAAATGTTTAAAAGTTTTTAAAAGTAGATGAAAATTAGATTAAATCAATAAATTCAATAATAATATGTTTATACTTAAGAACATGGTTGTAAAATTAATAATATCTTTTTTAATTAATATTTTTAACAAAATTATACATGTGTATTAGCAACCCTCTTTCTTTTGCCATCAACACGGGTTTATTACTGAAATTGCCATAAACACATGCACAAGGGAGTTTTCAAGGCACCCTTCCACCTTTTTTACCATAGTGTTTGCATAAGCTTTGTAAACCACTTTGTAGGTTAACATGGTTTTACCCGCCCCACCTATCATAAGCCATCTTACAACCTCAAACGAACACTATTATTTTATAAAATTGTGCATGAGCATATAAAGTGGCCTTACCCTATGCTTAATGTCAAATAGAGAAAGTCTGCACACTCCATGTATATACTTGCTTAAGACTAGTAATAGAGACATGATCATTTTTAAGTTTGGCCAACCCAATGTGAAAAGTAATCAATTTATATACTGGTGATCAAAGACGAATAGAAAGATGAGTATTGAGAGGACAGATGAGACAGTAGGGTGATGGCCATGTCCTTTGATGATATCACCTTCCCAGCTTGAAGAACCTCATAGTGAAGAGCCTAGAGTTTGTTGATGTGCTCCTGCACCGTCTCGAAGACTTTGCAAGATTCATCACTCGCATCTCCACTTCCAAGGAAAGTCTCTTCGTGGGTAATACCCGATTATACAAAGAGGCCAGGTGTTGCCAAATCCCTCGAGTTAACGTCATGTGTTTGATATGATTGATCACTTGGGGTGTGCAATTGATAAAGATGAAAGATCACACATGGGCATTGACACGATCCCACAATTGTGCTTGGGCCTCCCGCTCTTTTACTAACAGTGATGAAGAGTCCTCCTCTATCGAATTTGGCCTCGAAACTCCAACCGTTGTTGACAAAGTCAGCCAAATCATAAGATTCTAAAATCGATTCCATCATCACCTTCTAAATGCCATAGTTTTTCCCATCCAATTGTCGGTCCACCGAGAACGTCAAGAGGGTGGGGATCTTCATAGGTTTTTCTACCATCTCGAGTAAATCTGTCATCTCAGGGGTTCACGTGGTCTTGTGAAAGGGAGGGACGGTGGGAAAATATTTTGAAGAAGAGGCTGCACTTTCTTGCAAGGTGGCTATCAAGCAATGCTACCCGCCTTCTACCCACTTCTCCACGTCCCGCACCGACCAAACACACTCCAATGAGCACCAAGTATACAGGGTCCCCGCGAGCTCTCATCGTCTCCAAAGCTTCACCTTGGGTTTTAATACCATGTCGGAATGTGTAGCATAAATGAGACAAAAATCTAAGAGCAAAAAGACACAAAGATGCAAGATAGGAGAAGTGGTGTTAACTTTGCTATATACACAAGATAGTCGGTACAAACCGTAGGGGGGTGTTAACTTTGCTATAGTCGGTACAAACTGTAGGGGGGGGCAAGAGCCCCAATATATATGGGCCGCAAGGGGCATGCAGTCGTCCAGTAGAAACAAGTCGACAGGCCCCAAAATGGGCCCACGACTACATCTATCCTAGTTGGCTAGTAGCCCATGACCAAATATGACTTGGTCAGCCGATCAAACGTGGGCCCCTCTTGGCCAGCCAACTCCTATAGGCCGACCATGGAAAAAACAACCCCCCAAAGGCCCTCACTCGATAAGGTACAGACATGAGATGAATGCTAACATATGCATAATAAGTATTATTATTTCAATGTAGTAAGTATTATTATTCCAATGTAAGTAGTGTATAGATAGTAAGTAGTATTATTCCAATATGTAGTATATACATAGTAAGTAGTATTTCCATAATAAGTAGTATCATTCCAATGTATATACATAGTAAGTAGTATATAAGTAGCATATCCATAGTAAATAGTATTCTTCCAATGTAAGTAGTATATACACGGTATAATAGTATAAGTGTCAAATTCATAGTAAATAGTATTATTCCAATGTAAGTATACAGAGCATAATAAGTAGCATAGGTAGTATCACAAAATAAATTATATGTAATTAAAATAAACACACTCAAATAAGTATATTAAAGCTAGCATGAATTTCAAGGTAAATAATGGTTATATAAAAAATAATAAATATAATGAGTTTTAAATTAAAGTTAAAATCTTAATTAAATACTATAAATACAAACATCAATACTACATAGCAATTCATTAAACCCAATCAACTATATAGTTTATATAGTAGTTGGAGATAGATAAAAACTTTGTATATATTATATATTTTTATAATTTAAAAAAACTAACATATAGTAGTTAAATGTTTAAAAGTTTTGAAAAGTAGATGAAAATTAGAATAAATCAATATATTCAATAATAATATGTTTATACTTAAGAACATGATTGTAAGATTAATAATCTCTTTTTTAATTAATGTTTTTAACAAAATTATACATGTGTATTAGAAACCCCCTTCTTTTGCCATCAACACGGGTTTATTACTCTAAAAGTGCCATAAACACATGCACAAGGGAGCTTTCAAGGCACCCTTCCACCTTTTTTACCATAGTGTCTACATAAGCTTTTAACATGGTTTTACCCGCCCGACCTATCATAAGCCATTTTACAACCTCAAACGAACACTATTATTTTATAAAACAATGCATGAGAATATAAAGTGGCCTTACCCTATGCTTAATGTCAAATAGAGAAAGTCTGCACACTCCATGTATATACTTGCTTAAGACTAGTGATAGAGACATGATCATTTTTAAGTTTGGTCAACCCAATGTGAAAAGTAATCAATTTATATACTGGTGATCAAAGACGAATAGAAAGATGAGTATTGAGAGGACAGATGAGACAGTAGGGTGATGGCCATGTCCTTTGATGATATCACCTTCCCACCTTGAAGAACCTCTTAGTGAAGAGCCTAGAGTTTGTTGATGTGCTCCTGCACCGTCTCGAAGACTTTGCAAGATTCATCACTCGCATCTCCACTTCCAAGGAAAGTCTCTTCGTGGGTAATACCCGATTATACAAAGAGGCCAGGTGTTGCCAAATCCCTCGAGTTAACGTCATGTGTTTGATATGATTGATCACTTGGGGTGTGCAATTGATAAAGATGAAAGATCGCACATAGGCATTGACACGATCCCAAAATTGTGCTTGGGCCTCCTGCTCTTTTACTAACAGTGATGAAGAGTCCTCCTCTATCGAATTTGGCCTCGAAACTCCAACCGTTGTTGACAAAGTCAGCCAAATCATAAGATTCTAAAATCGATTCCATCATCACCTTCCAAATGCCATAGTTTTTCCCATCCAATTGTCGGTCCACCGAGAACGTCAAGAGGGTGGGGATCTTCATAGGTTTTTCTACCATCTCGAGTAAATCTGTCATCTCAGGGGTTCATGTGGTCTTGTGAAAGGGAGGGACGGTGGGAAAATATTTTGAAGAAGAGGTTGCACTTTCTTGCAAGGTGGCTGTCAAGCAATGCTACCCGCCTTCTACCCACTTCTCCACGTCCCGCACCGGCCAAACACAGTCCAATCAGCACCAAGTATACAGGGTCCCCGCGAGCTCTCATCGTCTCCAAAGCTTCACCTTGGGTTTTAATACCATGTCGGAATGTGTAGCATAAATGAGACAAAAATCTAAGAGCAAAAAGACACAAAGGTGCAAGATAGGAGAAGTGGTGTTAACTTTGCTATATACACAAGATAGTCGGTACAAACTATGGGGGGGGGCAAGAGCCCCAATTTATATGGGCAAGGGGCATGCAGTCGTCCAGTAGAAACAAGTCGACAGGCCCCAATATGGACCCACGACTACATCTATCCTAGTTGGCCAATAGCCCATGACCAAATATGACTTGGCCTGGTCGGCCAGTAGCCCATGACCAAATATGACTTGGTCAGCCGATCAAAAGTGGGCCCGTCTTGGCTAGCAACCTCCTATAGGCCGACCATGGAAAAAACAACCCCCCAAAGGCCCTCACTCGATAAGGTACAGACATGAGATGAATGCTAACATATGCATAATAAGTATTATTATTTCAATGTAGTAAGTATTATTATTCCAATGTAAGTAGTGTATACATAGTAAATGTATGTATACATAGTAAGTAGTATTATTCCAATGTATATACATAGTAAGTAGTATTTCCATAATAAATAGTATCATTCCAATGTATATACATAGTAAGTAGTATATAAGTAGCATATCCATAGTAAATATTATTCTTCCAATGTAAGTAGCATATACACAGTATAATAGTATAAGTATCAAATTCATAGTAAATAGTATTATTCCAATGTAGGTATACAGAGCATAATAAGTAGCATAGGTAGTATCATAAAATAAATTATATGTATATAAAATAAACACACTCAAATAAGTATATAAAAGTTAGCATGAATTTCAAGGTAAATAATGGTTATATTAAAAATAATAAATATAATGAGTTTAAAATCAAAGTTAAAATCTCAATTAAATACTATAAATACAAACATCAATACTACATAGCAATTCATTAAACCCAATCAACTATATAGTTTATATAGTAGTTGGAGATAGATAAAACCTTTGTATATATTATATATTATTATAATTTAAAAAAACTAACATATTGTAGTTAAATGTTTAAAAGTTTTGAAAAGTAGATGAAAATTAGAATAAATCAATATATTCAATAATAATATGTTTATACTTAAGAACATGATTGTAAGATTAATAATCTCTTTTTTAATTAATGTTTTTAACAAAATTATACATGTGTATTAGCAACCCCCTTTCTTTTGCCATCAACACGGGTTTATTACTAAAAGTGCCATAAACACATGCACAAGGGAGTTTTCAAGGCACCCTTCCACCTTTTTTACCATAGTGTTTGCATAAGCTTTTAACATGGTTTTACCCGCCCGACCTATCATAAGCCATCTTACAACCTCAAACGAACACTATTATTTTATAAAACAGTGCATGAGAATATAAAGTGGCCTTACCCTATGCTTAATGTCAAATAGGGAAAGTCTGCACACTCCATGTATATACTTGCTTAAGACTAGTAATAGAGACATGATCATTTTTAAGTTTGGCCAACCCAATGTGAAAAGTAATCAATTTATATACTGGTGATCAAAGACGAATAGAAAGATGAGTATTGAGAGGACAGATGAGACAGTAGGGTGATGGCCATGTCCTTTGATGATATCACCTTTCCAGCTTGAAGAACCTCTTGGTGAAGAGCCTATAGTTTGTTGATGTGCTCCTGCACTGTCTCGCGAAGACTTTGCAATATTCATCACTCGCATCTGCACATCCAAGGAAACTCTCTTCATGGGTGATACCCGATTATACAGAGAGGCCAGGTGTTGCCAAATCCCTCGAGTTAACGTCATGTGTTTGATATGATTGATCACTTGGGGTGTGCAATTGATAAAGATGAAAGATCGCACATGGGCATTGACACGATCCCACAATTGTGCTTGGGCCTCCCGCTCTTTTACTAACAGTGATGAAGAGTCCTCCTCTATCGAATCTGGCCTCGAAACTCCAACCGTTGTTGACAAAGTCAGCCAAATCATAAGATTCTAAAATCGATTCCATCATCACCTTCCAAATGCCATAGTTTTTCCCATCCAATTGTCGGTCCACGGAGAACGTCAAGAGGGTGGGGATCTTCATAGGTTTTTATACCATCTCGAGTAAATCTGTCATCTCAGGGGTTCACGTGGGCTTGTGAAGGGAGGGACGGTGGGAAAATATTTTGAAGAAGAGGCTGCACTTTCTTGCAAGGTGGCTGTCAAGCAATGCTACCCGCCTTCTACCCACTTCTCCACGTCCCGCACGGGCCAAACATACTCGAATCAGCACTAAGTATAGGAGCCCCGCGAGCTCTCATCGTCTCCAAAGCTTCACCTTGGGCTTTAATACCATGTCGGAATGTGTAGCATAAATGAGACAAAAATCTGAGAGAGCAAAAAGACACAAAGGTGCAAGATAGGAGAAGTTGTGTAAACTTTGCTATATACACAAGATAGTCGATACAAACTGTTGGGGGGGGGCAAGAGCCCCAATATATATGGGCAAGGGGCATGCAGTCGACCAGTAGAAATAGGGCGACAGGCCGCAAGATGGGCCCACGACTACTTCTATCCTACTGGCCAGGTCGGCCAGTAGCCCATGACCAAATATGACTGGGTCAGCCGATCAAAAGTGGGCCCCTCTTGGCCAGCCAACTCTTATAGGCCGACCATGGAAAAAACAACCCCCCAAAGGCCCTCACTCGATAAGGTACAGACATGAGATGAATGCTAACATATGCATAATAAGAATTATTATTCCAATGTAAGTGGTGTATACATAGTAAATGTATGTATACAGACATGAGATGAATGCTAACATATGCATAATAAGTATTATTATTCCAATGTAAGTAGTGTATACATAGTAAATGTATGTATACACAGTAAGCAGTATTATTCCAATGTATATACATAGTAAGTAGTATTTCCATAATAAGTAGTATCATTCCAATGTATATACATAGTAAGTAGTATATAAGTAGCATATCCATAGTAAATAGTATTCTTCCAATATATACATAGTATAATAATATAAGTATCAAATTCATAGTAAATAGTATTATTCCAATGTAAGTATACATAGCATAACACAGAGCATAATAAGTAGCATAGGTAGTATCACAAAATAAATTATATGTAATTAAAATAAACACACTCAAATAAGTATATAAAAGCTAGCATGAATTTCAAGGTAAATAATGGGGTTATATAAAAAATAATAAATATAATGAGTTTTAAATTAAAGTTAAAATCTCAATTAAATACTATAAATACAAACATCAATACTACATAGCAATTCATTGAACCCAATCAACTATATAGTTTATATAGTAGTTGGAGATAGATAAAAACTTTGTATATATTATATATTATTACAATTTAAAAAAACTAACATATAGTAGTTAAATGTTTAAAAGTTTTTAAAAGTAGATGAAAATTAGATGAAATCAATAAATTCAATAATAATATGTTTATACTTAAGAACATGGTTGTAAAATTAATAATCTCTTTTTAATTAATATTTTTAACAAAATTATACATGTGTATTAGCAACCCTCTTTCTTTTGCCATCAACACGGGTTTATTACTGAAATTGCCATAAACACATGCACAAGGGAGTTTTCAAGGCACCCTTCCACCTTTTTTACCATAGTGTTTGCATAAGCTTTGTAAACCACTTTGTAGGTTAACATGGTTTTACCCGCCCGACCTATCATCAGCCATCTTACAACCTCAAACGAACACTATATTTTTAAAAAATGGTGCATGAGCATATAAAGTGGCCTTACCCTATGCTTAATGTCAAATAGAGAAAGTCTGCACACTCCATGTATATACTTGCTTAAGACTAGTAATAGAGACATGATCATTTTTAAGTTTGGCCAACCCAATGTGAAAAGTAATCAATTTATATACTGGTGATCAAAGACGAATAGAAAGATGAGTATTGAGAGGACAGATGAGACAGTAGGGTGATGGCCATGTCCTTTGATGATATCACCTTCCCAGCTTGAAGAACCTCATAGTGAAGAGCCTAGAGTTTGTTGATGTGCTCCTGCACCGTCTCGAAGACTTTGCAAGATTCATCACTCGCATCTCCACTTCCAAGGAAAGTCTCTTCGTGGGTAATACCCGATTATACAAAGAGGCCAGGTGTTGCCAAATCCCTCGAGTTAACGTCATGTGTTTGATATGATTGATCACTTGGGGTGTGCAATTGATAAAGATGAAAGATCGCACATGGGCATTGACACGATCCCACAATTGTGCTTGGGCCTCCCGCTCTTTTACTAACAGTGATGAAGAGTCCTCCTCTATCGAATTTGGCCTCGAAACTCCAACCGTTGTTGACAAAGTCAGCCAAATCATAAGATTCTAAAATCGATTCCATCATCACCTTCTAAATGCCATAGTTTTTCCCATCCAATTGTCTGTCCACCGAGAACGTCAAGAGGGTGGCGATCGTCATAGGTTTTTCTACCATCTCGAGTAAATCTGTCATCTCAGGGGTTCACGTGGTCTTGTGAAAGGGAGGGACGGTGGGAAAATATTTTGAAGAAGAGGCTGCACTTTCTTGCAAGGTGGCTATCAAGCAATGCTACCCGCCTTCTACCCACTTCTCCACCTCCCGCACCGACCAAACACACTCCAATGAGCACCAAGTATATAGGGTCCCCGCGAGCTCTCATCGTCTCCAAAGCTTCACCTTGGGTTTTAATACCATGTCGGAATGTGTAGCATAAATGAGACAAAAATCTAAGATCCAAAAGACACAAAGATGCAAGATAGGAGAAGTGGTGTTAACTTTGCTATATACACAAGATAGTCGGTACAAACTGTAGGGGGGTGTTAACTTTGCTATAGTCGGTACAAACTGTAGGGGGGGCAAGAGCCCCAATATATATGGGCCGCAAGGGGCATGCAGTCGTCCAGTAGAAACAAGTCGACAGGCCCCAAAATGGGCCCACGACTACATCTATCCTAGTTGGCCAGTAGCCCATGACCAAATATGACTTCGCCTGGTCGGCCAGTAGCCCATGACCAAATATGACTTGGTGAGCCGATCAAATGGGCCCCTCTTGGCCAGCCAACTCCTATAGGCCGACCATGGAAAAAACAACCCCCCAAAGGCCCTCACTCGATAAGGTACAGACATGAGATGAATGCTAACATATGCATAATAAGTATTATTATTTCAATGTAGTAAGTATTATTATTCCAATGTAAGTAGTGTATACATAGTAAATGTATGTATACATAGTAAGTAGTATTATTCCAATATGTATATACATAGTAAATAGTATTTCCATAATAAGTAGTATCATTCCAATGTATATACATAGTAAGTAGTATATAAGTAGCATATCCATAGTATATAGTATTCTTCCAATGTAAGTAGTATATACACAGTATAATAGTATAAGTATCAAATTCATAGTAAATAGTATTATTCCAATGTAAGTATACAGAGCATAATAAGTAGCATAGGTAGTATCACAAAATAAATTATATGTAATTAAAATAAACACACTCAAATAAGTATATTAAAGCTAGCATGAATTTCAAGGTAAATAATGGTTATATAAAAAATAATAAATATAATGAGTTTTAAATTAAAGTTAAAATTCCAATTAAATACTATAAATACAAACATCAATACTACATAGCAATTCATTAAACCCAATCAACTATATAGTTTATATAGTAGTTGGAGATAGATAAAAACTTTGTATATATTATATATTATTATAATTTAAAAAAACTAACATATAGTAGTTAAATGTTTAAAAGTTTTAAAAAGTAGATGAAAATTAGAATAAATCAATATATTCAATAATAATATGTTTATACTTAAGAACATGATTGTAAGATTAATAATCTCTTTTTTAATTAATGTTTTTAACAAAATTATACATGTGTATTAGCAACCCCCCTTCTTTTGCCATCAACACGGGTTTATTACTCTAAAAGTGCCATAAACACATGCACAAGGGAGTTTTCAAGGCACCCTTCCACCTTTTTTACCATAGTGTTTACATAAGCTTTTAACACCGCCCGACCTATCATAAGCCATCTTACAACCTCAAACGAACACTATTATTTCATAAAACAGTGCATGAGCATATAAAGTGGCCTTACCCTATGCTTAATGTCAAATAGAGAAAGTCTGCACACTCCATGTATATACTTGCTTAAGACTAGTGATAGAGACATGATCATTTTTAAGTTTGGCCAACCCAATGTGAAAAGTAATCAATTTATATACTGGTGATCAAAGACGAATAGAAAGATGAGTATTGAGAGGACAGATGAGACAGTAGGGTGATGGCCATGTCCTTTGATGATATCACCTTCCCAGCTTGAAGAACCTCTTAGTGAAGAGCCTATAGTTTGTTGATGTGCTCCTGCACCGTCTCGAAGACTTTGCAAGATTCATCACTCGAATCTGCACTTCCAAGGAAACTCTCTTCATGGGTGATACCCTGATTATACAGAGAGGCCAGGTGTTGCCAAATCCCTCGAGTTAACGTCATGTGTTTGATATGATTGATCACTTGTTGGGGTGTGCAATTGATAAAGATGAAAGATCGCACATGGGGATTGACACGATTCCACAATTGTGCTTGGGCCTCCCGCTCTTTTACTAACAGTGATGAAGAGTCCTCCTCTATCGAATTTGGCCTCGAAACTCCAACCGTTGTTGACAAAGTCAACCAAATCATAAGATTCTAAAATCGATTCCATCATCACCTTCCAAATGCCATAGTTTTTCCCATCCAATTGTCGGTCCACCGAGAACGTCAAGAGGGTGGGGATCTTGATAGGTTTTTCTACCATCTCAAGTAAATCTGTCATCTTAGGGGTTCACGTGGTCTTGTGAAGGGAGGGACGGTGGGAAAATATTTTGAAGAAGAGGCTGCACTTTCTTGCAAGGTGGCTGTCAAGCAATGCTACCCGCCTTCTACCCACTTCTCCACGTCCCGCACAGGCCAAACATACTCCAATCAGCACCAAGTATACAGGAGCCCCGCGAGCTCTCATTGTCTCCAAAGCTTCACCTCGGGCTTTAATACCATGTCGGAATGTGTAGCATAAATGAGACAAAAATCTGAGAGCAAAAAGACACAAAGGTGCAAGGTAGGAGAAGTTGTGTAAACTTTTCTATATACACAAGATAGTCAATACAAACTGTGGGGGGGGGACAAGAGCCCCAAAATATATGGGCAAGGGGCATGCAGTCGACCAGTAGAAATAGGCTGACAGGCCGCAAAATGGGCCCGTGACTACTTCTATCCTAGTTGGCCAGGTCGGCCAGTAGCCCATGACCAAGTATGACTTGGTTAGCCGATCAAAAGTGGGCCCCTCTTGGCTAGCCAACTCCTATAGGCCGACCATGGAAAAAACAACCCCCCAAAGGCCCTCACTCGATAAGGTACAGACATGAGATGAATGCTAACATATGCATGATAAGTATTATTATTTCAATGTAGTAAGTATTATTATTCTAATGTAAGTAGTGTATACATAGTAAATGTATGTATACATAGTAAGTAGTATTATTCCAATGTATATACATAGTAAGTAGTATTTCCATAATAAGTAGTATCATTCCAATGTATATACATAGTAAGTAGTATATAAGTAGCATATCCATAGTAAATAGTATTCTTCCAATGTAAGTAGTATATACACAATATAATAGTATAAGTATCAAATTCATAGTAAATAGTATTATTCCAATGTAAGTATACAGAGCATAATAAGTAGCATAGGTAGTATCACAAAATAAATTATATGTAATTAAAATAAACACACTCAAATAAGTATATTAAAGCTAGCATGAATTTCAAGGTAAATAATGGTTATATAAAAAATAAATATAATGAGTTTTAAATTAAAGTTAAAATCTCAATTAAATACTATAAATACAAACATCAATACTACATAGCAATTCATTAAACCCAATCAACTATATAGTTTATATAGTAGTTGGAGATAGATAAAAACTTTGTATATATTATATATTATTATAATTTAAAAAAACTAACATATAGAAGTTAAATGTTTAAAAGTTTTGAAAAGTAGATGAAAATTAGAATAAATCAATATATTCAATAATAATATGTTTATACTTAAGAACATGATTGTAAGATTAAATCAATATATTCAATAATAATATGTTTATACTTAAGAACATGATTGTAAGATTAATAATCTCTTTTTTAATTAATGTTTTTAACAAAATTATACATGTGTATCAACCCCCTTTCTTTTGCCATCAACACGGGTTTATTACTGAAATTGCCATAAACACATGCACAAGGGAGTTTTCAAGGCACCCTTCCACCTTTTTTACCAAAATGTTTGCATAAGCTTTGTAAACCACTTTGTAGGTTAACATGGTTTTACCCGCCCGACCTATCATAAGCCATCTTACAACCTCAAACGAACACTATATTTTTAAAAAATGGTGCATGAGCATATAAAGTGGCCTTACCCTATGCTTAATGTCAAATAGAGAAAGTCTGCACACTCCATGTATATACTTGCTTAAGACTAGTAATAGAGACATGATCATTTTTAAGTTTGGCCAACCCAATGTGAAAAGTAATCAATTTATATACTGGTGATCAAAGACGAATAGAAAGATGAGTATTGAGAGGACAGATGAGACAGTAGGGTGATGGCCATGTCCTTTGATGATATCACCTTCCCAGCTTGAAGAACCTCATAGTGAAGAGCCTAGAGTTTGTTGATGTGCTCCTGCACCGTCTCGAAGACTTTGCAAGATTCATCACTCGCATCTCCACTTCCAAGGAAAGTCTCTTCGTGGGTAATACCCGATTATACAAAGAGGCCAGGTGTTGCCAAATCCCTCGAGTTAACGTCATGTGTTTGATATGATTGATCACTTGGGGTGTGCAATTGATAAAGATGAAAGATCGCACATGGGCATTGACACGATCCCACAATTGTGCTTGGGCCTCCCGCTCTTTTACTAACAGTGATGAAGAGTCCTCCTCTATCAAATCTGGCCTCGAAACTCCAACCGTTGTTGACAAAGTCATCCAAATCATAAGATTCTAAAATCGATTCCAGCATCACCTTCCAAATGCCATAGTTTTTCCCATCCAATTGTCGGTCCACCGAGAACGTCAAGAGGGTGGGGATCTTCATAGGTTTTTCTGCCATCTCGAGTAAATCTGTCATCTCAGGGGTTCACGTGGTCTTGTGAAGGGAGGGACGGTGGTAAAATATTTTGAAGAAGAGGCTGCACTTTCTTGCAAGGTGGTTGTCAAGCAATGCTACCCGCCTTCTACCCACTTCTCCATGTCCAGCACGGGCTAATCACACTCCAATCAGCACCAAGTATACACGAGCCCCGCAAGCTCTCATCATCTCCAAAGCTTCACCTTGGGCTTTAATACCATGTCAGAATGTGTAGCATTAATGAGACAAAAATCTGAGAGTAGAATAACACAAAGGTGCAAGATAGGAGAATTGGTGTAAACTTTGCTATATACACAAGATAGTCGGTACAAACTGTGGAGGGGGGCCAAGAGCCCCAATATATATGGGCAAGGGGCATGCAGACGGACAGTAGAAACAAGCCGACAGGCCCCAAAATGGGCCCACGACTACGTCTATCCTAGTTAGCCAACACATGGCCTGGTCGGCCAGCAGCTCATGACCAAATATGACTCGGTCAGCCGATCAAAAGTGGGCCCCTCTTGGCCAGCCAATTCCTATAGGCCGCCGACCATGGAAAAAACAACCCCCCAAGGCCCTCACTGGTGGATAAGGTACAGACATGAGATGAATGCTAACATATGCATAATAAGTATTACTATTCCAATGTAGTAAGTATTATTATTCCAATGTAAGTAGTGTATACATAGTAAATGTATGTATACATAGTAAGTAGTATTATTCCAATGTATATAGTAAGTAGTATATAAGTAGCATATCCATAGTAAATAGTATTCTTCCAATGTAAGTAGTATTTACATAGTATAATAGTATAAGTATCAAATTCATAGTAAATAGTAAAATTCCAATGTAAGTAGTATAATGTAAGTAGTATATACATAGTATAATAGTATAATGTATCAAATTCATAGTAAATAGTATTATTTCAATGTAAGTAGTATATACATAGTATAATAGTATAATGTATCAAATTCATAGTAAATAGTATTATTCCAATGTAAGTATACATAGCATAACGCGCAGAGCATAATAAGTAGCATAGGTAGTATCACAAAATAAATTATATGTATATAAAATAAACACACTCAAAAAAGTATATAAAAGCTAGCATGAATTTCAAGGTAAATAATGGTTATATAAAAAATAATAAATATAATGAGTTTTAAATTGAAGTTAAAATCTCAATTAAATACTATGAATACAAACATCAATATTACATAGCAATTCATTGAACCCAATCAACTATATAGTTTATATAGTAGTTGGAGATAGATAAAAACTTTGTATATATTATATATTATTACAATTTAAAAAAACTAACATATAGTAGTTAAATGTTTAAAAGTTTTTAAAAGTAGATGAAAATTAGAATAAATCAATATATTCAATAATAGTATGTTTATACTTAAGAACATGATTGTAAGATTAATACTCTTTTTTAATTATTTTTTAAACAAAATTATACATGTGTATTTGCAACCCCCTTCCTTTTGCCATCAACACAGGGTTATTACTAAAATTGCCATAAACACATGCATAAGGGAGTTTTCAAGGCACCCTTCCACCTTTTTTACCATAGTGTTTGCATAAGCTTTGTAAACCACTTTGTAGGTTAACACGGTTTTACCCGCCCGACCTATCATAAGCCATCTTACAACCTCAAACGAACACTATTATTTTATAAAACGGTGCATGAGCATATAAAGGGGCCTTACCCTATGCTTAATGTCAAATAGGAAAAGTCTACACACTCCATGTATATACTTGCTTAAGACTAGTAATAGAGACATGATCATTTTTAAGTTTGGCCAACCCAATGTGAAAAGTAATCAATTTATATACTGGTGATCAAAGACGAATAGAAAGATGAGTATTGAGAGGACAAATGAGACAATAGGGTTATGGCCATGTCCTTTGATGATATCACCTTCCCAGCTTGAAGAACCTCATAGTGAAGAGCCTAGAGTTTGTTGATGTGCTCCTGCACCGTCTAGAAGACTTTGCAAGATTCATCACTCGCATCTGCACTTCCAAGGAAACTCTCTTCATGGGTGATACTCGATTATACAGAGAGGCCAAGTGTTGCCAAATCCCTCGAGCCAACATCATGTGTTTGATATGATTGATCACTTGGGGTGTGCAATTGATAAAGATGAAAGATCGCACATGGGCATTGACACGATCTCACATATTTGCTTTGGCCTCCTGCTCTTTTACTACAGTGAAGAGTCCTCCTCTATCGAATTTGGCCAAGTGTTGCCAAATCCCTCGAGCCAACATCATGTGTTTGATATGATTGATCACTTGGGGTGTGCAATTGATAAAGATGAAAGATCGCACATGGGCATTGACACGATCTCACATATTTGCTTTGGCCTCCTGCTCTTTTACTATAGTGAAGAGTCCTCCTCTATCGAATTTGGCCTTGAAACTCCAACCGTTGTTGACAAAGTCACCCAAATCATAAGATTCTAAAATCTGTATATACTTGCTTAAGACTAGTAACAGAGACATGATCATTTTTAAGTTTGGCCAACCCAATGTGAAAAGTAATCAATTTATATACTGGTGATCAAAGACGAATAGAAAGATGAGTATTGAGAGGACAGATGAGACAGTAGGGTGATGGCCATGTCCTTTGATGATATCACCTTCCTAGCTTGAAGAACCTCTTAGTGAAGAGCCTAGAGTTTGTTATGTGCTCCTGCATCGTCTTGAAGACTTTGCTAGATTTATTACTCGCATCTGCACTTCCAAGGAAACTCTCTTCATGGGTGATACCCGATTATACAAAGAGTGGCCAGGTGTTGCCAAATCCTTCGTGCCAAATCCCTCGAGCCAACGTCATGTGTCTGATATGATTGATCACTTGGGTGTGCAATTGATAAAGATGAAAGATCGCACATGGGCATTAACACGATCCCACAATTGTGCTTGGGCCTCCTGCTCTTTTACTAACAGTGAAGAGTCCTCCAAAATGGAATCTGGCCTCGAAACTCCAACTGTTTTGACAAAGTCAGCCAAATCATAAGATTCTAAAATTTATTCCATCATCACCTTCCAAATGCCATAGTTTTTCCCATCCAATTGTCGGTCCACCGAGAACGTCAAGAGGGATACACAAGATAGTCGGTACAAATTGTGGGGGGGGGGGGGGCAAGAGCCCCAATATATATGGGCAAGGGGCATGCAGTCGGCCAATAGAAACAGGCCGACAGGGCCCAAAATGGGCCCACAACTACGTCTATCCTAGTCGGCCAGCACATGGCCGACTATCCTGGTCGGCCAGTAGCCCATGACCAAATATGACTTGGTCATCTGATTATCCTGGTCGGCCAGTAGCCCCATGACCAAATATGACTTGGTCATCTGATCAAAAGTGGGCCCCTCTTGGCCAGCCAACTCCTATAGGCCGTCGACCATGGAAAAAACAACCCCCCAAAGGCCCTCACTCGATGAGATGAATGCTAACATATGCATAATAAGTATTATTATTCCAATGTAGTAAGTATTATTATTCCAATGTAAGTAGTGTATACATAGTAAATGTAAGTAGTGTATTATTATTCCAATGTAAGTGTATACATAGTAAATGTATGTATACATAGTAAGTTCTATTATTCCAATGTATATACATAGTAAGTAGTATTTTCATAATAAGTAGTATCATTCCAATGTATATACATAGTAAGTAGTATATAAGTAGCATATCCATAGTAAATAGTATTCTTCCAATGTAAGTAGTATATACATAGTATAATAGTACAAGTATCAAATTCATAGTAAATAGTATTATTCCAATGTAAGTATACATAGCATAACACACAGAGCATAATAAGTAGCATAGGTAGTATCATAAAATAAATTATATGTAATTAAAATAAACACACTCAAATAAGTATATAATAGCTAGCATGAATTTCAAGGTAAATAATGGTTATATAAAAAATAATAAATATAATGAGTTTTAAATTAAAGTTAAAATCTCAATTAAATACTATAAATACAAACATCAATAAGCAATTCATCAAACTCAATCAACTATATAGTTTATATAGTAGTTGGAGATAGATAAAAACTTTGTATATATTATATATTATTACAATTTAAAAAAACTAACATATAGTAGTTAAATGTTTAAAAGTTTTTAAAAGTAGATGAAAAGTAGAATAAATCAATATATTCAATAATAATATGTTTATACTTAAGAACATGATTGTAAGATTAATAATCTCTTTTTTAATTAATGTTTTTAACAAAATTATACATGTGTATTAGCAACCCCCTTTCTTTTGCCATCAACACGGGTTTATTACTAAAAGTGCCATAAACACATGCACAAGGGAGTTTTCAAGGCACCCTTCCACCTTTTTTACCATAGTGTTTGCATAAGCTTTGTAAACCACTTTGTAGGTTAACATGGTTTTACCCGCCCGACCTATCATAAGCCATCTTACAACCTCAAACGAACACTATTATTTTATAAAATAGTGGATGAGCATATAAAGTGGCCTTACCCTATGCTTAATGTCAAATAGGGAAAGTCTGCACACTCCATGTATATACTTGCTTAAGACTAGTAATAGAGACATGATCATTTTTAAGTTTGGCCAACCCAATGTGAAAAGTAATCAATTTATATACTGGTGATCAAAGACGAATAGAAAGATGAGTATTGAGAGGAAAGATGAGACAGTAGGGTGATGGCCATGTCCTTTGATGATATCACCTTCCCAGCTTGAAGAACCTCATAGTGAAGAGCCTAGAGTTTGTTGATGTGCTCCTTCACCGTCTCGAAGACTTTGCAAGATTCATCACTCGCATCTGCACTTCCAAGGAAACTCTCTTCATGGGTGATACCTGATTATACAGAGAGGCCAGGTGTTGCCAAATCCCTCCAGTTAACGTCATGTGTTTGATATGATTGATCACTTGGGGTGTGCAATTGATAAAGATGAAAGATCGCACATGGGCATTGACACGATCCCACAATTGTGCTTGGGCCTCCCACTCTTTTACTAACAGTGATGAAGAGCCCTCCTCTATCGAATCTGGCCTCGACGAAACTCCAACCGTTGTTGACAAAGTTAGCCAAATCATAAGATTCTAAAATCGATTCCATCATCACCTTCCAAATGCCATAGTTTTTCCCATCCAATTGTCGGTCCATCGAGAACGTCAAGAGGGTGGGGATCCTCATAGGTTTTTCTACCATCTCGAGTAAATCTGTCATCTCAGGGGTTCACGTGGTCTTGTGAAAGGGAGGGACGGTGGGAAAATAATTTGAAGAAGAGGCTGCACTTTCTTGCAAGGTGGCTCTCAAGCAATGCTACCCGCCTTCTACCCACTTCTCCACGTCCCGCACCGGCCAAACACACTCCAATTAGCACCAAGTATACAGGGTCCCCCGCGAGCTCTCATCGTCTCCAAAGCTTCACCTTGGGTTTTAATACCATGTCGGAATGTGTAGCATAAATGAGACAAAAATCCAAGAGCAAAAAGACACAAAGGTGCAAGATAGGAGAAGTGGTGTTAACTTTGCTATATACACAAGATAGTCGGTACAAACTGTGGGGGGGGCAAGAGCCCCAATATATATGTGCAAGGGGCATGCAGTCGGCCAGTAGAAACAGGCCAACAGGCCCAAAAATGGGCCCACGATTACGTCTATCCTAGTTGGCCAGTAGCCCATGACCAAATATGACTTGGCCTGGTCGGCCAGTAGCCCATGACCAAATATGACTTGGTCAGCCGATCAAAAGTGGGCCCCTCTTGGCCAGCCAACTCCTATAGGCCGACCATGGAAAAAACAACCCCCCAAAGGCCCTCACTCGATAAGGTACAGACATGAGATGAATGCTAACATATGCATAATAAGTATTATTATTTTAATGTAGTAAGTATTATTATTCCAATGTAAGTAGTGTATACATAGTAAATGTATGTATACATAGTAAGTAGTATTATTCCAATGTATATACATAGTAAGTAGTATTTCCATAATAAGTAGTATCATTCCAATGTATATACATAGTAGGTAGTATATAAGTAGCATATCCATAGTAAATAGTATTCTTCCAATGTAAGTAGTATATCCATAGTATAATAGTATAAGTATCAAATTCATAGTAAATAGTATTATTCCAATGTAAGTATACAGAGCATAATAAGTAGCATAGGTAGTATCACAAAATAAATTATATGTAATTAAAATAAACACACTCAAATAAGTATATAAAAGCTAGCATGAATTTCAAGGTAAATAATGGTTATATAAAAAGTAATAAATATAATGAGTTTTAAAGTAAAGTTCAAATCTCAATTAAATACTATAAATACAAACATCAATACTACATAGCAATTCATAGAACCCAATCAACTATATAGTTTATATAGTAGTTGGAGATAGATAAAAACTTTGTATATATTATATATTATTACAATTTAAAAAAACTAACATATAGTAGTTAAATGTTTAAAAGTTTTTAAAAGTAGATGAAAATTAGAATAAATCAATATATTCAATAATAATATGTTTAAACTTAAGAACATGATTGTAAGATTAATAATCTCTTTTTTAATTAATATTTTTAACAAAATTATACATGTGTATTCGCAACCCCCTTTCTTTTGCCACCATCAACACAGGTTTACTAAAATTGCCATAAACACATGCACAAGGGAGTTTTCAAGGCACCCTTCCACCTTTTTTACCATAGTGTTTGCATAAGCTTTGTAAACCACTTTGTAGGTTAACATGGTTTTACCCGCCCGACCTATCATAAGCCATCTTACAACCTCAAACAAACACTATTATTTTATAAAATGGTGCATGAGCATATAAAGTGGCCTTACCCTATGCTTAATGTTAAATAGGGAAAGTCTGCACACTCCATGTATATACTTGCTTAAGACTAGTAATAGAGACATGATCATTTTTAAGTTTGGCCAACCCAATGTGAAAAGTAATCATTTATATTTAAGTTATTTTTTACAATAATCAATACACAATCAATCCCTTGTGATAGAATACTTGTGAGCTCTCCTCTTCCCTCTTCTTGCTTGCATGTATGCTATTGACCCGATACTTGCTAAATAGAATTGGTTGTAGGTTGTCTTCTTGTATTAGCTTCCCCTTCATTCCTTGCCTTTTGAGAAAGAGAACCATCGTGAAGGAAAATCTCTTGTTGCCTCCATATAGGCATGGAGAGCTCTCCCTTCATGCCATTGGCAAGGAGCATTCAAGCATGATAATGGAGTGAGGACGTGATGAACGACAAGCTAGAGCACCCACATATAGCGAAGTTGTAATTACGACTGTAAGGTAAGGCCCAATGACATGCTTTAACAAGGCTAAGGTAAGCTTTTGACTTGAACATATTTGGCATCATGACCTAGTAGATAATTAGCAAGATAAGGATGTAAAAGTTGTCCACTTGAACCTAGAGTATCCTCATCGGCCAAGGGTGCCTAGCCATTAGTCCTAGTTAAGGATATAAACATGGATGAGTTGGTAGAGAATCTAGTCAACCATGTGGTGGTAGCCCTAAGGGCATCCTCATCAAGGCCAATCCTAGCCACCAACATCTCAAGAAGAACACGCACACAGATCCCCACAAAGAGATATGGTTTTGTGTGTAATCTCATCGACATCATGCAAGTATGGAGGACTGTCCAATATTGAGGCATAGATAACAATAATTTTTTTCCTCATTACCAGTGCCACGAGAATCATGACATAGGTCATTGTTGGTACCAACAATGAAACCCAATAGGGTGGACTCCGGCACCATATAGATTTTTGTACACCATATAGCCCTACCAGTCACTCCTCAGCATATGCAAAAGCTCCAGTAGTGCAGCCCACCTATCAAAACCCCTTACCACCAGCAAGGTTTGTATAGACTGCCCTAGTTGCCATATCCATACATCAGCTCGTTCCTCCAAGGACCACACCAATACAATAGTTGTCAGTGACCATGCCTATAGAGACAAAAAACCATAAAAAAAGATCTATGAGTATTATGACCATCAAGACCCATATAAGCAGCAAACAGTATGATCCTTATTGGTATCATGAAAAAAGATTCACCCATAGACTATGGCTCTCTGTTCGAAGCCATGGTGCAACGAAGAGCAAGATGTCTTAACAATATGGTACATAGGGGCCACTAATGCAATGCTTTCAATGCAAAGGTCCACACTAGATTGCATAGTACCCTCACAAAGCCCCTACGCCTATAAGTATAGATTTGGCCATGTTTACAAGGATTGTCCCAATAGAGTGACAATCACCCCCATGGGCAAAAGCATATGCTACCACTTTGACCCTTAACTTATTAAGCATACAAGGAGGCATTATTTAAACAGTCCCCCTTAATACCATCATAATGCTCCAAGCCAAGGTAAGGGTAGAAGCCAAAGGAACAACAGAGGCTGCTAATAAGTAACAGATGCTTTCTACTAATAAGTAGAAAGCCTAGCCTTCAAGTTTAAATCAGTAGTCGAATAGCTAGAGGTGTAAGACCCAAAGGCTAGGGTAGCCCCTAAAAAGACTAATAAACCAAAACCAAAGGTCCAAAATAACCTCAAAGAGCATGCGAAAACTCAATACATGATCAATTGTCAAGGGTAACAACATCGTGTGACCATTGAAAGTGCTTCAGATATGCGAGTTTGTTAATCCCATTTTGGATTAACAATTAGGCTCCTCCATTTTGAGGACATTAATAAGTGTCATGTAAAGGCACTATAAAAGTTGTAACATTATAAGATACTGGCCACCCAAGGCCTTAGTTAGTAAGTTTTGGCCGCCCAAGTGTGAATAAGGGCCAATTGTATACAAGGTATCTTCTCATAAATGAATGGACACAATCTCCCTTTGTGCTATGAGAGCTCTTGTATTGTCTTGTGAGAGAGAGAGAGTGTGTGAGAGTGTACTCTAGTGCATGTTCCTTTTAAGGGACGTGAGCTGGAGCATTGGTAAGTACCCAACGATGGTTGTTGTCTATTGCTTCTTCCAGTGGTGAATGTTTAGAGTTCTCTCTTGGGAGGTGTGGTAGCCCGTAACATTTTTGGCACCGTTGATGGGGAAGCACCATTGTTTCTTCCATCCTTTTAGAGCTTTAGCTCCCATTATGCAAGATTCATCATTGCCTTTGCATAAAAAACAGTGCATTGTGCAGAAAATGAATGGATAAGGTTTGATTAGAAGTGAGGAATTAGAAATAGTGTGTTTTTGGTGTATGGGTGAGTACTTGGTTTAGCCTAGAGGAAAGCTGAACCGATTTTTTCTTTTCATTTTGATGTTTGTATTACCAAACTTGCTACCGTGAACGAGTAGGTGTGATACTTGTTTTTTTATTTTTTTAATTCACAAAAATTAAAAAAATAAGGAGCCAATGGCTATGCTTATAACTTGCATTACATTCCTTACTCCTAGCACGACCATTCTAGAACATTTAGATAGGTAAATTACACCCAAACTTCATTCTGTTAATGCGGGGACCACACATGAAAGTGTAGAAAATGGTTTGCGGCATGAACCACCTTCTACAATTAGCGCCACAAATTTTGGGATTACCTTGCTAAAAATAGGGTAGCTTATCCTGACACCTCTGATACAATGGATCCTAAGGAATCTTATCCTGTGAATTAGCAGGAAAATATTACACGACGTGAAACATTTACAGTTTCACGACGTGAACCACCAACGTGAACCATTCCATACTTCACGACATGAAACATTCCATGTTTCACAGCGTGGACCCTTGCTTACTACTTCACAACGTGAACTGTCTTTTGTGGTTTCACGGCATGAATTGTCAGACGGATCTAGTTCATGAACCAAGGACTGTTAGGTCAAAGTTAGGAAAGTGTCTCTAGTGCGCAAATTGAGACCAACCAACTCAGATCAAGGCAACGCAGATCAGAAATTCAAAGTGACTATTAAACACGTGAAAGTGTAAAAAAAAATTCACGACGTGAACCATTTATAGTTTCACAGTGTGAACAATTCCCTGCTATTTCACAACGTGAATTAGTCTACAGTTTCACATCCCAAAAATTAGATCAACAGAAATCTATAAAGTTCTAATTGGGGTAGTGATTTAGCCTATCAAATCACAATCTCATGCACTTGAGATCTGGTAAACTCATTGGAGATGATCTTACTCCCGACGATAGTGCATCTAACCACCAGGATCTTCCTATCAAAAGAGTATTGATTCAGGCCATTCGACAAAGCACACAATTGAGTGTTTTAGCTCAGAGGAATCTGGCCACCATTGATACAAGTAGGGAAGAGTCCATGGAAGAAGGGCTACAATTATTTGGGTTTGTAGAGGAAGAAAAAACATATTTCCCTACAAGATCCAGTGGTATATTTGATACAGCCAGGGGATTTTTTGGTCTCCAAATTAGCACAGAAGATGAAGTGCAATCTGTGGGCATGAGTCTGTCAACCAGCACTAGATAAGGTTCAAGACCAGAATTACCAACCCAGCCTTCTAGCTCCAGGCTTTCTAACACTGTAAGGATCAGTGGAACTCCAAGGGTTAGGAGAGATAAGGAAAGTGTAGCCAGGATGGGTGAAGTTTTCTTTCCAACATCAGAAGAAATAGAATTAGACTTAAAGAGGGTTAAAGTAGAGCAACAACTGCGATCATTGAGCTTAAGGAAACAAGAGCTTGATACTCAAAGAACAAGGGCTGAACATAAGGAAATGGAAAATGTAAATCAATTTCAATAACGTGGCAAGGAATAAAAAATGTATAGAAACGCCACTAATGGTATGGAAATGGGCAGGACTGAAGGAGCCATCCCAAATTTAGAATCCATTAATGAAGAGCCAAGAGCGGAGGAAGGATTTGATACCCAAAACCCAAAATGAAGGAGACAATGTACCTAGGCAAATAGCGAAAGGTGATGAACGCCTTTACACAAGGGAAGACATAGAGAAAATGATCAATGATCCTATGTTCTTATAGGACATAGAGCTCTTAATCTAACAAAGGCGGGTGGAGGCCACTAATAATGAGCCACACCATGATGAGTTGGCCGGACCTACCCATAGTCCCAAATTGCCTAGAAGATACAATGCAGGAAGAGGATGGGATTTAGGTAGGGGAGGGGGTAGCTCCTCAAAGACCAATTGTGGATCCAAGTGCTGATCTTAATGCGTTCACAAGGATTGATCTGTTGAACATGATTGAGAAAATGGGCCGAGGAATGGTTAGGGAGTTAGGCACTGCTCTCTAGAATCCAGACCATCCTAGATGAATCCACATATTATTTCCAAGATTATACAAAAGTTCTCATGGGATGGTGACTCAATACAACATGTTGAGATCTTTGAGTCAACCTATGAAACCTGTAGACCAATGAGTGATATGATCATGATCCATGCTTTTTCTCTGACCTTAGAAGGAAAGGCTCATCAATGGTATCAAACCTTAAAACCAGAGGATAAACTCAACTTCACTTGGCTCAAGAATGTGTTGTACCAAGCTTTGATGTGTGATAGATGGAGTCCTATGGCTCAACTTCACAATATTAAGCAGAAAGAAAATGGGACTATGCGAGACTATGTGTCTCGGCTCAAGCACTTGAATTCAAGATGTAAGCTACGGGAGAGGCTAACTAATGATTAGTTTTTGCCTTGCTTCCAGAGAGGAGTCCGAGATCACAAGATGCATGATTATCTAGTATTAGCCCGACCGGCTACCTTAGATGCATGTTGTAAGTTGGCAATAGAATATGAAGACAATATGCTTGAGTTGCCACAACCTGAAGATGCCAAGGCAGCTTCAGTAGCAACAACATCGCGAGTCTCGAGTCACCACAGGACACAGGAACCCGGAGCAAGCAAGTTGGGAACATGAATGTGGACAAACTCAGTAATGCTATATTGGACAAATTAAAAGTCAAGGATGGAAGGGAAGCATCAAGACATGGGCATGCTCATCTCTACCCCCTCAGAGAGATCTGGTATGGTGCTCCCTTTGCAGAATGAATCACACCACTACTGAATGCCCTCATTTATGAGAAAAATTGTTACTCTATTGTGCTTATTATGTGAAATCAGGGAACCATGACACTTTCATGTGCAGGTATCCAAGATTCTAAACTATAGCACAACTCCCGACACCTAGAGCGCCACTAGCCTTACTAGCACCACCAATGCAAATCACTGCAACTGCAGGCCAGCCAAACCCATCCTATTTACCAAGAGGGATATTCCGGATACAGGATACTTCATCTTTTCTACCACCTGTTCTACCACCGTAACCACCACAAGCTAGGAAGATTAAACCCAATGTCTGCCTGCAGAGGAGACCCAATCATCTCTAGAAGAAAAAGACCTTAAAGCATGCAGAGCTGAGAACCCCCAGATTCGTCAAGATACCTGTCAATCAACTGGGAGAGTATTATGAGAGTGATGACACAAATGCTACAATCTCGATCCACCATAATGGGTACCAAGCATTGGCTATCCTAGATGGAGGAGCGGGAGTGAGCATCATTACAAAACGATGTTGGAAAAATTGGGGTAAACCGAATTTGGAAAGAGTAGATCTGATTGTCAAAATGGCAGACTGAACATTTTCGAGACCTATGGGGCTATTGAAAAACATAAAACTTAAGCTCTTTTCGTTTCGCTATCATCATAAATTTGTTATAATGGATCTTTTGCGCCAACCAGACTCATACGACATCATCTTGGGCAGACCTTTCATGAGGAAATCCAAATTGGTGCATGATTAGGCATTAGACCACGTGTATGTTAGAAGGGACTCTCTCAAATCCTCAAGATAGATCTACGAACATGGAAAGCACATCCTATGGAAGGGCAGTTGTTTGGCAACAATTTGGTCACTACTGAGCGAACCACATCATTACAAGTTTGCCAACCAATGGTAGAAATTTCAAGGGAAGAGGAAGAGGCTACAACAACGTATGCATCGCTTCCACCTCTAAATTTCAATGAAAACTAGATGCATGTGCTTGCCACCATAGATGTTCTGCAACCCAGAGGAACCTAATATGTTGAATCAGGGCACGTCCATACCACCTCAGTGTGCATGGTAAATGTGCAACCAAGAGAAAAGGACACAGAGGATGAAGCCGAGGATGAATCCTCCACCACAGAAGGGACTAGATCACAAGGCCGTACCAGTGCGCTCAATGCCTCAGAAGATGGCAAAAACAAAAGATTTATATCGCTCGATGAAATGCTCTTTTTGAAGCAAACCCACAGTGGGTTGAGATACCTCGAAGCCACTAAGGTGCACAAGGAGTTTTCTAAGAATTGGGGTGAGGAGTTGATTAGGATATCCTTGGAAGGTAAACAAGAGGAGAAAATTATACCTCAAGAGCCAGAAATGCCTAAACTTATGAAAGCAGGGTGATGAAAACGGAACAAGGCTGAAGCCAAACATGAGGCTAGACAAGCAATGGCTTGGACAAAAAAACAGATAAACCAGACCTACTCTCAATGCTAGACCATTTCAAAACCTACACTATTGACGAATGAAAAGTGGTTCAATTGACGGCCAAAAGAGTAAAGGAAGATGGTCTATCCACGTCGTACGATGGCCTAGCTGAAGTAAAGGAAATTGACATTGCAGAGCTAAGGGGGGAACCCAAGCCTGCTGTCTTTATTGCTAAGGACTTGACTATAGCCAAGGAAGAAGAGCTAATATCTCTCCTCAAGGAATTCAAGGATTGCTTTGCCTGGAAATACACAAAAATGAAGGGTGTACCGCTTTTGAAGTGGTACAAATCACGATTCCGATCATGGAAGGATTACGACCATCTAGGCAAAAGCTGTACCCGGATGAATCCGAAACAGGCAGCAGAGCGATTGTAAAGGGGGAAATTGATAAACTCATTATTTCATTTACGAGATCGAGCACACCGATTAGCTCTCACCAATCGTGGATAGTGCTAATAAGAATGGAAAACTGAGCATTTGCATCGATCTCAAAAAGGTCAATGCAGCCACCACTAGGAAGGACCATTACCCAACTGCCATATACTAAACATGTATTCAAGCGGGTAGCTAGTGAAGAAGCTTACAGCTTCTTAGATGGATTTTCTAGCTATAATCAGGTTTTCATAGCACTAGAAGACCAGCATAAAACTGCTTTCAACACAATGTGGGGAACATATGCTTATAAGGTTATGCCTTTTGGCCTCACCAAGAACCCAGCAACCTTCCAACAATTGATGTACGCATAGCCTTCAGTGGTTGGAGGTATTCATTGATGACCTATGTGCACACTCACGATGGTCTGAACATTTAGCTTATTTGAGAAAGGTATTTGAGCAATGTCGATTGTATCGTGTATCCTTAAATCCTTTGAAATGCCAATTCTTTCCACGGACGAAAGCAAGGTAAAGTTGATCTTGGAATTACCGCCACCCACCAATTAAAGGTATACAGAGGTTTATGGGCCACGTTGGGTATTATCATCGCTTCATAATATTCTATGCTGAAATTGACAGGCCATTGTATAGACTAATCATTATCTTTGAATGGATTGAGAATGCCAAGAAACATATGATAAGTTGAAGAAAGCACTGGCCAGTGCACCAATTCCGAGACCACCCAACTAGGATCTTATATTCCATGTGCACATCAATGCATCAAACTTTGCAATAGGATGTGTATTGGCACAACTTGGTGAGTTCAAATTGGATTACCCAGTTTGCTTTGCCAGTCTCGTCAGTTAAATGATGCAGAGATAAATTATACCACCATGGAACGAGAAGGGTTGGCCATGGTTTATACTGTCAACAAATATCGACATTACCTATTGGTTAACAATTTTATATTCTTTGTGGACCATGAGGCACTATTATATTTGGTGAATAAGCCTTGCACCATTGGAAGAATCACACGCAGGTTGCTATTACTCTTGGAATTTGACTTCACGATCATAGTAAGAAAAGGGACACAACATATGTTGGCCGATCATATGTCTAGAATTCCGAATGGAGAACCTGCAAAACTAGTATTGATGATGATCTCCCATAAGCTTGTCTGTTCAAACTACACCTAGTGCCTGAATGGAGTGAGGAGATATCAGACTATCTAGCTTATGGTTTTCCACAAGAATGACCCTTGAATAAGGATAAAATGTGTCGGCTTGTTAAGCTGGTTGCGCCTTATCAATTGATTGCTAGAGAATTGTACAAGTTAGTAGGTAAAGACGATATCCTAAGAAGATATGTGCGAGAAGATGAATTTGTCACAGTACTAGACGAAGCACACTCAAGAATAGCCAGAGGACACTTCATTGGGGAAGTTACAGCCTGCAAGGTACTTCAAGCAGGACCTATGGTGGCCCACGTTATTCGGGGATGCCATGGAGTTTGTAAAACGATGCGAGGAGTGTTAAAGGTTTGATGTTCCACAACAAAGAGATAGGATGTCGCTCACCCCCGTGATTGTAAGAAAACCTTTTGAGAAGTGGGGTATTGACTTTGCTGGGCCCATGAGTCCAGCAGCGCATGCATGACAAGTTCGATATATAATCGTGTGGACTGACTATTTCACAAAGGGGGCAGAGGCAAGAGCCTCTAAGTGAGCTGATGCAAGAACCATGGCTAAGTTTTTATATGAATAAATCATTTCTAGATTCAATTGCCCGCTGGAATTAGTCAGTGGACCGGGACTCACATTTCATCAATGAGGTGATTGAGCACTTACTTGTCGGATTCCTTGTAGTCCACAAGCAAATGGTCAAGTGGAAATTACAAACAATATTTTGTGTATTATCTTGACAAAAACATTAGAAGCCAGCCGTATGGATTGGGAACACATGCTGACTATAGCTTTATGGGCATATCGAACATCGTATAAGGTAGCGATGGGATATGCTTCCTTCCGTCTAGCTTATGATGACGGTGATGCCTATGGAGTACTTAGCTCCAAGCTTGCGAATTCTGGTGCAAGAGAGACTAACCAAAAATGCATTGGCCAAAATATTGGTGGATTTAGAGAAACTTGATGAAACCTGGCTAATTGCATCACATGGGCTTATGGTTGAGAACGGAGAAAAAGTTGGTTTGACCATAACCTCAAACAAAAGGAGTTGGAAACAGGGGACCTTATCCTCATGTATGATGTCGCAAGCACCAAGAAAAAGAAACTAAAATATAGAGGGTTAGGAACCATTTAAGTGTCCAAAATCACCCCTCAAGGTTCGGTCCGAATTGAAACCATTATGGGACTATAAATGGAGGGATACATCAATGGGAGCAAACTTAAGAAGTATTACATACCATTGACCCAAGAGATGCTCATTCAAGAGCACCTACTGAAACAAAAGAAAGAACTAGCTAGGGATAAAATCAAACAAGCGCAAGAAGAAGCCAAATTAAGGGAAGCCAAGGCCAAACAGAGACTCCAGGAGAAAATGTTGCATGTGAACATGGCTTCACTAACTCTCCTTGATGAGGATGACTTGGACATCTAGTCGACACGTCTTAGTGTAAAAGTCTCTATGAAAGAGAGTCATGCAATGAGCATAGCATTAATTGATATGGGATCAAGTCGTAACTTGATCTCTTATGAAACATGGGAAGCTCTAGACAAACCCCAGTGGAAGCCACCAATGCACAAGTCCGAAGTGTGCATTTATCAACTACCAAAGCTGTGGGATTTTTTAATGTTAATATTTCCATTAGAAATAATCCCTTGGTTGGAAAGGTATTTGTCATACCTGTAGAATCTATGGAAGAAGAGATGATTCTTGGATGATCGTGGATCTGCGCCAGTAATTGTAATATCCAATGGGAAGAAAGGGCAACACAACTCAATGAGGGCAAGGATATCATTATTGTGCCATTATGGAGCCCCTTAAATAAAGGTAACAGGCAATCATAGATGACATGAAATTGCTAATGCCATCAAAAAAGCGGCCATCGTGCCAGAGAAGGTGTCATTATCACAACCACACCTCCTTAGAAGAAGACCACAGGAAAAACAGCCAAAGTAACTGGTAATTCAACAGTAGTGGGTTCCCAAGGACCAACTTTGAGCATAGGGATACTATGATGCAAAAGAGGTAGCCGAGGGATCAAGGCACAAAATTCTGGCTAAGGACATGGGACAGAGAAGGCCATCCAAAGACAGCAAAAGCAGTATATTCCAAACGGAACGACCATCCTAACAACACTTAAAAGTAATGGGTTTGAAAGGATTTACTAGCTGCACAAGGTTATTATCAAGGTAATACAGAAATATGGGTGTCCAAGTTCTACCCAAGTTCCAATACTGCATGTACTTTCAGAAGTACGGGAATTTACCATAAAAACAAACAAGACCAATTTCCAACTAAAGCAAATAATAAGAAGACCTAAAAATTGATTTGGAGGAAGAAGCCCATTCAACCCATCGAACAAAAGAAAGCAACATTGCCAACTTCACCCACCAAGGTGAACAAGCTAAACAAAGTTGGGGAGAAGGGAAAGGAAGGCATGCACCCACATGCACAAGGAATAAAACAATTCAATAGGATTCAATAGATGCACTCTTCAATTGGATGGATGGCAAAATCAAAAGCTCCCACTCTGAATTTTGAAGTGGTTAAAACAACAAATTTCCACAAGTGCCAAAGTACCACATTGGCTGCTATGGCAATAACAAAGCGAAGACTGCAAGAGGTATGCATTCCCTGGTAAATAGGTAGTACAAGGTCAAAGAGTATCACTTTTATGCCGTGAAACATGTTCATGCATTTCATGTGTATTCATTTATTCTCTAAATGCATAACTTGTAATTTTGTGTATTTGAGCACATAGCAAGCATAGGGTATCAAAACTTGCATGCACAAGGGATCAGATAGCTTCACATCATGAAATGCTTCAGCACTTCACGTCGTGAACTGCCTTAGTGCTTCACACCATGAAACAGTCATAAAAAATGCTTCACATCATGAAATGCTTCAGCACTTCACGTCGTGAACTGCCTTAGTGCTTCATACCATGAAACAGTCAGAAACGGTTCACATCATGAACCGCCTTAGTGCTTCACGCCGTGAAACGGTCACAAGCCATCCGCCAATTGAACAATGACACGTGGCATGCTTCTTTAAGATATCCACCAGGCCCGACGACTAAATCATAAAAGCTACTTCTTTCCTTTTTTGTGCATTTTTCCTTGTGCAATTTTTGGATTTCAAGCTTCATCCATTGCACTCACACTCATTGCTCATGAGATTACGTTCTCGTGGTCTTCTATCTATCATTGCATGTGACTTTTGATTTCAGGTGTGGGAGCTTGTACTTGAACCTCTTTTCTTTCTTTCTTTTGGAATAGTAAAACTATAAGAGTCAATCACATGTCATGTGTATCCTTTTGAATAGTATAACACTGTCTGTATAAGTTCTAACCTACGAGGTTTCTACCATGATGTGTGTCTGTTTGCCCATCACCTGTAGGAAAGAAAAAATGTGCATGAATGCATGAATAATCACTCTTAGTACTTGACTTACCTTGTGAAATAGTAGTCTATTATTTCATGGCATCCACATTAACCCTTTTGATGGGATTATACAGTCCTTAAACGCTTGAATCATGTCCTAATTAACCCATAGAATCATATAAAATAAAATATCATCGGGGTCAAAACTCTGCAATTTCACGGGTCAAAACTCTATAATTTCACGGGTCAACACTCTTCAATTTCACGGGTTAAACCTCTCACGGCTTAAGCCATCTCACAGCTTAAGCCCTCTCATAGGTTAGCCTTTCACACTCTAACCCCTTTCACGTGGCTGATGCCTTTCACAGGTTAAGCCTTTCACGGCTTAAGTCCCTTTCACGACTTAGCACTTCATGGCTTAAGCCTTCTTGCCTGCACCTTTACATCTTAAGCACTCACATCTACATCGTCACGTCTTAAGAATGCTTCTCGAACAAAACTTATACACCTTGTTATTGCTCACCCCACTAACACCCTTCTCATCAAGCATAACACACACACACACCACCCTTAAAAAAAAGAAAAGAAGAAAAGAGGGAGGACCACAAGCTCCTACTAGTCAATATGTCTGATAAGCTTTTCAATGTTATAGATGTCATCCTTTGCAACACCAGAAGCGGAAGTCAAGGAGACTCTAGCCGTCACCACTCAATTGAATAGAGTTCTGTTGCTGCACTCCACCGATCACCTTGTCTAGAAAAGCCATGTATAAAGAGGCTCATTTCAAGGTTTTGAAGTTGGTCTTTATCGTCGCAGGCATCAATGTGGTGAACCATCTACTAGCTTTTCCCACTAATCATAGGTTCAACGTATGTACCTTGGTGGGACAGTTGGGATTTCCAAAGGCTTCACATCTCTATTCAAACATTTGAATGAATTGAACAGGGTCTGTTGTTCCATCGTATTTGCTTATAATTTTAGAAATTTATACGGCTGCATTTCTGTATGAGTCACTAAGGCCGTATGTGAGTGCTCTTGTTGTTGGGAGAGACTCACTGAGTCCTTGGGCTACCCCCCTTCCTAGACTACTTAGTATGTCCAGGCCGTATGTGAGTGCTCTTGTTGTTGGGAGAGACTCACTGAGTCCTTGGGCTACCCCCTTCCTAGACTACTTAGTATGTCCAGGGTGTGGTACTTATAGGATTTGCGGGAATGTTAGGTAAGGGACCAAAGCTCGGTGCGATCGAAGTGATAGGGAGTGTAAAACCTGATGACACGCTAGTTATAGGCATAGCCAATAGTATTGGGAGGTGCATTTGTGACATAGATCTCAATGGCACGAAGATGTTAGCCATTGGATTCAGTCCTTCTGTGATCCTTGGCAATCCCTCTATCGTGGCCATGTCGGAGTGCTTAAATGCTCCTTAATGAGTAAACACAGGTTTTTTATTTTTTTTATTTTTAATATTCTCCCACAACCCGCCTACAGCCTCAAAAGGCTTGGCGTACTCTTCGTTGGGTCAAACGGGTGTCTGTTCACCCTAAATAGGTTAGGCGTTATACGCATGTGAATGACCTTAGAGATAATTTTTCGAAAAAAGCGTATGCTAGTAGCTTCCTAGATGAAAGAGGAGGTCTTAAAACTTATTTTCCATCATTGTCTCAAAACGAAAA
Organism: Cibotium barometz; assembly: GCF_041138505.1. NCBI lineage: Eukaryota > Viridiplantae > Streptophyta > Polypodiopsida > Cyatheales > Cibotiaceae > Cibotium > Cibotium barometz. The sequence goes on from NC_141048.1 coordinate 20,226,460, forward strand.
AAAATTTTGAGAAATTTTTTCATGTTTCGTAGCACGTTTTTGAGAGGATGTTCCAAAAGGAATTTTAAAAAACTTTGTGTGAGAGAGTTATAGTATTTTTTGAGTACTACAACTTTAATTCCCTGAGTCGTTCGTGATTTTGTCGTTTAGACCTTCAAAAAGTAGCCCGAATATGGCTCGTCGTCATTTTCGCATTGTTTTTTGTGATTTTTCGTGGTTTGAGTTGTTTTTTACCTCGATTTTCAGGTCGAATTTTGAGGCTGCTGGTCAGAGGCCAAAATGATCGATTTTGACTTCAGACGGTCGAGTCCAAAGTCAAAGAGCTCGATGTCAGCTTTCTGATGAGCCCTATGTCAGGCTAAAATCTGAGAACTGTTTTGGGTCAGTGTACATATGGTGCGTGTGGTGTGTGAATAAACTTTGCCCTAGATGCCCTGGCAAGTGTACAGGCCGAGTGGTTTGGCAGAAAGTTGGTTTATGCACGTGTTTTGTTTTCCAGAGCAAACGCTGGAGATCGAAAGTTTTTATGGCAACGGTGTGATGTGCGGGTGGTTACTAAATGCATAGCACCGACTGGAAATTGTCGGGTTTGGTAAGTTGATGCTGATGATTCGAGACTGTGGGCAGATGTTGCATAATTTTGGAAAGTCGTGGTGCTGCACTTGAACTTGAGAAGCAAGGTATTAAGGTTTGGATGGTGGTCATCATTTGGTGGCTTTGAGGCTTTTAAAAAAAATAAAATAAAAATACATATGTATATGTGGCCACCTTATAAAGGGCCATGTGGGGGTGTTATGGGTCGCCAGCTCGAAGGTCTAGAGGATGTCGAAGGCGTGAAGGAAGGAGGTGGCCGTTTCGAAGAGGAGAGCAAAGGGTCCAGTAGCGGGAGGCACTAGAAGAGGCGCTGCAGAAAAGAGACGCCAGGGAGAGCCAGCGTGGAGTCGTCGCCTTTGCTCAGGGCTGTAACTGCGGAAGGCAAGAGAGAACCGCCTTGCTCTGCAGGTGCGGGGCTGGTGATGAAAGGAGTCGTGGTGGCGCCCTCTGGAGATAGCAGAGGCCTAGCTGTTGAAGGTGGTCGCCTTGGTGCGAGAATAACCTGACGAGTGGCGTGGAGAAGGAGAGGTGTGGCCGCCTAGCTGTTTGAGAGAGCTGGTGATTGTGTAGCTGCACCCGTCGGGTAAGAGGGGAGCGCAGTTTTGTGCAGGTGATGAACTGCAGTGGCCACGTAAGCAGGCAAGAGGGTGAAGATAAGGGTCAACTAGACAGCTGGGTTTGTGAAGGGTGTTCTAAGAAGGGCTGCTAGGGCGGCCTTGGATTGTAGAGGGGCTACGTGGGAGATGAAGGTGGTCGCCAGCTCGAAGGTCTAGAAGCGGGTGAAGGTCTGGAAGCTGGCGTAGGTGTGAAAAAAGAGAAGGTTGGTCGCTTTGAAGGCAGGGCAGAGAGAGGATTCGCTTAGCAGAGTCTACTACAGCGAAGATCGACAGGTAACCGCCGTGTAAAAGCTGGGTGAGCTACCGACAGGTGCTTGGGCGGCCTAAGCGAGAGGAGCCTGACGAGTGGCATGGAAAAAAAAAGAGGAGACGGCCGGATTGTTTTGGAGGTCGCCCTTGGTGATAGCTGCAGAGAGCCGCCGAGTAAAAAAGAGACGGCCTTACACAGGCGCAAGAGAGTTGTAATAGCTGGTTTTGTGTGGCCTTGAGCTGCTGGGGGCCTCGAGGCAAACAGGTAGAGCTGGCGGGTAAGTGTGCAGCCGGGCTGGTTCTGCAGGCACCGACCAGGGGAAAGTGAAGACAAATGAGAAGGGAGCCGTGGTGGCGACCGGGAACAGTGTACAGGTGATGTGGCTTGGGCTAGAGATTTGAAAAAGCTGCGTTGAGCAGTGGTTCGTGGTGCTGAGGATTGTGCAAGGCTCTGGTGGTTGGTGAAACTGCTGGTCATGACATACAGAGAGTGGGAGCTGCTGAGAAGAAGGTTAGCTGGTGTGGGCGCCTTCTAGAGAGAGTAGCTGGTCTTGTGTGGGCGATGATTGCAGGCAGTGCGTGGATGCTGACCAGAGAGGGAGCCTTGGGTTTTTGTGTGGATTGGATGCAGAAGAGGTGCTGATGTGTGGGCTGGAGACAGTGGGGCTCGCCTACGACAATTGGCAGGTAGCAGCTGCTGGGGACAGAGAGTAGCCGAGCTACAGAGGAAGTGAAGAAGGGTTGCTGGTGTGGGCTTTGAAGATTGTAGAGACTGGGAGACAGAGGCTTGGTCGTCAGACGCAAGGGTGTATTCCCTTGGCAGTAAATCCTGGCCAGAGTCCTGGTCTTTGGTGTATTTGCTGTGTTTATACAGTGTGTATGGTGCTGTGTGTTTTGCTGAATAATCATCTGTTCGTTGTGGTTCTGAGCTGTCTTATGGTGTGGGTGGGTGGTGAATGGTGAGAGAGTGTTCCAGCCAATGGCTGGTGGTGCCCCGTTCGTGGTAGTGTTTCCAAGTTTGGGAGGTGGAAGGGCTATAGAGGCAGGTCTTTTCTTCTTTTTTTCACCTCACATCCTAGAGCGCCTTCATTAGATATACGGTTTAGGAGATATGGGCCTCCAAACATGGGTGTTTTCCAAAAGGTTTTTTTTGGGCTGACGGATCCCTTTTCACGCCATGAAGTGGACTTCACGAGTTTTATAAATTTTGAGTGATTTTTTTTTTGTTCCTGTGAACAAAGGGTCTCACGCCGTGAACCCTTATTGGTTCATGCCGTGAACCGAATTTCACGAAAAGGTTAAATTTGTTTTTTTTGGGTGCGGTTTTTGAGGGCATGAATCCTTAGGCCGTGAAGTTGCAGAAAATGGTTCACGTCATGAACTGGACTTCATGAAAATATTAAATTTGATTTTTATTATTTTATTATTTTTTTGGGGTGCGATTTCCGAGGGTGTGAACCTTAGGCCGTGAAGTTGCAAAAAATGGTTCACGCCGTGAACTGGACTTCACGAAAATATTAAATTCAAAAATTTTTTGGCGCGGTTCCGGAGGGCGTGAACCCTTAGGCCGTGAAGTTACAGAAGATGGTTGACGCCGTGCACCGGACTTTACGAAAATATTAAATTTGTTTTTTTTTGGGCGTGGTTCTCGAGGGCATGAAGCCTTAGGCTATGAAGTTGTAGAAAATGGTTCATGCTGTGAACCAGACTTCACAAAAATATTAAATTCATTTTTTCTTTTGGGCGCAACTCCCGAGGACGTGAACCCTTAGGCCGTAAAGTTACAAAAAATGGTTCATGTCGTGAACCAGACTTCACGGAAATATTAAATTCAATTATTTTTCTTTAGCTGCGGTTCCCGAGAGCGTGCACCCTTAGGCTGTGAAGTTGTAGAAAATGGTTCATGCCGTGAACCGGACTTCACGGAAATATTAAATTTGATTTTTTTTTGGGCGCGGTTCCCGAGGGCGTGAACCCTTAGGCTGTGAAGTTGTAGAAAATGGTTCATGCCATGAATTGAACTTCACAGAAATATTAAATTCAATTTTTTAAATTTATATTTTGGAGTCTAGTGGAAAATACAAATTTTTCTTTTTGGGAGGGATATTTTTTAATTTAAAATGAAAGAGATATGGGCATTTTTCCAAAAAGGTAAGTGGGAATCAAAAAAGTCAACCTTTTAATGACACCCCTTACACCCTTCATAAATGACTCCCAAAATGGATAATTTGATAACTCATGAGCATCTACTCATTGAATGCTCATTAGCCTAATGAGTTATGTAAAAAAGTGATCAAAAATTAATCTAAGATTAATCTTTTCACTAATCTTTCCCTTTTTTATACCAATCAAAGACTCGAATTAATCACTAATTCTTAATTAATTCACACAATTGAGCACATCATTGGATAGAGCAAGGGAATGCTAATCTTTGTGCATCAACAATTACGTAAATTAATCTAAAATAGGGGATTAATTAGACTCTTAATTATGGTCTCCTCTTTTAAGGTAAAATTAAGCAAAGAGAGTCAAATTTCTCCAATTAATGAAAAAATTAATGTGATTAGGTGTTTTGATGCATCTAGATGCTCTCAAAACACTCAAAAACACCAATTTTGACTACTCATATGATCAATTTAGACCCCAATTGACAAAGTTTCTAATTTTTTTTTTGCCTCTTCAAGATTAATCATCCTTAATGATAAAAACCAGTCCATTAAGAGAAATTAGTCAAATTCAAGGGTTTTTTGATGGTTTTAAGAATTTTTTTGAAAGATTAAGCTACTCCTAATGCTTTCTAACACTTTAATCCAAACAATTTCAATAACAAACACACAATTAAACTAAAATTAATGATCTTAGTTCTATGTTTAACACTAAAGAGAGCTAACATTCACTAAAAATTGCATTCCATTGCATTGTTTGATGCAATGGATGCAAACTAATCATAATACAAACTATGTGCAAGCCCTAAGAAGAAAAACCATAATAAAAACAACAAATTAGGCTAAAAAATAAGCAAAAGGCATTCTTTTCAAGAACAAAAAAGAGAGCTATTCTACACCAAATCTCACACAAATCACCATCAAATCCACATCTTTTTCATGGGAAACCAGTAATGAAGATAATGGGAAATGGGTAATGCGTAGATTAGAGAAAAAACGATGGAAAAAGCCAAGGGATGGCTCCTCGGCAGAGTGACGTAAAAAATGTTTAGGCTTATCCTAACCCTCCTTAAAATTATAAGAATATGGCACAGCGGAAAGAGATAGAAAGATAAAGCACAATAGACAATGCAATAGATACACAATGGAAAGAATTTAAAATTCTAATTATACCAAAGAGGTACAAGTGATGGTGCTGTCCACCCGTGCGCTCTCAAGTAGAGCTTAGATGGCGATCTAGATAGACTCTGGATGGAGTATGTACGAGGCGTAGAAGGGGGTGGATACACACAAGCATTGGATGCCTTAGTTCATGGCAACCATGTCCATATATAGTACTGTAGGCAGTGTGGTAGATGTATATACAACGAGGGCGGTTACACTACATAGATATGGTCACCGCCCGCGTATCAAGAATGCGGCCCACCGACCACTAATGATGGACCTAGTATCCGAGGGAATATTCCTCTAAGCTGCCGTGGTTCCCACTAAAGACGTATGCACCATGGCTACTCCTTATAATAGGGGCCTAACAAATGTGCATTATACATCAAATTGAGATACATGCTGAGAGGCGAGCATTGAGTGTATACTAATAGAAACACATCCAAAAAGAGATTACGTGGTGAACCGCAATTGTCATGAGGATCTTTCCAATGGTCGAGCTCGTAACCCTTGAGGTCTCTAAGCTCTACAACTCTTTGAGAAGCAATTCCACATGCCTCCTGTGAGTGTTGTCACACCGCCGCGCTGCACTACGGGTACTCGTCGTCCCTCCTCTCACCTCACTTCACTCACACACACTCACTAGCATGGATTAGGGAGGAAAGAGATTAGCAAGAGCAAGACTCAATTGCACAATGGGAAAGTATCTTGTATGAGAGATATTCACTTATATACATGGCCATAAGTGCTCACACTCACTTAAACTGTGGTCAACTGGGCACTTTAGGCTCATAAGAGGCCTAATGCTATTACAATGACTACTCTCATAATATAAGCATGAAGTAAATCACTTAGGACTTCATCCTAACTTGCTACCACATGCTCTTGAAGCAAGAATTGCCATAATACTCCAGTCACACCATTACGAGCGCCCATCCAATTTGTAGCTTTGGACACCATTGCTTCATATCTTGAATGTATGACCCTTTGGTGTATCTATCGTGACTCTGTGATGTAAGATAATGGGGCGGTAGATCTTGTTAACCCTAGAATTGGGTAGCAGGACATAATCCCCCTTTGTGCTATGAGAGCTCTTGTATTATCTTGTGTGAGAGAGAGAGAGTGTACTCTAGTGCTATGAGAGCTCTTGTATTATCTTGTGTGAGAGAGAGAGAGTGTGAGAGTGTACTCTAGTGCATGTTCCTTTTCTATGCATGTTGTCGTGACGTGGTCGGTGTCGCTGGGAAAGCACGGGACTTCTAGCTATGAGAGTAGCTTCTATTCCCCACAAGGAAACTCACACACATAACTCTCCAAGGAGCATAAGCCATCTCCATTTTTGATGTCATAAACATGTGCAAATTCACCTCAATACATCCCTGAATTCAGCCTGATAATTGTACATAAATTGTGTATCAAGTACTTGTCCCTTTCCAAGCATAGATTTACTGGATCCTTTTTCCAAATCCCTCAAACCAATCACATGTAGGCATAACATAATCTTCAAAAATTTCCCACATACATGTGACCATTTACTTTACATACATCAAGTGACACCAATTTCATCATTTCAAGGTGTCTCTTTATCTCCTGAAAACCTGCTTTTAAATTCCAACAACTCACAAACAAAAGATGACATATGGCATATCTATAACATGCTCATGTGATTCTAGGAAACTCCATGACTTGCATTCCAAAATCCAATTGAGTAGAAAACAAAACCCAATTACCAGGAACCTTATTGTATTTTTGATGCTTTTATTCCACGATTCTCCAAATCCGGATTCCTCTCATTCTCCAAAACCTTAAAAGGTTTATATAATACACGATTTTCCAAATCGTAGGTAAAAGTAAACAAAATAAAAAAAAACACTTAACTGAAAGTAGAACAAGCGAAATATTCTTTGATTTTCGCTATTCTCTATATAGCCGCTTCGCTGCAGAGACTGCGTAAGGAAGAGAATTTGTATATTCTGAAAATCACCTCCTTAGATAGTACTCAAATTCCTCATTAATTCTAACTCCAACAAGCTGTAAACAGTATACGCTGTTTTGATTTAAAATTCTCTAGTAGATGACGACCCTGGTTCTCATTTCTCTGCACACACACTTCTGCGCCCGCCGCTTCTCTGGTTTTTTCTCCCCTTTCCCGCAAGGAAATCGGGCGCACGCCCTTTTGCAGCTATTTTCACGAAATTTCCCTCCTTGCCAATACTCTGCGCCACCTTTTATGTAGCTTAAGATTCGGATTATTCCACGTAAGCTGCCACGTTCAGCTTTCCATACTACTTGTAACTCATACAAATTGCCAACTTATTCTTGTTTCATATCACCATCCCATGCAGCTGACGTCAAAACTATCAAGGCTATACATGTTGCCATTATCATTACCAAAATGTACACACCTCTCATAAGCTTAGCAAACACCAACACTTGAGCTCAAACACAAGTGACAAGCCTTAAAGCACCTGCCAAACTATTGTTCCAGGGTCAAAAGTGGATCAACAAAAAACTCCCAACATGGTTTGCCCACCCCCAAGTCTGCTAGAGCATTCATGCTCAGTAGCTCCAAAAATCTACTATCCCACCACCTGGGTCCAAAGGAAAACTTGAACTTCTCCACTGCAAGGTAGCTCTAGGGCACCATCCTCCTGGATCAAAACCAAACCAGTAGTCTTCTCCCCATTGGTAATCCTTCCAGCATATCCGTCCACCTGGATTAAAAGGGCACATCCAAGGCTCTTTCAAACCCTCTACATAATCTGTTGATGCATAGTCCACTGGGGACTCCATAACGAAGCAACACATGTACAGATACTTCGAGACCTGACTCAGCCTCAGCTCGTCTTATTGAACCTCATTTACAATATGAACATATGTACATAGGCATCATATAATGACTCAAGTCATGGCACTTAATCCTATGCATCTAGATTTGCATTTAATGGCCTCATATGCATGGTTTCACACCATAGACGTGCCATGGCACGACATCCACCCCCTCTAAACTTGCACATCCTCTGGTATGTGCCAAATCATCATCAAGATCCACATATAACTGGATGTCATCTTCTTCTTCTACATTACCAGGAAGATCATCCTCTTCCTCTTCAACCATACCCATACTATCGCTGTCAAGCCTCTCATCCTGAGTTCCCTGTGAATCAAAAGGATCATTATCATGCCTTCTTTTAAACATCTTGATCCTTTTGCCTGCTACAAGATTCTTTATCTCTGTTCCATCAAGCTCACACAGGGTATACGTGGCATTTCCATGCACATGCTTGACAATGTAAGGGCCAAACCATCTTTTTGCAAACTTCCTTTGAATAGTGAACTGGTTGTCAAGGCTACTATCATACATTAGAACCCAATCACCTTTTTCAATAGGTTTTGGCCGGAGTCTGTGTCTTCTATCAAATCTTTCTTTATTTTTCAACCTTGCATCTTTCAAACGAGCTTTAGCAAGCTCTACATCTTCAGGCCTCCTCTCCAGCTGCCTTATTCGCAATGCAAGGAGGTCTTCCCTGTTCAATCCTTCCACCCAGGGCAATACATTCCAAGTTGGAACTACTTCTTCAACTGGCATTACTGGCTTTTGACCATACATTAATTCTGCAGGCATGTATCCTGTCACTGAGCTATGAGTTGTACGGTCAGCCCACAAAGCATATGGTAGCAGCCTTGGCCACTCTCGCATTCTTTCTCTGCATGCCTTACCCAAAGCTTTAATGATTGGAGGATGTCCTCGCTCACTTTTACCATTGCCCTCAAGATTGTAAGCACATGTTAGGGACAGTTTGTTGCCAATTCTAGAGAAGAATTCTCTTGCTTCTTCAACATCTAGCTCACCCCTATCAGCTGTTATTTTCCCAACACAACCATACCGGCAAATCACATCTTCCAAGAGAAATTTGCATACTGTTTCCGTACTCTTTGTTCTAAGAGCACGCCCCTCTACCTGATTTGTCAAATCTTCTCTTGCAAGTGCTATGTATCGCATCTGCCAAATTCCCAAAGGCATTGTAACTAGATCCACTACCCATTTGTAGTGCATGGCAGGTGGGTAGGTTGGTTGCAAGCCATCACGATGTCGCACATTTGAGTACATTCGACATACCATGCATGTTTCCACATATTGGGAAATATCCTTGTACATTCCTTTCCACCAATATTTTTCCTTTATTTTGGTAAAGGTGGCCCACACACTTCGATGTCCAGCCCAGAGACTCTCATGGAATTCTTTCACAAGCTTCCCTTGAGTCTCTTTATCACATATGACTCTCTGTGGCATAGCATTCCTCTGCTTAGGATGCTTCCAGAGGTACCCATCCTTTAGAAAATAACCATATGCTTTTCTGCGGATCCTCTTAAATTCTGAGTTAGACCAATTTTCCTGTCTTGTCAGAGTACTCAAGTATTGACCAATAAGCAACCAATATCCTTCATACATTTCCTCAGTAAAAGACTCAAGTGCATTTGATAGGCAAGTATGGTCCCCCTTTGCATATGCAGTAGTGTAGAACTTTGTACCTACATCATCAATGTCACTAATCATCTCTTTTTCATCTTCATACCTGGCTCTTGATAGCATATCTGCAAAACTGGATTATCTTTTCCTGCAATATGCTCAAACTCAGGATTTAGTGATTTGATATAGGCAATCCACCTAAGCATAGCAATATCTGGAGTGGTACAGCTTGTTATCATCCCAAGGAGTGGTAAGCAATCAATTTCCACAAGTACAGATGCCCCAATGAGATATTCTTTTTCACATTTTAAAGCAGTGACTATTCCCCATAACTCTCTCTTGATCTGCGGATATTTTCGTTGACGAATGCTTAATACCTTTGCCCCAAATCTGATTACATACCTGTGATCATCCTCATCATCTTGCCCTACTGCCCATCCTATCCCAGTAGGACTAGTATCAACTGTAACAATCACAGGCTTGCCACACTCATAATCTACCTTCCTTAGAGTAGGTGATGATTGGAGCAAACACTTCAGCTTCTGCATAGCTTTAATATGTACTACACTTCACAGAAATTTTTGATTTTTCCTCAAAAGTTGATAAAGAGGATCTGCTACATGTGCATAATGTGGGATCCAAATAACATAAAAGACACATGCACCAAGAAATCTCCTCAGCTCTGTAACATTAATGCATATCTCTTTCATTCTTTGTATTGCATCTATCTTGGCTGGACAAGGTCGGCGTCCACTAGTACTACAAAGATGTCCCACTATTAGCACTTCACCAACCCCAAACACCGATTTCAGTCCAGATAAAGTAAGATTCACCTCTTCAAGCCTGGATAGAATCATATCACAATCCTTTATATGATTTGCCACAAACTTGCGGCACCCTTTTGAATCCAAATCCCCATCTTTGTCTTTCTCATCACAGCCTTTTATTGGCACATCATCCAGAAAAGGCATAGTTATTTGTGGTATGAAGTCTCGCAAGACTTTATTCATTCCATTCATCATATGTGCCACTGAGTTGGTGGCTCCCTGTGGTAAGGTACACATCCTTACTAATCCCAAAGGAGTTTTCATTGTGGTCAAGTCCCTGCTTTGTATATCCAGCTGGAACTGATCATATCCCGAATACAGATCACCCATAGAGTATATAACTTTCCCTGCAAATGCTTCTGCAAACTCATCCACAATCAGACCTGCTCCCACATTCCTGATTGTGACTTTGTTTACAGGTTGCATGTCTTGAATGAAGCGCAATGTTCCATTTTTCTTTGGCACAGTAAACCATCTGTTGGAATATGGAGCGCATGATGGCTCCAAAATTCCCATCCTGATCTTTTCTTTTAGTAATTCCATCAGCTTTGGCAAGAGAGCCTTTGGTACTGGAATCGGCCGCCGCCGCAGGTTCCAGGGCACATGTGGTACAGTGAAGATCACCATTGGCGCTGTTACACTTGGATCAACACAGCCTATCTCATGCGGCTGAAAGGCAAAGGCTTTCCCATGTTTTACAAGCATCTCCTCAAAGCATTCCTTTTCAACTGGCAACAGAAAATCCTTTTCACCAATCTTCAGCTCTTTTAGGGTTTCCTGTGTAAACTTATGCCCAATTTTCTTCGGATCTCTGAGATTCGATTGCATAGAGGCTTCATCTAATTTTTCCTTGCTTCCTGGTGGCAAGGGCAAGGCAATTGGTTTCACCTTCTTTGCAACTGTTTTATACTTTGTATCAACATGAGCATCCATCTCGCAATTCATGTTTTTACATTCCACCCCCTCAAATTCCCGGATTATATCATACATCTCCACAGATGACACCTCTATCATCTCATTTCCACCCTGTAAGCATGCTCTTCCCATATCAAAAAGCACATCCATAGTATCTACAAATGACACCTCATCAAGCACCCCTGAAATAAACTCATTCTTCTCCAAAAGACCACACTGCTCAAGACTTTTTTGTTCATTTTGTACATGTCTATGCATGCCACGCTTCAAATCCTTGCTTTTTACAAAGACCAGTGACCCATAGCTAGAAAATCCATGAAAATTTGCTGAAAACTTATTTACATTGATTGAGTCCTGCGAGAACTCATTTTCCCTTGTACCATTGGAATCCCGCTTTACAATGGCACCTGGCCAAAATCCCTCATCTCCCTGTAATTCATGAATTCTCTATTTATCTTTGGGAGTGACTGTGCCCGAAGAGACTCACGATTCCTTTCATGGTTAATGCAAACTGTCAAGAACTGAACAGCTTTCTTGCCATCTTTACTCCTTATTCTTGCATATGCCGAGCCATCATCCAAAACCTTTGTTTCCATCCTCACAGCTGTAATGTAGGGTTGCCCAAGGATGAGGGGATACGATGATATCTCCTGAACAAAGAAGTTCTGATCATCTTTCACATCCCCTATAGTTACCCTTACATTTGGACAGGCTGCATAGAGCTCTCCAGATGAGTTATTGGCTGCTTTAATCATCCACCCATGATCTACATCCATTGGCCACTTACATTTGTTGTAGAGATTTTTAGCCATAAGATTTATTTCAGACCCATGGTCGATTAGAGCGACATACGGCTCTTCCAAGTCACCTATCTTGACAAGGGTTTCAGTGGTGGCCCTTGCCCAATGGCTCCTGGAGTAATGGCTCTTTGTAAGAACTTCTTTTTCATCATCCTGTTCCACAAAGCGCACTTGTCGTGCCCCTTTAGCAGAGCGATTACATTCCACCACATTTTCTCTCTCTTCCTTTTGCTGTACCTGTACTCCATGAGTCTTGGAAGTGCTTGCCTCCCCTTGTGATGGAATAGATTCAATTATGGACTGCCTTTTCCTTCGTATAATATCAATTATCTCATCATGGAATTCTTTCTTTGCAATCCCCAAGACTTCCCCTAATGTAAATTCTACCCTGCTGTTTAGAATCCTCTCTTCAAGCACCTTTTTGAGATCTGTTGTTGCGGCTTCAATATCAGATTGAAGCTTGTAGAGTGGACTTTTCCCTTTACCCTTCTCCTTATCATGCTTCATTTTTGTTGGCACTTCTTCCATTGATACTTCCTGTGGAGGTCTGCTATGTGGTGGAGGCATATGTGATGGCCCAGGATCCTTCTTTTCACTACCACGAGTGACCCTTTTCGATGGCCCTCCTTCCTCATTTTCCCTCTTACGCTTTTCCTCTACCTGTGCCTCATTATTCTGGCATTTTACAATGTAGGCATGAATAGATAAAGAATCCACAGGCTCCTCCCAGCCAGTCTCAAGACGTATACAGTCACCTGCCTCATGCAAAGCTTGCTTAGACACCTTCTTTGACGCAATTAATTCCATTGTTGATGGCCAAAAATCTTCATTCTCATAATCTTCATCATTCTCAGATCCCTGGTTTGATTGACCAGCCTTTAACCCATAGGTTGCTGCCTCAACCATAGAGATAGCATGGCTAGCAGCCATATCCTCAACCAGCTTTTTCATCCCTCCTTTTCCAAAGTTTGTGCTTAATGGAAGACCAGTCTCTGTAAGGTGGATTTTCCCATCTTTGAAAAAAACAAGTTGATTTCTGAGGGCTTCTTTATAGCTAGCACAGTCTTTCTTTGCATGTTCTGGGTCATCACACCATATACATCTGTATGTAAACCCTTCTTTGCTTTGAGGCCTTTGCATAGAAGCCTGCCCTAATGGTAGCCCCTTTTCTTCAATCCTGGACATCTTCAATTTTAGGTCTCGCATGCCCTTAATAAGTTCTTCCATCGGCCCTTCTACCTTTGGGATTGCAGCAGCTGGTTTTGGTAGATTCTCAGGGGTAACAGCAGTCATAGGAGTTGCCGAGCTCATCACCATTTTATCCCTCCTTCGCTGCTGCTTTGCTAGCATGGTGACCGCATCCTCGACATCATTCCAATCACTCTTTAGTCCCTGCTCTGTATCCTTATCCTCAAGGAGGATTTCCAGTTTCTCTTGGAGATCTTTCCCAGCTGCTTGTAAGAAGAGCTCTGTTTTTTCTGTGTCCAAAGTTGTGCGCTCTATCCTTGACAACTGGGCATAGCGCTTCTCAAACTCTCTTAGCAACTCTGTGGCAGAAATTCCCATTTTGGGTTTTGTGACCCATTCCAAGAAAGTTCGTTTGGTCACTCGCTCGGAATCCTCCATGAAATATTCATCCTTTAAAGCAAGCTTGAACTCCTCCCAATTTTTGCCACCATGTCCTGTCTGCAATCCTCTTATATGCTCTCTTATTTCAGGAATGCATACTAGCTCAAAGCTTCGAAGCATATCCTCCTCAGTCACCCTGTTTAGCTCCATTTCCTTTGTGTAATTGCGCAGGTACTTTGTGATATCCTTACCATCAAATTGATCCACCTTTTTCACAATTGATTGCAGTGCTTTGGTCGTGGAAATTTGTCCCCTCTCAGCAGCTTGCTGCTGTTGCATATACATAGTAAACATCTAAAACATTTGCATAACTCCGGGGTCAAAATGAACCCCCTGACCCTCAGAATTCTCAGCCATAGCTTCCCTGTATATTTCACCACACTCTCACCCCAGCAGTTTCACGTTGGGTTCACCAAAGCTGCTGTCGTGACGTGGTCGGTGTCGCTGGGAAAGCGCGGGACTTCTAGCTGTGAGAGTAGCTTCTATTCCCCACAAGGAAACTCACACACATAACTCTCCAAGGAGCATAAGCCATCTCCATTTTTGATGTCATAAACATGTGCAAATTCACCTCAATACATCCCTGAATTCAGCCTGATAATTGTACATAAATTGTGTATCAAGTACTTGTCCCTTTCCAAGCATAGATTTACTGGATCCTTTTTCCAAATCCCTCAAACCAATCACATGTAGGCATAACATAATCTTCAAAAATTTCCCACATACATGTGACCATTTACATTACATACATCAAGTGACACCAATTTCATCATTTCAAGGTGTCTCTTTATCTCCTGAAAACCTGCTTTTAAATTCCAACAACTCACAAACAAAAGATGACATATGGCATATCTATAACATGCTCATGTGATTCTAGGAAACTCCATGACTTGCATTCCAAAATCCAATTGAGTAGAAAACAAAACCCAATTACCAGGAACCTTATTGTATTTTTGATGCTTTTATTCCACGATTCTCCAAATCCGGATTCCTCTCATTCTCCAAAACCGTAAAAGGTTTATATAATACACGATTTTCCAAATCGTAGGTAAAAGTAAACAAAATAAAAAAAAACACTTAACTGAAAGTAGAACAAGCGAAATATTCTTTGATTTTCGCTATTCTCTATATAGCCGCTTTGCTGCAGACTGCGTAAGGAAGAGAATTTGTATATTCTAAAAATCACCTCCTTAGATAGTACTCAAATTCCTCATTAATTCTAACTCCAACAAGCTGTAAACGGTATACGCTATTTTGATTTAAAATTCTCTGGTAGATGACGACCCTGGTTCTCATTTCTCTGCACACACACTTCTGCGCCCGCCGCTTCTCTGGTTTTTTCTCCCCTTTCCCGCAAGGAAATCGGGCGCACGCCCTTTTGCAGCTATTTTCACGAAATTTCCCTCCTTGCCAATACTCTGCGCCACCTTTTATGTAGCTTAAGATTCGGATTATTCCACGTAAGCTGCCACGTTCAGCTTTCCATACTACTTGTAACTCATACTATGGAAAGCTGCCACGTTCAGCTTTCCATACTACTTGTAACTCATACAAATTGCCAACTTATTCTTGTTTCATATCACCATCCCATGCAGCTGACGTCAAAACTATCAAGGCTATACATGTTGCCATTATCATTACCAAAATGTACACACCTCTCATAAGCTTAGCAAACACCAACACTTGAGCTCAAACACAAGTGACAAGCCTTAAAGCACCCGCCAAACTATTGTTCCAGGGTCAAAAGTGGATCAACAAAAAACTCCCAACATGGTTTGCCCACCCCCAAGTTTGCTAGAGCATTCATGCTCAGTAGCTCCAAAGCATTCTGGTCAATACATTTATTAATCTTGCTCTGCCACCTGGTAGAGATAATATCCATTGAAAAACTAGCAATAGAACACTTTGAAGTCTAGCTAGAATGCATTTATCTAGCTCTACCATGTGGTAGAGCAAGATTAATAAATGTATTGAGAGCTCCAAGATGGAGTAATTGGTTCTCGTCATCATGGTCTCTTCTTGGAGTAATTGGTTTTGTTGATTTGCATGGTACACAGCTAGATCAATGCATTCTAGCTCTACCACACGGTGAAGCTAGATCTACTATCCCACCACCTGGGTCCAAAGGAAAACTTGAACTTCTCCACTGCAAGGTAGCTCTAGGGCACCATCCTCCTGGATCAAAACCAAACCAGTAGTCTTCTCCCCATTGGTAATCCTTCCAGCATATCCGTCCACCTGGATTAAAAGGGCACATCCAAGGCTCTTTCAAACCCTCTACATAATCTGTTGATGCATAGTCCACTGGGGACTCCATAACGAAGCAACACATGTACAGATACTTTGAGACCTGACTCAGCCTCAGCTCGTCTTATTGAACCTCATTTACAATATGAACATATGTACATAGGCATCATATAATGACTCAAGTCATGGCACTTAATCCTATGCATCTGGATTTGCATTTAATGGCCTCATATGCATGGTTTCACACCATAGACGTGTCATGGCACGACAATGTATGTGTAGAAGAGTGAGAGGTAGATTGCGTTGTGTTGTGGTGTGAGTGACTCTACGGTGATAGCAAGTACCCAATGATGGTTTTTTTCTATTGCTTCTTCCAATGGTGGTGAATGTTTAGAGTTCTCTCTTGGGAGGTGTGGTAGCCCATAATAGAGTTTTGAGGTTGCCTCCCTTGCAGATTGCCATCAATCTCCCACTAAAAACGTGCTCTTCCCAAAGAAAAGAATCCCATAGACAGTTAAATCTTGAAACAAAACTCAAGGTGTACCCCAAAGGCTACAGTTGACCCTAAAAAGACCAATAAACCAAAACCATAGGTCCAAAATAACAAGACCTCGAAGAGCACACAAAAGCTCAATGCACGATCGATTTCCAAGGGAAACGATATCATGACCATTGAAAGTGGTTTGGACGAGAGTTTTGAGGTCGCCTCCCTTGTAGAGATTGCCATCGAGATCTCCTACCCAGAAACTCGCTCTTCCTAAAAGAAAGAAACCCATAGATTGCAAAAACCTTCAAAAGAACCTGAAGTACCCCAACCCCGTGTAGACAAACAGAGAATGAAGGAAGCACAAGAGCTTGTAAAGAAGGTGTAGACTGAATTAGAGCCAGTGCTAGAGTACAAACCATTAATCCCATTTGCATCTATTCTAGACCCTATTCCCGAGCCAATCATCAACCCGGTGAGGGAATCTCAGAGTTTGCTACAAGCCTCATAACCATTCTTAAGAGGCCACAAATAGAACTAGTTCTAAAGCCTTTTCCTCTAGAACCAATTCAACCATGCTCCACATTGCTAGATGAAGTGAGGGAGGACTCAGTGTGGGAGGTAAAAGTTGGCCTGCCCCCATGGGCCATCATAGCTAGTGCAACATTTTCTTCGAGGTGATCTCGAAGACCTGTCAAAATTATGGGGAGTATGCACAACGAAAGCAATAGTTGATGGCAAGATAGAGCAACATATATGAGAGAGAGCAAGAACACAAGATGTATAGAAAGCTTCTACATTACCTTCTATTTCAGCCACTCCAAAGTTGGCTTAACCTTCACCTTCAAGTATTGTGTTACTTGTGTTACAAAAAGTGAGGCCTCCTGCCCTTTATATAGGGTTCACCAAGGGCTAGGGCCAACCCTATATCCCTTTTCCACCCATATTCCCACTTTATTTGGGATGTGTTCACACCTATATGACCTCTTTCTCTCACCCTTTATCATTTGTACATGACATATTTCAACACCCCCTCTCAATGTCACCATCATGGGACAATGCCAAACATGGAGTAACGTGAGTATTGGACATATAAGAACAAAATGACCCCCTCTCAACCATAGGATAGATGACAAGGTAGGTAGCCTTTATACATTAGGCTTTTACAAAAGTGATGAGTTATAGAGTAATGTGGTTCACTTTCAATTCTGGTAAACATGCTTCACTCCTCAGCTAGAAGTGTTACTTATTATGTGAGGATCTTACAAAATTCTCCTCCCCCTCTCAACCATAGGATAGATGACAAGGTAGGTAGCCTTTATACATTAGGCTTTTACAAAAGTGATGAGTTATAGAGTAATGTAGTTCACTTTCAATTTTGGTAAACATGCTTCACTCCTCAACTAGAAGTGTTACTTATTATGTGAGGAACTTACAAAATTCTCCTCAACCTTAGTAACATCTTTGGTACCATCACTTCCATAGTGGCTTCGTGCAGCACCACCCTTGTTGCTCCTTCGCTGCTTTGATGAAACCATGTTCTTGCAAAAGATACATTTCAAGTTGGATTTGGACGTACTATGTTTCATCACAAAGGCTTGAGTTTGCAATGTAGATGTAGATCCACCCTTTCCTTTGACCTTTATCATATATCTTATTTGAACTTTCCAATTATGGAAACCCTCGCCATCAACTTCTCAATCGAAGTTCCAATCTTCTTCGACACGATTGAGAGCAGTAGGAGAGATTTTACCACTTGCAAAAAACAAGGGCAATGTCTAACTCCATTTATAAGGTAAAAAAGAATTCAAGTTTGACGAGTGATCTTTGATGAACAACAAACACCTCTTTAGTTTTTATGAACAAGAGTACCTCTGGAAACCTTTGGCTTTGTGAGGCTTGGAGAGAAAAAAAATTGGATGCAAAACCCTAGAGAGCTTTGGAAAAAACTAGGGTGAAAAACATGGAGTAAAAGGCTTAGAGAGAACCTTGTACAAAAAGGTTTAAAGACCTTTAGATGAAGGTTTTTTTTTAAAAAAAAAAACTTTGAAAAAAGAAAAGGTTTTCAGACCTTAGTGTATGCATTTTGAAAAAAGAAAAGGTTTTCAAACCTTAGTGTATGCATTTTTTTCCACTTTGTGAAAAAAACGCGCGGTGTTTTTTATGTTGCTCCATCTTGTTGCTCAAGCAATAGCCACCAAGCACACTGTAGTCGATATGGAAGGCGACGACGAACAGATGACAATGGCGACAATGATGGTTGTATGGTGACGGAAGTGAAGAACGGGCGGACATCTGGATGCAAAAATGGACGTTGGCTGGACTTGCAAAGATGATGGAAGAAATCGATGAACTATGTTTTTGGATGACGTGCTGCGTTATGTTTTTGGATGCGCCTTTTATGATGTTGATGATGTTGCTTCAATTCGACAAGGGGGGGGGGGGGGAAGAAGACAAACCAAACAACCTTCCACACCTTCAATTAATCACGAAGCTCCCATGCACCTTCGAAATCTTCGAAGAAGATTGATGATGGAAAATAACTGACAGAATTTCTTGATGAAAAGACCAAAGATTTATCAAATTTGCTTGCATTTTCTTCTTCTTTTTCCTCTTGATGATGAGGATTGTCTTCTTCTTCTTCTTCCAAGCTTCAAGAGCTTGTTGATGATGATGGAATCTCCTCTTTGATGAAGATCTTTTGTTGCCTTCCTTCTTGATGCCTTTTTGCTTCTCACCTTCTTCTACCACTGTCCTTCTTGATGAGGATGTGAATGGATTATGATAGTGAGAGAGAAAGAAAAGGGGATCGAAGGGGAACTTAGCTTTTGCAAGACTCTGATACCATGTCAAAATTATGGGGTGTATACACAATGGAAGAAATAGTTGATAGCAAAATAGAGCAACATATATGAGAGAGAGCAAGAACACGAGATGTATATAAAGCTTCTATATTACCTTCTATTTTAGCTACTCCAAAGTTGACTTAACCTTTACCTTTAAGTATTGTATTACTTGTGTTACAAAAAGTGAGGCCTCTTACCCTTTGTATAGGGTCCACCAAGGGCTAGGGTTGGCCCAACCCTAGACCCCTTTTTTACCTATATGCCCACTTAATTTGGGGTGTGTTCACATCTATATGACCTCTTTCTCTCACCCTTTATCACTTGTACATCATATATTTCAATACAACCATCCCCTTAATAAGAGGTACCACCTCCTAGGGAATAATGAATACATATCCATTACACATAGCGAGTCCTAGCCTACCTCAGGGTGAGTATGAACCCAATGAGTGGCTATTGCTCATGGTACATAACAGGCCTTACAACCTTCTTGTCCTCAAAAGTTCGAGTTCCTATAAGTTATCTTTTGTAACAAAATTTGTAACCTTGGAGAGACTTATCCGACTGGATAAATGGGAATTTAAGAGCCTGCACAATTGAACCCTGAACTTGAGGAGGAGGAGGAGGAGGAAGAGCACTAAGCATTCTTTCTCCATAACCAAAACCAAAGGATAGCCAAAAGTGTCCATGAATAAGCTAGGGCACTATTTTGAAAGCGAAGAAATGAATATCATGTTACTTATCATATACAAAGGTCCTTACGATCTCTGCGATCTTAGATGGTGGTGCTAGTGTTAGCATAATCACCAAAGGATTTCCTAGGGTATCCCACCGCTCATAGGGACAAGCCTCATTAGTGAAGCTTGTTGGCACGAACACATCCAAACCCACAAGCGTCCTACAAGATGCAAAACTAAAGACCTTCAGATGATCTTCCTAATGCTCCATTATCCACATTGATCACGTATCAAAATAGATTGAAGATATCGCCTACTTCTTGGCCAAATGGATTTTCCATTGACTGTCCTATCAAGAAGGATACAGCCAAACACCTCATTCGGAAGGTGGCCCCCTATTAATTGATAGCGGGAATGCTTTACAAGAAAGGTAAAGACAGAATCACAAATTCATGAAGATGACTTTGTCGTCATTCTTAAGCAAGCCCATTCTAGCATAGGCGGAGGACACTTTACTAGGGACATGATTGTCTGCAAATTTCTCCAAGCTAGACTTTGGTGGCCTACACACTTTGGAGACACAACTGAGCTTATTAAACAGTGCAAGTAATGCCAAAGTTTTGCTATAATCTAGGAGAAGGACCGAATGCCCCTAACCCCAATGATTTTGGAACAACCATTTGAAAAATAGGGTTTAGACTTTGTGGATCCCATTAGCCTAACCTAGGCATGTTTCATATTGCTAGAATATGAAGAAGAGGAACATGTTTCCTTTGAGGAGCATAGGAAAATGATCATTAGATGCATGCTATGTAGGATGAGTATGAGTTAATCCTCATAAATGACACTTAGCATTTGGAAGATTTGCCTTATAATAAAAAGGCCATTGGAATAAAGTGGGTTTATAAGCTTAAGCTGATGACCAGAACAAGGTAAGGCTTGTTGTTACAAAGGGTTATGCTCAAGAGAAGGGCATAGATTACGATGAGACCTTTACCCCCATATCTTGTATGACTACAATCCAGTATATTATTGCATTCGTAGTGCATCATGATGGAATGCAACATCAGTTAGATGTGAAGATTGCCTTCTTGAATGGTGATTTGCATAAGGAGGTTTATGTATCTCAGCCTTATGTTTTTGTTCAAAAGGAACATGAGTCTAAAGTATGTAAGTTAAGAATATCTTTATATGGCCTCATGGTTTTGTTCAAAGAAACATGAGTCTAAAGTATGCAAGTTAAGAAAAGCTTTATATGGCTTTAAGAAGGCTCATAGAGCATGGTATGAGAAGATAAATACATACTTGGTTGCAAATAGATTTTGCAAACAACTGAGATTACCCTTTATGCTCTCTATGTAAAGAGGAGTAAGAATTATTGCAAAAAGTTTTTGCAACAATTAAGATTACTCTCTATGTAAAGAGGAGTACGAATTGTTTCTTGGTCACATCATTTTATATGGCACTGATGACATGCTGCCCACATGCCCAAATGAGGAGAAGATTTTAGCTTTTAAGGTTAAATTACTTGTGTCATTTGAGATGACAGATTTGGGTTGGCTGCATTATTATTTTGGGTTGGCTACATTATTATTTTGGCATACAATTTATGCAACGTATTGTGATGTTTACAGTCAAAGTACATATACAGAGAGTGGTTACATGGTTTGGTTTGAAAGACTGTAAGCTCATTGCTACACTAGTAGACACATGTGCTAGTAGGCATAGTCTCCAAGATGCAGGTGAACCAGGCAAGTTAACCATTTGATGTATCACTTTATCATTAGGCTATTGTATGCCTCATTTATCTATGTAATATGAGGCTAGACATTTAGTTTGGGGTCTCCCAGTTGAGTAGGAGTAAGTTTATGCATAGTCTTGGAACTAAGCATTGGCAGACTACAAGTGAGTATTCCAACCGCCCCCTTGGGCTATTCTATGCTAAAGGGGGTGATATTCAACTACATGCTTTCAATGACTCTAATCGGGCTAATGTTATGACACAACATGAGTGTTTGATTTCATCCTGGTGATTCATGTTTATCATGGCTTAGAAAGAATTAGCTTGACAATGGCCACTTTGAGCTATAAAACTGAGTACAAGGTAGCTTTTACATCAACTATGGGAGCGTGTATAGCTTAAATGCCTTTTAGTAGATCTTGGTGTTAGAAAAACAGTCCCTTGCCTCCATCTTCATGACACCCAAAGTGCATTGGCAGGTGCAAGGAACCCAGTGTTTCATGCCCGCACAAAGAACATTGAGGTGTATTATCATTATGTTAGGGAGAGGCTTGTTATGCAAGAGAGATGACCCTGGGTTATGTTTTTACACAACAATGTGGCAGATGTATTCAGAAGGCTCTCTCATGAGAGAAGTTAGAAGCTTTTTGCAAAGATTTGGGCTTATTTCCATTTGGTGATTGATCCAACCACATGATCCTTGTACATCATCACTCTAGGAGGGATTTGTAGCCATTTATATGGTAGTGATGTATGGATGTAGGCTAATAACGAGCCAAAGCACTATTATAGATTATGGAAATTATTGAAATATTTTTATGGATATTTATTTTTGATTATTTGCCACATGGTCAATGACTTTCTGCCAGGTAT
This sequence comes from Cibotium barometz, assembly GCF_041138505.1. Lineage (NCBI taxonomy): Eukaryota > Viridiplantae > Streptophyta > Polypodiopsida > Cyatheales > Cibotiaceae > Cibotium > Cibotium barometz. The sequence continues at coordinate 20,248,759 of NC_141048.1, forward strand.
TGGTCACACCATGTTCAGCAGATAGTCACTGGATATAATCTTGTGCATGTGTTTTTGATAGTAGATCAATGGTGGAAGGGCTATGCAGGCAGCATGATGATGGTTACACATTTTTGGTGTGCATATTGGATGTGCATTTTAGCATCACTATGTTCATGGCGATATTATATTTATGCGACATTTTGTGTAGTGGCTTGGTGGCCATCATTATCTTGTACATAAGATGGTGACACACATATTTATTATGCACATTTGTTATAGGGACATATTTATTCAAATGGTTTGTTTATTCTTATTATATGGTTCATATTAATTCATGCATGACAGCTAAAGTCAAGGCCCAAAGATGGTTCATATTACTTCATGTATGAAACTTTCCTAAAGTTTAGGGACAAGGCCCAAAGTATAGTGTAAAAGTCATTTTTGGCTCACAAATAATAATAAAAAGATATCTGAATACACTTGCTTGAAAGCATGAGCCATCAAGCAAGTGGGGGGAGATTGTACCCAGTGTGTGTGTTTTGCATCTTCTCTTCTTTCATGTTCCTGCTGTGCAAGTTTATTTCTCAATAAGCTATGGTGTTTTGAGAGAGGGAGAGTGAGCTTTGTCCATTATTTTATTGAATTTGTGAATGAGGACCACAACCCTCCTACAAACAGTCACTTTTCCCTCCTTAGGAGGTTCTTTCCCCCAAGCATGTATACACACTCTTATGAGTGAGTCTGTAAGTAACCTTATCATGTCACTTCACTTGTACTTCACTCATTCTCATCAATCTACTTTGCGTGGTGTTCTTCTCTATATCTCTACTTGCTTGATACATGTGTGTGTGTGTGTGTGTGTGTGTGTGTGTACTATTTTGTCTTCACTCTAGCAACCACATCATCCCACATCATGATGGAGCTACATTACACCACACTCCCACAAAGCCATATCACACCACATACTACTGCAGAGCCACATCACACTACATCATCATGATGGAAGGCTCTTTGGGTTGTTACCCATATAAGCAAGTAAGCCTAGAAATCTACACCTAGTACCCTATAGTGGAAGGTGAGCATTAGCATCTAAATCTCAAAGGAAGGACACTTAGGAAGAGGGAAGAAGGGTGTAAATGGGTAGGAGCAAGAGTAAGTAGCTTTGTGGTGTTGGCATCCAAATGTAACCTTGCACTAGCTCTTTTAGGTGTTAGCTAGAAGAGGGAGGAACAAGTTACTGACTGAGTACCCAATGTAACACCTTAGGCCTTGTCTAGTCATACCACAACATTATAAGTGCTATGGCTAGTGACTTGTGAACCTCGTGAAAGAAATTTGTGTGTATGTAAAGACCGACTTAACAAAATTTCGATGCTGCCACCACTGCCACTGCCACCACTGCCACTATCATTGCTGTTGCCGCTACTGCTGCCGCCACTACCGCTGGGGAGAAAATAAATTTCAGCATCGTTGCTAGTGAGAAGCACATCATTGTGTGGCTAAGGCTAGTCAAGTACCAGGTAACAACACATCATTGTGTGGCTAAGGCTAGTCAAGTACCAGGTAACAACACATCATTGTGTGGCTAAGGCTAGTCAAGTACCAGGTAACAACACATCATTGTGTGGCTAAGGCCAATAATGCATTAAAGAAGTACTTCATAGCTAGCCTCAATTGAAGAATTAGGAAAGAAGTACTTCATAGCTAGCCTCAATTGAAGAATGAAGGTGGTGGAAGTTTAAACCACTCTAGATGAGTGCTTCCAAAGAGCCATGATAGTTAAGGATAAGCTTGAATATGATAATAGAGACACTAATGATGAAGGCTCGTCTACAACTTCCTGCTCTAATGGTTGGAAAAACACGTCCATTGGAAGGAGGAAACACAAGTCCATTGAAGGAAGAAGATAGATGGTCAAAGATGTAGGAACACTACTGCATGACCAGTTAAATGTAAGTGCTTCTAACATAGCAAAGTTGCAGCCTTCGTGTGATTTATGCAGTGTTCAATATGCAGTGGTGGAAATCATGCCCTCTACTGAAATATCCTCATTCAAGGTTAGGAAGGAATTACTATGATCGACTAGGAAATAATAGGACCAAAGAAAGTTTAGATGATGTTTATAAGGCTATTATTTTGAGTAAATTTACTAACCAAGAGAAAGGTCCTAGGGCATACATGTCTAAGAAAGATTTTTTAAGATGTTCCAATAACTCTTGATAATTTACTAATCAAGAGAAAGGTCTTGGGGCATACATGTCTAAGAAAGATGTATTAAATATGTTCCAATAACTCTTGAGAATACTAAAAGTAAACAAGTAATCAAAGTAAACATAATGGTGAATGATACACAAATAAGTATAAATGGTTAGGATTAAAAATTATATCTTAAAAAAATGCAGACTTCCTTCAAGGGTTCTATTTTTTTTGGACAAGGTAGTGGTAGTTGTGACATTTTTAAAATACCAACTATAGGTTAAACACCATACACTTAATGATGCATTGCATAAGCACTTCTTCTTTTGAAGTAGAAAAAAATTGGGTGTTAAGTCTAAACCTTGCTAAGCTAGAGCTCTAATGTTGATATAGTTATAAAAATGCGACCTAATAAAGATGGAAACATAAGAAAAGTATGGGTCTGCTTTGACCATGTTCATTGTATTAATGGATGGGTTACAATGGTTGCCTATGTATACATGATCCCTTGTATGTTTAGTAGAATGATGCAATTTTGAGAAAACATATTTTTTTTAATAACACAGAGTATGTTGAAAGGATCACTTTGTATATGTCGTAATAGAGTTCTTGCAACATTCAAGAACTTCTTACAATTTCCCCCTATAAGTTCCCAAGGAGGATACTTGAGGGAGGATACCACGTTACAAGTTCAAGTATTTTTAGAAGAGCCTCAACAAGTTAAGGACATGACCTTGCATATTTTCATGGTTTTATGGCTCATGAGGTAGGGGGAAATAGGACAACATTTACAATAATATATGGGGAAGTTCACGACAAGGAGATGAAAGGTAAAGAGAGAACACCAAGTGGAAATGAATGTAGTTGAACACATAAACAAGCATACAGTTGCAAAATAGGAAAGAAAACTTGGACTTATGTGTGAGGAGTGAAGGATAGCTAATGAGCACTCTATAATATGCCTATGCTCATTAGCACTATGTGGTATGTCTATAGGTGCTACTTAGCACTCTGGTAGTATGCCTACAAGTGCTAATTAGCACTTTGAAATATGCATACAGGTGCTAGTTAGCCCTCTATGGTATGCCCATGGGCGCTAGTTGGCACTACGTGGTATGCCGCCTAGATGTGCTAATTAGCACTTTGGGGTATGTCTTCAGGTGCTAATTAGCACTATTTAGTATGCCTACAAGTGCTAATTAGCACTCTGTGTGGTATGTCCAAAGGTTTTAGTTAGCACTATGTAGTATGCCTACTACAAGTGTTAGCAGCCTCCTCTTACATATGCTAATTAGCACTTAGTAGTATTCCTACCATTGCTAATTAGCACTATGTAGTATGCTTATAGGTGCTAATTGGCACTTTGCAATATGCCTACAAGTGCTAATTAGCACCTTGTGTCTCCTGAAAGCAATGCAAATGTTGTGTGTTATGTTTACATGTGTGACTATGTAGGTGAAGTTCCTTCCTAATTTACTACATAGCCAACAATAACAAAGAGTGCTCAAAGAACAACCAAGCAAGAGACCGTATCATATAATCTAACCTTCTTTGCAAGAATGTTTTAGCCTCCTGTGTCACATTTTTTTCATTATTAGTATAATATTCCTCTTTCAATCAGAGTACTTGTCACTTTTCTTTTCATTAGTATAATATTCCTCTTTCGATAAGAGTACTTTTGTCATATGCCCTATAGGCCCATCTTTATCAATAAGTTTCCTCATTTTTTTCCAAGTGAAGACATTCCACTAATACTTGCCAAATGGCATCCCCCCGCACTAACTAGCTGAGGGGGCTTTGTTGTCGCATAACATTTTTACATTTGATGTCTAAGAAAATCCAAATTCTATTGCACTAGCTTGTCAATCATTGTTGTTACTGTTTGAAGGAAATTAATACAAAGTTGCACTTTGTGTATCCCTCTGAGGGGGTTATCCTCATGAAATGGTATGCCCTACAAGACCCAGTATGGATACCCAAGAACAAAGAGGATCATAGGAGGGCTATTATTCTAGATCTCAATGGTTTGTTGACGGTACGGACGGTGGTACAACAGGGCATACGCTACACAGAACTGTGTGCTGCCTGTGGAGCATCCCGGGAGTTTATATAGCTGAGAGGTGAGGGTACGGGAATTGCGCAAAGCAAGGACGAAAGGACGGTGTACCGTCAAAGGCTATGGATCAGTGGCCTGCATGGGTCTAGGGGAAAGGTACGGTGTCAGTTGTCCGGAAAAGGAGTGGTACGCATGTACCTTATCTGGTTTGGGGCAGCATGGGTGTCCACGTAAGGGTACGTGTGGACCACATAGTGGGCGGCCGTCCTTTGGTTCTTGGGCGGCCATCGTACGGGCATCCTAGTAAGTGTGTACGGACCAAATTTTGGAACGGGGTACCCAAATTTGGGGCGTCCGCCTCGATTTGCGTGCCGGACCGCCCCGGGGGGCGATTTTTTTTTGGGTCTGGGAGGTTCTCCTGGTCGTTGGGGTTCAGACTGTTCGTCAATCGGACGCCCGGTCGTGCATTTATTAAGGTTTAAAGGTCGTCGCTTTTTAACTAAAATGATTGAAATTCGCGTATAAGCTTGATCCGGTGTCCGTTTCGGATGCTGTAAAATCCCATATTAGGGTAAAATCGTACGCAGATTTCAAATTTGGACTTAGAATTTGAAGATTGTAGAAATGACTCAAATAATAAAATCATTGATTTTTATACCATCAAAACTCATAAATTTATCTATTACATGGACATTTCTTTATTAGTGAAGATGGGTATGTTACATCCTTCCCCCCTTAAAGAAATCGAGATGTCCTCATCTCGTCATGAATTGGGGATAATCCCTTAAGAGTGTAGCTTCATCTTCCCAAGTTGCATCTTCTTCAGGGTAATCTTTCCACTGTACTAGATGTTCTACAAGAGTTCTATTTCGGAGTTGCCTTTCCCTAGAATCTATGATGCTATTGGGCTGTAATTCAAGGACTCTTTGAGTAGGGATTACAACTTGTTCATCATCAATAATATGATCGAGACTGGGTACATATGGTTTTAATAAACTTACATGAAATACATTGTGGACTTTGATATGGGCTGGGAGTTGGAGTTTATAGGCATTTTTACCTAGGACTGAGTCCAAGGACCACAATAATATGATCGAGACTGGGTACATATGGTTTTAATAAACTTACATGAAATACATTGTGGACTTTGATATGGGCTGGGAGTTGGAGTTTATAGGCATTTTTACCTAGACACTTGATAAATGTATAGGGACCACAATACCTAGGACTGAGTTTCTTGTATTTCCCAAGTGATAGAGAACTTCGTTTGGGTCGCACTCGTAGAAGAACTCTATCTCCTTCCTTGAAGATCCTTTCAGACCTCTTGGTGTCAGCATAATGCTTTTGGCGATCTTGGGCAGCTTTAATATCCTTTTGGATTGCCTTGGTTTGTTCCTCCATCTCTTCGAGCATTTTCCTGGATGCCTCAACTCTTATGGTCGGATCAGAGAAATTTAGAGGAGACAAGCATTCTTGCCCATAGAGTGCTTTGAATGGTGACATTCCTATGCTTTGATGATAAGACGCATTATAGGCAAATTCTACCAGAGGAAGGTATTGAATCCACCTTCTTGGTTCCCGTCCATAGTATGCTCTGAGAATGTCTTCAATTACTTGATTGACTCTCTCAGTCTGGCCATCGGTCTCTGGATGATAAGCTGTGCTAAAGCAAAGTTGAGTTCCCAGGGCTTGAAATAAGGACTGCCAGAACTTTGAAGTGAAGTCAGAATCCCGATCACTTACTATCCTTTTTGGGAGACCATGAAGTTTGAGGACTTCCTTGATGAATATTCGAGCAACATCAGAAGATTTGAAGGTCTTCTTTGCTGGTATAAGGTGAGCTACTTTGGTAAGTAAGTCCACTACTACTAGAATGGAGTCATATCCTCCTTGAACAGTGGGGAGACTTGTGACAAAATCCATACTAATGCACTCCCACTTCATTTGGGGAATATCTAAGGGTTGAAGTTTTCCAGGCATCTTGACCCTTTCAGCTTTGATCCTTTTGCATGAGAGACATTGCTTCAAGTACCGAAGCACATCATTTTTCAAGCCTGCCCAATGAAAGCTCCTTCTTACGGCATTTAATGTTTTTGCATAGCCTGGGTGTCCTGCAGCAGCAGGGCTATCATGAGCTTCATGGAGGATTAGTTTCTTTAAAGCAGGATCCTTAGGGATACATAGCCTGTGATTGAATTAGAGGCTTCCTTCATGAGTGGAGTATCCCTTGATTAGATTCTTCTCTTTCTCTGAATATCCCCCTTCTTCTACTAACTTCATCATTCTCTGATAATCTGGATCATGAGATGAGACTTCTTCCACCTTGACCAGTATGGGATTATTTGGCATTGAAATTGCACTCAAGAAAGATTTGTGGCTAAGTGCATTTGTTACCACATTATCTTTCCCAGGGCGGAATTTGATGTCGAAGTCATATTCTTGTAAAAATTCAATCCATCTCCTTTGCCGCATGTTGAGGTTAGGCTGGGTGAAGATCCACTTTAGACTTTTGTGGTCAGTTATTTACAAGCTGGAATTTTCCCCCCAAGAGATAATGTCTCCATAATTTGAGGCAATGAAAAAGCTCCAAATCATGGGTGGCATAATTGGCTTCATATTGCTTTAGCTTGCGGGAAGTATAAGCGACTGGTCTTCCTTCTTGGCCTAAGACACCACCAAGTGCTAGACTACTAGCATCGGTAACCACTTCAAATTCCTTGGAGAAATCAGGAAGCTTTAAGACTGGGGCAGAAGTAATAATGACCTTCAGCTGATCAAAACTGTTTTGATGGATTGGCAGCCACACTATTTTGCAATCCTTCTTAAGTCAAAGGTGCAGCTACCAAGACATAATCTTTGATAAAAATCCTATACCACCCCGTGATTCCCAAAAACCCACGAACTTCACGAACTGATTTAGGGGGTGGCCACTCCAGAATATCCTTGACCTTGGCGGGGTCTACTGAAATGCCATCTTTGGAGACGATGAATCCAAGATATTCAATTTGATGAGTAAAGAAGGTACATTTGCTCTTCTTGGCATAGAGTTTGTGTCTGCGCAGCAATTGCAGAACTCTATGTACATGCTCCTCATGCTCTTCCATTGATTTGGAGTAGATTAAGATGTCATCAAAGAAAACAAGCACAAATTCATCCAAGTAAGGACGGAGTATATCTTGCATTAGAGGCGGTTGAAGGTTGCAGGAGCATTGGTTAACCCGAATGACATTACAGTAAACTCGTAGTGGCCATAACGGGTATTGAAGGCTGTCTTGGGTATATATGCTTCCTTGACTTTAATCTGATAGTAACCAGACCTCAAGTCTATTTTTGAGAAGACTTGGCCCCATGAAGCCTGTCAAGAAGTTCGTCGATGCGAGGGATAGGGTACTTATTCTTGACAGTGACTTGATTTAGTCCTCGATAATCTATGCAGAGGCGGAGAGTTCCGTCCTTCTTTTTTTGGAAAAGAACAGGTGCCCCCCAAGGAAAGCTACTGGGGCGTACGAATCCTTGCTCAATGAGTTGGGAAAGTTGCTCTTTAAGTTCGATGGCTTCGGGAAGGGACATTTTATAGGGCGTTTTTGAGACGGGTTGAGCTCCAGGGATCACCTCGATTTCATGATCGACTTCTCGAGGAGGCGGTAACCCTGTAAGCTCGTCAGGGAAGATGTCAGATAATTCTTGGAGCCAAGAGGGTTCTGTCTCCATACTAGGTTCAATGACTTTGTTGAGCTTGACTAAGAAAACTTGCTGGCCCTTACGTGTTCCCTTGAGAAGATGTTTTGCCTTGACTACCCTAGGTTTAGGTTTTCCTGTTATCCCCTGAACAGATGTTACTTGGCCATGCGGGTTCCACGGCCTTGATTTCCTTTGCTACCTTGGGGAAATGATATTGCCATTTTGGGACAGTTGGCTCTAAAGTGTCCTGGCTCATTGCACTCGAACACAGAGGGCCTTCTCTGGAAGAAGCAGCATACGAGTGGGGGACAAAAGAATTGCCTTGTCGCCCTCTGTTGGGGTTTCTTGTAGGATTGATGTTTAGGATTTGCCTCAGGGTAAGATCTCTTTTGATGCTTAGGTTTGTCAGTCTTCATTTCTTTCACAAGGGGCTTTGCTCATATGAGAGCATCCTGTAATGTGCTTAGCCTCATTGCTTCAAGGCGGGAATCTAAGGGTTCATTTAGCCCTTGGCAGAAACAAGCCACTTGCTAGGAAGTAGTCATAGCTGGGGCGTACTTTCGAAGAGTGATAAATTTGGAATAGTAGTCCTCAAGAGTTAAGCTGCACTGCCTAAGACTAAAAAACTCATTCATCTTTATGGATTCATGGGATGGGGGAAGATATCTTTCCTTACTGCCTGCTTGATGTCTTCCCACGTTTGAATGCTCGGTGACCTCCTTGTCATGGCACCACTGTTTCCACCAGAGTTTTGCATCTCTGATGAGGCGAAACTGTGCAAGCATAGACTGATTTGCTACTCCAGTACCGACAGCAGAGAAATAATCGTCCATCGCCTCAATCCAGACTTCAGCATCCTTCTCAACCTTTGAACCTTCTCCTTTAAAAGAGGGAGGTTGCATTTGGTTGAGCAGGAGCTTCTTCTCCTGGGTATCAGTGTAAAGCGCATTGGGAAGTGGAGGGTGATCATCCTGGCCCAACATTGTAAAACAATTTTAAGATTACAAGATTCATATTTGCGCAACGCTTATTTTTGGAGAGTAAAACATTGAAATTACTTTATTTCCAAGGACGAGTTTTATTACAAAGATCCGAGACTAATATAATTAGTCTTATTTGCTATCAAGGGAAATTCCTAGGCTTGACTATGACATAAGGGTAGATCCGAGACTAATATAATTAGTCTTATTTGCTATCAAGGGAAATTCCTAGGCTTGACATAAGGGTAGAGCGGTCCACATAGGTGAAATATGGGGGCTCCGCTGTAGTTTCTAAGACTCTAAAAACTGATGGGGTGGTAGACTCTGGATTGGGGTAGATCCCAACACAGCTACTCTATCAGCAGGTAAGACCTGCATCACTTTTTGTCATACACTCAGCGATCCTGAGGTATGCGAATCCCATCTATAGTCACGGAGGTGTCGGCCCTAGGGTACCGACGAACCAAAATAAACGGATCATCTTTAACTTTTCAATCCAACGAATCTGCTTAAGGTCGGTGGTGAGGTTCCCAATTCGATCTGCTCGGATGAAGAAATATCTCGGCCCACGACTCCAGAAATCTCTACCCCATCCTCTTTCAATACGAGAGAAATGAGGGAGGGACATCTTCTCTAGTATCTACACCATGGTGTCGTGGAACTCAAACTTTGAGGAGTGACTAGCAGTCTCGAAGATGCATTGGAAAACTAGAAACTTGGAGTAAGCATCTTCCTCTTCCTACAATCATTCAAACATCAATTCAACTTATTTGTTTTAGTAAGATGTTTTTATTAATTAGCATTATGTTAGGTAAAACATTCATTACAAAACAGTCCTTAAATGGCAATTCCTAGGAGCTAAACTCGGCTCTGATACCAATTGTAAGGTTCTCCCTCTAAAATAGGGGTAACACTTAAGATAGTCCACTAAGTCTTAGCTTTGGAGAAAATTTCCTATTTATCGACACCTTGACCATGTAGAGATTCAAGGATACGATTCATATGTAAGACCTAGTCCTATCCTACAGGGGAAGCGTGATCTTCTAAAAGTTAAATCACCAATTTATCATAAATTGGGCAACTACTAGACTTGATTTCTAGAGGCAATGCTTTTTTCCTCATCCATGCAAGGCACAGCCGCTGACCTAGTCTTCTAGAATAGAGTTGCCCAAGAACCTAATTATCTAGCTTAGGGTTTTCACTTAATCTGTTGGAAAGCTTAGGGTTTTCACTTAATCTGTTGGAAAGCTACCCGACTAATCGGGTCCACTCGTCCGTAGGATGGTGCCATCGGGGCATTCCGTCCTCCCACTTTCCACCCTACTCACGCGTCAATTGGTTTTCTAATTAATCCTACCACACTGTTTGACATAAATAGACATGTTCCTTAATTATGGCCCTTTTCACAAGGTTTGTTAAAACAGCCCTTTTACACAATACAATCATGCCAAAGACAAGATATATATATAAAAGTTGATACATGAATCAATTCTGTACAAGCCAAACTGGCTCTCTTATTCTTTTCCTTTATTCTGCCGATGATCTAGAATTCGGCCTTCCAGCCTCTACATGCTGGGCAAAACCCTACAGGACCATACACCTCGTCATGGCGAGGACTCAAGCCGGCCTGTCGTCCTCTCAGGCTCCATCACTCGATCCTCCCGCCCCTCAGAGGGATGTCTGCGCACTAGGGTGGGCTTATTCACCGCACTAGCCTGGGCCCTCAGAACTAGGCAGCATCATAACCTCTCGCCGCTATCGGCGAACCTTATTCTCCCAATGGTATGAGGGATACCTTGGGCCAATCCCGGGCTTTGCTAACGACGATGCCCGGCTACACAAGCACAGAATGGAGTTAGTGTTGAAGCCAGGAAAAACTTGTACTTATTTAAAGATAACAATTTCAATACCATTTATTACATACAGCATCACACAATTTGTAACTTCATACAATTTTATGTTATTATTTCAAAAAGAAAAAGATACACATTTATTAGCGAAATATATATCAAAAACTTTTCTTTAAAATATAACCAATCTAGCGTGGCCACCATTTCCTTGAGGAGCTTGAAAAGGGGGGGCTGGAACTGCATTGGGAGCATCTTCCCTAATCTCGTTGTTGCGTGCTCCTCTTGAGGCAATATTTTGACGTCTTCGAGAAGAGGCCATCTTGGGCATCGCCTTGTAGAGCTCGCTGCCGCGATCGAAACGCTTCAGTCGGATCTCAATTCGGAGATCGTTTGCTCACCGTACGAGCAAAAGATTATGGCGCACAAACCCTTTCTTAGGCAAAAAAACCCTTATTAAAGTCTACGCAAAGGGGGGGGGGAATTGTGAGGATGTCCTTAAGGCCAAAAACATGGAGAGGGCTGTGAGGGGCTGCTGTAAGTCTCTTCACACTGGGAGGGGGGGGGAAGAGTTAAGGACACTGCCTCCTAGCAAGAGGGGGATGGAGGAAAATTGGCTTATCTGAAAAGAGGCAAATGAGGGGGTGTGAGAGAGGTGGCTGCAAGGGTGGCTGTACTGCAGCAAGTACGCTACACAGGGACGGTACGGACGGTGGTACAACAGGGCATACGCTACACAGAACTATGTGCTGCCTGTGGAGCATCCCGGGAGTTGATATAGCTGAGGGGTGAGGGTACAGGCGCTGCGCAAAGCAAGGACGAAAGGACGGTGTACCGTCAAAGGCTATGGATCAGTGGCCTGCATGGGTCTAGGGGAAAGGTACGGTGTCAGTTGTCCGGGAAAGGAGTGGTACGCATGTACCTTATCTGGTCTGGGGCAGCATGGGTGTCCACGTAAGGGTACGTGTGGACCACATAGTGGGCGGCCGTCCTTTGGTTCTTGGGTGGCCATCGTACGGGCATCCTAGTAAGTGTGTACGGACCAAATTTTGGAACGGGGTACCCAAATTTGGGACGCCTGCCTCGATTTGCGTGCCGGACCGTCCCAGGGGGCGATTTTTTTTTTTTGGTCCGGGAGGTTCTCCTGGTCATTGGGGTTTAGACCGTTCGTCAATCGGACGCCCGATCATGCATTTATTAAGGTTTAAAGGTCATCGCTTTTTAACTAAAATGACTGAAATTCGCGTATAAGCTTGATCCGGTGTCCGTTTTGGATGCTATAAAATCCCATAGTAGGGTAAAATCGCACGCAAATTCCAAATTTGGACTCAAAATTTGAAGATTCTAAGTAGAAATGACTCAAATAATAAAATCATTGATTTTTATACCATGAAAACTCATAAATTTATCTATTACATGGACATTTCTTTATTAGTGAAGATGGGTATGTTACACTGTTCGTTTGCTTCCTGTGCTTTGTGTCTGCTTCTTGTATCCTGTTGATTTTTGCCTTGTGTTTCTCCTCCCTGTACATCACCTTCTCAGTGTGTGTGTGCGTGTGTGCGAGAGAGAGAGAGAGAGAGAGGGATTGATGACAACTGCTGCTGCCGTGTCGGCTCCGCTACTACTGATTTAGGGTTTGCAGTTGTTGAATTAGGGTTTGCAAGTGCTGAATTAGGGTTTTCAGGTGCTGAATTAGGGTTTGAGAGAACGGGTTTTCTTTGCTTTTGTACATGGATTTGGATGACCTGGCTACTGCTGTTGGTGGCATGGCTGCCAATAGCCTTAACATGGATGCCAATAGTCTTAGCATGGATGCCAATAGCCTTAACATGGATCTTATTGAGGAGATGATCGAGAAGGATGTGGGTTATGCTTGAGATGCCTCGGAGCAACAAAAACGTCAAAGGCTTGATGTTGATGCAAGCTACACTCCGAGAATGCAAAGGAAAGTTCTCAGGTACCTTCTCTGGAGTTTGCACGTTTGCTGCAGATCACTAGTGAGCTTCTGCAAGAATATGTGAAGGCAAATAGCATGCAAATGGCTGCAGTAGATAATGGTGGTGTGGCTGATGTATGCATGGAGACTCCTTTGTTGCTACAACAACTAGCAGATTTTCATGATCGTGCTGCTATCTTCTTCTTTATTGGGCGTATTCTGTTGTTGCCTCATCTTAGAGCATGGTTGGGCCACTTGGTGTCGCCTGAGGCACTTGAGGAGATTTATGATGGTCTGAAAGGCTTTTATGAAATACTTTTTCGCACTTTGGAAGCCCGTAGGGCAGTCTTGGAGCAGGTGCCACTCTTTTTGGATGGGCAGTTGGTTCATGTGGTTCCGTGGAAGCCTATGGTGGCAGAGTACCAAGATATGTTGCGCTAGGCTTGCCCAGTTTGGGTTGAAATGAAACAATTCCCACCAATGTTTTGGCGTGTTTTACCAGGTCTCATGCGAGGTATCGGTGATGTCTTGGTGGTGCCTCGAATGACATCTAGAAACCGAAATCATCTATGCATGTTGTGGGATACTGGGAGACCTAGGCCGACACATTTGCGTGTCAATATGGCTGGGCTGCAACCTTTAATGTATGAATAGAGGTGGGATACATTTGCTGGCCACTGTTTCAAATGTGGTGAGATGGGCCACTTTGTCTCCGAATGTCCTAAGAAAGAACAAGTTGTTGCTACCAAGGATATCGTTGATGTGGGCAGTTGCCTGTGGAAGATGAGCATGATGCTCCTTTACATGATGCCCAGCATATGGATGTACATGTGGATGTTCAAAATGAGGTTGAGCAGCCATGGGTGGAAGTATGTGGTAAAAAGACACGATTTGTTGCCCCGCGAGGGGATTTCTCAAATGTTGTTTGGCGGGGGCCTTTGCGTACTGGGCCCTTACATACATATGCTCGTCGCCCTTTGGGTTCAAGTGCCCAGCAATAGACCAGGATTGAGAGACAGGGAGGCCAACTTTCTCAGGGTACAGGGGCTCTTGGGGTGGATAGAGTAGAACGCTATCCTATTAGAAGTCGCCTACAAAAGAAGCACAACAATAATTGCCTCTTGTGTTTGGTTCGAAGGGTGAGGTCATCTCGCCATGGGATGGTCATTACCCTTCAAGACGTGCTCGGGAACTCCAAGGGCAGTCTGAGATCACAAATACCATGTCTAAAAATGCAATGCTTCAAAAGGTTCGTGATTTGGCAGATTGTCCTGGGCCTAGTACACGGCCTTGTTGATTCCTTTTCTGGGAAGGCTTATGAAAATAGTACAATGGAATGTAAAGGGTATTTCTTCGCACCAAAAGCAGTTCAGGCTTTGGCGTACAACTTTTTGTCATGGTTGGGATGTTTTGTCTGTAGTTGAACATAAGCAGCATAAGTTGGCTGGCAAAGCCTATGTATATAAGGGGTTTCATGTTTTCTACAACGGACATCCTGCTTCGCAATCAGGTGTTATGTTTGCTATTTGTTCACAGTTTCAACCTTCTCTTGTGATTCAAGATGTTCATGGAAGATTTCTAGTGATACAGATTGTTTGGGATGATACGCCTTTATGGTTGTTAGGGGTGTATGCTCCAAATAATGCTCGTGCATGCCGTTTGCTGTGGAATGACTTGTGTGCTCTTTCAATCTCTCATCCTGGCTTTGTGATGGGAGACTTTAATATGTGTGTCTCCAGGGAGCAAGCCATGTCGCCTCATTCTGTAATGTATGGCCCGGAGAGAATGGCGTGGGAAGCTTTTGCAGCAAGGTCGCTAAAACAAGACATGTGGTCTTGGTTGCATCCAGATGAAAGGGGTTACACTTATGCCTCACAGCAGTTTCGGGGTACTTATGCTAGATTGGATAGGATGTATATTTTACATCAAGATCTCTTTTTGCCAAAGGTTCTTACTGTGATGGTTGATCAGCAACAACAGGTTTTGTCGGATCATTGGCCGCTTGTGTTTGAAATGGTCTATCATCCTATGGATGCATATAAAGGCTTGTTGGGATGCTTGCCTTTGCGCTTAAATCACACTTTTTTGGAGCATGAAGTTTTTGATGTTTATATGCATCAGTTGATATGACATTTCTCCACAAGAGTGTCCATGGCTGATTATCATGCTTGGCCAGTGTTCCTTACCAACACTCGAAAATTAGCGCGACATTATGGTCTTGCTAATGCCTCTATACAAAAACAGCATGTGGCTCTTCTTGAGTCACTTTTAAAGGGCTTGCAAGCATTCGTGTTTACTGACTCTATGGATGCTGAAGTTGTGGATGCCATAGAATGGCTGAAAAAGGAGCTATCTAGGGTGCAGGAAGCACAATATGTTCGCTTTAAACTACTTGCACGTCTTGATGCTTTGCGGGATTCTAACTGTCAATCTCATCGCTTCTATGATAAGTTGCATCAAAAACATATGCGTGAGAATATTGTTAGGTTGATAGATGCCCAAGGCAACCTTGTTACTCAACCTTCTGAGGTTATTCAGCATTGCATCAGGTTTTATGAAGATTTGCTTGCCCCTCGAGAGGATGTCTGAGGTTATTCAGCATTGCATCAGGTTTTATGAAGATTTGCTTGCCCCTTGAGAGGATGTCTCGCCGACTGTCCTGGCTGCAAGGGAGTCATTGTTTGTTGAAGTATGATATCAAGTTGACCCTGATGTGGCGGTTCAGCTTGATGCTCCTGTTACTCAAGGGGAAGTGGAAGTTGTTCTCTCCAAACTTCCCATGGGAAAGAGCCCTAGTTGGGATGGTTTGACAAATGAGTTTTTCCAAAAATATGCTGATCAGCTTGCAGAGCCTTTGACGCTTATTTGTCAAAGGGTTTGGGATGAGGGATATATGCCTGCCGATTGTTGGAATTTGGTCATACTTCGTTTGTTGCCCAAAGTCCCTTCGCCTACTTCTTTGGCTCAATGGTGCCCGATCTCACTTATGGGTATTATGTATAAAATCTTTACAAAGATTTTTGCCAATCGTTTGGAGAAGGTGCTTCCTACTCTTATTCATCCATATCAATATGGATTTGTGCATGGCAGGAATATTTTGCATAATATTCTTAATGTTCAAATTGGAGTGGATTATGCCAAGGCAAAGAAGCAAGAGATCGTGATGGTGCAGCTGGATCTTGAAAAAGCTTTTGATCATGTCAGCTGGTCTTTCCTTTCTCAGTTAATGACAGCCATGGGCTTTGGTTCCCAAAATGGCTAATTTGGTGCATTTACTTGGCTCTGGCTCTATCACGCAGATTATGCTCAATGGAGGACTTTCGGATGGTATTTCTCTCACCCGTTCTCTCTGACAGGCCTCTTAGCCCTCTTTTCTTTGCCATTGCCACTCATCCTATGTTATCTCGCCTAGATGTTATGGCATCGCATGGTGAAGTGGTTGGTTTGCATCTCCCTCATGGAAAGCAATTGGTTGCTCAAGCCCTTGTTGCGGATGACACTTTTATGTTTCTCAGGGCCCTAAAAGCCAATATAGATCGAGCAATGGAAGCTTGGAATAATTTTGCATTGGCTTCTAGGCTGAAAATAAATTCAACAAAATTAGCCCTCATTGTATGCACGGAATTCGATCTTGAGGCATTAGGGTGGCAGTGCAGGCTTCATGGTGGGACATTGTGAATGCGGCTCATCCTGTCCGTATTCGCTCATCTCACATTTTATCGCATATTCTCCTTTCTTGGCATGAAGTTCTACTATTGGCTCGGTGGGATCCTGGTCATGAAAGACTACTTTTAAACTCTTTGTAGTTCGAAACATTTGTGGAGTCGCATGTCATTGTTTGGCCAGACAGAGATGCTTCATGCATACGACTCAACCGCATGGTCAAGTTAGGCTTGGTTAGAATTCGAGATCCTATAATACCTGGTCGTGAGTGACAGGCCATATTTGTTTTGTCGTATTCGTGCATACGACTCAACCGCATGGTCAGGTTAGGCTTGGTTAGAATTCGAGATCCTATAATACCTGGTCGTCAGGCAATATTCATTTCGTCGTATTCGTCGGCAGCACTTTAGGGTTCCTCGGACATTTCAGCCACTATGGGTTGACATCATGCATGCAGTTGAGCCTTTTACTCCATTGCCTCGGCCATCTGCAGATCAGCCTTGGCTTGATTGGGCACTATGTAAATCTGGTGACTTGATATCACTTTCAGCTAACCAGGTCTATCATAAGCTCGTATCAGAGAAAGATTGGGTTTCAGCCAAGGCCAATAAGGTGTGGGGACTGCACAAGTCTAAATCATGGTGGCATAAAACTCTTATGCGTGGTTGGCAGTCTAAACTCCCTTACCAAGGTAAGGTTTTCATTTGGAGGATGTTGGTGGGAGGGTTACCTACACGGGATCAGCTCAGCCATCGTAAAATTACATTGGCCTCTTGCTTCTTCTGCATGACATGCCCTGAAATAGTTATGCATTTGTTCATGAGTTGTCCAGTGGCCCGTCAGATTTGGTCTTTTGTCTCTCGCGTTTGGGAGGCAGTAGAGAGGTCTACTGTTTCAGCTCATCAGTGGATATTTGGGATTTGTCCTCAAGTCATTACTTCGGACAGTCACCTTGTGATATTCCATTTCCTTAGATGGACAGGACTTTGGCATATTTGGACTACACGGAATGGGTTCGTCTTTGATTCCTTGTCTGGAATACATGGGCACATTCTACGTATCCGCGGTTTGCTGCTTTGGCAGTTTTCTTCTCTTCTCTCAGCTCAGCTACTGGATGCAGATGTTATTTCATTATGGTCTACGACAGCTCGGCTGGCTAATCTTTGATGCTTTTATCTGGGATGCTTATTTGGCTAGGAGGCTTTCTTATTAGTGTACAAGTTTGCATGGTCATGATCCTTTAGAGGATCTTTTGTGGGGGTTTTTTGGGGCCATAGGTTCTGTGTGAGCCATGTGGCTGATGTACATTTTTACATATAATATAAAACACCATTTCACAAAGAGAGAGAGAGAGAGAGAGAGAGAGAGAGAGAGAGAGAGAGACCCTAAACCTTAGGAGATGTTTTGTATGTTTGTGTGTTGTGGAGAGAGAGAGAGAGAGAGAGAGAGAGAGAGAGAGAGAGAGAGAGAGAGAGAGAGAGAGAGAGAGAGAGAGAGAGAGAGAGGAGTGAGACATTTGACCTATAATAGGCACCTAGAAAGAGACGATGTGGGTAAGTTGTAATTGAAAAAGATTTTTTCAAACTACAATATCAAATATTAAATTAATGTATATATGTGTGTCAAAAATAATTTTCACAAATACTTCCCCCACTTGAATAATTTTGAATGGAAGTAAATAAAGAACTCACATATTTTCTTCCCTATGAAAAGAAACATTGTATGCTTATTAGCAATGTCCATGGCCACGCTATTTTGAGAGGGTTAACATGCTACATGGCATGTTACCTATTGATGCTATATGGCAGTTCACAGTGTCACTATGGCACAAAATTAGCAATACAAAGTGCTACTTACATAAGATGGAGGTAGGAGGTTGTAGTAAAGTAGCACATGGGCTACAGGTGCTAATTAGCACTATGGAGTATGGTTTAAAGTTCTAATTAGCACCTTGTGGTATGCCTACAAGTGCTAGTTAGCACTCTATGTAGTACGCCTATAGGTGCTAATTAGCACTCTCACAGCATGCCTAAATGTGCTAATTAGCACTCTATGGTATGTGTATAGGTGCTAATTAGCACTCTGTAGTATGCCTACATGTGCATATAGCACTCTGTGTAGTATATGCATACTATAGAGTGCTAATTAACACATGTAGGCATACTATAGAGTGCTAATTAGCACTGTAGGCATACCACATAGTGCTAATTAGCACATTTATGCATACTACCAGAGTGCTAATTTAGCATCTGTAGGCATACTCCATAGTGCTATATCATTACCTGTAGGCATATACAAAGTGCTAATTACACCTATAGGCAAACCACATAGTGCTAATTAGCATATGTAGGCATTCTACCAGAGTGCTAATTAGCACCTGCAGGCATAATACATAGAGCTAACTAGCACCTATAAGCATACCACATAGAGCTAACTAGCACCTGTAGGCATACCAAAGAGTGCTAATTAGCACGTGTTGGCTTACCACAAAGTTCTAATTAGCACATCACTTAGGCATACTACTAGAGTGCTAATTAGCACCCATAGTAGGTATACTACCTAGTGCTAATTAACACCTATAGGTATACTATATAGTGTAAAACTAGCACCTGTAGGCATACTACAAAGTGTTAACTAGCACTTGTAGGCATACCACAGAGTGCTAACTAGCACCTGCTCAACACCTGTAGGCCAATGTATTTTTTTGGGATAGTCCTTAAGTTTTTTTCTTGATTGTTTGGCAATAAAATGTCAAATTTTGAGCAAACTTATCAAATGCATGCCAATGTTTCTAGTAAACTTATGATCAAAATTACTTTCAGACACTAATTAAGTAAAAATACTTAATGAATTGTAAACTTTCATTTTGAAGAGATATTTCCCTTAAGTTTTACATAGATTCACTCATTTACAAGAATTTGTTGTCTAGATAAAAACTTACAAATTTGGCTACAAAACTATATATATCTTACATAATGTTTATATTTTTGTTGATCACATGTAAACTTTTAGCCCTAGTTATAGCCAACACCCTAGGGTCAAAATTGTGTCTTTAGCCAAATCGGCGATACATAGTCAAAAAATATTACACTACTGCAGGTATACCACATAGTGGTAAATAGCACCTGTAGGCATACTCCATAGTGCTAACTAGCACATGTAGGCATACTACCAGAGTGCTAATTAGTACTTGTAGGCATTCTCTATAGTGCTTAATTAGCACCTATAGGCACACCACAAAGTGTTAATTTGGCACATATAGGCATACCATAATGTGCTAACTAGCATTGTATAAGCATACCACAGAGTGCTATTAACTAGCACTTGTAAGCATACCAGAGAGTGCTAATTAGCACTTGTAAGCATACCAAAGAGTGCTAATTAGCACTATGTAGTATGTAGCACCTATAGGCACACCACAAAGTGTTAATTGGCACATATAGGCATACCATAATGTGCTAACTAGCACTGTATAAACATACCACAGAGTGCTAACTAGCACTTGTAAGCATACCAGAGAGTGCTAATTAGCACTTGTAAGCATACCAAAGAGTGCTAATTAGCACTATGTAGTATGTAGCAGTATGATGTAATTAACTGATTGCATTCTCTGGATTGCAAGAAATACTTAAGACTCGTTAAGAAGATGCACTGGGTACTTGATTAACATTTTCTTCTTATGATCTTTTTTCAAACATCCTTTTTGTTGTGGAAGATGTGATTCAGTTTCCCAAAATGAGTATATAATATCTTTCATTTCATATGTGATCATGCTCATACGGTTTTGCTTCCAACATGCTACCAATGAGAACAATCAATTCCCCTGATCAAGTTGGGCATGGACACGTGATCTTGTAGCGTACAAGCTGCATTGACATACTTGAAGGACTCATGCGACCGGCATGTGTTGAGTTGAGTTCATCACCACAGTAAATATGACCTTCTTTAAAAATAACTCATGTTTGTTCATTGGTTGTTTGATAGCAAACAATGTCTTGTAAACATTTGCTAAGATGGCTCCTTGCACTTCATCCTCATCTCTAGAGAGTTGATCTTGTAATCCTTCAGCCATGGGGTGTTGAGCAAACCGATCAAACATCTCACACCTAAGTTGTATCCCCATGCCTACTATCTTATCATTGAAAGACTTCATCATATTAGTGATGATTCTTTGTTTTTTGTCTTCACAAATCTTGTGCACATGAGCCTCCCTCATAGGCTTTTTTTATTGCCTTTGTTTTTTTTACAGCCTCATATTTCCTTATGTTGGCACGTAACTCTAGGTCCTTCATCCTTGCACAATTAGGAATTTCTTATGGTGGTTGCAGTACTATAATGGTAAGAACACAATATTGTAAATAGTACTTGAACTTAATGACCAACGTAAATATAGATTTGGCCAAACAACATATAGCTATACCAAAGCATTTGTTTTAATTTGAGAAACTAATCAAGGCCACTCAGTTTCGCTCAATGTCCCCCAATGGAACTGTGTCCTCCACCAACCTTTTCCAAAGAACAGGTTGGTAGTACTCTTAAATCCTACTGCTCCTTCAAAATAGGGTGTTACATTTGGAGTGCTATTCTCCATGCATGAGAGAAAGAGAGGGAAAAATAGAGAGAGAGAGAGAGAGAGAGAGAGAGAGAGAGAGAGAGAGAGAGAGAGAGAGAGAGAGAGAGGGAGACAAAGATCAGTGCAAGTTGCTTCAATAACAACAATCAAGGTCCATGAGATAGAGAGAGAGAAAGATAAAGCTAAACCCTAAACCTTAGGAGTTGTTTTGTATGTTTGTGTGTTGGAGAGAGAGAGAACAGTGAGACATTTGACCTACAATAGGCAACTAGAAAAGAGACGATGTGGATAAGTTGTAAACTGAAAAAGTACTATACCAAATATTAAATTAATGTATACATGTGTGTCAAAAATACTTTTCCCAAATAATTTCCCCTCTTGAATAATTTTGAATTCAAGTAAATAAAGAACTCACATATTTTCTTCCCTACAAAAAGAGACATTGTATGCTTGTTAGCAATGTCCATAGACATGCTATTTTGAGAGGGTTAACATGCTTCCACCTTGTTGTATAGTTTCTCTAGACTCAATACCCTCAAAACTTCCAAATCATCAAGTTCTAGCAAGGGCTTTCTAGTCCATTGAAACTTCTTACCTCCAAAATCTCGTAGTTTTGGAGCTATTGGGTGGTTTGTTAGGTTATTGTAATTACCTTTCTTCTCATGCAAAAACTTTTAAACATCTTTATCAGTCTTTATATAATCAATATTCAATATTGATGGAGACACACTCTAAATGCCTCCAAGAACTTCAAGAAAAGAGGAAATCTATATTTCAATTGGAGAAAAAGCTCAAGATAGCAAGAAGGAAGAGAACAAGATTAGGAATCAGAGAGAGGGAGACATATAAGTAGTATAGAGACTCTCAAGGTGGGAACAGGTGGCCTCAAAAGACGCATTCGTGTCGTGAGGTAAGGTTATCATTTTTTCCTGCCTAATATACTAAACTTCTTGTCCTAATATAAGAAACTTCTAATTTAATTTTAGGAATCTAGTGCAACTGGATCCAAAGAGCAGAGATGTAAATCTGGTTGGACTACAATACTTGTCATTTATTTCTCTGACAATAGCTGAATCAATCATGGATGTTGACAAGTTCAAAGGTATACGGAGAAATATAGTGTAACAATTTGTCGAAAGGAACCAAGTAAATGTTCTTGATGCCCAAAAGACATTGCATGATTGTGGAATAAATAGAAGAGGGTATACACAGATCTATCAGGTAATAAATTCAAAACTAAAGGGGAAAGAGATTGCATCCAATATAC
Organism: Cibotium barometz; assembly: GCF_041138505.1. NCBI lineage: Eukaryota > Viridiplantae > Streptophyta > Polypodiopsida > Cyatheales > Cibotiaceae > Cibotium > Cibotium barometz. The sequence continues at coordinate 20,270,943 of NC_141048.1, forward strand.
TTCCTAAAAGCTTGATGAAAAGGTTTTGAAATGCATTATTGTGGGGTACAATGCAAAGAGAAAAGGATATATGATCTATTATCCACACCACCTACACAGAAAATCTTGGTGAGTCAAGATGTAGTATATGTGGAGGACGTAGTGTAGCCATTGCTTACATGTACCAATTGACAAATGTATGCTCACATGATATCTGTGATACTCCACTACCTTTGTTTCAGGGGGGACAACCATATTTAGAGCATCATGAGGGTCATTATAATGTGGGTAATTGGTCCATCGAGATTCACAATCAATCAGCATCATGTACAGCAAGAGATAGATCAGCCCATAGATGAGGGTATTGTTGATTATGCATGAGATGATGAGAGGGAATCCATTGATGATTCTATACATATGCCAAAGTGGGCTCTCCATGTTGGAAAACAGGTAGAGGGAGAGGAGACACACACACAGGAGCAATCCCTAATGTATATTGCAAACCCTAACCATAAAGGGAAGCCATCTCCCTTCTCACACAATGCATAAAGCCATAATCCATAATACACAACACACACAATGCATAAAGCCATAATCCATAATACACAACACACACAATGTGTTATGTCCACACACAGCTAACCCTACCTAATGTCCACACACTATGACCAGCTGGACGCGGTCATTTATGTCTCACACATGTTCCTACCTAACATGCCAGCACATAGCACAGCTGGCACAAGCTGACATCGAGCTTGAATCTCAACAGCCCCTCTCAAGCTCATGATGTACTGCCATAGATGAAGATGTAGATGAGCTTGGGCTATCAAAGCTCTAAAACACTCCCCCTCAAGCTCATCCCACGTACTCCCAACATAGTACGGAAGTACTCAAACTTCTCCCTGCTAAGTGGCTTTGTAAAGATTTCCTGCTCTTCAGTCTTCACATACTGTAAATCCATTGTACTATCTAGCACTTTCTCTCTGACAAAATGATAGTGGACCTCTATGTGTTTGGTCCGCGCATGAAAAACTGGATTCTTGGCCAACTGTATGCTGCTCAAGTTGTCACAATGAATGACAACCTTGCCATCAATAGGCTCACCCAAATCAGCCAAGAGACTCTTTAACCATACTCCTTCACATGTAGCAATGGCTGTACCCCTATATTCAGCCTCTGTAGTACTAGATAAAGCAACAGTAGGTTGCTTCTTGCTACTCCAACTCACCACTGCACTTCCAAATGTAAAGGCATAACCACTAGTAGATCTCCTATCATACGAGCCACCTGCCCAATCTGCATCTGTGTAGCCATGTATATCCAAGCCTTTACCATGCTCATAAAGAAGACCATAATGTGCAGTGGTCTTTACATATCGCATAATGCGTCCAACTGCATCCAAATGAGGTTTTCTGGGGCTCTGCATAAATTGGCTTACTAGCCCCACAGCATAACTGAGATCCGGGCGTGTGATAGTCATGTAAATAAGACTGCCAACCATCTCTCTATACATAGATGGATCGTCCAACTCTTCACCAAAATCAGCCCGTAACTTCACATTCTGCTCCAAAGGTGTACTCATTGGCTTACACCCTGTCATCCCATATTTTGCCAACATATCCAATGCATATTGGCATTACACTAACCATGTACCTGCATGGTCTTTGATCACTTCAATTCCAAGAAAATATCTCAATTCACCCAAGTCTTTCATGTCGAAGTGCCCACTCAATGCCTTCTTCACATGCATAACATCTGTAGCATGATCTCCTGTGATAATCAAGTCATCCACATAGATGACAAGTAAGACAATCCCATGATCTATTTTCTTCACATAGAGTGAAGGATCTGCTGAAGAAACCTGAAATCCAAGGGAGATAAGATATCGACTTATCTTATCACTCCAAGCACGAGGTGCTTGCTTCAAACCATATAATGCTTTCTTTAATCTGCATACGTGAGTGGGATACCTCGGGTGTACATATCCTTCTGGCTGTGCCATATAAACTTCCTCTTGTAGATCACCATTTAGAAATGCATTTTTCACATCCATTTGATACATTTCCCAACCATTTGCTGTAGCCATAGCAATGACTGCTCTCACTTTTCCCATCTTTGCAACTGGATTATATGTTTCATCATAGTCCAAGCCTTGGGTTTGTGCATAACTCTTAGCTACCAATCTCGCTTTATGATGTTCAATGGAACCCTCTGACTTGCATTTCACCTTGTAAACCCATTTGCAACCAATGACATTTTTGCCTTGTGGTAAGGCAACCAAATCCCATGTTTCATTATGAACCAATGCGTCCATCTCAACATCCATTGCCTTCTCCCATACATGCTTTCCAATAGCTTCTATATATAGCATGTAGGTTCCACATGCTTCACCAAAGAGGTCATATATGCATAATGCATAGCAAAATCACGATATGTCAACCTATCAACTGGATACCTGACCCTTTGGGATCTCCGCAATGCATGCAGATCACTCTGAACACCTGTCACTCTAGCATGTGCAGGCACATATCTATCTTGCCTTGCACCAGGTGTGCGTAAAACTGGTATGCCAAGTTCCTCATCCAAACTCTCTGAACTTGACGACTCATAACCTGTAATGCCAATTCCTTCAACTTTCTTTTTCCCTTTATCCACAGCACTACTCCCACCAGTGCTCACACTCTCATGCCTCAAGCGTCTTAACCATGGACATATAATGCTACTCTCAGACTCTGCTGGCCCAGACATAGAAATAGAACTTGCTTGTGGCAAGTTCACATGCACATCAGCATCAAGAGAATCAATGACACCTTTGCTTTGTACCAACTAGCAAGTTCATCAAACACCACATCTCGTGAGATAACCACTTGCCTAGTTTGTGGATTGTAACATTTATATGCCTTGCGATCCTGTGCATATCCACAAACACACACTTTTCTACCTTAGGATCCAACTTCCTCCTTCTCTCGCCAGGCACATGTACATAAGCTATGCAACCAAACACTTTGAGGTGTCCAATGTCTGGCCTAAAACCTGTAAGCCGCATCTCTGGCGTACTTTCATGTATGGCTGTTGTGGGTGTCTTATTAAGTAAATACACCGCTGTGGCACACGCTTCTGCCCAATAATAGTCTAGCATGCTCTTTTCATTGAGCATTGCCCTGGCCACATCACAAATGACTCTATTCTTTCTCTTAGCAAGCAACACCATTTTGCTGAGGTGTGTACCTACAAGTTAACTGCCTTCTTATGCCATGCTTTCTCAAGAAATGCTCAAAAGCATGTGAGGTGTATTCACCACCTCCATCTGTCCTCAAACATTTTATCCAAGAGCCATATTACTTCTCTGCAAAAGCTTTGAAGTCCATAAACTTTCCCAACACTTCACTTTTCTCTCTGAGAAAGTAAATCCAAGTCATTCTGCTGAAATCATCAATGAATGTCACATAATATAAGCTGCCTTCTTTAATGGATGGGTTTTGTGCAGGGCCCCATACATCGCTATGAACTATCTCAAGTGGCCTGCTACTCATGTTGCCTTCTTTAGGAAACGGCAACCTCGCCTGCTTTCCAAACTGACAGGCATCACAAACATGCATATTCCCATCATACTTGAATCTAGGCAGCCCACTAACAATGCCTCTTGCCTGCATGTTCTTTAACCTTTGTATGTTCACATGTCCAATCCTCTTATGCCACATGTCAATGTCCTATACCACATTTCGGCTTTTAGAGAACATGGCTGATTTCAACTCAGGAATCCTAGTATCCAGCTTAAATAACCTGCCTTCTTTCTTGCCTCTGGTAATGACTCTACATCCATTTTTGAAATCCTCAACGAAGCAACCATGCTCGTTGAAACGAACCTGTAAATCCTGTTTCACCATTTGACCAACTGACCAACTTTTTGTAATAGAAGGCACATACAAGACATCTGCCATAGACTTTGTTTCACCATTGTGCATAACCAATGGTACACTTCCAACATGTGTGATAGCATGTTGGGTATCATCTCCTGTCTCCACATAGCCTTTCACATCCATAGGCTTCATATGCTCAAACCATTCACCATGACAAGTCATATGGTTTGATGCTCCAGAGTCCATATACTAAGTGTCATCACTTTCACCATTCGTCATCATAGATCCCACAACATGTTTCATGGCAAACAAGTGATTTGCACTGCCATCATTACTGCTTGATGCATAATTTCCACCACTTGCATAATTTCCACCATGTTGTGCATAATGTCCACCATGTTGTGCTCTACCCCCTCTCAAATCATTTTATTTGCGGAAACAATCACATGCCATATGACCAAATTTTCCACAGTAATGGCATTCCACATTTTGCATAGATGTTTGTTGGCCTTGCCAACGTCCTCTACCACGAGGATTACCTCTGCCTCTCTGCACGACCACCTCTTGCACCATATGTAGGCTGAAAATTCTGTTGTGGTGACCTGTCCTGCCATCCACGACCATTACCATGGCCACGTGATGCAAATCTCCCCTTGCCTCTAAATCCCCTTTGTGAATAGAAAGCCTAATTTTTGCCATTATCATCATGGCTATTAGATGCATCATGAAAAGAGTCACTGAGTTTTATTTTCTCAGCAAGCAAGAGTGAAACCAACTCATCAAAAACTGGTAAACCTGTACTCCAAACCGAGATGGATGTATCAAAAGACTTATACTCCTTGCCAAGACCACGCAAGGTACTGTCTACCAAATCATCATCAGGCATGGGGGCATTGATTATTGCCAATGCATCTGCATACTTCTTTATCTCTTGTACATAATCATGGATGCTCCTTCCTTTCCGTTTCACATTATGAATCTGTTATCGCCACCACTGAGACTTGCGAGGCGACGAGCACTAGTGTCTGTATCAAAAAGCTTTACCAATGTATCCCATGCATCCTTGGGATTCTCAACATCATGTATATGTATGAGTATAGCATCCGAGATACATATAGACAGGTAATGCAAAACTTTGTATGCTCTTTCTGACCATTGCTTATGAGCTATAACCTATTTGCTGTGTAGGTTGTCGGGGTAGTTCCGGCTCTAGCTCCGCACCTGTAACAAGGTTCCAAAAACCTTTTCCCTTCAGAAAACTTTTCATCCTATACTTCCATGCCTGGAAGTTCTTCCTATCCAATTTTTCATCCACAATTTGTACTGGGTTTTTTGACATATTTGCTCAATGCAAATGCACCTTCCGCACGCGTCCAAATCTATAAACAAGCCTTTCTCAGCTCAACCACACTCTAATAAGTGTTCTAGATACTCCAAAGTACTCAACAAACTTCACTTTTGATGTAGAAAATCAAACGGATTGCATCCAAAATGAACTGGCATACGTAGTCCAAGGTACCCTATTTTAGCGTGCTTTCCAAGGCTTCAAATTGCAATGTAATGGTTCAATCAAGTGTGGATAACTTGCATTGACACCTAAACAAGCTCAATGTTGCATATCAACACCAACCAAGGTGCGTACATACCAAATTTATCAGATCCCCTTCTCTGTTTTGTGAAAAACCAATAAAACCAGAAAAGACCAATAGTAAAATGGCTCTAATTCCTTTGATTCTTGTCCAAATTGAGAGACCAGGCATTCATTAGCTTAACATTGATGTCTAATAACTCCATGTAAAAGTAATTAGACTAATTGTTTAATATGAGAGAGGAATTATCCGATTAATCACTCTCTGTTTCACTAATCACAGTAGACAGCCTGTTTAATCAGCTCATTTCTAGCTCATTTCCAGCTCCATAATGCATAATTGCTTCAACCAATCATATAGCTTCCTTCTCAAGTGTATGTACCACACAATTGCTAAGTCAATTTTGGAATTTATCAAACACAAGACTTGATTTGTGGCCTCCACTTAGCAAAAAGGTGAAAAACTGCTCTGTTCCTGCATATTTGGCTGCACCGCCTGCTCCTGAGGGGATTTGGGATGATTGTAGTGTCTATTGAGAGCATATATAGTTGCCTAAAACTCCAAGGCATGTGAACAATCCATCAATTGACTGATTTTTACAAAAAACTAGCTTTAATTTCATAAAAAATGGACCTCTTTTCTCTGTTTTGTGTGAGAGCTTCAAAAACAGTAATTTTTCAATTACTCAAATGCATCATACTTGCTCCAAATTCATTGTAGGGCATGCACATGAGTTGCCAATACATTCCCATTTGCCAAATACATGATTCTTTGTCAGATTTGCATCCATTTGCCTCATACATTCACCACACTCAAGCTTCAATGGAGAGCTTGCAAAAACCAAAATTTTCTTTTGCTTTGGGCAACCCTGATTTGCCTTGTTTGTGCTTGAATCACCTACAATCCACTCAAGGGTGTTTAGTAGTCCTTACCCAATAGGCCAAGCTCTCAGATCTGATAGAAATCGGTGTGCTCCAAGCTTCACAGCATCAATGGCAAGCTTCACAGCTTTTCTTCACAGCTTCTTCTCCCTCTTCTCTCACTCACTCCATAAACCCTAATAGAGAGCACCAGGCTCTGATACCATGTTGAAAAACAGGTAGAGGGAGAGGAGACACACACACATGAGCAATCCCTAATGTATATTGCAAACCCTAACCATAGAGGGAAGCCATCTCCCTTCTCACACAATGCATAAAGCCATAATCCATAATACACAACACATACAATGTGTGATGTCCACACACAGCTAACCCTACCTAATGTCCACACACTATGACCAGCTAGACGCGGTCATTTATGTCTCACACATGTTCCTACCTAACATGCTAGCACATAGCACAGCTGGCACAAGCTGACATCGAGCTTGAATCTCAACACTCCAGACATGGTGGGACAGTAAATTGGCTACTCCCTTTCTTTATCGTACAAGTGCATCCTACATCTTATGATGATGATGATTGTTATGTTCTTTTTGCTAGCTTGTGTAGTAATAATGATGAAGAACCTGTTACATTTAAAGAAGCACAAGCATCAAAAAATTAGGTGGTTACAATGCAATCAGAAACTAGTGCACTAGTAAAAAATGATACATGGTACTTGACAGATTTTCCACTTGGCCAAAAGGCCATTGATACTAAGTGGGTTTATAAGTTGAAGAGTAAGGCTGATAGTAGCATTGATTGCTACAATGCTATACTTGTTGTAAAAGGTTATGCCCAAGAAAAAGGCATTAACTATGGTGAAACTTTTGTACCCAGTTGTTATATTACTACGATTCACAGTGTTTGTGCATTAGCAACACATCATGGATGGAATGCACATCGCTTGGACATAAAAACTACATTTTTGAATGTGGAGTTGCATAAGGAGGCATATGTATCTTAGCCTTGTGGTTTTGTTCAAAAAGTGCAAGAAAACAAAGTGTACAAGCTTAAGAAAGCAATGTATGGTTTAAAATAGGTGTGACGCATATGGTATGAGAAGATACGTGCATAATTGGCTACACATGGCTTTAAGACCTGTCCAACTGAGACTACCCTCTATTTAAAGAGGAATGTGGATGAAAATTTCGTCATCTTTTTGTATGTTGATGACATGCAGCTCACAGGGCTAGATGAACAACATGTTAATGCATTCAAGGCTAAATTGCAAACAATCAGCCTTTAACACCATTTTAGATAAATTGGGAAAATTTAATTTTGCATTTAATAAATTGACCTTTTAAAAAAGTGTGCATTTTCATGTTTTTTTGGCATGCATTGTCTTTTTTTTTGGCATGAAATTTCCTTGTTTTAGCGAGTTTCACCTTCCTTGTTGCTTTTCACTATGTAAGTAAAAGGTGGAAAACCTCAATATAAGTACTACTTTATGACATTATATGAAGATATCCATAATCATATTATACAATGGATAAATATATATTTGTAAGCATGGTCGTATTTTAAAAAAAACTTGTTTTTAATAAAAATCACATAGTTGCGTCTATAAGGTTGTGGTATTTGAACAAACCAAGGAAGTACTTTTTGGAGGCCAGTTTTGAAAATTGGCTTCCTTATTATATACACTGAAGATGAGAACTTGAGGGACGACGAGGGTTACAAAATTAGGATCTGTTCGTGCGTCGTCATCCACCTCCCCCTCAAGCTCTCTTCAAAATTCAGGTCCTTTTTCCTTCCTTTGCAATGGCTACTGTGAATGCTAACAGTATTATCTGTAGCATTCACAGTAGCCATTATCTGTAGACACATTATATGATCTATCATCCACACCACATTATATGTGGTGTGGCCACAAAATCCAAGTCCTTTTTCCTTCATTTGCAATGGCTACTGTGAATGCTACAGATAATGCATGGAATGTTAACAGGGTAAGTTAGTGTTGCCCCCCACTTTTAAAATATCTAAGCATGAAGATGCAAAAACTTTTTTGTGAGATTGCGTGCATTGAGCGTGCGACTGCAAATGCACAAAACTACTAGGGTGATAGATGTAGTGTCGTGTTATCTCTATATTATCGTAAGGAGGACAAGTTTCACAAAGCTACTGTTGAAATTTGAGCATTGTGATGAGCTATGGTGGATCAAACACTAGAATCAACATCATTAACAAAGTGATTAGTAAATAATTAAGACGTAATTAGTGAGTAATTAACAAATAGATTAATGTAGGCATGGATACTCAAAAACCAGCCAATTCTCATTAGGGAAATGCCTCAATTTATAGAGTTTACATCAAGCATCTAATCCCACTGATTTCTCCATGATTCACTCCACCTCTTTTCCTTGATTCTCTCCACCTCTTCACTTTTCCTAGAATATCTCCACACTTCCTAAATCTTCTCATGCTACCCTTTATTCTCTCCCAGTAGATTCTTCTCACCTTTTCACAGGTTCTTTCACATTTACATCTTCTCTTTTACAGCCTCTAACCAAGGGCTTGTTCCCGCACACACCCTATTCACTTGTATTTTCAACACCTCCCCTCAAGTGAATACTCCTAGTACACGTAGACCCTATACCAAGTTTGCCTCCCCTTACTTGGACTAGTGCCTACACCTCCCCTCAAGTTAACTTAGCACACCTGGACCCTATACCAAGTTTCTCTCTTACTTGATAGCCCGCGACCAGTGCCTCGAGTCCCTAAACTCCATAGTCCTTGACACTCTCTCTCTCTATGTGTCCAAGGCTACTATAAGTGCCCACGACCTTGACTAAAGTGCTCACACATACATCTACCACGTGGCCTACATCATCGATGGCTCAGAGGTGGTTTTACTTTGTTGGGGCAGGTTACATTGGGTTGTGGGGTCTCTCTCTCTCTCTCTCTCTCTCTCTCTCTCTCTCTCTCTCTCTCTCTCTCTCTCTCAGAGATTTTCACATGGCTCCTCACTCTTTGGAGCCTCACATCTTCTCTTGTCTTCAGTCTTCTTGTCGTGGCAGCTTCTCTCCATGCGTCCATGTCTTCTTTCAGTCTTCTTGGGGCAGCTTCTCTTCTCGTGTCCATGTCTTCCTTCAATGCTTCCTTTAGATCTTCTTGGTGTGAATCCTCTTCTTGGAAAGAGATATTCTTCTTCTTTCATGGCTGGGGCCATGAGCTCGTCTGTCAGGTCTTCTTGCTCCATGTGAGCAACATGTTTAAACATTGTGTTGACAGTTCTTTTGGGCTTTTTTTGTTTATCTTGTGTCATTATGAAATGTAAACCCAAATTTATGCGGGAAGTCTTACCTCTTGCCTTATTCTGGACAAGGGCAGTGTCTGATCCCATATTTACACTGATGTAATGTGCCCAATACATAATGCATATGGCATTCATTCTTATGCACATTCCAAATGCAACTCTGGCTGTGAATAATCTTGAAATTGAGTGAGATTTACAGGCATTAACCAAGGGTTAAATGCAAAATGATGATTATCACAAATTTATCAGTACAATTTTTCCAGAAATTACATTAAATCAAGGGTAACCAATTTGTACGGAATGGTTGGAATATCAAACCAACTCCAAATTGCAATCTAAAGTTATAAGGATCTGTATATCAGATACCTAATGGTTAATTTGAACTCTCAATTGTACCAAAATATAGTGATTAGTACTGATTAATCACTGATTAACAAATTAATCCACTATTTTGTGTGTAAAAAACAGAGTATGCGGGGAGTCCATATCTGGTGCCTTAGACTTCAAATAAGCTCAAATGCTTTCAAAGGCATCAATAGCAATGAGTCTAGTAGAGGATTAAGCCAATAAACACAAGATTTGATCAAATATTGAAAGCTTAATCTCTGGTTTACCAAAGTCACCTGCAGATTTGATGAAGAGCTTGGATCTCACTGTAGACTTGATGAAACTGAATTCTGTCTTCACCAGCTTGTAGAGCATGCTTGAAAACACCTTGGCCTAAGAGGAACTAGAGTGATTCACCCTGAGTGAGTGTAGATCTGAGATCTTCTGCTGAAAAACGGAGCCTGCTAAAACAGCGATTTCTCCTTCATCCGGCGGCGTTTTGCTACGTTGTTTGGATGAGCTTGAAGAGCTATGAGATACTTATCATGTGCTAGAAGGGTTTGGCCTATCATGTGCTAGAAGGGTTTGGCCTAATTTTATGTGTGCAAGGAGAGGGAGCTCCTCCATTGGCTGGGGGTACAGAGGTGAGTTGAAAAAAGAGGAAAAATTATAATTTTCTACTAATTCTAATTAGCAAAATAATTAGCAAGATAATGAGCTCACAAAATGATGGATTCTAGGCATGGCTCTGATACCATGTTGAAATTTGAGCATTGTGATGAGCTATGGTGGATCAAACACTAGAATCAACATCATTAATAAAGTGATTAGTAAATAATTAAGACAATTAGTGGGTAATTAATAAATAAATTAATGTAGGCATGGATACTCAAAAACCAGCCAATTCTCATTAGGGCAATGCCTCAATTTATAGAGTTTACATCAAGCATCTAATCCCACTGATTTCTCCATGATTCACTCCACCTCTTTTCCTTGATTCTCTCCACCTCTTCACTTTTCCCAGAATATCTCCACACTTCCCAAAATATCTCCACACTTCCTAAATCTTCTCATGCTACCCTTTATTCTCTCCCAGTAGATTCTTCTCACCTTTTCACAGGTTCTTTCACATTTACAGCCTCTAACCAAGGGCTTGTTCCCGCACACACCCTATTCACTTGTATTTTCAACAGCTACCACGTGGGTCTCTACTATGAAGTCCTCTTCAACTTGCAAGAGGATAGGGATAAATTCCTGACCTCCCCTATTGTGTTGTTGAATGAACAAGTTATGCATGTGTTTCCATAACAGCCTGTGAGAAGGATTAACTTTGTTTTATGATCTGCCTTCATTCCTGTGGGGTAATCTTAAGGAGATAGCTAGGGGGTTAGGAGAGATATTGTTCTCTCCATCAATAAACTCTCCCAATAGGTGTGCATCCTATGGGAAACTGATGAGGAGTTTCCTCAAACCCTTGAAATTGACCTAGGACCTAATATGAAAGTGGCCATCTACCTCAAATGGGGTAACTTAGCTGGCTCATGTTATCACTATGGTAGTCTTGGTCACTTTTTACCTGTCCCACCCTTGAAAGAAGCCCAGGTTTTGATTCCTAGTTACCCAGGCAGTAAGAATTTGGTTCCTACAGACCAAATCTTTGGTAAACCCAAAATTTCATCCACTGTTCTAGTAGCTCCAAGCCAAGTTCATGGACCTACCCACCATCGACTTAATGTTACCCACCACCCCCCCTAAAACACCCCATTACCACTCAAGCAGTCTGTACCTCAATCTAAACCCCTCAAAACAAGGGGAGTTCCCTCTAGAACAATTGGGCAGGCTGGTAAAACACTCGACAAAGGCAAGAGGCCCATGGATCCAGATGGGTTCACTCCAATGTCATACAGAAGAACTTTAATCAGACCCAAAACCACTTTTGCTTTTGGATACACTAATACTAGCTGCTATGATATCTTACATAATACCATGGAAGACAAAGGTCTTAGGACCTTTGCATCTGAATTTAGTAAAATCTCTTCATCTGGTAAAATTGATTTAGAGGTAGTTATGAATGATATTGAAGAGGTAGTACCCAATACTCCTGTGTAACAATGAAAATTATATCATATAATGTCAAGGGCATAAATTTCCCAATCCCAGACAAGATCAAAGCAATCTGGAAATGGTTGCTCTCCAATGATTGATAATATAGTTTTACTTTTTTCTAAACATATATGATGATATGTCATCAAATGCTCACATGGCAAAAATTTGTCTTTATTTTCTATGGAGGCAACAAATTCACCCATTGGCAAATATAATTAAAGGAAGGTATATAACATTGCATAATTCAATTGCTACTATTGAGTATTAATCATAGAAGAGTTGACTTGTTTCATCGCATCAATTTATTTTTTTCCTAGTAAGGGCAAGATGTTTTTTGGATACAACGTGGAGTGCAGGAACTACAACTCTGTAAAGAACTAGGATCTTCATTGCACAAACTCAAACTCAAAGTCACAATGCTATAGCTAAGGGAGACCTCTTGGCCATACTCATTAGCCCCATTCTTGATATTTTGAAGAGTGGTATACCATCTAGTCAGTTGATGTTGCTCTCATGTTTCTTCTATGTTCGTAGTATTCCATGATAAGTTTCCATGGACAATTTTGTATCACCCCAGTGAGATAGCTATGTTTATGTTTTCTTTCTGTTTTATTTTCCATTCCATGATGAGATATGCCATGGACGTTATTGTATCACTTTGGTCTCAAAGGCCCATTGGGTCTTTAGTAAACGTTTAATATATCTTTCTCTCTCTCTCTCTCTCTCTCTCTCTCTCTCAGACACACACACATTGTCATCATGTAGCATTACACGAATACTTCAGCTAACAAGGCTAGTTTCATACAGTTTTTTGTTTTTCATAGTTCAATACTCATCATGAACACAATGTACTACCTTTTTGGGCTCAGACTCACTAGGTCTTCAAAAGATGTTATAATCTCTCTCTCTTGCATGCACTTACTTAAGTTGAAAGCCTTAAAGCACCATCATGCACAAATATACACCTAAAGACCAATCAAAATGGTTGGTAAGGAGCTCACCACCCAGCCATAGCTCCATTGGAGTACTCCCAAGCTTTTGAGGCTAGAGCAGCACACCACCCAAGTGCCTCATTGTTCGTGCACACCACCTATACCCAAGTAGTGCCTCATGACCAAAGCCCGCCATTCAAATGTGTGGGACATCTTGGTCATGGCTTAATTTGAGACTTCAACTCCTAGAGCTCCTCCTAACTAGAGACGACAGATCATGAGAAATCCTATTACTTGTATAGGCTTGAAGTCTAATAAAAGCAACAGCTAATAACATAAGCATTAACTCTAATAACTTTACATCAAATTAAAAATTATAAGCAGACTTTTTAGTCTCAAATCTGGCAAGCAATATATGAGCATTCAACTATTTGCCTTGAATTAGTGTCTGGTCATTTCAACTATTTGCCTAGATTGTAGTTAATGATGTGTCGATAAGCAGGGTTCGACTCAAAGCAAGCAGCGTGAAAAAAAAATGTTGAAATGGTCAAGAACTATCTCCTCTAAATGTTGGAGGTAAATTTCACTAATGTTGGGAAATTTGAGGGTATTTACAGTAAAAACCTCTCATAATTTGGGAATTTTGAAACCTTCAAGGGTTATTCTGTGAATTTGATCTGCAAATACAGTAGACCCCGGTTACTGAAGGCAAGGCATAAGTGAGAGCTTGTTGCACTTGTGTGCTGAGGGCAGCCTTGGTAAGGAAACATAACGTGATTGACTTCTCTTATTTAGGTTAAACCTTTTCTTTTATCTGTCTAAAATGGATGCTACGAACAGGGGCTAGTGCAAGCTGGGTTCAAGAGCTATTTCTTCTTCAATCTTCCTCCTTACAATGGTAAGGAGAGACCCTTGCCTATCAAGCTGCTTTGCAAGGCGATGGTCGTCAGTATTATGTAGTACCAAATTCACCTGGAAGAAGAGCAGAACCTACATCAATGATGCAGCTTTGAGAAGAACAAAGAGTTTCTCTGGGTATGATAACATACCTTGTTGTTGGGCAGCAACTTTGCTTGATACAAATCATGCTCCCAGCTCCCACAGTGGACTGTTATATGGGCTGAAGATGCCACGACTGCATCTAGCAGCTCCCTCTTAAAGGTGTTCATCCAACTCCTTCCCCTCCCTGGCCTTATGGTCGAAGATGCCAAGTCTACCTGAGATCCATAAATATTAGCATTGCCACGCATCCTCTAAGCTGGCCTGATTTCACACTGCACAGTAGCAATTGAGTACATGTGCATACATACTTGAGGACAGAAGGCAATGACTGAAGTGGCTAGAGGTGAGAACAACAGTGCAGCTGATGCACCCATCGAGTCACCAAGCATAACCACCCGCTTGTAATCTTTCAATGCTTCCTGCAACTCCTGTTGATAGTATAAGCTGAGTTCTGCAGATTCCATCTCTCCATCACCAGTACTTCTCCGATTAGCTAGTGGCTGGTCCTGCAAACTTGGGGAAATGGTTACAAAATCTTCCATTGTTGCCCCATCCATGAAAAGACATGAAAAATCAATACAGTAATGCCATGTATAAGAAGCATTCAAGCGATGCACTGGCCATACGAGCTGCTCTTGTCTTTCCCATTCACGCTGCCATTTCTCACCCATGTTGTTCTCTGTATACCACGAGCGTCGACTATCAACCACATACAAAACATCAAAAGCAGGTGTTCTATTATCAGCTAGCATAACTTCTCTCATGCGCCGCAGCAATCCTCCCCTGAGGATCCAAGTAAGCAATAGCTTTTTAGTTCTTTTGAAACAAGGGATATATCACACTTTTTGATTGATAGAGAACTTTCAAGAAAGATAATCAGAAAACCAAAAAAGGCTATGCACCAGTTAGGCACTCCTGGAGCACTCCCAAAAGCAACCACTACAACATCTGCATGAATCTCTCTCGATGACAACTCTGTAGATGGTTGAAGCTGCCCCAAAACAAGTTTGAAGAGCAAAGTCAAGGATAATGCTGTGAGAAAAATGCTTGCATCAATGAAAACTCCCATCTTTCGCATATGATGAAGGATTGCACTAGAAATACCACATTCCAATACACTCGGTTTGTAATGAGAAAACACACAAATTTCTCCAAGGAAATCTTTTACGGCCCACATACGTTGTCTGTGGCCCACACTACAAAGCACCAGGTTCTTCCTAAGCATCCATAAATCATCTGCCTCCCTATGCCATCATCCCATGTACACACAGGTGCTGGGTGCTGGGTGCCGAGGTGTTCAACCATCACTTCTCATTATGGGAGCCTTACATACGTGAGCTAGCCCGTGCCCAGTCAGTACAATACAAGGGCAGAGCATTGATATCTAACAAATCAAACACATCCACATGTGCACACATGCTCACACACAGATTTTATGCAGGTATGGGTGCACCTTAAAATATCCTCCAAGAGAAGAGGCCAGTCCAGTCCCCGCGACTTTGGAGATTTGTAATGCTTTACCTAATCCATCCTGAAGCCTCGTAGGAAGAATCTGAAAACATACAATCACACATGGGTATGTTTGGGTGCTTGCACATGCGTGTGTGCATTGAAAGTGGAAAAAACAATTCATTCTCATTTTCACCGTAAGAGAATCGATCCCAAGTGCTTTCAAATTTGAGGCTAAGAGCAAAGATTCTGGCACCACACTTAAAGGGTTGCCCTGCAAACAGTTGAAAATTTGCATCAATAGCTTAGCCCAAAGCATACCTTACACAAACAGTTTCATGAGTAATCGCTGAAACCTTGAAAGCCTTCACATAAAAGAGAGGACCTCTAACCATAAACTTTGCAGCTGTTTTAGACTATGAATATTGCTTGGAAGTTGTGCAATCTTGTTCCCATATCTGCAATCCACAAACAAATATTGTTTAGTCACTGAAACGAACTCCAGATTGGCTGAAGTCCATTGCTTCTATGCCCCCCTTAGTGATCTTCACTCTCCATGGCATTTCCCTTCAGGTCGTGGGCTTTTCCCTCATGATCTCCCCCCATTGATCAAATCTGCAGGCTGGCTGAACACCATCAGGAAGCCAGAGAGCGGGATCGCCAAGCCCCACTGCAGAGGGTTCACATTATCAAATTTCATGATAGGACCTGGCATTGAGCCCTCCTCCTTCCCCCCCCCCCCCCCCCCAGATTGTAGAGGATCCCACTTGGCACCTTTGGCACTGGGAGAACTGACCCCTCACTTGCCCCCAGTGTCCCCTAGGAGAGATGCACACTATCAAGATCGTCTATAGACCAAACACAGCATCCACAGCACCTGCCATTCTTAAGAACATCATGAAGTCCTTGTGGAAGGGCCAACAGCAGCAGCATCGAGAGTTCTCCCATAAAGAGGCGTAGGTACACATTCATCTGTTGCATCTATGAAGTTCAACATTGAAGGACATGGAGTATGACCCAGCCTAGCCTTCATAACAGAGGGGCTCGTCCCCCTAGTCCCTTCTCAGTAACAGCTGTCAGACTGAATGATCAATAGGTAGCCTCAGGTGCAAACTAAAATACCCATATTTTTGGTGAGAAGATTTTGAATTAAGCCACAAACTATATAAAAATGGCGTTGGTGAATCGGTTAAAAGGAATCTCCCTTTACTTCTCAAGCCTCATACAGAGGTGGCTAAAAGTTCTTCATGCAAGGGCGTGTTCTTTGAACAATTCTTGCTTGCAAACTTTCAGAAGAACATATGCAAGGAGTGGGCCCAGGACAACGAGGTAACTTGCTTCCTACATTGCCAAGTTTGGAGAGTGCTTTCAAGGTTGAACCTTTCAAGCATATCAGTGATGAAGGGCAGAGACATAAATTTGAATCCGGACTCCATCTTATCATCCAACCAGGAATGGGACAAGGAAAATTAGCTCCAACTGTACCTAAATGGAATTCAAGGACTCGTCACAGGCAAAAATCATTACCGAGAAAGCTCCCTGTACTGCTGCGCACCTCCCTTCCCTGCACCTGAGCGCCTTCTGCCTGCTGCCCGCCTTCTCGATTCCTGCTGTCTGCCCTCTATTGCCCGTCCTCTCTCCTGCCCGTCAGCTACCCGCCAATGCTCCTGCCACATTCTCCTTTCCTGAGCGCCTTCCGCCTGCTGGCCCACCTTCTAATTTCCAGCCATCCGCCCTCTCCTGCCCGTTCTCTCTCCTGCCTGCCGCCAGCTTCTGCCCTCTCTGCAGTCATCCTGCCTGCCTTCCTCTTCCACCCCTCCTCACCTCTTTTCCAGCCCTTCTTCCTGCCCTTTCGCTTTGTTGCTTGTGCCCACTGCCAGCTTACAGAAAACTCCTACGATGTTCAAGTCGGCTGCCCGTCCCTTCATTAGCATTATGGCTTCTGCCCAAGCCAATCCTCTCCACTCCCACAGGCCATGAGAACTATCAATCCCTGAGTTTTTGTTCTTGTTCCTAACCCTTCCATCATTGATGGTTACATCTTATTACAGAGACCGGATGGCTCACATATTCTACAAAGGATGGAGATTGCTGGCAGATCAGATCAGTGTCGTATTTGCCGCTAGCATGGTCGTCTTGCTAGACATTGTCCTAGATCCAAGGGCCGCATTAGGAGGCGGCGTGGACATGTTCATCAAATGTCTTCCCCTATTGCCGCTCCTCCACCTCAGCATACTACACAACGATGGGTGATGGTTAGGGATGGCAGGGGTTCCCGGACCCCCATCCCTGCAGCGGCGCCTATGCACTCGGTGGAACACCCTAACCCCTTTGCATCCCTGGCCAGTGGCTACACATGATAATGACTCTGCACAGGGTGAGGATGCTTTGCAGTTGGGTTGTCACAGTGATGAGGATGCATTGTGTGTAGCAGGAATGTAACAATGATGATACATCACGTTTTGCATTGCAGCCAGATTGTAATCATGATGCTACAGTACACTCCCCTTCTCCCATTCTTGAGAAGGGAAAGGATTTCTCCCGGGCTCCTTGGAGAATTTCCTCTTCCTCACTTATGCAAGACGCTTTCCCACCTTGGAAGGGGGTCCTTCATCGACCACGAGATCTGGTGGCAGCTTTCAGTCCTTTCTTCATGAGGATTGTCTCATGGAACATACAGGGGCTTGGTGGTGTTTCTCCGCGTCGTCAGACACAGCTTATCACGAACCAACTTCACTCTGCAGTCACGGAAGGTTCTATGGACATTCTGCTCTTGCAGGAGCATAAACTTGATGCTAGCCAATGTGGTAGATCTGGTAAATTATCATCCGGTCACACCTTTTGGTCGGGAGCAGCAGGGACCAAAGGCAGTGTATGTATTTCAGTGTCATCCCCTATCTTGCCTTGCATCATTGGCCATGGTGTCATTCTGCTTGCTAGAGCATAGTGGATTATGATTATGCAAGATGGAAAACACATTGGTATTCTGAACACATATGCACCTAATCATAGAGGGGAGAGGATTTTGTTTTGGAAGGCGTTCACTGATTTGCTCCCTCATGCTGATCATTGGATTATTGGGGGTGACTTTAATATGGTTGAGCAACCCGTAGAGAGGAGGACAAGTGGGTATGGTGCACCCATTTGAGAGAGCCTCCTCGGAGAGGTTTATTCTTTCTATACATGGTAGAGATTGTTGGCTTGAGGAAGATATTCAAAGAAGGCCATCCTCTCTCCTCTTTTCCTGGTCTAATAGGAGAGGGGATGCACGTTGCATCTTTTCATGCTTAGATGGCTTCTATGTTGATGATTGTTAGGACATACACTCATAGCACCTAGCACCTCCAAATCTGATCATTGCCCAATGGTTTTATGTATTAGAATTACAGGATACCATGGTTCTACCCCTCGTATGTGTATTCTTGAGCATTTCTACTCAAATGCAAAGCTTTCACGACAAGTGATAGATGTATGGAGATCTCATGACTTTTCTGATGGCCCAAGGAGTGTGGCTTCCACATTGAAGTTAGGAGACAGGTCATTTGACCATAAGAGGGCTATCAAACGTAGGTTATCAACATTATAGAGGGAACATGAAAAGCACCTGGATGCCCAATGGATTGCAAATACCTTATGCATTGTTAGGGCTAAGCTTCAGCACTCCTTGGAGCAGAGAGCGAAGTATCATTACCATGCCTAGGAGTCATTTTGGACTCAGATGGGAAGCAGATGCAATAAATACTTCTTTGCTACTCATGGTCCATCTAATAGCAGAGAAAGTGTTAGGCAATTGTGCAGGATACTCAGGGCACACTTCACTCGGATCTTGCCATGGTGGGGCGAATCGCCTCTGACTTATATTGCCGCCTTCTTATTGTAGAGCCCCATACACCCCAGAGGGATAGAGCGTGGCAGAAGGTTTGAGCTACTTTGCATCAGACGATCACGGAGGACGTGTACTTCACTTGATGCCCTCTTCTCCTCTGAGGAGTTGAGGCAGCCACTCCATACATTACCTTAGGGTAAGTGTCCAGAGGATGATGGCCTTTCACCCACCTTTTTTGTGACATTTTGGGATGACTTTGGAGGGGATATCACTATCCCTTCAAGAACTCTGGAAAACAGGGATTATGCCTTCTTCTTTTACCGAGGGTCTTATTCACCTTATCACAAAAAGTGGTGATAAGATGAATATTGGTCAATGGAGGCCTATCACATTACTTGGGACTATCTATAAAATACTTGCCAAGGTAGTAAGCATGAGGGTGCAGCTGGTTTTGCAAGATGCGATTCATGATACACAGAATAGGTTCCTACAAGGAAGAAGCATGTTCAATAATATCTTCTCTTTTTGGGAGGCGGTTGAATGGGCCAAGGAAAGCAACCAGCCCCTAGCCATCTTACTGCTAGATTTTGAGAAGGCATACGATAGAGTTGATTGGGAAATCCTTTAAGGAACTCTTCTTGCATATGTTGGGCATCACACTTTTTGAGGTCCCGTCTGTGTTGGGTGTCACGCTCTTCGAATTCCTGAAAAACCTCTTCAACACACACCTCCCACGCAGCTTCCCGTGCTTGTCGTTCTATGGCTTCTTGGACTTTCGTGCCTGATGACCTTCTTTCCATGCTTCTTGATATTTGAGGTATTGCTTCTTCTGGATTTCCTCTTGTTGTTGATACCTGCGCAAACTCGGCTGTAGCAAACCCTAACAGAAAGCTATGCAACTCCTATCTACCCAGCAATCCCTAAAGCACATATGCTACTGCAAAACTACTTCAACATGGCTCAATGCAAGACCTAGAAGATAGGCTATCCTAAAGCTTTAGTACCGCTGTAACATGGGTTGCGTTGGTCTCACCTTAAGCCTAGTTGCTCTGATGCCCTCATACCAATGTAACATGCGACTATGCGGAAATTGGATAAACTAAGATCAATGCTAAGAACAAGAGATTAATGCTAACCTATTTCACAATCACACAATAGAGAAGACTAAATCTGACCTACACTACTGCATATTGCTCAACACATGAATATATACGACTATTGACATAGAGCATAAATCAGATCTAAGTCCTAAATGATGTGCATAAACTGATGAAGCATGAACTAAAATGATATGCTACTATCTTCCACTAATGCATGAGATAAATGCTCATCGAAGAGGCTGCCTCTATTCCAAATGCTGTGCAGGCTGCCTGGGGTACTATGGCTACAAACCTTGTCTCTGAATATGCCAAATCATCTATGAATGATCATGAGTTTGCCTATAAGTAGGCATCTCATATGCTAGTCGTACTGATCTGCCAACAGTTTTCAGACCCAATAATGTTATCATAAATGTCATTAAGCATTGTTCATATTATCACCAAAAGATGTCCCGCCCATTGCTTCATGTCCCAAGCACTTCTGGGGCGTCTATTGGGTTGTCAAATCTCCCCCAAATTGTTCCAATTATGCCCTTAAGTTAGCTACAGCTAAAGATCATGTCCATGTGCATCTAGATTAAGGATGCACGTGACACCCATAGTGAGGAACAATGACATCTTGAACAAACTCGGTGGTTCCTCTTGTTTTAGCACAATTGATCTCAAGAGTGGCTATCATCACATACGGTTTGTACCACACCATTTCAATAAGACGGCATTCACGCCATCATTTGGGCGGAACAAGTGGTTGATAATGCCTTTTGGACTAACCAATGCTCATACCACTTTGAACTCCATGTAAACCGTAAATTTCAAGATTACCCAAAATTCACAGTCACCTCCTTTGATAATGTTTTGGTTTTCTTGAATTTGAGGTAATGCCAGTCAACCTTGGCATCCCATACCGCCATAGCGTGTCCTAAGGGACCCTCAACAAGACCACCTGTGCAGTGCCATGTCCATGGCAAGAATAAGACTACTCTAGTCTAGGCACAGACTAACTGTCAAGTATGACAATCTATCAAACACAATAACCCATAAGTCACTTATATAGTGACAGTACTATAAATAACCATCCAGTCATAAATAGCCGATAACAATGGATTATCAATAATAATGAACCTTGGCCACTTGTAACCTACCAATAGCCTTCCCCTAATCTCAGGGTTCTCCAAACCTGCCCAGATTAGGACATAATCTTGAGGATTAGCATTAGGTACATAGCATACTTCCCCTCCTAAGACCTTTCCTCTCTAGGAAACAAAGTTAGGGAATCTCCACTCTAAACTAGCAACCATCTCCCAAATTGAGTCCTCCTCCCTATCTTTCCACTTGATCTTACGCTCACGGATGGATCACTTTATTCTAAGCTTCCATCTTTTTTAAGTTGTGGCGCATGTAGAACAAAGGACAAGTCCCCTCGTTTGAGCTCGGGTCTAGCATAAAACAGTGCTCTATCCTGAGCACTTATGATAGCTTCTCGTGCATGTACATAGACTCTATCATCCCAAAACAATAATCCATTCCGAATCAAGTACTGACTACCAGCCACCCTCGCTCAAACAGTAGTACCTATCCTCTTATACGCCAATGACCTAGTCCAGGCTGCAAAGACACTTTCATGCACTTCAGAGTTGTGATGAGAGGGGCCTCAAAGTGAATCTTGGAAGGACCAAAATTATGCTTTTCAACACTTCTCATCAGGTTGCATCCAGACAGCCCTTCATGTATAGAGGTGATGTGGTTGTGCTTGTTACCTTGGAATCACTCACATTCTGGATCACTCTCAAGGAACGATCAACCACAACATCCACCTCGACCTAGCTCGTCTCCACAGGAGTCAGATGTGACTATCCATGGTTTGATCTACATGGTCTCCAAATGAATCACCTCACCCCATTGAGTATAGCCTATATGCACCCATTCTGGATCACTCTCAAGGAATGATCAACCACAACATCCACCTCGACCTAGCTCGCCTCCACAGGAGTCAGACGTGACTATCCCGGAGCGAGTTTCCCATGAAGCTTCAGTTCTACAAAGACCACTTCTTGAGAGCCCAGAGGATGGTTTCATTGAGAAACCAGGATACCTAAACAAACATCTGTCCCATGCCATGAGGATTGCCATTGGTAAGCTGACGGGATCTTTCCACTACCATAGGAACCAAAAGAGCAGAGGGTATACCACGAGAGGTTATGCAACTGGGGAGGTCGAGATACAGGGGCACTACCTGCTTAGATGCTCAATGTCCTATGAGATACAGAGAGGTTTCAGTGTCTCTTCAGGAGGTGGTACACTACAAGGACCAGAGGTGCTTGGGCCTTTGATTACTAGAGCTGTGTCGTCACACTGAGGCCTTACTAATGCTATGGATAGGGCACCACTTAGTCATCCATCCCTGAATTCTTTCCACCACATCAGGTGGATGTGACAGATCCTCAGCACTACCCACACTCAAGAGATTGGGAGACCATGATGGACGGAACACCCCCACGTGCCAAGAGAGTGTCTTACCAGACTGAGACCCGCTAGCCTCGTACATCCAGGATCAGGCATAGACCCTTCAAAGAACCAGACGTCCCCGTCCTCTAGCCCGGGACATCCTCCAGCATCATAGCAGCTCTGCCTTGGGTAGTGGACATTGACTCCATGCATACTGTCACAAAGGAGGATGACACAGAATGAGCATCACTAGTCATGGTACATGTAGACCCACATAGTTCGCAGGTTTATTTTTGCTTTGGCACTTTTTATCTCCATGTTTATGATATTCAGTTTACACATGGAACTTTTATGACACTTTTCATCTCCATGTTTATGATATTCAGTTTACACATGGAACTTTTATGACACTTTTTGATCTCATAGACCCATTAGTAGACATTAATAAACTCTCTCTCTCTCTCTCTCTCTCTCTCTCTCTCTCTCAGAGTTTCATCACACCGATTGGAGATTGAGACTGGCAGAGCAGCACGGATCCCCCGAGAGGAGAGGGTATGCAGATTGTGCAGAGAGGAGGTGGAGAGTGAGGAGCATTATGTATGCAGATGCAGAGCATATAGAGCCATCAGAGAGAGATATCCCATTTTATTCAGAGAGCCACATTCCCTACGCCAGATCTTTGAGACAGCAGACCAACGCATACTGGGGAGATACATTCTAGACATACAGCGCCACAGAGAGACATTATTACAGGCTCAGACAGCTCCAGAGGGGGGGCGACAGACACAGATTACTACATTTTTTCAGAGATCCATACCCCTCCCAGCCCCTACGCGGCAGGGAATTACTCTCCAGAGAGCAGAGACACTTAGAGCCCGCAGGAGACAGAGGACACCTGGCTTTCGGACACCACGCCTATACCAGAGAGAGATGACAGAGATCAGAGCTCAGTTTCACAGAGAGGGTGCGGAGCGACTGGCTCGCTTCAGAGCACACCCAGGCATGTTCTTCAGGGAGCTGTGGACACCCCCTTCACTGATGTATACCATTTTATACCCCCAGTATGGTACAGGATGGAGCTAGCTAGGTTGCATATCATGATTGTATACTCCATGCATATAGCTTTGCATTCTCCTAGTAATAGAGCTCCATCCCCTGCACACCCAGATTCAGCTTTTTTATTCAGTACTTTTTCATTTTGTTGGGATGACAGAGGATACCCCATACAGGTACTCCGATTTGTCTCATAGGCCGAGTTCGGTCTTTTGGAAGACGTTAATAAATCTTTCTTTCTTTCTTTCTTTCTCTCTCTCAGCGCACCATGCAACAACTCCCGATGAGGGTAGAGAGCTATATGCTCAGTTCTAGTACCAGCTTTAGTTTTTCATTTTTAGTTCCCAGCATTTCCATTTTTTTATGTATCTCAAACATTGTATCACATGGACTTGATGTAATTATTTTGGTCTCATAAGTCTCTCTTATATTTAGAGAACAACTTACAATGAAAGTGATTCCAAATGATGTAGTTCTCCGATTGAGTCTGGAAGGTCCAACAGCTCATTATCAGCAATGGACAGCTGCTTCAATGAGCTCAGCATACTCAAATTTATTGGTAGGTACTTGATTCTATTACCCTAGATCACGTTGAAATAAGTTTATTAGTTCAAAAGTAAAAAACCCACGAAAACCTGAGCATCAATGTCTCTCCAAGTATATCTCAATGCGATTCAAAATGTTGATGTTTTGAAAGCAGAAAAAAAAATCATTTTAAAAAGACATTTGTATACTAAAATGCAAATACGACAAAAGGAAGCTCTCTCATTTGGGCCTTTGCATACAAGCACAATTTACAATTGAGATTTGAATGTAAAGAATCTTGATTCAACTATAAGCACTGAAAATTGCTTGGTAGGGGGATGCCTCCATGAGCATCCTCACAACCCCCACGGCCCACACTCCTGAGAGGGGCTACACAGCAGAGTAGCTATCTCTGCACAACTTTCCGCACGCACAACATGACAAAAGAAAAGTATTATGCATTCCCTTCAACTAAGAGCATAGTGAAGCCTGAGCAAAGGGTGTAGCCTCTCTGTGTCTCGCCATACTTCCAAAAGCCAACTTCCTTCATTAAAACCTCTTTCATTCAAATAGAAAAGAGGAACCAGCACATGTGCGTTTGACCAGAGGTGGCGCTTTCTTTCACCTTGCCTTCTCATGTATCATTAAGCCTCATGTGTTAACATACGTAGCCATTCATCACTGGAGAACATATGGAAGCTGTAGTCTTTGACAGTTGAATTCACATACATGTACTTCATGCTCAAAAATTGCAGCACAAGTAAGACTTGCCAAAGGACATGTCTACCTTAACCACGTGAGAGAAAGAGATTGGGAAAGAAATCACACTTTGCATTGAATGTATAATATGCCTATCTTTGAAAAAAATTTGCCGAAGCACTCAAACAATGAAGTCATATCATTCCAAACACTGTTCTCCACGAATCACTTGTCATCAATACACCAACTGTTATCATCAGCTTCTTGCCTGTAGTGATAAATCTTCCAACAGCGAAAGCCTTTGTATGCTCATAGGTAGTGACTGCAAAAAGTTTCCATTTATGGCCAGAACTTTGAGAGCCACCAAATTTCCAAGGCCTGCAATGGTTAATATACCTATTCTTTTAGAGCTGCATTTAATTTCAAAAAATGGACTTTCAGAATCTTTAACTTGCCAATCTGTATATTAAACATGTGGTTTTGTGAGCAAGAACACACATGGATGACATAAGAAGAGCATACAGGTGTGTGAATGCATTGTTGGATTAGGGCTGCACTCCACATGTCCTAGCTATGGCAGATCAAAGACCTCCATGGCGTGCACACACACACACACACACACACACATGTATTAATGTCTTCAAAAGGCCAAAATGACCTATGAGACCAAAAGGTTACATCATATCCATGAGGTACATCATCCTGAGTACAAAATAGCAATAAAGAAATATAACAAAAATCTAGAACTTTAAAATCTGATCTAGGTAGATGAGCAAAGAGCTCTCGTATTACCCTAATACATCCCTCATGGGCCGCTGTGACATGTTGCTCAAGGTGGTAAAACTGAGCTAGCGCGAGAAGGCCTTGCGATGATAGGAGATGATGGCCCAGATCCTCCTGTGGTGGCGTGGCCGTGGGCGAGGGCCATGGGATCTGGGGCATCAAGCTCTGCATAACTCAGTGGCTCTGTCGAGTGTCACACCTCTCGGCCGAGCTCCTGCACCAGCCTGTGGTCTGGGTATGATGGGTGGATCGGCCCTCGGAGTGCTGGTATGGAAGAAGTCAGTGAGAATCTCTATGCTGGTCCTCGAGCAAGTACAACTGATCTGGATCTCACTAAGGATTCCCTGTGTCTATGGAGCTCTAGAAGAAAAAGTCCCAGGCATCTCTGATCCGGGAAGTCCATGATCTTGGAAAGTGGTCCGAACCCAGCTCGGAAGAGGTAGTGGAAGTTCCCCCGAACCTCATAGTATACAGGGCATCGGCATATGTAATGATCCTCTGTCTCGGGCCCTGTGTGACAAAGCTGGCATATCCTGTCCTCTGGTGCGGCCGCCCTAGGCCCATATCTGGCAGTCTCCACTCTCAACTGGTGGGATGAGGTGCGGATCTGGCCGATCGCACATCTCACCCCAAAGGATAGGTGTATCGGAGCCGGTACTTTGCCTACACTCATAGAGTGTAATGATCCCCCACAGCATCTCTGCTAGCACTCCCATATCCCACAGTCTCCTCATCAGTCTGGCCTGTGGGACAGTATCAAATCCACAAAGCAGCAGTATATCCGATGACCGTGTACTCTCCCTTCCTCAATGATCCCCCGTAGTGTAAAGATATGATCTAGTGTGGAGTGCCCTCTCCTAAAGCTTGCATGCCCTGGTGCTCTGAGTCTATACTCCTCGAACCATCTACTAAGCTCATGCTCCAAAATCGAACCATAAATCTTGGCCAAGGTGTGACCAATCATGATAGTCCTATAGTTGTTGGGTCACCTGCTTTCGAGATAGGTACAATACTATTCGATGATGAGCTGACGGGGAAGCCCTCACATAAAGCCATATTAAACATGTGAACTAGTAAAGGGGCTACCGTGTCCCTAGCATGGGAGAAATGCTCGGTGAGGAGTCCATCATGATCATTGTGCTCTCCCAGTCTGCATCCTGTCAATAGCATCTCTCACCATGCTGAGGTGAAAGAAGGAAGAGTGTGGGGGACGAGGTTCGGGTGGATGGGGGAGAGAGGGCTGCTCGGGGCAAGGTAGAGAGAGGTGGCATAGGTGTGCCAAGTGCTGGGTGAAGTAATCGGAGTCGGAAGGCGATGATCCTGGAAGATCCTCCACGCCTCCTTACAGCCCCCTCCAAGAAATAGCTCTTGCTCAAGCCTGGCTAGGTAGGCTCTCTTCTTTCTCCGTGTGAGACGTCGAAAGATCACTTGCTGGTGAGTGGTGGATTCTAGTGCCATCTCCCGATGTAGACGGGCTCGGGTATCACGACATTCCTTGTCGTACCACCTATTATGTGGGAAAGTCACTCCTGGTGATGTAGGGGTGGGTCTGAAGTGCGGGAAGGCGGCTACAGCGGACATATGGAGGGTGGCTAAGAGGTGTGTGGTAAGCTCATCAAGTGGGATGTGGGGATCAAGGTTGGAGAGGATGCAGTGGATCTAGGCCATCTAGCCAGGCTAGCCTATGAGCCCCACCGAGGGCTAAGAGATACTCTCCATAGTCTGTCCGGGCTGCTGTATCCTATGATGTCCGCTCTAGATCCATACCCACCGTGTCAATCTCCTGGTAAATGGGATCATTTGTCTCAAAGAAGGGTACCTGTGCAGCTGCGGTGCAAGCATTGAAGTCTCCAACTAGGAGGATGTCCCCTAGATTGGAAAACTTCATAATGTCACCATAAAGGGGCGAGTACGGGGACTCTCCATGGGTGGCATATTTAGAATTGGAGGGTGCAAACAGCACACTGCAAGGTAGATGTCTCGGGCCCTCTCTGTCTGGATCCTCAGACACAAAAACCATGCGGCCTCATCCCGTCCAACCACCTGTATCACATGTTTAAGCTCCTCCCTGTATAGTAAAGCCACCCCTCCCAACCCCCGGGTACCCCCTACTGTGCATGGGTGTGGGCGGTGAACAGACTCCCATCTGTATCCTCTCACCTTTGGAAGCCAACTCCCCTGGCACTGATGTGTCTCTGTGTATAAGACGAAGTCTCTCCCTCTAAATGTCTCCTCGAACAGACCTGCATCTATCCTCAAGGCACCACTGCAGTTCCAAACCGCAATCTCTAGCTTGGTCTCATAGGTCTCGCACCATCATTGGACACATCGCTCGGTGATGATCACCCTCCCATCTCTGTACACTGCCCATTCTTCCGTGCATCCAAGATGCATGGTATGCACTCCCTCTTGTGTGCCACCTGTGCTAGTGTGAGATCATCTTCGAGGTAAGTCTTTTCTCCTTTTAGTGCCCGCCTTTTGGTAAGGAATGCTTGCCTCGCCTCCAACCCTGCAAACTTGAGGATGAGTGCGCGTTCCTTGGTGGTGTCTTTGCCCACCCTCCATGCCTCGACAAAGGGGGTATCAGCGATTTCCAGCTTTCTGCATAGTGCTATGGCGTCCTCTTTCGGCGAGGCTCCTTCCTTCCATCCCACCACTCTCACATTCAATGCCCTAATCTTCCTTCTTTTCTCCTCTTCGAGTGTGTCATTGATGATGTTTGGGGATGATGATGGGTTTCGTTGTTTCTTGGCAACCTCAATCCAGCTGCCCGCTTCTTCCACTTGTTTCTATGTCTTCTTAATCACCTCGGGCCATGTGGTAGCCTTGTTTGCCGCCTTCTCCTCTTGTTCCTGGAGGGTCTTCATTTGCTCTCTAAGTTTATTCAGCTCATCATTGACGGATAGTTGAATTTCTCCTTCTTCGAATTGAGTACGTGCCCTCAAGGTCTCATTTTCCACTTTAAGGGTGGCAACTTGGGCCTCCAGCTCCGTGATTAGTGAGGTGTGGTGGCTGGTTTTTGCGTCCAACATTTGGACCATTTCCTCCTGCATCTTGCTTAGCTGAGTTGCCATGTATGCCTGCATGTCTGCCTTCCACCTATCCATCTCCTCTTGCATGAAGGGGTCCCCCTTCTAGTACTGATTTTGGTCCTCAGTTGGTGACCCCCATAGATGGCCTGCTGCAAGTGGGGAGGCAAGTAGCAGCAGATAGGATTATGTTGCTGCCTTGGGGGCTGAGCAAGGGTGAGTGGGGAAAGGGGAAGGGAGAGAATGACTGCAGGAGGGCGGCGAAGAGAGAGAAAGGGGTAACAAAGAGAGAGAACGACTGCAGAAAGGGGGGGAGAAGAGACAGAATGACTGCAGGAGGGTTGCGAAGAGAGAGAAAGGGGCAACGAAGAGAGAGAGAGAGAGAGAGAGAGAGAGAGAGAGAGAGAGAGAGAGAGAGAGAGAGAGAGAGAGTTATTTTAAACGTCTTCAAAAAACCCAGTGGGTCTATGAGACCAAAAGTGATACAACAGTGTCCATGTAATCTCATCATGGTACAAAAGAAAACAAAGACTAAAGCTATGAGTTGAGAATGTCAAATCTGAGCCATATGATACAAAATGGGACCATCATCATACAACCTATGGAGCTAACCCCCCGAGGATATCGAGCATGGGGTTAGAATTTAGCCTGTAGAAGCTCGGCAGATGGAAGGTGGCTTTGTGCCTCTCCTAGATCTCCTCAAGCTGGGTCGATGTCTGTGTTTCTGGCGAGGTCTACGGAGTCTGGGGCATCCAGCTTGCTGTAGTGCGTGGCCCGATCTAGAGTCACGCTAGAGTGGGGTCTGGCAGGGGGTCAGCCACTCAAGAATATGTGGCTCAATGAGGCTGTGGGCATGTCATCAATAGCTGGTAGGGCATCCTCTCGTGGTCGGAAGAACTAAGTGATGGTTGCCTGGGGCCGGGGTGGGTGTCTCCCATGGGGTCTCAGCTCCCTAATCAATGAGCCTTTGTGGCGATGAAGCTCTAGTAGGAAGAGACCCAGGCACCGCTGATTTGGGTAATCCATGATCCTAGATAAGGGTCCAAACCCCTCTCTAAAGAGACAGTGGAACCTTCCTCGAATCTCATAATATACGGTGCATTTGCATATGAATCGCTCCTTTGACTCAACCTCTTGTTGGCACATAGTGCATATCCTCTCCTCACAAGGTATCTACATGGCTCTCCTTGTCTCTATCCTCAAGTGGTGCGATGACACCCGCAATTGGCTCACTGCAATCCGCATGGCATGTGACATGTATATGTCAAGATATCTGGCCCTCAGTATGAAACCATCCTCTATAAGCCTCATGAAAGTATCCATGTAGTACTACCGTTTGTGTGAGAGTGGCTCATGTGTTGTGATCCACGTATCTTGTATGTATACTCGCAATAAATCATATCTGATGTAACTTGGTTGAACACAATGCTAATCAATACACTTAAATACACTAAGATTTGATGGACACTTGCTCAAAATACAACAAGTAAATTGCTGAATTGACACGAGACACACAATGAGCCAGAACGGCCGACCCCTCCCTCAAATAAAGTATATTGATTTTGGGAGAATCAAGTACATAGTGTCATGGGCATTTCTGACCAGATTTCCATACCAATGCATATGAATACAGTATTGCAAACAAGTGGTTGTCGATGTAGACTTGCAACCCACACTACCCTCTCAAGTGCCCATGTTCCCTACCATCTGCTCTCTATTGTTCCACCAATACATGGTAGCAACAATATGCAACAGAGCACGTAGTGTTGGGGTAAAGGCATAATGCCCACCCTTATAGTGTGTACAAGCCCATAAGTTATAGTACATAGTACACTTAGTACTTTTAATGTACTAAGTGCACTATGTGTACTAGTGCAATATACATGTGTGATAGGGGAGTCACACACTCATGCTTTTCATGAGTTGACTTATCCCCACAACTCTCTCTCTCTCTTCCTTGCTTCTCTGTGTATGTCTCCCATGAATACTCTAACCTAACCCTAATTCAGTTTCCTCCCCATCAACTGGTATCAGAGCCTTTCAGTACAAGCAGAGTCTCCAGTCAAGCCAGAAACGACCAACAGGTTGGGCGCAGCCTGTGTGTGAAGAGGCGCAGCACCAGTCGATGATGCAGCTTACGTAGGCTTGCAGCAAGGGGCCTGGACACAAAGCGTCGACTTCAGGCGTGTAGAAGGCGCCAGCGCTAGGCAAAGCAAGTCCATCGGGGCGTTAGTCGTCGGCTGGTACACGCAGGCGGATAGGCGTCAACGGCAGGCTTGGCGAATACATGTAGTGCTATCCATTAGGTGGCAGGCGTTGCATCACACGCAGGCGAAGGCGCCAGCACTAAGCGAAGAAACAAGCTCTTTTTCATACGAAGGCGTGTCAGGCGCCACCCGACTCGTCGACTGCAAGTGTAGGCGCCTGGTCGTATGTAGCGCTGCTACTCGGTGAAGAGGCTAGAAGCGAACGCAAGGCACGACCCTCCACCACCCGTCTTGTAGCTTGGCACTAGGCGTAGATGCGCTAGGCGAAAGCAACACAGGCGAAGGCTGCAACGTCGGGAAGCGCACAAGCATCAGCTCCACGTCAGGCAACACACCTACGTGGTGGTGGTCAGACTCAGTCACAAGGCGTCAACAGGCAGGCGCATAAGCATCAACTCTACTGTACCTGCTGAGGAGAGCTACACTGCCCAGCCATTCAGGCGCCTACAGCCGCCAGGCGTTGAGCGTGGAGGGCTGGTCGTGGGGGTCAGCCAGGTGCAGCCACGCTGCCCAGCAGCACTCGATGATCTCTCTCATCAACAAGGCACTCTTTCTGCACCAACAATCTGCAACAGCAAGAATTGCCCCCATCTCCTGCAACAGCCTGCAAATTGAAGAGAAATTCAGAATTTCATAGGTATTTGCCTCTAATTTTTGCGAATTTCTTATCAATTAAATCAATTGAGCAGGTACAGGTGCCCAATTGCTCAATTTTTGAGCAAAATTGGCAAAATTGGGTGACATTGGTCACAATCAGGATAAATTTGCAGGAAATTGGTCAAATCAGGATCAATTTGCAGGAAATTGGATGTCGAAATTTGGGGCTTTTGATGTAATTGTGCAATTAAGCACTCATACATGCTGTATGATGTGAAAAATCGCACATTTGGGCAAAATTGCAGCAAATTGCAGTGCAAATCAAGGGGCTTTTGTGCCGATTGAGTTGATTTGCATGCAGGCAATCGCATTTGATGCTGTGGATAATGTGTTGATGCCTTACAAGCACTCAATGTGCCTGTAAAACAAGGGGCTTTTCAAGTTTTTATGCTTGTTGAGCTTGGCAAAGCAGCAGGCAAGACATTTATGCCTTGAATCCTCAAAAAAATCAGCTTGCAGTCAAGGGGCTTTTGCCCAATTTCTGTTTGGAACTGTTGTATGCAGTGTACAGGACTGTAAAAGTCTGATTTTCACTCATTTGGACAGCCAGGAGAGCATTTATTGCTACTGTACCTGCTGGTACAGATTTGGCACAGCTTTGTGCATGTTTTGGCATGGCTGTACACTATTTTGAGTGACCAAAAGGTTCAATTTCAGCTGCTGAAATTGCCGGTACAGGTTTGGTACATCATTGGTGAGCACTTGGTACTGCTGTACAGTACTTTGGAAGGGCAAAAGAGCACATTTAAGGTGCTGTCCAAAATCTGCAGCAACCAGATTTTGGTGTTTTCATCACAAAAAGTGGGAGAAAAGTTGCATTTGTGCTTCCGCAGTGGGAGATAAAGCTTGGGAGAAAAACTGTGAGCACTTTGTGTGCTTTTGGTGCAGTGTTTGCACATTTTGCAGGGAGTCAGGCATTGACAGGTTGCATATTGCTATGGCAACCACAGGTGAGAGCTCTTCATTGCTTCACATCAAAAAGCTTGAAGGCTCTCATAATTATGATATTTGGCAAACCCAGTGCTACAATGTGTTGCTTCAGAAAAAGCAGCACAAGCCTATCAAAGAAAGGGGTGTGATGCCCGCTTCTCTTACTGCTGAAGAGTGGGAAGATATGGATGAGCTGGCAAGATCTACTATCATGTTGTCTGTGTCAGACTCATTACTTTTCAGCATTCGTGAAGAGAAGACAGCTTGGGGAATGTGGCAGAGATTGCAGGACTTGTATGCCCAACAAAGTGCCTCAAGCAAAGTGTATTGGTTGAAGAAACTCATAGGTCTTCAGATGAAGGAAGGGGCATCTATGACAGCCCATCTCAATGAGTTTAATGGTACTGTCAGCCAAGTCATTAATCAAAAGTTGGCAATGGACGATGAGTTCAAAGCCACTTTTTTGTTATGCACTTTGCCAGAGAGTTGGGACACATTCAGGACAGCCACTAGCAATTCGAATGCTATGCTGTCATATGCAGATGTTGAGGGTGCTCTTCTTCAAGAAGAGATGAACAGGAAAAACAACTCTGTTGGAAAGTCAAATGCAATGAATGCACGTGGGAGATCCCAGCAAAGGGGGAAAAGCCAAGAAAGGGGAAGGAGCAAGTCTCGCTCCAAAAAGGATTTGGAATGCCATTATTGTGCCAAGAAGGGACACATCAAAAAGCAATGCTACAAATGGAAAAATGATCAAAAAGAAAAGGGAAAAGGCAAAGACAAAGACAAGGATGAAGCCAAAGATGTAAAGCCGAAGGGCAAAAGTGGAGTCAAGATTGAAGAAATCAATGTGTCACATGCAGGTGGCAGTGAGGATGAGGTCCTATTTACTTCTTCACTTGATGCCCATTCACTTCCTACAGGTGGTCATGGTATGCACTCATGGATCATTGATTCAGGTGCCTCCTTTCATGTCACAGGTTGCAGAGACTTGTTTGTCAGGTATACTGCTGGCAATGAAGGAGTGGTTTATTTGGGTGATAACCATGCATGCAAGATACTTGGCAGAGGTGATGTGAGGCTTGTGTTTTCAGATGGCTCACAGCTTATGCTCCATGATATCAGGCATGTGCCTGAGATCAAGAAGAATCTGCTTTCTACTGGACAGCTTGATGATGCTGATTATGTTACCACATTTGGTAGTGGAAAGTGGAAGATTAGTAAGGGCTCACTGGTTGTTGCCAGAGGCTCTAAGGTGGACACTCTTTATTTCATGCATGCAGGTGTTTGTCACCATGCTAATGTAAATGCAACCGAGCTGCCGGAAATCTCTATGTGGCATAGCCGGTTGGGACACATGAGTGTCAAGGGAATGGAGCAATTGTCTCGTTTGGGTTACTTGCCTTCTCTAAAGTTTTCAAGTTTTCAGTTTTGTGAGCATTGTATATATGGCAGGCAACTGCAGTGCCCCCACAAGAAAGCTCTTGGACAGAAAGATGCTCAGTTAGAGCTTGTGCATACAGATGTATGTGAGATGCCTCAGCTTTCTTTGGGAGGGGCAAAATATTTTGTGTCTTTTATAGATGATGCCACACGCAAGGTGTGGGTCTATCCTCTTCGTTTGAAGAGTGATACATTCTCAGTGTTCCAAAAGTTTGTTGCTCATGTTGAGAATCAAACTGGCAAAACACTGAAGGCTTTGCGTTCCGACAATGGTGGAGAGTATACGTCCAAACAGTTTCAGGACTTTTGTGATGCTAAAGGCATCAAGAGGGAGCTCTCTACTCCTTATGATCCTCCACAAAACGGGACAGCAGAGAGGATGAACAGGACCATACAGGAGAAGGTCCGTTCTATGTTGTCACATGCTGCATTACCTCATGGTTTTTGGGCTGAAGCTGTTATGACAGCCGTTCACCTTATAAACAGGTCACCTAACACGAGGCTTGGTGGGAAAGTGCCAGAAGAAGTATGGACAGGGAAGCCTCCGTCATACAAGCACTTGAGAGTGTTTGGTTGCGTTGCGTACGTGCACATACGCAGGGAAATGCGCACCAAACTTGATCCTAAGTCTCACAAATGCATATTCCTAGGATATGGTGACAGAGGTGAAATGGGGTATAGACTTTGGGATCCCATGAATAGAAAGATCATACGCAGCAATGATGTCATTTTTGATGAAACATGCATGTATAAGGAGCCTGCAAGGCAACATGAGCCTGGCAGAGTCATCTTTGATGATGATGGACATCATGGACAACAACAAAGGGCTGTAAATCAGCCATTACAGCAGGAAAACCAGCCCTTAAATGGTGCTGAAAATGGTCCAAATGGACAGCCAGAGATGGCAGAAGATATCCCTATGGATATACCACAGTTGGAGGAGATACCGGGCATGATATTTCAGCCTTATGGCATGGAACAGGAGCCAACAATGGGTGATATGCAGGCTGGACAGCAACCTGCAAATGATGGTCATTGGGTACGGAGGTCCACTAGACCCTCCAGAGCCCCTGACAGGTTTGTTCCAGGGGTTGACTACTTGATGCTCACTGACTGTGGGGAGCCCTCATGTTATAAAGAGGCTTTACAGAGGGCAGACAAAGCTCTATGGGAGCGTGCCATGAAGTCAGAGATGGATTCTCTGCATAAAAATGGAACTTGGAAGTTGGTGCCTTTGCCTGCAGGCAAGAAGGTTTTGCCATGCAAGTGGGTATACAGGCTCAAAGTTGCATCAGATGCAAAGCCAAGATACAAAGCCAGGTTAGTGGCTAAGGGCTTTAAGCAGGAATATGGTGTGGACTTTGATGAGATCTTCTCTCCAGTGGTCAAAATGACCACACTTAGAGCTGTGTTGGCTTTGGTTGCGCATGATGATCTGGACTTGATTCAGATGGATGTGAAGACTGCTTTTCTTCACGGTGATCTCCATGAGGAGATATATATGCAGCAGCCAGAGGGTTATGCACTGAGTGGAAAGGAGAAGCTTGTATGCAAGCTGAAAAAGAGTCTTTATGGACTCAAACAGGCACCAAGAGAATGGTATCATAAATTTGATACATTCATGAAATCACAGAAATTCAGGAGAAGTGACATAGATCACTGCTTGTACACCAAGAAAGCTTTGGATGGCAGTCTATTGATCCTCATCTTGTATGTTGATGATATGTTGATTGCCGGGAAATCTCGTAAAGAGATGGATGCTTTGAAGCAGAGGCTGCATGAGACCTTTGATATGAAGGATCTGGGTGATGCAAATCACATCTTGGGTATGCGGATACTTCGGGACAGAAATCAGCATGTGTTGTATTTGTCTCAGAAGGAATACATTGGCAAAGTCTTGCAGAGGTTCAATATGGACGGGGGGAAGAAAGCTAGTACTCCTTTGCCTCCATATGTGAAACTCAGTGCTATGGACAGCCCACAGTCAGATAGAGACAGGGCTGATATGGCCAAGATTCCGTATGCTTCAGCTTGTGGCAGTCTCATGTATGCCATGGTTGCTACTAGGCCGGACATTGCATTTGCAGTGGGAGTGGTTTCTAGATACATGGCCAACCCTGGCAAGAAGCATTGGGAAGCAGTGAAAGGTGTCATGAGATACCTGAAGGGCACACAGGATTTGTGCATTTGTTTTGGCAAACAGGATGCATTAGTGCATGGTTACACGGATTCGGATTATGCCGGTCATCCAGATAACCGGAAGTCTACTACCGGTTATGTATTTACATTCACAGGAGGTGCTGTGTCATGGATATCCAGGATGCAGAAGTGCACAGCCTTATCTACTACAGAGGCCGAGTATATTGCAGCCACCACAGAGGCTTGCAAGGAGGCATTATGGCTATCTCGGTTAGTGGTTGATTTGGGCTATACAGGGGATATTCCATTGTTGCATTGTGACAGTCAGAGTGCCATTCAGTTGGCAAAGAACCCTGTTTTTCATGCAAAGACGAAGCATGTGGATGTGAAGTATCACTTCATCAGAGAGGTGATAGAGAACAAGCAAATTCAGCTTGTTAAGATTCACACGGATGACAACCCGGCTGATCTGTTGACAAAGAGTTTGCCTCCGGAGCGGTTTGCTCATTGCAGACACTTGATGGGCATTGGATGAGGCCATTTTCAGCCTTGATATGGCCTTGTATATTATCATGTACATGCTGATTTTTTCTTTTCCTTTACTTAAGGGCACTTTGCCTTTAAGTGGGAGGTTGTTGGGGTAAAGGCATAATGCCCACCCTTATAGTGTGTACAAGCCCATAAGTTATAGTACATAGTACACTTAGTACTTTTAATGTACTAAGTGCACTATGTGTACTAGTGCAATATACATGTGTGATAGGGGAGTCACACACTCATGCTTTTCATGAGTTGACTTATCCCCACAACTCTCTCTCTCTCTTCCTTGCTTCTCTGTGTATGTCTCCCATGAATACTCTAACCTAACCCTAATTCAGTTTCCTCCCCATCACGTAGGACAAGAGAACACTACACAGGGTATGTGATCTTGTAATCTGGTTCCTCCCTCCTGCTACTTGCTCCCATATTTAAGCATAAAAGCTTACCAATAGCAAGTAGAGTCGATGACAGCGGAAGTCTTCGCAATGGAAGTCCTTGGAATGTTGAGATCTTTGATTTGTATCCTTTCTCCGCGACAAAAGTCTTCAAGAGGATAAAGGGAACCTTGGAAAAGCTTCCCCTATGGTTCAACTTGAGAAAGGAAGGCTGAAATTAGGGTTTTCAGCAAAAAGACCAGAAATTACAGCAAAAGTGAGAGCTGTTTTGCTGAATTTCAGTCATAGGGAGTGAGTAGGAGAGTGATTAGCACTTGGAAACACTCTTGGAAGCTTGGAAAACACCCTAGCAAGTTGGGTATGGCTATGGAGAGCTTGGAAATGGAGAGAAATGATGGAAAAACAGAGTTTTCAGCCTCCAAAAATCTTCATGAAGAGAAAACACGAATTTTCTCTTAATAAGTAAGTGAATTGGAGTCCAATCAGGTGAAGGGACCTGGGGAGATGCCCATTTATGAGTCAAAGGGGAGGATCAGGTCCTGGACATTAAGTCTTGTCCGCATCGGGACTTCGGTGACTGTGAACTTGGAAGCTGTTGGGTGTTGGACTTACACACTCACACACACAAACCTGCACATTAGGGTTAGGTGCAGGGTAGAGAAGCTCACACACAGAAATGAGAGAGAGAGAGAGAGAGAGAGAGCCAAAAGTGCGGTATCCACAAAATGCAAGTCAACCCTTGCATGTGTGCAAGTCAACCCTTGCATGTGTGCCACATACAAAATATTATATGTTAGAGTGTTCTTTCACACTTGATGTCCAAGGGGAAAAACCAAATGGGAAAAAGTGCCCTTGGTTAAGCCCTGTTCACACATAGCACTACCATAAGTGAGCATATGCCTACAAATCCCCCCTGTAGTGGAAGTGTGAACCTGTACAAGGTAGCAGATCACTCTCTGTATGAGAGTAAGCCCAAAGCTTTGCGGAAAGCTTCAAACTTTTCTTGAGGTAAAGCCTTTGTGAAAAGATATGCAACATTATCCTGTGTAGAGCAATAAGATAAACTGATCTCCCCTGCATGTAGCCTCTCTCTGACATAGTGATAATGAATCTCAATGTGCTTGGTACGTGCATGAAATACTGGATTTCGTGCCACGGCCATAGCACTCTGGCTATTAGTGAGAATGGTGGTGGGTGTCTGTTGACACTCACGAAGATCAGCCAATAGTCTCCTACCATACACAATCTACTGTAGCTGTAAAGACTGCCCTGTACTCAGCCTCACAAGTAGATGTAGCAACAGTGGATTGCTTTTTACTCAACCAAGATATGCATGAACTGCCAAGGAAAAAACAATTTCCACTGGTGGATTGTCTGGTATCATAATCACCAGCCCAATCTGAATCACTGTATGCATAAAGCTGCAAGCTGCCCCCCTTGGGATAGAACAAACCAAGATCCAGGGTACCCTTAAGATAACGAAAAATGCGTTTGACTGCTTGCCAATGCTTTGTGCCTGGGCTGTGCATGAATTTGCTCAACAAAGACACTCGCCTGGCTGTAAATGCCAGCCTCAAAAGGCTCTCCAATATCATGCATAGTAAGCCGTACACCTGGTTCTACCGGAGGAGAAATGGGCTTACATTCATCCATGTGAAACCTTTTTAGCAAACTTTTTATGTACTTAGTTTGCTCCATAACAATGCCATCATCTGTATGCATAAACTGTATGCCGAGATAGTAGTGTAAAGGCCCCAAATCTGACATATCAAATTCAGCTTTCAAATCAGCTTTCAAATCTGAAATTTGTGCTTTGCTTGTACCTGTAATGAGCATGTCATCTACATACAAGATGACTATGAGAATATCGGCATCGGTTTTCTTCACATACAATGTGCTTTCAGCTGGACTATTCTCATAACCTTGGCTGGTTAGATGAACATGTATCTTATCATACCAAGCTCTTGGAGCTTGCTTTAACCCATACAATGCTTTGTGCAACCTGCATACTTTATGTTCCTCACCAGGAACTACAAAACCAATGGGCTGATTTACATATACTTCCTCCTGTAAATCCCCATTTAAGAATGCAGTTTTGATGTCCAATTGATGCACTTTCCATCCTTTATGTGCAGCCAATGCAATCACAGATCTTATTGTGGTCATTCTCGAAGTAGAAGCAAAAGTCTCATCATAATCTATTCCCTTTTTCTGGGAGTAGCCTTTTGCCACAAGTCTTGCTTTGTACCTGTCAATAGTACCACCAGACTTTCTTTTGACTTTGTACACCCATTTTGTTCCAATTACATGTTTGCCTTTAGGCAATTCCACAAGATCCCATGTATTGTTCTTCATGATAGAAGAAATTTCAGCTTGCATAGCTTGCAAACAATGTTCATTCTCATGTGCTTCTTCATAAGAAGAAGGCTCTTCTGAATCAAAGAGACCACCCATTGCGAATGCAGACTCCCCACGATGTACATTCAAAGCATGGCTGGAACTAGCCCTTGTTCTACTTGTGAGTGGAGCTGCAAGTTTGCTTTCTTGCAAAGTTTTCAGCAACCATCTTGGCACTGACTTGGCTGTGTCTATGGCTGTTTGCTCTTCCATTTCTTCCACAGAAGGGGGCTGAATGGCTGGCTGTTCCACATGTTCTACATGTGGATTTTCTTATGTAAGGGCTGGCTGATCTGAATTCCCCCTAATTGCAATGGGTAAAAGTCCATCAAACATGTCATGTATGCCTGTATCATTGCTTTTATACAAGCTGTACATGGGCTGTTCTGAATTTTCAGCAAATACCACATCTCTACTGACAAAAATCCTTCATGTAGTTGGATTATAAAGACGGTATCCTTTGCTCTCATTGCTGTAGCCCACAAAAATGCATTTAATTGCTTTGTCATCTAGCTTTGTTCGGAGTTGTTCTGGCACATGTGCATATGCCAAACACCCAAATGTAAGCATATAATCCACTGTTGGCTTTCGGCTATACCAAGCCTCAAATGGTGTTATGGTTTTCAAAGCTTTTGTTGGACACCTATTCAACACATGAGTTGCACACATTATAGCTTCCATCCAAAATTTGTGAGGCAATTTTTGTGCTTTCACCATGCATCTTGCCATCTCCATGAGAGATCTATTTTTCCTTTCAGCTACACCATTCTACTGCAGTGTATAAGGCATAGTACATTGGTGTTTGATGCCCTTTTGAAGCATATAATCATTGAATGCATTTGACATGTATTCTCCACCTCTATCTGAGCAGAGTGTTTGGACTTTACATGCACACATATTTTCAGCCATTGCTACAAAGTGTCGAAAGCATGTAAACACATCTGCTTTCGCTTTCAAAGGGTAAGCCCAAGCAAACCTGGAGTAGTCATCAATGAATGTGACGAAGTAAAGATGTCCCCCTATGGATGGTGTCCGCATTGGACCACATACATCACTATGTATGAGCTGTAATTTACTTTCAGCTCTAACAGCTCCATCTTTGGGGAATGGTTTTCGTTGCATCTTTCCCCAAATACACCCCTCACATACATGTCTTGGTGGAGACTCAAGAGGCGGCATATTATCAACCATATGATGCTTCTGCAAAAGCATCAAACTCTGAAAATTTACATGCCCAAAACGAGCATGCCATAGCTCTGCATCATGCATAGTAGGAGTGTGGACAGCCACTGTATTTGCATCATAAGTGCACTTGTCATAGCTGTCCAGCTTATACAAGCCTTTGTATCGTGTTGCAGAAGTGACTATTTCATAACCCTTTGATGGGTCTTTTACCAAACACTTCCCGTCTTCAAATTCAACCTTTAAACCTTGGTCGTTTATGGCTGAGACGGAGAGCAGATTTTTCTTTATTCCTAGAACATACAATACATTTTTCATACATATATTGGCACCATTGGCTGCAATAAGTATGACATGACCAATTCCCTTTACTGGATATGATCTGCACATGATACAGTGCGGCCATTTGAAGCATAAACCAAGTGCTGAAATACATCTTTGCATGAAGTGATGTGGCTCGAAGCACCACTATCAAAATACCATGATGCATGCTGTCTGCCAAATGCAATGCAAGACATATCAGTGTCTGAAGCACTTGGTGTGTCACTAGTGCATGTGACCAAAAAAGTGTACTCTTCCTGGATTACATTAGCTGATTGCTGTGCTTTGTCATCAGAAGAGTCTGCTACTGCATTGCCTGCTTCTTTCCTTTTCTCTTTTGCAATCCGCTTCCTACATTCACTGATGTAGTGTCCATGCTTATGGCAATAGTGACATTTGCCCTTCTTTTTGGGCTTGTTTGCATCCCCTTTGTCAGACTTTTCACCACTAGAAGAGGGCTGTCCATGACCAGCCTTGCTAGACTGTTGTCCCCCATGCCTAAAGCTCTTTGCTTTACCCTTATCCTTGGCTGTAAATGCCTTTTCTCCACCACGGTTGCTCGATAAGTTTGCTCTTGTTTGCTCTTCCTGCAAGAGTAAACCCACGAGCTCTTCAAAAGTGACAGGATCACCACCTCCTCTCATTGAGAGGTTGAGAGAGGTGTGAAAGCCCAAGTACGAAGGCGGTAAAGAATGAAGAGTGTTGGTGACCATCTGTCTGTCTGGGATAACCTCATCAATGTTGAGCAATTGTTCCTGCAAATCTTTCACTTTGGTGAGATGATCTGCCATGGAGTCACCCTCATCCATAGAAAGAAGATCCAATTGCCTCTTCAAGTAGGCAACTCTTGCCTCGTTGCGTACCTGATACATTGCTTCCAATGTGTCCCATGCAAGCTTTGATGTCTTGCATGAACGAATGTGCGGAATAATAGTCCTTTTCACTGAAAGGGCTATCAATGACATGGCCTGTGCATCTCTGGAGTCCCATCTCTTCTGCTCTTGTTTGGGAGCAGGATCTACATCAGGAGCTCTTTGAGTACCTCCCCTTTGAGGCGTGGCTGGCTGTATGGTAAGTGGGCGTGTGTCATCACCACACACGATGCCCCAAAGCCCTTTGGCTACCAGCAAATTACGGATCATGAAACTCCAGGGGGAGTAGTTAGATCCATCCAGC
Organism: Cibotium barometz; assembly: GCF_041138505.1. Taxonomy (NCBI): domain Eukaryota; kingdom Viridiplantae; phylum Streptophyta; class Polypodiopsida; order Cyatheales; family Cibotiaceae; genus Cibotium; species Cibotium barometz. Next base: position 20,313,273 of record NC_141048.1, read on the forward strand.
TTGTCCTCCTGGGTGAGCACACCAAATACATCTGTAGCATTCTGTGCCATGTCAACAAAATATATCTACAAGCAAACCAAGCACCAATGTGCACTGCCAGGCAACCAAATGTCCTATGCAAATGTATGCCTGCAAACCAAAGCAAGTGTAAACTTGCACCAAATTGTCCAATTACACACAATGTGTATACATACGCGACAAATCGCAGCTGTAATGCCCAATTACATGCTCCAATCAGAAAATCCCCAATTTTTATGCACTCCAATCGCTTCAATGTGCATCTAATTGGCCAATTTCCACAAAAGCCCCAAATTTCTGCAAGTGAAAGAGGTTCAATTTGTTGATTTTGACCTCAATTTTGAAAACCCCCAAATTTCTGCAAATGAAAGAGGTTCAATTTGCTGATTTTGACCTCAATTTCGAAAACCCCCAAATTGCACCTGCAATTTTCTTTGCATTTGACTTGCACAGAAGTGTCTGCAAAATCTGCATTTGACCTGCACTGGAATGGCTGCAAAATCTGTATTTGTATTTGACTAAAATTGTGTACAGAGAAATACCTTCATGCAAGGGCAACAGGCTTGGAGCAGACAGTGCTAACGGGCGTTGGAGGAAGCCAGCAGGGCTGCGGATGGGCAGCCGACGGGGAGCTGGGGCTGGAGCTTACGGAGCTGATGGGATAGACGGAGGCGGCAGCCATAGGCTAGCTGCACCAGGGCCCGACGGCAGCGGAAAACAGAACGGGGGGCAGCCGTAGAGTCATCGTCGTCGATGCAGCTGCGCAGGTGTCGGGCGAATCGTCAGACGGAGGCGGACGCTCAGAGCAAGGCGAGCACGGCTCTGGCCCCGCAGGTAAGTCGGAATGGGCGGGAGCCGTCACCTAGGCACGAGTCGCTGGCGGGAGTGAACGGACGGACGAACAGAGCAGCGGTCGGAACGGAACACGTCGATGGAGCGGAATGGGAGGTCGGGGTCGGCGACGGCGACGAAGGCTGGATGGGAGCAGAACGCCGACGTGGCTCTGGGCGACCGAACAGGAGCGCTGACGGCGAGGGTGGCCAGAAATGTGACGAAGCTGGGCCACGGCGGTGCTGGGTCGCCGGCTGTAGAGGGCGGTGCCGCCCGCGGACTGGGCGGCGGCGGCGGGCTCCCCACTAATGGTGGCCGGACGGAGGAGCGCCGACGGAAACAGGCAGTCCGACGACGGAAAAACGCAGGCGACGGACGGAATGACAATTTTTGACAGAATTTCGACGACGGAATTCCACAGTTAGCAGCAGTTTTTTTGGGACAGAAATCCACACGGAGCTCCTTGCTCTGATACCAAATGTTGGGTGTTGGACTTACACACTCACACACACAAACCTGCACATTAGGGTTAGGTGCAGGGTAGAGAAGCTCACACACAGAAATGAGAGATAGAGCCTCTTCCGAGCTGGGTTCGGACCACTTTCCAAGATCATGGACTTCCCGGATCAGAGATGCCTGGGACTTTTTCTTCTAGAGCTCCGTAGACACAAGGAGTCCTTAGTGAGATTCCAGATCAGCTGTACTTGCTCGAAGATCAGCACAGAGAGCTCTCACCGACTTCTTCCATCCAGCACTCCGAGAGTCGATCCACCCATCATACTCGGACCAAAGGCTAGTGCAAGAGCTCGGCCGAGAAGTGTGACACTCCGCAGAGCCACTGAGTTATGCAGAGCTCGACGCCCCAGACCCCATAGCCCTCGCACATGGCCACACCACCACAAGAGGATCCAGGCCATCGTCTCCCATCATCGCAGGACCTTCTCGCGCCAGCTCAGTTTTACCACCTTGAGCACCATGTCACAGCGGCCCATGGGGGATGTATTAGGGTGATATGAGAGCTCTTTGCTCATGTACCTAAATCAGATTTTATAGTTCTAGATTTTTGTTATCTTTCTTTATTACTATTTCGTACCCAGGATGATGTACCTCATGGATATGATGTAACCTTTTGGTCTCATAGGTCATTTTGGCTTTTTGAAGACGTTAATACAACTTTCTTTCTTTCTTTCTCTCTCTCTATCCTCACACGGTGAAATGACACCCATAACTGGCCCACTGCAATCCGCATGGAACGCGTGATGTGTATGTGTCAAGATATCTGCCAAAGCACATTTGGCAGAAGGTCTACTAGTTGGGATATTTTTAAAGGTAAAGATTATGGGAGAACCCAACTCTTAGATTGAGACATGCGGCAAGAAAGTGGATCAACGTGAGACAAGTGGGCTCACACTCGTCAAAAAGTGGATCAAAGTGAGACAAGTGGCCTCACACTTGTCACTTCAGCTATTGTGTGGCCCTCCACTTGTCATCATAGCCTTCTCTTTCCATTTTAGCTCACGGGAGGCCCAAATCTATAAATTGGAGCCCTCTCTCTTCATTTAGGGAGGCTCTCTTGCTACACACTAGCCTCGAACACTGTTACAAGCTACCCATGAAGTATACCGGCTGTTGGGGACTGTTTTGGAGGCTTCCATCATGAAGAAATACTGAAGGCAAGGGTATTTAATCATTTTATTATGATTTCCAGCCATTGTACTTGTTGTATTAGCCCTTGTACTTGTTGTACCAACCATTGTACTTGTTGTATTAGCCCTTGTACTTGGTGTACCAACCACTGTGCTTGTTGTACCAGCCATTGTATCTATTGTACCGGCCCTTGTACTTTCTATACTGGCTGAGAGCTGAACCTGTTGTACCAACTCTATTGCATAAAGATCCATGGTTTTTGGGGAAGAATGAGTAACCATAGGGGGATTTAATTGTTGGCTCGGCATTTCTACAGCCTATGTACCGGCTGAATTTTATGGTTGTCTCGTGTTGGGCTATGTTTAGGCATTTGTATATGGATAATCCGGCATCTCCTGTGGGGAGAGTAAGGTCCTCAAAGCTTGTACATGATATTATTCTTCTTGGGTAATAAAATACTCCGAGGGAGGGGGGGGGGGAGGGGGGATAATCCGGCCTCTATGTGGTGTCATCTCTGCACATCTCTCTTTTACAGTTTTGTGGATTAAGCAGCGTATGTGTTAAGGTTGTGGCCAATTTCAATGTTAAATTGCATTAATGGTCAAGTGTTTTGGCGAAAACCCAAGGCACCTCGAAAGTTACATTGGTATCATAGCATTGGCTTTTTTACTCTTGTATGAAGACAATCCTGTTGGGGTATAAACATTGGCGGATACGACACCAAAACTTATTTTGTTGGATATACTCTTAGAGCATGGACAGAGAGATATGATATCTAGACTTATGGGATTGTTTTGTCTCGCCCATTTATTTGGGACATGATTATGATATTTGGACGCATGGGACTATTTTGTCTCGCCCATTTACTTGGGACATGATTATGATATCTAGACTCATGGAACTGTTTTGTCTCGCCCATTTATTTGGGACATAATTTTGATATTGGTATCATGGAGACTTATTTAGCCTGGCCCATTTATTTGGAACATGGATTCTTTTAGTCATATTCGATTTTTGAGATTGTCTCGTCTCGCCCACTTGTTGGGACATGATTATAACTTTGGATATATGGCTTGAAGCGTAAAGTTGTGGACAACTTTTAAGAAGTTGGGGAGGAGGTCACCAGCGGGGACATTTCCCAATATGAAAGGGATCTAGTGGACTCCACGACATCTAAATATTCGGAAAGTACAAGCGCAAAACACCTCCAACGCAATCCGAAAGGAGCATAAACAAATGTGTGAGGCCTCAAGGAAAAAGGCAGTATCGACAACAAGCTCACAGTCCAAAAGCTCATCCTCACTGCGCAAGGGCAGACTCAAACCTGAAACTCCAGCAGTGGAGCGAAGAAAGATGTTCATAGCCTGGGCAACAATGAGATATAACAAGGGGGCTAAGGGGCATCCCTGTCGTGCAAAACAAGAGATCTCGAAGAGATCACCTCTACCACCATATGCAAGCACACTACTGTGAGCATGGCGATACAAGCATGAAACACCTCTGATCCAATCCTGAGAGAAACTCATACATCTAAGGTGTAAATGATACTCCAACAGAAGATGCCTCAACCTTTTCCTACTTGTGAGGAGCGAGCTACAAGAGTGTATACGATACTCCAAAAAAAGATGCCTCAACCTTTTCCAACTTGGGAGGAGAGAGCTACATAAATGGTGTATACAATTCTCAGTCATGGTGCATATGACGATACTCTGACCGAGGATGCCTCAAGCTTTTCCTACTTGCGAGGAGAGAGCTACAAGAGTGGATGCTGATAACCAAAAGAGAGATGACCAAACACAGTCTCTCATCGCATACTTCTTCCAGTCTATAAATACAGCAGACAGCAGAAAGAAGAATAAAAGGAAGAATAAACATATTTTCCCAGACCTCAAATTGCTACACACGTCTCTTAAGCATACAAGAAAATGCCAACCTGAGGGAAGTTGCTTAAGCTTGTTCCCAGATATGGACAATACCTGTAGAAACATAAGAGACCATCAGCTCCTTTAAAACCAGTCTTTGATAAAAGCAAACAGAAGGCAGGACTACCTGAAGGTTCAAAAGAGAACTGATAGATTCAGGAATTTCTTCCAGCACGTTTCCTGTCAGTGCAAGCACACTAAGCTTACCAAGATTACCGATCTGTTTCCAACAAGTAGCAACCCCTTCAGGCTTTCCATCAACAAGAGAATCGTGTATCCGAAAATTACTGTCACAAAAGCCTACACAACAATGGTTTCACAAACCTCATTTGGTAAACATTGAAGCAAGTTTCCCTGTATCCACAGGCCCTCAAGCTGCTTTAACTTCCCGATACTTTCTGGGAGTTCAGAGAGCCAATTACCAGAAAGTCCAAGCTTCCGTAACTGCTCCAACAAATAAAACTGTCTATAACTTGCGGACACCCAAAAAAAAAAAAGCATACCAAAAAACACAAATGATGATATACTATTCATCTTGATACCCATGTATTAGCTTATATTAGGTCATAAGGGAACAGACGTAAGGGTTGGAAACTTTTGGGTGGAAAGGGACATGGGTGAGAAGGCAACCAGGTGGTCGGTGCTCATAGTCCTATGTCCATTTCAGCAGCGGATCAATGCTCAAGGTTCTTCCAGAGCACCTATCAGGGTTCTGTGGTGGACACATTAACTATTAAATGCACCAAATTGTTTAGACAGCGATAAGGTATCTGGAAAGTGAGAAAGAACCACCCACAAAAGCGATCCCAACAGCCAGCCAGGTGCCCTCCTTGTAGGATATTTACTCATCTGATATGAAAATGTAAAGTGCGAAGCACAAGGCTCTGAAAATCTGCTGAAATTTAGGGTTCATTTTAAAGGTCTTTTGGCTGCTGAATTATGGTCCAAAGAGGGCTGGCTACAAGGGATAAATGCTCAAATGAGGGGGAGGGGTCCTTTTATGGGACAATGCCCCCCCCCCCCCCCCCCCCCCCCCCCCCATCAAAGTCTTCAACACCACACTTCCCCCATCTTTGTCTAAGGTAGATCTAGACGTTGAATGATGTACGTTAATCCTACAATGCATAACACTAATCGTACTTGCTTCTACTTCCTACTCCAAAGATTTACAAGGCTGAAACTTGCTGTGTTGGGACTGCTTACTGCTGATCCATGTCTGGGCTAAGGGCTTGTCCATGAACTTAGAATCATGGGGGGTAGACAAATGCTTGTATGCCAAAGTGACAAGATGGATGATATTGCATGGACTCTCCTTTGATGCAATGCTACCATTTCAGTACTGAGGTCAGCCCAATTCGCTATTGAGTCAGAACTGCATTAGAGACGACATTTGGCAAATGTACCAAGACCACATTGTCACAGCCACAACAAACAGGTTTACCGAGGCCAGCCCGAACAGCAGTGTGAAACGGCTTAAAGGCATTTAATTTCATATTTGACCAGGTCGTGGGACATTCAGCAACAGGCCGACCCCTGTTCAGTCAGCTGACCAGTAGCACTTAGGGGTATAAATACCCAGAACAGAATTCAGTCATTCTATCTCATTTTCACAAGGGTTGCTGCGTTCCAAGGGCCAGGACAGCCATGTTTAAGTGCTCAGCCAAGGTGAACAAGTGCATGTCAAGAACCAGTCTTTATTTTTCAGATTTACATCATTCTGATAAAGCAAATACACCATTCGTGGTGGGGGCCCAATAGAGGGTATTCGGGACCCAATATTGTGTCCTCTACATTATCTTCGTCTCACAAACAATTGCTGAGTTATGAGTGTTGAAGTTACCGATGCTTCCACCGAGCTTCCGCATGTTACATTGGTATCAGAGCCTTCTTCACGTGTGAAGATTCAACCAGAAAACTAGAAAAAAAAAATCTCACTTGTGTGGTTGGTTTCTAGACTCCGGAGGGCCACCCCTTTCGGTGTGACTCCTATCCCTAGAAAGACGATTGGTTTTTCGCCTCCGGAAGCCTCCAACACGCATAGTGGATGGTTAGATTGCGCTCCAGAAAGGAAGTGCATTTTCTCGCTATGGCGAGCTTGGACGCAGAGAGAGAACGACGAACTTCGGAACAAAGTGCACCAAGTAGTCCTTCGAGGGCGGCAAACATGAGTGTGCATAATATGTTCCAATAGATGATGTGAGCAATCTCAGAACAGAGCACCGAATTGGAAGGGCATGGCCATGGAAGAGCGCACCTGTTTTCCAGTCTCTCTCTCCATCTTCTCCTCCCTCTCCTTCTGCTTCCCAAATCCTGGCAGTAGATCCTCTACCAAAAAACCCTTTTGAAGGGTTACAACCACAGCCGGGTTCGTCCCTCGAACTGCCACATGCGAGCAATGGAGATTGAATTGATAGAAGACCGTGAGGCAGCATCCCGTGCTGCCGCACAAGACAATGCCAAGCAACGCGTGGAACGCGAAAGATATCTTGCTGCTTTAGACACAACAATGTCACCAATGGCTTCCTTAAGTCATTTTCCCAAGAAGATGAACTTCAATTAAGTATAGGTAAACTCGACCCCACAACTCTTTATTCCTAGTTGTATTAATTTGAAGCTTATTTTGCTACAGTTAGAAAAAATGATACTCACAAAGTGATCTTGGCTAGTTGATACTTGGAAGGTGAGGCCATTCCTTGGTGGACTCAGTGGGCTCATGCCCACACCAGATTAGGTATGGCAACTTATGTTTGGGACAAGTTTGTCCTCGACCTTCAGCAGCGGTTTCTACCGCACCATTACCTTAAGCGACTTGAAGACGAGTTGGCACGTCAAAACGCGCAACCAGTCCTACAGTTTGCCAATAAGATTTCGAACTTATGTTTGCAATTGGGTATGTCTGACAAGAATAAGAAAGAGCAGTTTCTTTATGGCCTTGACACGCAAATCTAGGGGAAAGTGCATATGTTTCGGCCAGCCACCTTCGAAGATGCACTCTCGCTTGTGCAGAGTGCTGAAACGAAGTACAATGGCGGAAAGCCCAACACTTCCCAGCCTATCGCTCCCAAGGCAACCGCCTCAGGAGGGAAAGGCCAGATAGAGCACGGAAGTCTCGGGCTCCAAGAACTCGACTAAGGCACCCAAGCTTACTCCAAACCAAAAAGCTCAAGCACGCAAGACCGATAGGAAATTGAGTGTTGGAGGAGACAGCTCAGTACAACAAGGAGGGTAGGTGTTTCTTTTGTCACACAAAAGGACACACTTCTAAGGATTGTCCAAAGAAGACTACCACTCCACAGACAACCACCCCAGCCTCCACAACTTCCATGGTGAGCCCGGCTCCCACACAGACCCCAACGGCTGTCCCTAGTTCTTCAGATCCCAGTGCTTCGGTTGGTGCAATCATTAGCCGGGAGCTCGAAGATAAGAAGAAGGGCGCCCAAGACTAGGAGTATGAGCGCAACAAATTGCTCAAGACCTTTGGCTACCTAGGTAGCCAGGGAGAGAGAAGTCTTATTTGACTGCGGTAGTACATAGAATTTGGTCACAAAACATGTAACTCGGCGAGCCCATTTCATCCTGACTTTGGTAGACAAAGAAAGTTGAGAGATCTAGTATAGGAATGACAATGAGCATCAAGTTTAAAGCTCAAGGTGCTAAATTAGTGATTCAGGACATAGAGTTTGTGTGAGATTTTATGGTTGCCCCTCTTGTAGGAGCAGACATAATTCTGAAAATTCAATGGGTTCATAAGTTCCAGCCAGATATTGATTGGAACATGCACACTTTTCGGATTATCTGGAATATGTCAAAAGCCCCAGTACTATTAAGTGTGAGCCAAGAGTCCCGAACTTTCCTCTCATAAGCCACTTGCAGGCTAAATGAGAAATCAGGAAGGATACACAATGCCCGAAGATATACATCCAGACTGCCCAGACAGTGGCCAGTGCTTCAGAGAAGTACCAGGCTCTCCATGAAAAGTTCCAGAAGATTTTTCTTCAGGACAATCTCCCTCCCCAGCCCCCCCTGTCAAGACTAGAGGACCAAAAGATAGACCTCCTCCCAGGCTCGGATCCCTCGAGCAAGTTTCCATACCACCTATCCAAGACGATGGAAACGGAGTTGGACCACCAACTCCAAGAACTGTTGCAATCTGGCTTCATACACCCTCGTGTGTCGCCATTTGTAGCACCGATCTTGTTTGTCAGGAAGACTTGATTGTGTGTCACTTATCGTGCACTCAATAAGTTCACTATCAAGAGTAAGTTCCTGATGCCTCAAATAGATTATATTCTCGAGAGGCTGAATGGGGCCAACATGTTCTCAAAACTGGATTTGAAGAGTGGGTACCACCAAGTGAGGATTGTTGAGGGGAACATCTCCAAGACAGCCTTTTGTACGGAACGGGCTCACTATGAATTAGTGGTCATGCCTTTTGACTTGACAAACGCCCCCACCACATTCAACCACATGATGATGCATATTTTCAGAGACTAGATTGGACAGTGTGTGTTTATATTTTTGGATGACATACTGGTATTTTCAACTACGGTTGAGCAACATGACATTGATGTGGAGAAAGTCTTGAAGTTGATGGAAAGCAACGAGCTCTACGTCAATGAGAAGAAGTCGGAATTTTATTTGTTCGAGGTTCACTACCTTGGATACATAATCAGTGCTGAGGGCATCTGACTTGATCTAGCCAAGGTGACCGAGATTGTCAATTGGGAAATACCATAGACCGCATATGACATTAGATCCTTTGTGGGTATATGCCAAGCATACTCTACCCACATAGACAGATTCTCTGACCTCTCGACGGATCTCACCGATCTGCTAAAGGATGTCAAGACTAGCAAGCAATGGATCTTGTCTAGCGCTTGCCTCATGGGATGAGCCATTCCAAGTGATCACTGATGTGAGTAGCATCACGATTGGAGGTGTGTTACAACAGAATGGCCACCCAGTAGCTTACATATCTCGTAAGTTACTGCCCACCGAAAAATGGCCGTGAATTTGAGATTCGCACTGACCATCAAGCATTACGTTGGATTCAGACAATGCCAAGTGCACAGTGGAGTGACCATCAACACCGCTAGAGCCAAATCTTCCAGTAATTTGGTGGTATGATCGAGTACCCTCCAGGAAAGGCCAACCCTGGCCGATGCTTTGAGCAGGAAGAGAACAGTGACATTGATTCAAACTACTAGACTCAACCTTATTGAAACCGGACTAGATGACATGAAGGCTTGAAGCACACATACGCGGATTACGAGAGATTCGGTACACAGTGGGAGCAGGCATTGGATGCCATAGGACCATGCCACTTTTTGATACAAGATGGTTGGCTTTTCTACAAAGGCCGACTTTGTGTCATGAAGTCGTTTAGAGCAGCTCTTCTCCATGACACCACGCGATGTATTCACTCATGCGCAACAGTGTGACGTTTGTTAGAAAGTGAAAGCTCCTCGTGGAAAGAAGCTAGGGTTGTTACAACCTTTACCAATTCCTGAGGGACCTTTCCAAGATATATCGATGGATTTTGTCACAAATCTGCCTCCCAATCCAAGTAAGCGTAATACGCACGGCTTAACTATTGTTGATAGATTTAGCAAATTTGTTATGCTTATTCCATGCAAGGCCAATGTGATCACCGAAGATGTTACCCATTTGTTCCTTCGGCATTGGTACCGGATTGGCGAAATCCCTAGGACCATAGTGTCAGATCGAGATGCCAAGTTTACCAATCGTTTTGCAAGGGCATTGTTTGATAATTTTGGTACTAAATTGAATTTTTCAAGTGCATTTCACCCACAAACTAATGGCCAGACAGAAATCTACAACAAGTTGACCTTTGATGTGCTGAAGTGTTATGTCCACAATAAGCAAGATAAGTGCGAATCATATTTGCCTTTAGTTCAAGCAATTTTGAATGATTCATTTTCTTTAACTGTTGGTAGGACTCCATATGAAGCAGCGTTTTGAAGACCATTTCAGTCGCTATTGACCATAACCTCATCTTCAGTACCTAAAGTGAACAGAATGACAAAGTCTGGCCGGGAGATTTTGGAATCACTTAAAGACAGGTTGGCTAAAGCGCAAGAGGCCTACACTCGACAGGCCAACAAAGACCGAAGGGATGTGAAGTTCTCCGAAGGAGATTGGGTTTATCTTCAGATTATGAAGCAAAGACTAAAACAAGTGGACAAGCAATGCCCAAAGTTATCGTTCAAGAGCTTCGCACCTTTATCCAAAGAAAGAACAACGAGGTTTCAATGAAGTTGAAGCTACCTCCGAGTTGAACTATGCACAATGTGTTCCATGTCAGTTGGCTAAAACCATATGCCGGTCCAATCCCTTCGAAAGTGAAAGACAAAAGCGAAGCCAAGTATAGTGGATGAAGTTGAAGTGATGGTTCCAGAACAGATCATTTTGCATCGCTTCAAGTATCGCTCAGGCCAAAGACAAAGACACCCTCACGAAGTTTCAAGACTGAGAGACTCACGAAGCAATATGGCTTAACAAAGAATTCTTCGAAGACTATCCGGCTTTATTGACGGACTATTTGGAGGCTATACAGCTTCTATCAAGTTAAGCAAAAGGGGATGTAACGTGCATCCCACACTTGGATACCACATAGATATATCTAAACAAGAAGGTGCAGGACCTAGAGTGGAAACTGGTCCCATGTGAGCCCAGTCCTATGTGAGGGCAAAAGGACGAAAGGACCAGATGTGCGAGAGATCAGACTCCAGAGAAAATCAACACGGCATGAAATGGATGAATGAGTGTATGTATAATGGTGAAGTAATCCAATACAAGAGGGCAGGCTGTTGCTATGAGCAGGGGGTAGAGCCAACGATGAAGATGCTGTATTGGTATTGGTTGTTGCAATACAGAGGGGGTAGAGCACCGGCTGGATGTTGTGGGCAGAAAACACTATTGGATGTGTTGATGACGAAGGCTCAGCCAGATGCTGCTGTCGAATGATGCGCAGGAAGCCTAGTGTTAATAGCTGAGCGCTAGTATGCAGCGCTGGAGGCAGAACGATGATGAAGATCAGCGATCACCAAGCTGCTGCTAACTGTGCTAAGCAAGTGTTGATGACGTGTTGGGTTGGCCAGGCTGCTGCTTGCGTTGGTTCATGTGTGATGATCCAAGCGGCTACAAAGCAGTGCTCTCGCCGACATATTGGTTGCGCTCGTTAATGAAGCACCAACTAGTGTGTGTGTAGATGTTTGTTGATCATATGCAATGGTTGTCGACGATTTGACGAAGGCATGTTTATATAATGCTTGGAGTAGTAGTCGGCCAGCACAAACCAACCAGCAAAAGAAAAAGATTTTTTTGTATATAATATACTGGCGCCCTTTTGGGCAGGTGGTCACACACCCCCTCTCAGGCCAAAAGGAGACCATGAGAGAAGATGAGGAAGATGGTAATTGGGTGAAGAGGAACATGACAAAGTATTTGGCTTTGGTTAGGGTTGGTTGTTTGCGAGTGTAGATCATGTGCTCTTCGTCTTTGGTAGAGTCTTTTGAGTTTGGGTTGTAGTGGATCAATGCCACAATGCAAAGGATTTTCACATGCATGAATGCCCTTTTGGGTTTTCATGTTAGGTCAGCTAGGATACAGAAAGTAAGTTAAGGCCCAAGTTAGGAACAAGATAAACATTGTCCAAGGTTGCTTGGTTGGGACCTGTGGTGGTGTCAAATAAAACGGTGCCAACAAATTTAATGGGCATCAAGATATTGTTGACACATCGAACTTCACCCTTAGCAGGACGCTAAGAGATGAAAATGTCGCATATTGTAACCGCTCCCTATAGGAGGCCTACAAATCGGAAGACAAAATACACATTTTTAGATCACTTAACTAGTTCCACCAATGGACATTATTAACAACACTCAAAGGGCCGAAAAGGGCCGGAAAAGGGCCGGCCCCCCCTCAAACTGAAAATGACCAAGAACACTTGACACCAACACTAGGGCCGAAAAGGGCCGGCCCCCCCTCACAATACATTTGTACTTCTTGGAGTATTTATATGTACAAGTGTCATGGGCCAATAGGCCACATTTCTCCTCACATGGAGTGAATACAACTCAAACAACTGGGTACTTGTCTATGAAGTCTCGACAGTCGAAGAAGTCCCAAGTCACAGGCACACTCCTACCTTCACTGGATACACACCTGCCTTTCACTGGTCTTCCGAGACCGTGCACCAACAAGCACACCCGTACTAGCACAGGCAAAGGGGTACACCACGGATGGAACATTGCCTGGTTCTCCCAGATAAGCTTTGCTCCTGGACTCCCTAGTGTTTCTAACCTTCACTGGCTCTCAGAATTCTGAGGACACGGTTAGCACTACCACTCACGGAAAAACAAACCAAACTAGGAAAGTTTCCTGAGTATGGTTAGCATAAACATGCTTTGTTCTTGCTCTGCACAAAACTTAAAGAAATCTTTGAACTTAATTTAGAAAATTTTAGTTTTACACAAATAAGAAATGCAAGGCACCTAGTATAGCTTGTAGCAGGAGTCAATGGAGATGCATTCCTTTTACCATGCAATCAGGTCCACCTAGTACAGTAAGTATAGATCCTGGTACAGCACGTACAGATCTTGGTATAGCAAGTACAAGCCTAGTACAACAGCAATAAATCGGGGACAAGGCAAGTACAGCAAGTGGGTGCAACACATGTACAACAGCAACAAGCGTGTGCAGGGCAGGTACAACAGTCGAGTGCTGTACAATAGGCAGGTACAGCACAGGTACAGCAGCTACAGCACAGCAGCTACAGCAGTCGAGTACTGTTTGCAGGTAGGTGCAGCAGGCGTACAGTAGTCAGGTACTATTTGCATGCAGTTACAGCAGGCGTGCAACAGTCGGGTACTATTATATTAAACTTTTAATCCAAGGTTAGTTCATGGGCACCCACACTAGAAAGTGTCCGGACCAAATTTTAAATGTGTGTGAACACATTTACTTATAAACATTAAAGTTAACTAATGTTTATGAATTTTACACTTTAGAAGGGCCAAAATGGTAATACTTACCACCTGTTCACACACCACACCAATGTATCAAGCAGCACTCCCACGGTACACTGGGGGCATCCCGGTCCAGTGTACTAGTGTACTAGCACGGCAAAACAGGTAAACACACGCAAACGAATCATGCGAAAACAAGTTTATGCATGCAATCATAAATGCATGTGCACATGTTATGGACGAAATCTCTCTTCCACGAAAATTGTACAAAAAGTTCATGTCGGACACAAAACTAGCGCGACAGAAATATGAATGTATGTCCTCGTCTTCCTATGGAGTGACAATCCCATAGGTAAGACGCCATCCGAGCCATACACAGGTGGCACCAATAGGCTCCTGTCCATACAACACGAAGTAGGTCACACACGAGTGGCACAAAACTGATTCCCGTCCATGTGACGTAGTACTGGTCACACACGGATGGCACGAATTTGGCTCCCATCCATGTGACACCAAAAAGACTAGCCCTTTCACCATAGTCACAGGGGACGGAAGGGACACATGCTTGGAACAGAGGGACGCCGAATCGGGATGGACCAGCAACGGGGACGGTCGGTCGTTCCCTTGGAAGCGTTACTACTCACAAGGGACGGGGACGCCTGCAGGAACGGGGACAACAGGGAGCCGTTGCGCGCAGTCCGCCTGTTTTTTTGCCCGTTTCTAGCCGTTTGGGTATGCTTGGCCGTTTCTAGCCAATTATGGCCGTTTGGGAAAGCTTGGACCTTGGCCCTTGCCTCTCTCTCTCTCTTGCTCGTGCCTCTCTCTCTCTTGCCTATCTAATATCCATATAAGAACAAGCCTCTACAAGGCTACAAGCACACACACACACACCCCTTCAACTTTCAAGGCTTCAAGGCTTCAAAGTTCAAGCAACTCTCTCTCAACTTTCAAGCCTCAAGCCACACTCTATGAGACTTAAGTGTATCTACTCTCTCTAGTCTCTCTCCCTCAAGCTTCTTCTAGCTTCCAACTTCCAAGCCTCTCAGACAAGGCCCTACTCTCTACTATCTAGACTCTCTCTCTCTCTCTCTCTCTCTCTCTCTCTCTCTCAAGCCTCTTGAGTCTTCCAACTTCCAAGCCTCTCACACAAGCCTCAAGCCACACTCTATAAGACTTGAGTGTATCTACTCTCTCTAGTCTCTCTCCCTCAAGCTTCTTCTAGCTTCCAACTTCCAACTTCCAAGCCTCTCACACAAGGCCCTACTCTCTACTATCTAGACTCTCTCTCTCTCTCTCTCTCTCTCTCTCTCTCTCTCTCAAGCCTCTCGAGTCTTCCAACTTCCAAGCCTCTAGGCCTCTCTCTCTCTCTCTCTCTCTCTCTCTCTCTCTCTCTCTCTCTCAAGCCTCTCGAGTCTTCCACCTTCCAAGCCTCTAGGCCTCTAGGAGAACAAGAAGACATCCGATTCCAACCTCAATGAGGTGGAGAACAAATTACACCGGCACATCATGGCCCTCGAAGCACAAGTCACGGACCTTGAACAAGAGAACATGGCACTCAAGGAGGAGGTGAGTGCATTGAAAGTGGAGCTGGTAGCCGTCAAGAACACCGAGAAGGAAGAAGGGGAGATCAATGACAACACTCTCACGTCCATCAAAGAAGAGATCTCCAAGGAGATCACAAAGGATATGGAGGGAAAACTCGAAGCCAAGCAGTCAGGATGGGTTGAAGTGGTGAAGAAGAACATCCGTAAAGAAGTGAGGGAGGAGACTCAAAGGGAAGAACACCAAATCATTCACACCACCGTTGAGGAGGAGAAGATGAGGCATGCCCGCAGCCTCAACATTCGAGTCACAAGTATAGCTGAGACACCTGACTCTACTCCCAAGAAAGATGGACAGCTTCTATGCATGAAGCTCGGCTACAGGGAAGAGGACCCTCTCCCCTTCACCAAAGCATGGAGAGCCGGGAAAGAATCAACACGCAAGTGAGCCCTCATCCTACAGTTTGCAGGAGAGACGGAGAGGGTCACCTTCATGAGGAAGAGGGTGATTCTACGAGGATTACAAGGAGATCCCATCTATTTGGATGACGACCTTACAAGGATGCAGATAGAACACAGGAAAACATGCATGCCGAGAGTCCTACAGGCCCGGAAAGAGGGCAAGAGAGCATTCTATCGTGATGGCCGTGTCATCATCGATGGCAAGGCCAGATTAGCGCCAGGCGGCCTATGGGACATCGGCTATGGAGGATCCAGATTCACAGATACACATGGCAGTTTGGAACTGCAATGGAGCACTTTGGACACATCTTGGGAGGATGGAGGAGGTCATGGAGGGACGGGACTGTCAGAATATGCAGCGGAAATGATATCCAAACTTGGGTAGACAAGAGCAAGTAGACTGCAGAAAATAATCAGCACAAGAAACACAGAGAGATGTGTGTAAACTCTTCTCTATACACAAGATCCCGGAGATAACTGAATGAGAAAGTGGAGGAGGATGGGGGGCAATATATACAAGCCCATGAGGGCAGTCGGCCAGCTCTGGAAGAGGCCCACGACTGACTAAATGTCCACGACTGCTGAAAAACAGCAGTCGGCCAGCATCTGGTGCCCCACGTCTGCACAGAACAAGTCGGCCAGCACTCAGATAGCCCACGACTGCTACAGATGCAGTCGGCCAGCTTCAGAGTGGTCCTGGCATCACCTGGCAACCCTCCAGCCACTAGGAAAAAATGGGAAAAATAGGGAAAAAATACGGGGAGTGTGGAAAAATGATATACGGGCGGGCACACCCACAACAGAGGCCCTGGTGTATACAAATAGACAGGAGATGACTTCTAACACCCCCTCTCAGCTCCTGGCTGTGAAACCAACCCCAGGGAGCTGGAGTGCCGCCTGAGCGTAGCCTGAGGTAGAGACTTCGTGAAGAGGTCCGCCGCATTGTCCTCCGTCGAACAATACAGTAGCAAGATGTCACCCGCCAAGATCTTCTCACGAACAAAGTGATACTGTATCTCTATATGCTTGGTCCGGTATGGAAAACCGGATTCCGAGCAATAGCTATACAACTCTGGTTATCACACTGGATGACTGTGGGCTCCCTCTGTGGAAACCCCATCTCGCCAAGCAGCCTCCGCAGCCATACAACCTCACAAGCAGCACCACAAGCCGCCCGATACTCTGCCTCTGTCGAAGAAAGGGCAATAGTTGGCTGCTTCTTGCTGCTCCAAGAAACCGCTCCTGAGCCGAGGGTAAAAGTGTATCCTGAAGTAGATCTCCTCGTGTCTGGATCTCCTCCCCAATCTGAGTCACTCCAACCTTGGAGCTTGACTCCATTCCCTCCTGTGTAAAAGAGTCCCAGATCCTTCGTACTCTGCAGATACCGCAAGATCCGCAATCCTGCGTCCCAATGAGTCTTCAATGGCGTCTGCATAAAAGAGCTCAACAGTCCCACGGAGAAGCTCAAGTCCAATCTGGTGTTCAGCAACCAGATCAATGAACCAACCAACTTCCGGTACTGCGAGGCATCAACTGGCTCACAAGGATCTGTAACGGTTAACTTTGTGTTCGGGTCCATCGGCGAAGTAATAGGCTTGCAGTTCACCATCCCAAAGGCCTCAAGCAACTCATGAACATACCGCTGCTGAGAGACGAAAAACCCCCTCTGGGTCTGCCAGATCTCCAATCCCAAGAAGAAGTGGAGTAAGCCTAAGTCGGTCATCTCAAACTCCTTTGACAAGGCAGCCTTCGTCACTCCAATGTGCTCCACATGACCGCCAGTGAGAATGAGATCATCCACATAAAGGATGATGAGTGTGACCATGCCGCGTTCCCGAAAGAGATACAGGTTCGGATCTGCAACCGATCTCTGGAATCCAGTCCGAATAAAGAAGGAATCAATCTTCTGATTCCAAACCCGCGGAGCCTGCTTAAGACCATACAAGGCCTTACGTAACCTGTAAACCATCCCTTCCGATCCTGGAACAATGAAGCCTGGAGGCTGCTCAACGTACACCTCCTCCTGCAGGTCACCATTAAGGAACGCCGATTTTACATCCATCTGGTACACGGGCCACCTCTGAGAAGAAGCAAGGGCAAGAACGGTCCGAATCGTGGTCATCCACGCTGTCGGTGCAAAGGTATCCTCGTAGTCGATGCCTGGCCGCTGAGCATAACCCTTAGCCACGAGCCTGGCTTTGTGTTTGTCCACCGACCCATCAGCCGCGTACTTGGTCTTAAAGACCCATTTGACACCAATGACTGACCGCTTCGACGGCCTCGGTACCAACTCCCAAGTGTTGTTCTTCTCGATGGCGTCAAGTTCCACCTGCATGGCTTCCCTCCAAGTATCCTTTGAAAGGGCTTCCTTTACGGAAGTGGGCTCTTTATCCCGCATGATACGAGACATAAGAGCATAGTTCACCTGAAGAAGCTCCGCCGTGTTGCTTTTATCTCGAACTCGATGTGATCTTCGAGGGCCGTCCTCTGTGGTCCACTCGGAGGGTAGCTCCGTGACACCTGACTCGGGTGTCCATCAACCACCTAGGTACTCGAACAGATCGTGGATCCTCCTGTGGTCGCGGGGGCTCAACTCCAGCTGCGGGCTCAACCTCCTGTGATGACTGAGGTGGATCAACTGGAGTGGTAGACTGGGAACCATCATCAGACTCTGGATCTCCAAGAAGTGGCGGCTCCTCGACAGTGGATGCTGGAACATGCTCATCAAAGACCACATCCCGGCTGACAACAATCTCGTTCCTCTCTGGATCATACAATCTGTATCCCTTGGAAAGAGAGTTATACCCCACAAATACCAGCTTGCGGGACTTGGAGTCAAGCTTCCCCCTCTGCTTCTTCGGAATATGTACATAGGCGTCACTCCCAAAGACACGGAAGTGCGAGACATCGGGTTTCCTGCCAAAATATGCCTCAAATGGAGTCATATGGGGTACAGAAGTCGTCGGAGAGCGGTTAATGGTATGGACAGCTGTCGCCACAGCCTCACCCCAAAGTGGACGAGGAAGATCTCGATGCTCCAGCATGGTCCTCGCCATCTCCACCACAGTCCTGTTCTTACGTTCAACAACTCCATTCTCCGAAGGCGATCCGGTATTGGCCAATTCCCTCTTGATGCCATGATCTGCACAAAACCGAAAGAATACAGTCGAGGAGAATTCCCCTCCTTTGTCAGCCCTGAGAGTCTTGACCTAAAATCCAGACTCTTTCTCCACCATCACGTGCCAATCCTTGAACCGAGCAAAAGCCTGGTCCTTCTGTGAAAGAAAGTAGACCCACGTGAATCTGGTACAATCATCAACAAGCAGCATGAAGTAGAGAGATCCTCCCAAGGATGGTATCTGCTGTGGTCCACACAAGTCAGTGTGAATCAACTCCAAAGGTTTCGAAGCCCGCCTGGAAGCCTGCTTCGGAAAGGATTCCCTGTGCTGCTTACCACGTATGCAAGAACTGCAGCGTCCTTGCCTACTACCAACATCTGGCAAGCCAACCACCATCTGGTCTAGGAAGGCGCGCCGCAAAGCATCCACATTTAAGTGGCCAAAACGAAAGTGCCACAAGTCTCCGACCTGAGAGCCTGTCAGTGAGGAGAGTGCAGAGAGTTTGTAGATACCGTTCTCCACACCGCCTTCCCAAACAACTTTGCCTGTCTCACGGTCCCTTAGAGCAACTGAATGCTCCTCAAATTCCACCCGAAAGCCAGTCTTGCATACCTCATGCACTGACAAAAGATGAAAGCCCAGAGCAGGGACATAAAGAACACGGGAAGCATGCTTGCCCCCCTTGCCGTCGGGAATGATCTCCATCCGGCCCTCACTATGAATCGGAATAGTGGAGTTATCACCAATAAAGATACGACCTGACTGCCGCTTCAGATCCAGGAAGAAGTCACGGGATGGAGTCATGTGCCTGGAAGCACCACTGTCGAGAATCCATTCCCGAGTATCCTTTGCGGTGAAGCCAACTGCCTCCTCGCTCGAAGACGATGAATCATCGGAGTCCACCATCTCCAAGTGCACAAATGCCGGAGTCTTCGCAGCTGAGGCTGAGGACTCAGCACTCTTCCCTGTCCGCTTAGGGCACTTCCTCCAGTAGTGGCCTTTCTCGCCACAATCATTGCAAGATCTTTCGGCCTTCAGCTTCTCTCGTTCTGGATCAGGCTTCTTCTCGGAAGACTTATCTGATGAAGCCTTCCCTTTGCCCTTGTTGGTATTACGGCCTTTCGACCGTTGGCCAGTTAAGGCCTCCGAACCTCCGCCGTGAGGAGGGTTCGTGAAACGTTCCTCCTGGTCCAAGACCATTGGCACAAGCTCCTCCCAAGTAATGGTGCTGAGTCTGCCACTCGTGATCAACAAGGAATAGAAAGCGGAATACTGACCAGGCAAGTGGGAAAGTAACGTGATGGCCATATCTTCGGACGATATCTCTTTCCCAGCTTGAAGGACTTCCTGCTGAAGGGCCTGCAGCTTGTTAATGTGTTCCCGCATCGTCGAAGACTTTGCAGGGTTCATAACCCGCATCTGCACTTCCAAGGATATCCGCTTCATGGGTGATACCCTGTTGTACAAAGAAGCCAAGTGCTCCCATATGCCTCGTGCCAGCGTCATGTGCTTCACATGGTTGATCACCTGTGGTGTGCAATTGAGGAATATAAATGACCGGACCCTCGCGTTGACACGGTCCCACATTTGTGCCTGTGCCTCTCGGTCCTTCCTCGCTGATAAAACCTCCCCTTCCTCAGCTTCCGGCCTTGGCACCCCTTTGATAATAAAATCAGCAAGATCATATGACTCCAAAACTGACTCCATCATGACCTTCCGGATGCCATAATTGGACCCGTCCAACTGACGATCCACTGGGAACGTGGGGAGAGTCGGAATCTTCACGTGCTTCTCTGCCATCTCGAGTAAATCCGCCATCTCAGAGAGTAACCTGAAAGGGTGGGTGGGTGGGAAAAATCTGAAAATCAGAATATATGCAAGTGGCTGTCCAGCCCCTCTGCCCGCCTTCCTCTTGCACCTTCACTTCCCGTTCAGCCCGAAACAATCCACCGATCAGCAACCTGTTGCTCCCCCTCTTGCTCAGAAAAAACGCCCAAGATCTACTAGAGCCTAGGGCTCTGATACCATGTCAGAATATGCAGCGGAAATGATATCCAAACTTGGGTAGACAAGAGCAAGTAGACTGCAGAAAATAATCAGCACAAGAAACACAGAGAGATGTGTGTAAACTCTTCTCTATACACAAGATCCCGGAGATAACTGAATGAGAAAGTGGAGGAGGATGGGGGGCAATATATACAAGCCCATGAGGGCAGTCGGCCAGCTTTGGAAGAGGCCCACGACTGACTAAATGTCCACGACTGCTGAAAAACAGCAGTCGGCCAGCATCTGGTGCCCCACGTCTGCACAGAACAAGTCGGCCAGCACTCAGATAGCCCACGACTGCTACAGATGCAGTCGGCCAGCTTCAGAGTGGTCCTGGCATCACCTGGCAGCCCTCCAGCCACTAGGAAAAAATGGGAAAAATAGGGAAAAAATACGGGGAGTGTGGAAAAATGATATACGGGCGGGCACACCCACAACAGAGGCCCTGGTGTATACAAATAGACAGGAGATGACTTCTAACAAGGACATCATACTACTTACAGAGACGCACCAGAGCCAAGACAGGAGGCTACCCAAAGTAGAGGGCTATCAGTGGGAGTTTACATACAGGGGGACCACACAGCAAAGCACATCGAGAGGATCTGGAGGTATAGTGGTACTCTTCAAGCGAGAGCTACAGGAGCGCCTAAAAGTGGTAGCACGTGACCAGGAGGCTAGATACATGTGGATTAGACTGCAGCTCTCAGCAGACAGGGTGTTATACATTGCTCTATGCTACTTCTCTCCTAGAGGATCGAGATATGCCATGACAACAGAGGAGGAGAGTAGAGGGGAGGAGGAGGACACAAGGCCATTGGGAGAGTCACCATATGCAGCCCTTTCAGATGAGATCATACACTACTCCAACCTGGGGGAAGTCCTCCTTATGGGGGACTTCAATGCACGGACACAGAGCCGACAGTGCAACATTTGTGATTTCAAGCACCCCGAGGTGATGCACACACTAGAGTTGGAGGACACAGGAGCTTGCAGGGTGTCAGAGGACATGGGGCCGAATAACACCAGATATGGTCATCACTTACTTGAGCTGGGAGCGCGACACCATCTCATTATTTATAACGGGATGAGACAATGGCAGGATTCAGGAGCACAGACATGCTGTCCACGATCGAGAGGGGGGGGGGGGGGGGGGGTTAGCACAGTGGACTACATCATGGGGTCCATGGAGACCACACAAGCAGTGACATCTTTCACCATCTGCCCAGAGAGCACTGGGGACCATTACACAGAGATAGGCGAGCCGACAGATGAGGACCCTCACACGCCGCAAGAGGCGTGCATATGAGGACGCACAATACTTGGATATATACCACCTACTCATTAGCAGAGATGCAGCCACTGCATGGCGCAGGATGAGAGAGCCTCGCTCTCGTACCCCGATTGAGGATCCACACACATGGCACACATATGCAAAGAGCCTCTACCATATCCCTCAACAGCCGCCCATACCACAGCCACAGGAGTCCCGCCCTACCACCTCTATTTTCTTTACCGCCTCGATGGTAGAGAGAGCTATCCACCGGTTACAGCATGGGAGATCGGCTGACCACACAGCTATACAAAGTGAGCATCTTATTTATGCAGCTGACACACTGGGACCCTTTGTTGCTCACCTCTTGAATGGGGCACTAGTGGAGGGCCTACCAGCTGAGTGGACTATGCACACCATCGTGCCTCTCCACAAAGCGGGAGACATGCTAGACCCCAGCAACTACAGGACTATCATGATTGGTCATACATTGGCCAAACTTTATGGCGCACTGCTCGAGGCAGAGTTGAGCTCATATGCAGAGAAGGAGGGACTGCGAGCACCAGGGCAGGCTGGATTCCAACAACTTTCTCCACTATTGACCATATATTCACTCTGAGATGTCTGATTGACCAGGCTAGGGCACGGGAGAAGAGATTATACTGCTGCTTTGTGGATTTCCACAAAGCATTTGACACGGTGCCACGAGAGAGACTCTTCCAGCGCCTAGAGTCATTAGGGATCCCATCAGAGATGATTTCAGGCATCTATGATTTATATGAGCAGGTCCTCGGGCGCATACGATGCCCCGGGGGGGCTATCTGATGTTATTGCTAGCACCATCGGTGTGAAGCAAGGATGCCCACTCTCTCCTACACTATTTGGGCTATACATCAATGAGGTGGCTGACTTCATTAGTCACGGTGGTGGGGACGGGGTAGACATCTCACGTACCACAGTCCACATTATGCTATATGCAGATGATATTATTCTGGTCTCTGAGTCACGGATGGGACTACAGCACCATCTCCATGCACTCAATGACTTCTGCACACAGCACCATCTCCATGCACTCAATGACTTCTGCACACAGAGGGGGCTTACAGTGAACTGTGGGAAAACCAAGGCCAAGACTTTCCACACCTCAGGGCCAGTTCGACGCGACAAGCCATCTTCACACTAGCAAGAGGACAGGTAGAGGTGGTAGACTCATGTGTGTACCTGGGGATTACAATTACGACTCCGCCAAGAAGATTTACTATGGCACAGGCAGCCAGGGATAGACAGTGTCACCAGGCACACTTCCAGGAGCCCCGCATGAAGGGGTGGTTGTTTGACACACTAGTCACCCCTGCTTTGATGAATGTTGCAGCAGTATGGGCACCTGGGCTCGCCACCTCCACATGGTCTCAGATAGAGAGGCCTCAGATTCTCATGCTCTCACGGATGATCCGCAACAACCCCTCCATCCCACATGACATTGTCCGGACGGAGTTTGTTGCACCTTTTATGCTAGTAGAAGCCCTCTTCCAGACGATCTGCTTCATACAGAGGATCAGAGATATGCCATCAGATCGACTCTCACATAGAGCTTTTGAGGCGTCCAAGCAGCTCGCAGAGAGTGGAGATAGGAGATCATGGTATTCACAGATGATACAGTGGCTCACTCAGCATGGTCTTGACATAGATTACCTGCCACCTTTCCACTATGATATACATGCACCACACATCCAACTCTCTCCAGTGAGAGGAACAGTGTCCTTCGGCAGGATTTATGGCACCGATACACTCAAGAGACTTGGATTACACCCGGTCAGCCTCTACCGCCGAAGATGCTATACTATAGAGATCAGTTTAATCGTATCTCAGCGGATGGATTCATACAGAGACCTGCATACATGGATGTGTACATGCCTCACACTGCCCGAGTGAAGTTGGCCAGCTCAGAGTGTCATCACACCAGCTTGAGATTGAGGCAGGTAGGGCAGCACGGATCCCCAGAGCAGAGAGGATATGCAGACTATGCCGGGAGGAGGTTGAGAGTGAGGAACATTATGTATGCAGATGCACAGCATATAGTGTCATTAGAGAGAGATACACCACCATCTTCAGTGGACATCCCTCACTCTGCCAGATCATAGAGTCCGCAGACCAGCGCAGATTTGGCCAGTTCTTGTTAGAGACACAGCGCCACAAAGAGACACTGATACGGACTCATACCACAGGGAGAGGTGGGCGACAGCTCCAGCTCACTGATTTCTTCCAGAGATCTATCCCAGTGCCTATTCTGACACCGGGGGGGGGGGGGGGTACCACTTCAGCGGGCTGCGGACCTCCAAGCCAGACAGAGACCGAGGGCACCAGGCTACCAGATTCCCAGTCTACATCAGAGGGAGATCACAGAGATACAGGCTCGACATCAGCACCATATCTAGGAGCGGCTAGCTCACTTACACTCACACCTGGAGATCATGCTCCGAGGTATTTTTGCCTCGCCATGGCCTATGTATCACATATTACACCCCCATTATGGTACTGGTTGGAGCTAGACAGATCTGCATTGCATTCTTGTATACCCTACGCAAATAGGTTGCATACTGAGCCTCTAGCAATAGTGCTCCATCCATCACACCCCCCGACTAGCTCAGTACTTTCATACTTTATTTCATGTTCATTTTGTCCTTTTTTTTTTGGACATCCAAAAGACATTGACAGTTATACATTGATTTGTCTCACAGGTCGAGTTCGGCCTCTAGTAGACGTTAATACAGCTTTCTTTCTTTCTCTCTCTCTCTCTTTCTCCCTTTCTCATTGCTCAAGGCTCAAGAGTCGAGCCATCTTCAACCATGGCATCCTCCTCACATGTCGGGGCTTCCCGTAGAAGGACAACGGGATGGACATGGTGGGAGGAGGTTAACTACACCCCATCCGCTCATGGAGGCGGTTTGTCGGCCATGGGCATGCAAGCTTTGCCCATACCGGTGGACGGGTGGCGCCGACAAAGTGCGAGCCCACCTCTTGCATGAGAGTGGGCATGAGGAGGTTTTGCACAAATGTCACGCTCGAGAAGAGACAGGAACTTCTTGACAAGCTTACCGTCTACAAGGCGGTCGAAGCGGCAAGAAGGACACCACTAGTGGCCATGGATCCCGGGATGATGGGGAGAGGAACTCAAGCCTCTACAATGGAGTCATGTGGTGGATTGGGATCATGTACGCCATCACCTTCACCATCGAGTGGGAATGTTGCTCCATCCACTACGCCGGCAGCCTCCACAGTCCACGGCCTCTCAACCATTACGTGGCCCACGGCGACAATTTACACTTGGGGAGAATTGGAACCCCAAGTTGAAGGAGGAGGTGGATATGGCGGTGGCCCGCTTCTTCTTTCACGACCACATTGCCTTTCAAGCGGCTAGGTAAGTGCAATCGATCATTGTCAATTCATCATTTCATCCTAGTCCCCTTCTCATTAGTAAATTACTTTCTTGAATAGGTCGGAATACTTCAAGATCATGGTTAAGAAGATTGGGGAGTATGGCTCAACCTATACGCCCCCCTCATCCGAGAGCTTGCGCACTACATTGCTCGAGAAGGAGAAGCGCATTGTAGAGCAAGCGGCCGACAACACGAAGCTACAGTGGGAGATTAACGGAGTCTCCCTCATCGTGGATGGATGGAGTGACACCCGCAAGAGGAGTATTCACGACGTGGTGCATATTCCCGCGGAGAGATGTACTTCATCTCATCTCATTATGCATCCGGCACCGAGAAGAGCGCGGATACGCTTGTGGCGGAGTGGACTACCACCATGGAGATCATTGGCCCCGAGCATGTAGTGGCCTTTGTTGTGGATGGGGAGCCTTCCAATAGGGCGGCGGGAGCTATCCTCCAAGGTATGTATGGACATGTCACGGTGTCCTTTTGTATGGCTCATTGCCTAAACAACCTCCTCAAGGACATAGAGGCATTGCCATGGATCAGCCCGCTCATTGAGGAGGCCAACACCATGGTCTCCTTTGTCCTCAACCACCAAAGACTTCGGCATGAGTTCAACAAGAGGTCCTCTCTCTCTCTCTCTCTCTCTCTCTCTCCTCAAATATTCCGACATCCGGTTTGCCTACAACTTTCTCATGTTGGGCCGGTTGAAGGATTGTAGCGGTGCTTTGAGGAGGCTTTACCTTAGCGACGAGTTTGTCATCATGCAAGAGTCCCGTACAAACACTCGCCAAGAGTGTAGATTACGGGCGGATGACGCTGTCGGGAGGCCGAGAAAAGAAGAAATGCCTCTATAGCTACCTACCCAGCAGCCTTGGAAGACACAACAAACACAAGGGGCACCACCAGCACGATGCCGGAAACATAAATCACTCTCTCACTCTTCACCACCCACCCACGCCAGACAAACAACACAAAACAAACCTATATTTTAGTAGAAATCCTCATCTTTACATAGCTGGACATCTAAAATGTCCTCAGAACCGTCCTCCTCTAAAATCCATTCACAATCTGCCCATTCCCCCTCTTTTATATAAATTACCACAGACCAATAACCAGAAGAACTATTGGAAAACACAACTTCGAAGAGTGTGGAATCTTCAAAGTACAACTCATCAAAATCTGGACCTAATTCTAGGATTAGATACATGATGAAGGGGAGAAAACCAGAATTAGGGTTAGGTTAGAGTTCATTCATGGGAGACATACACAGAGAAGCAAGGGAGAGAGAGAGAGAGTTGTGGGGATAAGTCAACTCATGAAAAGCATGAGTGTGTGACTCCCCTATCACACATGTATATTGCACTAGTACACATAGTGCACTTAGTACATTAAAAGTACTAAGTGTACTATGTACTATAACTTATGGGCTTGTACACACTATAAGGGTGGGCATAATGCCTTTCCCCAACAACCTCCCACTTAAAGGCAAAGTGCCCTTAAGTAAAGGAAAAAAAATCAGCATGTACATGATAATATACAAGGCCATATCAAGGCTGAAAATGGCCTCATCCAATGCCCATCAAGTGTCTGCAATGAGCAAACCGCTCCGGAGGCAAACTCTTCGTCAACAGATCAGCCGGGTTGTCATCCGTATGAATCTTAACAAGCTGAATTTGCTTGTTCTCTATCACCTCTCTGATGAAGTGATACTTCACATCCACATGCTTCGTCTTTGCATGAAAGACAGGGTTCTTTGCCAATTGAATGGCACTCTGACTATCACAATGCAACAATGGAATATCCCCTGTATAACCCAAATCAACCACTAACCGAGATAGCCATAATGCCTCCTTGCAAGCCTCTGTGGCTGCAATATACTCGGCCTCTGTAGTAGATAAGGCAGTGCACTTCTGCATCCTGCATATCCATGACACAGCACCTCCTGTGAATGTAAATACATAACCGGTAGTAGACTTCCGGTTATCTGGATGACCGGCATAATCCGAATCCGTGTAACCATGCACTAATGCATCCTGTTTGCCAAAACATATGCACATATCCTGTGTGCCCTTCAGGTATCTCATGACACCTTTCACTGCTTCCCAATGCTTCTTGCCAGGGTTGGCCATGTATCTAGAAACCACTCCCACTGCAAATGCAATGTCCGGCCTAGTAGCAACCATGGCATACATGAGACTGCCACAAGCTGAAGCATACGGAATCTTGGCCATATCAGCCCTGTCACTATCCGACAGTGGGCTGTCCATAGCACTGAGTTTCACATATGGAGGCAAAGGAGTACTAGCTTTCTTCCCCCCGTGCATATTGAACCTCTGCAAGACTTTGCCAATGTATTCCTTCTGAGACAAATACAACACATGCTGATTTCTGTCCCGAAGTATCCGCATACCCAAGATGTGATTTGCATCACCCAGATCCTTCATATCAAAGGTCTCATGCAGCCTCTTCTTCAAGGCATCCATCTCTTTACGAGATTTCCCGGCAATCAACATATCATCAACATACAAGATGAGGATCAATAGACTGCCATCCAAAGCTTTCTTGGTGTACAAGCAGTGATCTATGTCACTTCTCCTGAATTTCTGAGATTTCATGAATGTATCAAATTTATGATACCATTCTCTTGGTGCCTGTTTGAGCCCATAGAGACTCTTTTTCAGCTTGCATACAAGCTTCTCCTTTCCACTTACTGCATAACCCTCTGGCTGCTGCATATATATCTCCTCATGGAGATCACCGTGAAGAAAAGCAGTCTTCACATCCATCTGAATCAAGTCCAGATCATCATGCGCAACCAAAGCCAACACAGCTCTAAGTGTGGTCATTTTGACCACTGGAGAGAAGATCTCATCAAAGTCCACACCATATTCTTGCTTGAAGCCCTTAGCCACTAACCTGGCTTTGTATCTTGGCTTAGCATCTGGTGCAACTTTGAGTTTGTATACCCACTTGCATGGCAAAACCTTCTTGCCTGCAGGCAAATGCACCAACTTCCATGTTTCATTTTTATGCAGAGAATCCATCTCTGACTTCATGGCACGCTCCCATAGAGCTTTGTCTGCCCTCTGTAAAGCCTCTTTATAACATGAGGGCTCCCCACAGTCAGTAAGCATCAAGTAGTCAACCCCTGGAACAAACCTGTCAGGGGCTCTGGAGGGTCTAGTGGACCTCCGTACCCAATGACCATCATTTGCAGGTTGCTGTCCATCCTGCATATCACCCATTGGTGGCTCCTGTTCCATGCCATAAGGCTGAAAAATCATGCTCGGTATCTCCTCTAACTGTGGTATATCCATAGGGATATCTTCTGCCATCTCTGGCTGTCCATTTGGACCATTTTCAGCACCATTTAAGGGCTGGTTTTCCTGCTGTAATGGCTGATTTACAGCCCTTTGTTGTTGTCCATGATGTCCATCATCATCAAAGATGACTCTGCCAGGCTCCTGTTGCCTTGCAGGCTCCTTATACATGCATGCTTCATCAAAAATGACATCATTGCTGCGTATGATCTTTCTATTCATGGGATCCCAAAGTCTATACCCCATTTCACCTCTGTCACCATATCCTAGGAATATGCATTTATGAGACTTAGGATCAAGTTTGGTGCGCATTTCCCTGCGTATGTGCACGTACGCAACGCAACCAAACACTCTCAAGTGCTTGTATGACGGAGGCTTCCCTGTCCATACTTCTTCTGGCACTTTTCCACCAAGCCTCGTGTTAGGTGACCTATTTATAAGGTGAACGGCTGTCATAACAGCTTCAGCCCAAAAACCATGAGGTAATGCAGCATGTGACAACATAGAACGGACCTTCTCCTGTATGGTCCTGTTCATCCTCTCTGCTGTCCCGTTTTGTGGAGGATCATAAGGAGTAGAGAGCTCCCTCTTGATGCCTTTAGCATCACAAAAGTCCTGAAACTGTTTGGACATATACTCTCCACCATTGTCGGAACGCAAAGCCTTCAGTGTTTTGCCAGTTTGATTCTCAACAAGAGCAACAAACTTCTGAAACACTGAGAATGTATCACTCTTCAAACGAAGAGGATAAACCCACACCTTGCGTGTGGCATCATCAATAAAAGACACAAAGTATTTTGCCCCTCCCAAAGAAAGCTGAGGCATCTCACATACATCTGTATGCACAAGCTCTAACTGAGCATCTTTCTGTCCAAGAGCTTTCTTGTGGGGGCACTGTAGTTGCCTACCATATATACAATGCTCACAAAACTGAAAACTTGAAAACTTTAGAGAAGGCAAGTAACCCAAACGAGACAATTGCTCCATTCCCTTGACACTCATGTGTCCCAACCGGCTATGCCACATAGAAATTTCCGGCAGCTCGGTTGCATTTACATTAGCATGGTGACAAACACCTGCATGCATGAAGTAAAGAGTGTCCACCTTAGAGCCTCTGGCAACAACCAGTGAGCCCTTACTAATCTTCCACTTTCCACTACCAAATGTGGTAACATAATCAGCATCATCAAGCTGTCCAGTAGAAAGCAGATTCTTCTTGATCTCAGGCACATGCCTGACATCATGGAGCATAAGCTGTGAGCCATCTGAAAATACAAGCCTCACATCACCTCTGCCAAGAATTTTGCATGCATGGTTATCACCCAAATAAACCACTCCTTCATTGCCAGCAGTGTACCTGACAAACAAGTCTCTGCAACCTGTGACATGAAAGGAGGCACCTGAATCAATGATCCATGAGTGCATACCATGACCACCTGTAAGAAGTGAATGGGCATCAAGTGAAGACGTAAAGAGGACCTCATCCTCACTGCCACCTGCATGTGACACATTGATTTCTTCAATCTTGACTCCACTTTTGCCCTTTGGCTTTACATCTTTGGCTTCATCCTTCTCTTTGTCTTTGCCTTTTCCCTTTTCTTTTTGATCATTTTTCCATTTGTAGCATTGCTTTTTGATGTGTCCCTTCTTGCCACAATAATGGCATTCCAAATCCTTTTTGGAGCGAGACTTGCTCCTTCCCCTTTCTTGGCTTTTCCCCCTTTGCTGGGATCTCCCACGTGCATTCATTGCATTGGACTTTCCAACAGAGTTGTTCTTCCTGTTCATCTCTTCTTGAAGAAGAGCACCCTCAACATCTGCATATGACAGCATAGCATTCGAATTGCTAGTGGCTGTCCTAAATGTGTCCCAACTCTCTGGCAAAGTGCATAACAAAAAAGTGGCTTTGAACTCATCGTCCATTGCCAACTTTTGATTAATGACTTGGCTGACAATACCATTAAACTCATTGAGATGGGCTGTCATAGAAGCCCCTTCCTTCATCTGAAGACCTATGAGTTTCTTCAACCAATACACTTTGCTTGAGGCACTTTGTTGGGCATACAAGTCCTGCAATCTCTGCCACATTCCCCAAGCTGTCTTCTCTTCACGAATGCTGAAAAGTAATGAGTCTCACACAGACAACATGATAGTAGATCTTGCCAGCTCATCCATATCTTCCCACTCTTCAGCCGTAAGAGAAGCGGGCATCACACCCCTTTCTTTGATAGGCTTATGTTGCTTTTTCTGAAGCAACACATTGTAGCACTGGGTTTGCCAAATATCATAATTATGCGAGCCTTCAAGCTTCTTGATGTGAAGCAATGAAGAGCTCTCACCTGTGGTTGCCATAGCAAAATGCAACCTGTAATGCCTGACTCCCTGCAAATGTGCAAACACTGCACCCAAGATGTGCAAACACTGCACCCAGAGCACACAAAGTGCTCACAAATGTTATCCCAAGCTTTATCTCCCACTGCGGAAGGAAGAATGCAACTTTTCTCCCACTTTTTGTGATGAAAACACCAAAATCTGGTTGCTGCAGATTTTGGACAGCACCTTAAATGTGCTCTTTTGCCCTTCCAAAGTACTGTACAGCAGTACTAAGCTCTCACCAATGATGTACCAAACCTGTACCGGCAATTTCAGCAGCTGAAATTGAATCTTTTGGTCACTCAAAACAGTGTACAGCCATGCCAAAACATGCACAAAGCTGTGCCAAATCTGTACCAGCAGGTACAATAGCAATAAATGCTCTCCTGGCTGTCCAAATGAGTGAAAATCAGACTTTTACAGTCCTGTACACTGCATAAAACAGTCCCGAACAGAAATTGGGCAAAAGCCCCTTGACTGCAAGCTGATTTTTGAGGATTCAAGGCATAAAAGTCTTGCCTGCTGCTTTGCCAAGCTCAACAAGCATACAAACTTGAAAAGCCCCTTGATTTGAGATCAATTTCTGATCATACATGGTACATTGACGCACATGAAGGCATCCAGAGTGTTCACGATGCTTCCCCCTAGCCACATATACATCAAATACATGAAAGCCCCTTGATTTACAAGCACATTGAGTGCTTGTAAGGCATCAACATATTATCCACAACATCAAATGCGATTGCCCGCATGCAAATCAACCAAATCGGCACAAAAGCCCCTTGATTTGCACTGCAATTTGCTGCAATTTTGCCCAAATGTGCGATTTTTCACATCATACAGCATGTATGAGTGCTTAATTGCACAATTACATCAAAAGCCCCAAATTTCGACATCCAATTTCCTGCAAATTGATCCTGATTTGACCAATTTCCTGCAAATTTATCCTGATTGTGACCAATGTCACCCAATTTTGCCAATTTTGCTCAAAAAATTGAGCAATTGACACCTGTATCTGCTCAATTGTTGATTGTACTTGCTCAATTGCAAATCCCAAAAAAAAATTGAAGCAAAATACCTTTCAAATTTCTGATTTTTCTCTGATTTGCAGGCGGGTTGATGAATTTGGTGCTGATGCTCCTGTTGTTCTGTGTAGGCATTGACAGGTTGCAGGTTAAGGCTTCTCCCACACAGTTGTGTGGGATGATGATGCTGCTGCTGATTAGTAGTTGGGGGCTTGGGCTGGCCGACTACATGCTCCACGAAAGCCCTGCTCAGCAGCCTCCTCTCCAAGCTCCAGCACCTGCAAGCTTTTACGCTGGAAGCTATTCGTGAGGAAGCCTGCTCCGCCTACGATGCGCTGAGCTACGCCATCGCTTGGTGATTCAACGCTCACGCTTCGCCTGGCTGCTGTGCGCTTCACTCGGCTTCTTCAGCGAGTAGCAGCGCTACATACGACCAGGCGCCTACACTTGCAGTCGACGAGTCGGGTGGCGCCTGACACGCCTTCGTATGGCTGTCCGCTGGGTTCGCCTTCTACGATGCGCCTTCGCTCGTTGCCTCAGCCACGCTACACGCTGCTTTGTCTAGCTTCGCCTAGCGCTGGCGCTACACGCAAATTGGGTAGTGATGCTGCTTTCGTTCACGCCCAGCACTGAGCTAACACAGGTTCACATAGAACTCCTCCACCTGCTCATTCCACGCAAGCCTGGCCAGACCTCGTGGCTGTTGGGCAGCCCACGCTGGTTGGCTGGGCAGAGAAAGGCGACCAAAAAAAAAGAAGAAGGCAACCCTCAGATCAGAATTCAGCACGACCAGTACGACTGCTCCAGGGCTCTGATACCAGTTGAAGGGGAGAAAACCAGAATTAGGGTTAGGTTAGAGTTCATTCATGGGAGACATACACAGAGAAGCAAGGGAGAGAGAGAGAGAGTTGTGGATAAGTCAACTCATGAAAAGCATGAGTGTGTGACTCCCCTATCACACATGTATATTGCACTAGTACGCATAGATGTACTATAACTTATGGGCTTGTACACACTATAAGGGTGGGCATAATGCCTTTACCCCAACACATGACGGTAAAACTGCACTCCAACAAAATATATATGTATACCCCAGTAATCACCTTTGCTCTGTATCCTTCTCTTCAGCAGCATCCAGTTGCAAAGACTGCCACACCAACTCAAAAGCAGCAGCTCCCTCTTCGTCAGTATCCAGTCTCAAAGGCGGCCTTTCTTAACCTTCTCTTGCACATTTGGCTGTGCTCAGTCCTTGCAGCTGCCTCCACTCTTCTTCACGGTGATGCGTGTCCGCTCACTGTAGCTCTCGGCTACACCTCTTCACACAGCCTCTTCTAAGACTCTCTTGTCTTTTTCACTGCACACGCCCAGCTGCTCACTGCTAGGCGGCTCCCTCAGAATGACCAGCCCTCTCGCCTGCAACTCTTCCACTGCAGCTATCACCAGCCCGTCTCATCACAAGGTGGCAACTATGCTAACCCACAAGGCGGTCTTCTCGTTGTTTGTACCTATCTGCGCCCCAACTGCTCTCGGGTCTGCAGCACCTCAGGAAAACGACCCTTGATCCACCAGGCGGCTGTCTTCCCAGCACGACCTCAACTCTTCTCGTTCTTTGGCATCTCCTCGTTGTTTGCTGCTGCGCTACTAGCTTCAAAGGCGGCCCCTTCTGCACGCTCCTTTTGCCCAGTCAACCACTGTGCCAGCCTTCACTTCTCTTCTTATGCGTGTCCTCCACGATAAACGGCCCGTCGGCTGTCCTCACCTCTTACGCTGTCAGCCCGTCACCAGCAGCTAGAACCTGCACCTCTAAGGCGGGCCCCTTGCGCTTCCACGCCGCCCTCGCTTCTCTGCATATACTTGCAGCTGCGTCCAAGAACCCCCACCTCTACACGACCGCCACTATCGACTTTTTAATCTTGTCCTCTACTTCCTCATTGCCAACCACCTTTGATTCTTCTTCAGGCTCAAGATTTCCCTTGTCTCACCCCGTGTCAAATCCTGCTAGATCCTCCATTTGCAGTCCATCTCCTTAATCTCTTCGTCTACTTGCTCTTCCACTCCATCCTCTTCTTGTAGACTATCTTCTGTCTCTCCCCTGTCCACCTTAGGTTCCTGAACTGGCTCTTTAAGCCAAGAGAAGCATCTGTTAACATCTAAATCCTTGCCTATGATTAGCAAAACCTTATTCTCTGCAAGAATCTTCTCTGCTTGAGCTTTAGAAGCATAAATAACATCACTTAACACACCCTGACTAGTGGAAACATTATCACAAATCTGGTAATTCTCATAACCATAAACTGGCATAACATCCACTGCTATAGACTTCACAATGCTCCCATTAAACTACCCAAAATCTTTGGCAACTGCCTTAGGATTTACCTGGTACATTCCCCTGCCAATTTGTTGGTACATAGTAGGTGTTTGTTGCACAAAATTAACCTGGACCATATTCACATCAAGACAACCATTCTTGACCACTTCGTCTTCCTTGATCATCCCATAATCCACCATTTTCTTCAGCTTCCATTCTTTCTCTTCCGCAATCCTCACCGCCTCTTCATAAGTAGAAGGTTGCTTCAAGTCCACTTTTACCAACAAACCTTGCTTCAAACCTGCTATGAATTGTTTCTTCTTCACAAACATGGGGGGAACTTCTGTTTCAAGAGCTAAACACCATCTTGTCCATAGCTCACTGAAAATTGTGACATAACTTGCCACACTCTGGCTTTCACCTTGCTTCAGCTGCTGGAGCTCCTGCCAAACGTCATTGGGATCTTCTCTTCTCTGAAACTCCTTTGTAAGGGCTTCTCTCAGATTTTCCACCATCGTCATTCGAGATGAGCTACCAATCGTTCTTTTTGCTTCAAACCCTCGAAGCCATGTACCTGCTGTGCCCTTCAAAAAGATCAGGAAGAGCCTTAAAATTTGATCCGGATTATCCACATGGTTGGTAATACATGCTACCTCCATTTGCTCCAGGAAATCCTCTACATCCTCATTCTTATCACCGTGAAACTCAGGATAAGCAAACGCCATGGTTGCAACTTGTAAACTGAAGGAACCTGAAGAAAGATCCTCAGTGGGGGCACCAAAAAACTGTCGAGAGGCCGGGAAAAGAAGAAATGCCTCTATAGCTACCTACCCAGCAGCCTTGGAAGACACAACAAACACAAGGGGCACCACCAGCACGATGCTGGAAACAGAAATCACTCACTCTTCACCACCCACCCACGCCAGACAAACAACACAAAACAAACCTATATTTTAGTAGAAATCCTCATCTTTACATAGCTGGACATCTAAAATGTCCTCAGAACCGTCCTCCTCTAAAATCCATTCACAATCTGCCCATTCCCCCTCTTTTATATAAATTACCACAGACCAATAACCAGAAGAACTATTGGAAAACACAACTTCGAAGAGTGTGGAATCTTCAAAGTACAACTCATCAACATTTGGACCTAATTCTAGGATTAGATACATGACGGTAAAACTGCACTCCAACAAAATATATATGTATACCCCAGTAATCACCTTTGCTCTGTATCCTTCTCTTCAGCAGCATCCAGTTGCAAAGACTGCCACACCAACTCAAAAGCAACAGCTCCCTCTTCGTCAGTATCCAGTCTCAAAGGCGGCCTTTCTTAACCTTCTCTTACACATTTGGCTGTGCTCAGTCCTTGCAGCTGCCTCCACTCTTCTTCACGGTGATGCGTGTCCGCTCACTGTAGCTCTCGGCTACACCTCTTCACACAGCCTCTTCTAAGGCTCTCTCTTGTCTTTTTCACTGCACACGCCCAGCTGCTCACTGCTAGGCGGCTCCCTCAGAATGACCAGCCCTCTCGCCTGCAACTCTTCCACTACAACTATCACCAGCCCATCTCATCACAAGGTGGCAACTACGCTAACCCACAAGGCGGTCTTCTCGTTGTTTGTACCTGTCTGCGCCCCAACTGCTCTCAGGTCTGCAGCACCTCAGGAAGGCGACCCTTGATCCACCAGGCGGCTGTCTTCCCAACACGACCTCAACTCTTCTCGTTCTTTGGCGTCTCCTCGTTGTTTGCTGCTGCGCTACTAGCTTCAAAGGCGGCCCCTTCTGCACGCTCCTTTTGCCCAGTCAGCCACTGTGCCAACCTTCACTTCTCTTCTTATGCGTGTCCTCCACGCTAAACGGCCCGTCGACTGTCCTCACCTCTTACGCTGTCAGCTCGTCACCAGCAGCTAGAACCTGCACCTCGAAGGCGGGCCCCTTGCGCTTCCACGCCGCCCTCGCTTCTCTGCATATACTTGCGGCTACACCCAAGAACCCCCACCTCTACACGACTGCCACTATCGACTTTTTAACAGCTGCGCCGACTCCCATGCTTCGCCTCGTTTCCATTGCTGCGCTGGCCAACTTTCCAGAAGATGCGCTAGCAGCCAAATAAGCCTCCAAGTGGCTTTTTGCTTTTTGGGCCACGTTTATATTTTTTTTTTCATTTTGCTTAAAACTTAATGGATGGCCACCCATATTGCTTTCACACCAATGTCCAAGGCAATATTATCCCTTCAACCTTTAAATTGCCCATGCCTCCACATACTCTTCAAATACCGCTTCGAGTGCCCATGGATACTTGGGACGCCCACACATTCAGAGCAGCCAAACAGCTAACACCACCTACAGCCAGCATCACTCCGAACAAATCTGTAACAAGCCTACAGCGAAACCATTCTCCTTGTAGAACTGCCAAGGCGTTCCCGGACAAAACTCACACAAGCCATGCATCCATATGTACACAAGCCCAAAATATCTCTCAGAAAAACGCCTGACAACGCCTCTTGGTGGGACGTGTGAAGACCACGGATGCTATGGTGAGGCCCATAGTCTACCTATTGAGGATTGTAGACGCAATGCAACCATGCATAGGCAAGGTCTACGAGGCCATGGATCGCATGATAGAGAAGTTGAAAGACTTCATGCCTGACGAAGACAGATACGAGGAGATCCATGCCTTGTGTCTAGGAAGGTGGAATTCCTACTACTCTCCATTGCATGCAACAGCTTATGTGGTGGACCCAGAATTCCAAGGCAACAAGCAGGAGAGCGACCGGGAGGTGAGCGCTGGATGGAGGATCATCTTGGACCGTCTTGTGCCTGATGCATCGGTTAGGCGCAAAATCAGGAACCAACTTTTCCTGTACAGGTCGTTTCATGGCTCCTATGGTTGTCACGATGCACAGATTGACCTCTCCAAAGTTGGTGCTGATCTATGGTGGGAGGACTTTGGTTCGGATGGACCGGAGCTCCAGCAGCTTGCCATCTGCATACTTAGCCAGGCCGTCAGCTCCTCTTGCTTGGAGGAACTTTGGAGTACCTACAGCCACATTGCCTCTAGGAAGAGGAACCGACTTGGGGTAGAGCGTGCCAATGACCTTGTCTTCGTCAACGCGAACTTGCAAATGCTTTTGCAAGAGTGTGACCAAGAAGGTAAATCCCTTCACCAAGTGGGAGATGAGTCAACAAGAAGAGCAACAAGGGGATGAGCATGCCAGTGAGGACGAGACTAAGGATGAGCTTGATGCTCCTTTGGCACAAGCTACCCATGACCATGAAGCGAGCACTTCACTTGGATGATCATTCATGGATCATGATTCATGGGCCTTACTACTTAGCTCTAGCCTCTAGACTTTAGCACTTTTTGTCATTGACTCATTTGAGTCCGTCCATGTATTTTGCCTCCTTAAGGCTTAGTCTTGACTGTATCTACTTAATTATTAATACAATCAACCGTGAACAATGCCATATTACAACATTGGGGATCACTTTTCAGAGAGGATTTTGGTAGTAACCCCATGCACACCTTTTGGGGGGATACATGGTCCTGGGCAGCTAGGTGGGAGAGGCCTCGGAGGCTGGGGGCCCCCTCCACGCGACCCTCTGCTTCAGAACCCAACAATGGTAACAGAGTGGGCTTTGCCTTACGGTGCTGTGCTGCTGTGTGTGTGCCTCTTCTGTTCGTGGATCCCACAGCGTGCTGCTTGTCTGGACTACACCACTGTTACATTCAGGTCTGGGCACTTTTGATGAAGGGTGGCTGGTTAAAGCTCCTCCAGTTGATGGGGGGTGCCTCCTGTTGATAGTGGTCATTGCACACCTATGGTGTCGTGGTTGCTTGGCCCTCTGCACCAGTTTTCATTGCATGGTTCACCTCCAGAGGGGTACCTCACCCTCCTCTAGCTGACATGTGGCAGAGCTTGGTGATAAAATCCCAGTCATGACTGAGCTCTCCTTGTGGGCGTATAAAAGGCTGGAGGAGATGTAAGGGCCAAGTATCCCCATGCACATCTTTTGGGGGATACTTGGTCCTAGGTGGGTAGGCGGGAGAGGCCTGGGACCCCCCTCCACGTGTCCCTCTGCTCCAGAACCCAACAAGTTTGTGATACAAATGAGCTTGTATCTGGTTTTGCTGTTTTGACAGCCAAGTTCTTGACCTGTAATAATGGAAGTTGAAATGTATTTCAAAGTGTAAATAAGCACCTTGACAGTTAAGAGTGAGAATACCCATTAGAAACGAACATGCAATTTAAGCATGTGGTGAAGACTCCAACCCAAACAAAAGAGTTGGTGACTTTGAAAACATGAAGATTAAGTGAAGACTTACACTAGTCAAATTTTGAATGCCATCTTGAATATGAGTGATGTTGTTCCCAGCAAGAGAGAGCTCCACTAAGTCCATCAGGGAAAACACTTGCGGTGGCACTTCTTCCAGACCTACAAAGGCAAACAATCATACAAACCATTACAAAATAAAGAATAAATTAGAAAACAGAGGTAGCACACACACAAATAATAATTCCTGATGTTGGGATTGCAATGGCTGAACAGGAAGGTTGGGATCGGTCGATGTTCTTGGCACATTGTTTGGATAGTTGGCATGAGACCTCCTTTCGTAGACTTTCTGGCAGTCTAGCCTTCTCTTGGGGCTTTAGGTGGCAGGGCAGCAGGCGGCTAGAGAGATCGGACAGATTCTATGTAGATCACTGGGCTGTTGCCAGAGGTAACATTCAAGGTGGGACCACTACGTCAGATCATGCGCCAGTTCATTTACTGCTTGCTTGACCCTCCCTCTGTGTCGGCCCCAGGGCGGCTGGAGAGGGTAGCCAAAACCTTGGTCGCGTCGTGTCGGATTTGTCAGGAGATGGCAAGAGGCATGCAGTAGTAGTATGCAGGAGGAGGAAAGCACTATTAGGCAGTCTCTAGCCTTTATCCATTGACTTCAGCAGCAGTATCCTGGTGTTCCTTCTCTCAGGGATGACGAGGTCCGTGCCAGAGTAGCTTTGAGTGCCATACTTGAGAGCCTTGTCGACATCAGCTTAGGGCTTTGAGAGAATGCTTGGGCTCAGTCCGTACAGCACCAGATGAGGTTTTGGAGGTGGCCACTGAGTTCTACTCTACCTTGTTCTCTACTGAGGCAGATTCTCCAGAGGTCGGATTCGCTAGACAGAGTCTGGAGTTGCACTCCCAAGGTGGTCACAGAGGAGATGGGTAGGCGTTTGATGGCCCCTTTCACAAAAATGGAGTTGGCAGCTGCTTTTGTATCCAAGAGTGCACACTTGTCCAGGTGAGGATGGTCTCTCTCAAGCCTTTCTCCTTGTGGGAGTGGCTGGAGAACCCTCTTCTTTTGGCCTTTCAGAGGATTTTCTACTCTGGCAAGATGCCATAGAGCATGACATCCGGCTTGATTTGTCTAGTTCCTAAAGGGGGTGACAAGTTGGAATTGCAACAATGAAGACCAATCATTTTATTGTTGACCACCTATAGGGGTTGGCAAAGTTGATTTGCAGTAGACTTTGCTCGTTCCTGCCAGAGCTTATTCATGACACTCAAACAAGCTCTGTCGAAGATAGGAGCATCTTGGACAATATCTTCACCTTCTTTGAGGCTGCAGAGTAGGCTCAGCAGAGCAGGCAACCTCTGGCCACTTTAGATTTCCACAAAGCATATGACAAAGTGGATTGGCCGTTCTTGGAGGGAACTCTTAGCACGCTTGGCTTTCCGCAGGAGTGGACTATGGGGGTGTCGGGCCTTTATCGTTGTGCCAGCAACAAAATGACCATTTGAGGCCGTATGGGTGATTCTTTTCACTTGCAGCAGTATGTGAACCAATGCGCACATTCAGCTAAAACATAATCTTTGTTATGCATGAAGATCACACATACCCATGTGCACAATCTGCTAAACATGATCTTTTTTAATCCATAATCACAAATAGCAATGTTCATTAAGCTAAATATAATCTTTTTTATCCATGATCACACACTCATGTCGGAATACGCAGCGGATATGAGACAAACTGCTAAGAGCACAACGTAGCAAGACACCAACATGAAGATGAGCAAACGCAAGAGAACCACTAGCAAGAAAAACGCTGAACTGTGTGAGGAAGAGCAAACGCAGAAGAGAGAGAGTGAAGCTGTGTGAACTCTGCACTGTATACAAGAGCCGGTACAATACCCCAAATATATGGAAAGTGTGGGGGGGGCAAGGGGCCATTTTATATGGCCTCAGGCTGCTGGTCGGCCAGTCCAAAGCAGGCCTACAGCAGCATATGTGCTCACAACCAGAAACAGCAACCCACGTCCAGCAAAAAGCAAGTCGGCTAGGTATCCAGCAATCGGTCACGCGGCTGACTGCAAGTCGGGTATCAACAAACCTGTCGGCCAGCAACTGAATCAACCGACAGCCCTCGTACACCCATAAAAATGGGAAAAAAATACATGGAGAGTGAGGAAAAATGGGGAAACACCAAAACTGGGCAGACACACCCACACCAGAGGCCCTGGTGTAATGTACAGACAGGAGATGACTACTAACACCCCCTCTCAGCTCTTGGATGTAGAACCAACCCCAGTGAGCTGGAGTGCCGGCCGGAGCATAGCCTGAGGTAGAGACTTCGTGAAGAGGTCCACCGTATTGTCCTCCATCGAACAAAACTCTAGCAAGATGTCATCAGCAAAAAACTTCTCACGAACAAAGTGACTTTGGATGACCGTAGGTTCCTCCTGTGGAAAACCAATCTCACCAAGTAACCTCTGCAACCGCACCACCTCGCAAGCAGCACCACAAGCAGCCCGATACTCTGCCCCTGTAGATGACAAGGCAATAGTTGGCTGCCTCTTGTTGCTCCATGAAATAGCTCCTAAGCCGAGGGTAAAACAATAGCCTGATGTAAATCTCCTTATGTCTGGATCTCCTCCCCAATCTGAGTCACTCCAACCGTGGAGTCTAACTCCATCCGTCGTCCCCCCTCCAGGATCACAGCAGAGTCCAAGATCCTTCGTACGCTGCAGAAACCGCAAGATCCGTAATCCTGCGTCCCAATGAGTCTTTAAAGGCGTCTGCAGAAATGAGCTCAACAGCCCCACCGGGAAGCTCAAGTCCAATCTGGTGTTCAGCAACCAAATCAATGAACCAAACCCATTCCGAAACAAAGAGGCATCAACCTGCTCACAAGCATCATCAACTGTAACTTGGTACGCCCCAAGTCCTGGGAACCATCTGAAGACCATTCAGGGCCTTCCGGAACCTGTAAACCACCCCCTCTGAACCTGGAACCTCAAAGCCTGGAGGCTGCTCAACATCCACCTCCACCTGCAAGTCACCATCTGCCACTTACTTGGCTTTTCTACAAGTCCCCCTGGGAAAGAGCTTCCTCAACTGCCGGAGGCTCTTTGTCCCGACTGATACGAGACATCAAAGCATAGTTCACCTGTAAAGGCTCCTCTGACTCACGAACACAAGAACTGGAATGTTCCTGCCTATTGTTGCCAGCATGTGGCAAGCGATCCACCATCTCGTCTCGAAAGCTTGCTACAACGTATCCACATTCAAGTGGTCATGACGAATCTGCCACCCATCACCAAACTGAGAACCTGTAAGAGAGAGTGCTGAGAGTTTGTAAATCCCATTCTCCACTCCGCCTTCCCATACAACCTGGCTTGTAGCTTTGTCCCGGAGAGCAACAAAATGCTCCTCAAACTCCACCCGTACACCAGTCTTGCAAACCTCATGCACTGACAACAGATGAAAACCAAGAGATGGGACAAAAAGAACCTGGGAGAAATGCTTCCCCCTCTTACCATCGGGAACAATCTCTAAACTACCCTCACTGTGAATAGTATAGTGGACTCGTCACCAATCAGGATGTGACCTACGTGCCTCCAAAGATCATGTAATAACTCTCGGAAAGGAGTCATGTGCCTGGAAGCACCACTATCAAGAATCCAATCCCGAGTGTCCCTAGCGGTGAGTCCAGCCGCCTCCCTGCTCAATGAAGATGAAACGCCGATGTCCATAATCTCCAAGTGCACAAAAG
Source organism: Cibotium barometz (assembly GCF_041138505.1). Classification (NCBI taxonomy): domain Eukaryota; kingdom Viridiplantae; phylum Streptophyta; class Polypodiopsida; order Cyatheales; family Cibotiaceae; genus Cibotium; species Cibotium barometz. The sequence goes on from NC_141048.1 coordinate 20,355,629, forward strand.
CTGGAGTCTTCACGGTTACTGCTAAGGAATCTTCACCCTTCTCGGTGTCCTGCTTAGGACATTTTCTCCAATAATGAGCTTTCTCACCACAATTATTACAAGTTCTCTTTGCCTTCAAGGCGTCACGATCCACGTCGGGCTCCTACTCGAAAGACTTCTCCTGTAAAGCCTTCCCTTTGCCCTTACTGCGGCCTTGCGACCGCTGGCCAATCAAGGCCTCAGAACCTCCACCCTGTGTGGAGGGTTCGTAAAACGCTCTTCCTGGTCCAAGACCATAGGCACAAGCTCCTCCCATGTGATGGTGTTGAGCCTGCCACTAGTGATCAAAGAGGAGTAAAATGCTGAGAACTGAGAGGTCATATGAGACAGCAAAGTGATGGCCATGTCCTCCGAAGATATCTCCTTCCCAGCCTAAAGAACCTCGTGCTGAACAGCCTGCAACTTGTTGATGTGCTCCCGCATCGTCAACGACTTTGGAGGATCCATCACCGGCATCTGAACTTCCAAGGAGATCCACTTCATGGGTGATCCCTTGTTTTACAGAGAAGCCAAATGCTGCCAAATCCCTCTGGCCAGCGTCATATGTTTTATATGGTTGATCGCCTAAGGTGTGCAATTTAGGAAGATGAAAGAACGCACACGGGTATTGACACGATCCCACAATTGTGCCTGAGCCTCCCGTTCTTTCCTAGTAGAGGGTAACAACTCCCCGTCCTCCAACTCCGGCCGTGGAACACCAACAATAATGAAATCAACCAAGTCATAAGACTCCAATACCGACTCCATCATTACCTTCCATATGCCGTAGTTGTTTCCGTCCACTTGTCGGTCCACCGGGAACGTGGAGAGTGTAGGGATCTTCACGTGCTTCTCAGCCATCTCAAGCAAGTCTGCCATTGGGGGGGTTACTTTGGTCTTGTGAAGGGAGGGTGAGTGGGAAAAAAGATGAAGAAGAGCTGTCCAACGGTGATGGCCGCCTTCTACCCAATCTCCAAATCCCGAACAGCCCAAGAGATCTCCAATCAACACCAAAAAACCAATAGTCCCACAAGCTCTTCAAATCTCCCGTAAGCTCCGAGGTCTTCAAGAAACAGTCCCACAAGCTCTCCAATTGTCTCCAACCTTCAAGCCACCTGGGGCTCTGATACCATGTTGGAATACGCAATGGATATGAGACAAACTGCTAAGAGCACAACATAGCAAGACATCAACATGAAGATGAGCAAACGCAAGAGAACCACTAGCAGGAAAAACGCTGAACTGGGTAAGGAAGAGCAAATGCAGAAGAGAGAGAGTGAAGCTGTGTGAACTGTGCACTATATACAAGATCCGGTACAATACCCAAAACATATGGAAAGTGTGGGGGGCAAGGGACCATTTTATATGGCCCCAGCCTGCGGGTCGGCGAGTCCAAAACACGCCGACAGCAGCATATGTGCTCACGACCAGAAACAGCAGCCCACAACCAACAAAAAGCAGGTCAGCCAGGTATCCAACAGTCGGCCAGGGCTGCACAGCAAGTCGGGTATCAACAAACCAGTCGGCTAGTAACTGAATCAGCCGACAGCCCTCCTACACCCAGATGGGAAAAAATACATGGAGAGTGAGGAAAAATGGGGAAACACCAAAACTGGGTAGGCACACCCACAACAAAGGCCCTGGTGTAAGGTGCAGACAGGAGATGACAGCTAACAACTTATGCACTAAATTTAATCTTTCAATCCATTGTCACACATAGCCATGAGTACATTGAGCTAAACATAATGGATACTTTGAACTAAACATAATCGGTACATCGAGCCAAGAATTATCTTTTTAATCCACACTTACATGGCAGTGAAATGCACCATCCTTGTTACTTATTAGTGTAACACAAAGGATAAGAGTGTAGTAATCAAGGAGATGCCATCTTAGATTTTAGATGATAATACACATGACACTCTCTTTGTTCAGCATTGCTTGTTTTTTCATTGCAAGTGGCTACAAGATCAAAGCATTTATAAAGTATTAGATGTGATCATACAGTGGAGTATCCTAGTTAAGGCAGCTAGGCTACTTTACTTTGATGGAAGGTATTTTGCCCTGATCAACGTGGAGATGACCTGGAGTTCCGTAAGATCAGGCCATGTGGCAAGGGAGCTCATGATAATATATCTGCAGTGGTTAAAAGGACCCTAACACATGAATTGGTAAATGCACTTATCATAGTGTTGATACATGCAACATACTTTGTGCATTTTCTGTGAGTAAAGGAGCAAGCAACAAGTATATGTCGAAGTATAAACATGATCTTTATCACATTGAGCTAAACATGATCTTTCTTTATCCATGATCACACGTAGTCATATGCACATTGAGGTAACATGATCTTTTCTATCCAGTATCACTATCAGACATAGTCATATGCACATTAAGCTAAACATGCTCATTGTTATCCATGATCACATAGTCCGACATGGTTATACACACATTGAGCTTTGCAATCCAAGAGCAGTTGAGAGGTATGTACAGGACCCAGACTCGAACAAGAAGAGCAGAACGCTACCGCAATTGCTGAGGTCCAGTCGCCCTGTGCTGGCAGCAGCTGATATGCGCGCCTGAAGAACCACTGTGATAAAGAAATAAATGCGTCAGAACAAAGCCCACTACAAAGGCGACACACACACGCGCACAAAGGAAAAGAGAAGGGAGCGAGCTTGCACAAGGCAGTGCAGCCATTGCTTTGGTAGGGGCTGTGCAGTTCACTTGCTGCTGTTGTGCTTGGCCACCTGCAAAATGCTTTCTGCAGAACTTCTTCCATGGTGAAGATGATGCCGATGACAATGATGATGGGCACGACCAGGAGGACGCCAGTATCATCCTTTCCAGTTAATATATATTGTTCATTCATTCCCAAGTATTTGTGCTACTAAACATGGCCAGGAAAACCGTAAGGGTTTTATCCATTCTCCTACTTGGCATGGCCGGCCACCACATATACACATAAGAAGTTCCACTTAGCCTAGTCTAAAGACTAAGTTCACAAAGCGAAGAGCCTAGACTAAACCTTCCATTGAGTTTAGGCTAGGGTCCCATTCGTCCGTGTTGCACTTCATTCCCATGACACAACACATGAAAAAGTTATAGCTTCGCGTAAGGAGTCTCTAGCCCGGGGGTGTTAGGATGTGAAAGAAAGCTTTATGGAAACTTGCCAAAAGTGAATGGGGTATATAAACGACATCCTGCATCACTTACCACGGTAATAATCAGGCCAAGCTCACTTTCAAAACCAAGGAAGATGGGATTGCAATCCTTAGGGAACCAAGAACTTTGAAAGGCACAAAATTGTGGATAACAAAGAAGCTTACACTAGTACAACTTTAGGAAAAGGGAACTAAATCATACAAGGCAAGGGTTATTAAGAGGGCAATTTTGTAAAGAAAGAGCTCTCATCCTAGAGTTAGGCACCCACAACAAGAACACTCAGGCACCCACAACAAGAACACTCTTAATCTCTAAATAATATACATATGGTTTCTTAGAGTTTATAAAGAGCATCTCAAAAGGCTAGTAAGAGGGCAATTTTGTAAAGAAAGAGCTCTCATCCAAGAGTTTGGCACCCAAACAAGAAGACTCTCAATCTCTAATCTCAAAAGGTTAGTAAGAAGGCAATTTTGTAAAGAAAGAGCTCTCATCCAAGAGTTTGGCACCCAAACAGGAAGACTCTCAATCTCTAATCTCAAAAGGTTAGTAAGAAGGCAATTTTGTAAAGAAAGTGCTCTCATCCAAGAGTTTGGCATCCAAAACAAGAAGAGTATCGATCTCTAAATAATATACATGTGGTCTCTAAGAGTTTTGTGTTCAAAAAAAGTTCCTCCACGAACCTTTTTAGGGTTGTACAACAAACTCCCCACCCATTAAGTCATAAAGTCTACCAATTTGTTCGAAAGAAGTTCCTCCACGAACCATTTTAGGGCTATACAACAAGCTCACTACCCACTCCTTCCTAAGTCACGGAGTTTACTAATGTGTTCAAAAGAAGTTCCTCCATGAACCTTTTTAGGGTTGTACAACAAAGTCCTCCCTACCCACTCCTTCAAGGTTTTGTGTTCAAAAGAAGTTGCTTGGACCTTTTGGGCATCTCTACCTTGGTTGATTAGCACGAATGTAGGTAAGTTTTGTGCCTTGAAGGGAGATGCAGTAGAGCATGGTTGATTGAATCACTGCTATGTGAAGATGTCCATTTGGGTGTATGGAGCCAAAGGTTCCATGGACCACGATTGGGATGCCCATTTAATTGGGCAAGATGAAGGATTCTCTAGTGGGCATCTTCATGCAGTCCTAGCATGCTAGCACTGATATGGAAGGCTAGTCACCTTTATGAGTGTGTAGATGCTAAAATTGTGATTCATGGTTGAAAAGAGGGTTGGACTGAGCAATGGTGAGACTCAATGAAGAAGAAGAGACAAGACAACTAGATCAAAGGGTTTTACCCCCTGAACTTACTTGTTTGTTGGGAAGAGTGGTGACGTCGAGATCGGAATGTGTTCGCACTTGCTTTTAACTCATTAAGTTGCTTTAAAAATGAGTCATTTATGTCATCCTTCTCCTTTGTAATGGTCTCAATTCTTGAATTAAAATATTTACCTTCTAAACTTGTCCATTTTAGCCCTTACATCCCCCTCAACCTCTTTTCCTCTCTTTTCAAGCCCATTCATTATTTCATCTTTGAACAAAATTTCTTGCTCGAAGTTACAAATGACTTCTTGCAATTTATGCAACTCTTCTTTTGCTCCATGCAGCTCAACTTGATGTAGCTTGAGAGTTTCTTGAGTTGAAGGCAGCTTTGATTGTTCTCTATTCTATTCTTCCATGTCTACAGCTTTGTACTTCTGAAGCAGCTGAGAGACCCTATTCTCCCATTTAGCTTTCTCTACTTTTGCACATCTACGTCCTTTACTATATCCCCTATAACTCAACTTCCCACTCTCTCAGTGACTTAACTTCGGCTTGTTCATTTTACAGCTTCTTACTTGAATTCTCAAAATGCCTCTTGTTTTTCTTGAAGCAAAGTCATCTCCCTCACCCAAACTTGCAAGGACTTGAAGTCTTCTTCATTAGCATGAAGTGTCACGTGTGTGTTTTCATACTCACTATGCAAAGGTTTACTTGAGCTTCTTAGGCTGCATGAAGTGCAAATGCCAGTTATTTTAGCAAGAAAAGATGTAATTGTCTCAAGAGAGAAATCGCCATACTTGAGGCTTCTTTAGAGATCGATAATGATTCCTTGCCAATGCATAATCAAGATAATCAAGGTAGGTTGTGTGGGGGGACAAGGCTAGCGAGAAGGCACTGGTTGGCCAGGGTGTGGAGATGGGGGGATCGACGATGGCCTTGATGGCAGAGGCTAGGCAGTGTGGTAGGAGACACAAGGCAACACGGTCAAAGGTGCAATTATAGACGCATGGTTGTGAGCGTCTCATGGATGCAAGACAAGGTGAAGCCGGGCGATCATGCACAGGATGATGGTAGTAGTAAATGAAGGAGGGAGGCTAACAGGTGACTCGAGCGGGGGGAGAGGGTGGAGACATGGGGGGTGTGACTAGTGTGGGGAGCGATGAGATCCTGAGAGGAGGGTTAGCGGGCATGTTAGGGGGGGATGCATGAATAGGAGAGGGTAAGTTTATGTTTTTTTAATTAATTAACTAATTACTTAATTAATTATTCCATCCATTTTTAAATTAAAGAAATAATTAGGTGATTAATTAATTAACCCTTTGTTAGGTTTTTAGTTGTTTTTTGATGTTTTCGTGTTAGGTTTTTGGGACTACATTACTTATATACACATGAGCTTAGAGTTCGAGCTTACCGTACACATGCTCAACCGAAAAGCGTGGAGAATTGTCTACCCATCCATGATGAAAACTTTGCTGCCACTCTGGTTGCCTTTATTTTGCTGCGCACTTGATTGAGCTTCCTATTTCCAATTCCAGCTTCCGAGTTGGTGTTACATGGCACACACAAGTGTAATCATAACTACCTAGGATGCAACCACTATGCACATAATTGGTGCCACGACCATGGTTTCTTTCGCCTACTCCATTGGCGGGTCTGCCACACATAACATCAAGGGTGTTACCCACTGCTCTGCATTATTGCTTAGACTTTAGGTGTGGCATCAAAAAAGGCAGGGCCTTGGGTCTCCACACCCATTTGGTTTTGTCATTCAAGTGTGGGTTTACGAGGGTCTAAGGCACGGGTTTCTTTAACCATGGCACCCAGATGTGGAGGTTCCCTTTGTAAAACCCTCGTGCTTCCAGTAATTTTGTTGGGTTCCAACAAAGTGTGTTATAACATCATAAAAGTTTTTGGTACATTTGTAGGGGTATTCGGGGTCAAATTTGGGGAAGGTTCCACCTAGAAAGTCTACACGCATAAGCCATAATAGTAGAAGACTTGTATTTTTCCAAGAGTCATTATGTCAACAACAAAACAAACTGATCACTTAACTAGGAGTTTGTCACTCTAAAGTTAAATTTTCTACTTGATTAAGGCTATAAATGTTTAGGTGGATATGTTCTTACATTTCATTGTATAACCCCAAATAGGCTAGTAAACAAAGGGATTCACTACCATCCATGCTCTATTATTCTCCTTAGTCAATCATTTCCATTCCTTTTTTAGTATATCCTTAATCTATTTCCATAATATCAAAGCCAATGCTTTGGAAACAACTTTCTAAGAAACATTTAAATTTTTCATTTTCCAATGGATAATTTTTTCCACCCTTATTGAAGAGTTTTATTCCCCCATGGTTTGAACCATGAGTCAAGACTATACCTTTGAGGTTTCATTCCACCATTTTACAGAGTCTTCTTGAATAACATACCATGCCCATACATACCATTTAACAATAAACCAACCGGGCTGAGTGATGTCCCCTGTTCTAATTTAAAGAGAGCCCTCTCCCACTATTCAAAGGAAACTATGGCATGAAAAAGAGTTTTGACACATAAATTAATAGATTTATAGATTACAATGGATTATCTCCCCATACCTCTTCCTTGAATAATTGATTGCACACAAAAGCTTGAAATAAAGTAGAATAGAAGGCCTTTAGAGTTTTGTAATGCCCCTTGTTGTTCTATTCTAATGTCCTTGAGTATAAGTACAAGAATGTCTTCTCTCTTATGTTTGGATTCTAAGAAGTTGAGGAAACCTTTACCTTCTAGTCTCCTATTCCCCTTCATAATCAGGAGAGTTGAACCTTTGTTTTCTTGGCTTCTTTCTCCTCCCAAGCCTTTGATAGTTGATTGTATCTTGTTAAAGTTTTGCTCATCCCTTTTTTTGATGTAATTGAAACCAGAGCAGAGCATTATTCTCTAAAGTTAAGCAACCTTGGTTTGAGGATTAATCTCACCCTTTTTTTGCAATACATATCTATTTAAATGCAACGAGCTATAGGGATCTCCCAATCCATCAAACTTCAAAATCATCTTGATTTTACAAGAGAGGGTCTTATCCTAGAATGACTATAATCTGCTTCCTCCCTCAATCCCTTCGTTGGTCTCATTAATGCCAAAATGGCATCAATGTTTCTTCTTATTTCTAGGGCTATGTAAGTTATAAACCTGGTCTTTGCCATGGTGGTCATGCATCTAGGCACCATTCTAGGAGGTAACTGTGTACGGTCCCATATATCCATAGACTCGCACCAAAAAAGATGCTTCTCTTGGTTGTTCCAAGGGTAGAAAGTGTGAATGTGTCAATCGACTATCCATATACCACTACTCCCTGACCTATTTGGTATGCTTGACTCCCTTGGCCCTCCACTCTCATGGTTCCCCATCCTAGGTGTATTGACACTACTGGTTACTAGCGTGGTACTTTTGAAAGGCTCTCGCCTAATAATTGTCATCCTTGTGGAAGCTGAATGCTTCTGAGTTTAATGTGGAGGGGAGCCTCACCTTAGCTTTGGGTCTGTGGTTCATATCCCTTGTAGAGTAAAATGAAAATTCTCCCCTCGCCCGTCGTCGCCACTGCATCATCATTCTTTTCTCGAAGAAGTGATTTCCTCAAGAGAGGTTCTCACTTCACTTGGACTCAAAGTCTTATGTTCTAGGTCTATATTGGATGGGAAAATCCCCCCTGCCCAGACCTTTTTGTCCTTCTCACTTCCTTGACCATGTGGTTCATGTCTTGGCATAGATGGAAGTGATCATCGCTCTGCAAGAGCACCCCATTATGGTCAATTTAGATGGGAAGCTTCGTAATTTTGTAATAGACATAGTGTTATAGCACATAGATTTCATTTGTTGTTTACATGCCAACTTGTTGCCCGATATTCTCACAGAAGGATTGTCTCTCTCTAGCAAGACGATCTTCTTGATTTCACTCAGCCCCTCTTAATGATGCCCTCATGGCTCCATTGCCACTTGCGGAAGCTCTCCAAGGTTTATACCCGATAGTCTGGATGTAGTTTCTTTCATTGTGAAGGAATCTTGGTCTACTTCTTTCGAACTAGAGTCTCGTGTAATAAGAGAGGTCAATTCTACTCATAGTCCCATACCATCCCTAACATATGCGCATGAGACAAAAATCTTGTATTCAAAGGTTGGATTTGCATAGTAATGCACGCAATGATTCGTCTTAATTACAAATGCATACCAAGATCACTTGCAGAAGATATTTTTATAATGATTTTCTGGTTTTAGAGTTTTTAATGGATTTTTAACAGTCCTTTTTATTACATTTTTATATTTTTCAAGAAAAAAATAATTTATAAAGAAACATGTAAAAACGCATATGTACAATGAAATTATAAATTTCTTTTATTTTTTTTATTTTTTCCACTCTTTGGAATCCAACCAATCAGCGATCTGGATGACAAATGGTGATCTAGAAGTCAAATAATCTAAACCCAAGATTGGGTCGACGATCTCAATGTGGTAATCTGGATGACAACGATTAGGATATGAGAATTGACACGATCTAAAATATAGATAGTCATAATAGACACGATCTAGAATATTGAAATGATTCCTACTTATGCGATGTGAAATAATGTGATGATCTCAACTCAAGCGATGATTTGGATTTGCAAGTGATTCAAATGTTAGATTGACGATCAGTAATAGAAGATTTGGATGTCAACGATTTGAAAATCGAGCGAACGATTGAGACTCTTGAGCAAACACAATTGTAATGGAATGTGGATTGGGTCAAGGATATAGATTTGAGATCGGTGAATCCAAAAAGTCCATTTAAGATGGCAGTTGGCACTGATTCCAATGTTTCTTTTCAGGTACTGCTGAACTTTTCTAGTATTATAGGGGTCTTTAATCAACTTTATTCCCTCTTATAAGAGAATATTTAATAGGTACTTTAACATGACGCTAGATTCCACCCTGCTCAATTTCCTTGGTATGAACAATGAGTTATATCATGGTTCCCGTGGCACTGGCAATGAGCACAAAATTATTGTTATCTAGGCCTTAGCATTGGACACTCTGTACTTGTATGGTTTTGGTGGCAAATTCTGCACCAAATCGTATCTCTTTGTGGGAATAGATGTGGGAGTCCTGCTTGAGGTGCTGCTCGGAGTTGTCCAGATGGTTTAGCAGATTCTCTGCTAACTCATCCATGCTCATATCTTTAACTAGGACTTTAGCTAGGTTTAGTTAAATTAAGATTACATGGATTACCTAGAAGGATTATAAGTGATAGAGATGCCAAGTTTACATCTTGATTCTAGATAGGATTCTTTGAAGCCATAGGTACCTCTTTAAATGTTAGTACTACATATCATCTAGAAACTAATAGGATAGACAAGAGAGGGTAAACCAAGTGATCGAGAATATTCTTCAAGCATTTTGTGGATGAGAACCCAAGAGATGGATGAACTATTTGTATTTAGTGGAGTTTGCATATATATAATGCTTGTCCATCGTCGAAGCATTGAGATAAGTCCATTTATATATGGACAAGATTGCCTAACGCCATTAAATTGGTCTGACCCACTCAGAGTGAGAGTGTCTAAACAAATACTAGATGAGATGATGGATCATCAAATTCAATCTATAAAGAAAGACATCAAAGCCACCCAAGACATATAGAACATGCAAATGTAATATGCCAATCTATAAAGAAAGACATCAAAGCCACCCAAGACATATAGAACATGCAAATGTAATATGCCAATCTATAAAGAAAGACATCAATCTATAAAGAAAGACATCAAAGCCACCCAAGACATATAGAACATGCAAATGTAATATGCCAATCTGAAAAGATATGACAAGAAATTTAAAGAAGTTGACATTGTTTTTCTTCATGGACGACCTGAGAGAAGTTCTTTCTCCTTCAAAAAGTACAAGATGACTTAAGATAAGTTCCCTCTCCTTCATAAAGTTGACATGGTTTTTCTTCATGGACGACGTAAGAGAAGTTCTCTCTCCTTTAGAAAGTACAAGATGTTGACATGGTTTTTCTTCATGTATGATCCTAGAGAAGTTCTCTCTTCTTTGAAAAGTAAAAAAGGTTATTGCGTAGGTATTGTGAACCATATGTGATTACACATAGGACTAGAGATCAAGCTTATGAACTTTTACTTTCCTCATATTTAAGAATCCACAATGTGTGTTAGTCTACTCAAGAGGTATGTTCTAGATCCTAGATATATTTTGGATGATGAGCAAATTACTTTTCCAATTCAAGGATAGAACTTGAGTTGGAAGTATTCTTAGATAATATCAAAGAAAATCCCCTTAGAAATAGGATCTTAAAAGTATATCTATTCAAGTGAAAATTTTTCCCAACCAAAGATGCCACTTAAGAAAGAGAATGAGGAAGAATTGATGAAGGATTATCCCTTGTTCGTGAGACGAGGAAATCTCAGTTCTTTCGAGTGGGGGAGAATGTAAGGTCCCTCTTCCTATATGATAAATTAACATGGGGTATTATTTTCTCTAGTGCATCTTCTAGTAAAAGCATACAAATTTAAAGAGGGAAGGTGTACATTTAATGAGAAAAACTTGAGAACTTGAGAAAATAAAATCATATAAATAATTTAGGTTGTTTTTATGCACATTGTGCCAAGCTCATTTGTGCACAAATTTATTGGGACCCTTCCAAATATGTGCACCCCCAACACATATTAGAGTTAAAAAGAGAAAAATGTTGTTATAAAAATAAATAAATGAGAAAATTCAAGGAAAAAATATAATTCGCATATAACTTAACATTAAGCATGTGCATAGGTGTGAAAGTATTAGCCTTGGCACTTATAAATAGGAGAATGCATATCAATTAGTCCAAGTTTGAATGGGCAAGGGTGCAAAGCCAACAAAGATTTAATTTTTTAGGTTATGAAATTAAAATATGAGATAAGTTTTGGAATTATTTGTAAACTCAAACCGTGCGACATGATGTGAGAGAGAGTTAACTTGGTGTTAAGGTCTAGTTACATGTGGAAATGGTTAGCTACATGAAAATTGATTGTTTGCATCTATAATGTCTAGTTACATTAGATTTTATGGACTATGTGTATTAGTTAAGTGGGTGTATTTTTACCATGTAAGAGGATACAATAAGATCTAATTGCATTATGTTTTATGGGCTACATGCATTAGTTAAGTGGGGTGTGATGTGCGATGTATACAAGTGAACACTCACAAGAAGTAGGATCTTTCACAGCATAAAACTTTAAAACTTAAATATCACATCTCTTGACAAACTTTATACATGGGTTTGGTGTATAGACGCTGGAAGAAGAGCAGAGGATGTTGGTTTTTGTTGGATTTAGAAGAAAGTTCAATCCAATTTGCACTTAATATTCAAATCGGTCGTGGACCTTGAAGGATGTTCATCAATATTGAGTTGTTTCTAGATGGCCCACCAGACCTCTCTAAATTTAGACTGAATGGAAACATTATAGGTAGAAGGTGAGAAAGCACATTAAATTGTATCAAGTCTCTTCCTCCTCCTACTTTGGCATTTGAGGCTTAATTGAATATATCTTCTTCATATTTTAAAAAATGTATATACGGTAAATTTGTGTCCCATGGCATTTCAACGTTATTTCAAATTATTTCTATATTGGTATTAAAATTTTACCAAAATAGGACATTACCCAAAATAGGATTTTTTAAATATTTAAGTCAAATGTCACTCTTATTGTCTCACTTCACTCACTCACATAGTATTAGCTCTTCTTAGCTTAGTAACCTTAAGTGCTAGGCTTTCTCTACCCCACATGGATACAGATTGAGCTTATGATGATTTCATTAATAGGAGTGAATTTGGTCATAGATATTTTAGATCTTTGTTTAGAAGATTAATGTTCTTAGGACTCCTGATGATAAGAATAGATATATTTTATCTGATTTGATTGACTATATGATTTGTATATTAGCAAACACGCTTACTAGCTAGATGATTCTAGCAAGGGCTGGGTTCCTTATGACTTCCTCCTTCACCTATATGGTAATGACCTTAGCTTTGTGGCGGGGGAAGCAAAAACAAGTTCTAAAGCCCTAGCACTATCCCAATTTAAGCCGATGGAGTTAGCCAATAGAGCTAGTAAAACCTGAGGATGCAGAAGAGGAGGAAAGTTAGGTCGCTCTAGCACTCTTGAGCATTCAAGGAAATTCAAGGCCAATAAGAAGAGGTTGAGAAGGATGAATAATAGGAAGAGGAGGATAAGGAGGATGACAAGGGTGAAGAAGAGGAAGACCCACCACAAGAGAAAGTGGAAGATCGGCATCCAATAGTAGTTGTTGAGATCGAGAGTAAGAATTATTTAGGTTGAGGAAAGATGAAGCTCTTACATCCTCGAAGCCTCACCACCCACCATGGACTTTGATATAAGAGACATAGCACCACCACCAAAGGACAATAAAGCCTTGCTGCCATATATGGATGAGTTAATGAGACGACATTGTATTAGAATGAGCCAAGTGGCTTATTTTTTCAACCAACAAAGCCCCTTCTAATATTATAAAGGGATCTGAAAGTCAAGGCTCCATCAACCTACTTTAAGAAAGCCTTGTCTAGGAGGATGATGATAGACTAGAAAAAGCCAATTCTTTTAGTTATAGTATTCTTTTCCTTTTTTCTTAATAAAGTCTTTATTTTTTAGTTTCTAAATTGTTTTATTTGTATATTGAGATTGATAAATTTAGCTATTGAAAAGGAGACACTAGAGACATATTTGGGAGAGATGCTTCTTTGGCACACTACATAGGAGTTATTCCTCCTTTTATCATTGTTGTGATCCATGCCAAAATGACACCAAGTGCTACACAAGAGTTGGCGAAGTGCAAGGCCTTGTTACCCATTAGAGATCATTTTATGAAAGAATATAGAATACTCATTGTCCTCCACTTTAATTTATCATAGTTTTCTTGGTTGTTAGTGGTTAGGGTAGAAATATTAATTAACTTAATCACTCTCTAAGCAATTCCTTTTAGAGGAGCTTTTCTCATATCGGCCCTAGTGTGTGCTAGGCTTATAAGATGTGGTGACACAATGCTTAATAAAAAACCTATGTGTCAAAGCTACCAACTATACATCACCAAGAAAATTCTTACCTTGATCTTCTTCACGAATCCAAAGTGAGTAATAATCCTTTCATATATGAAGTGTACAATCTCCTCTCTTGTTACATTTTGGATAGGTCTCGCCTCAGTCCATTTGGTAAGATACTCAGCTACCTCAGTCCATTTTGGATAGGTCTTGCCTCAGTCCATTTGGTAAGATACTTAGCTACCATAATAAATTGATTACTCCTGAGTATTACAAAGAGTGGCCCAACAATGTCTATCCCCCATTTTTCAAAAGGATTAAGAGGAGGGATATGATGAAATGATCCCTGTGTAAACATATTTGTAAATGTTTGATAAATATCCTTGTGTAGTTGACATATTTTTGAGCAGTAGCCTTGTTGGCATAATGACCTCCACATAATCCTTCATGAAACTCCTTAAGAAGTTTTTCCCATCTGTATGAGAAACCACCTTACAAAAAATCCCATCACCACCCTTTGATTTATCTCTTACATCATCATATGCTCAGATAAAGCATCTGCATTGATATGCTTAGACCATGGCCTATCCAAAACCTTAAACTCATATTCTTGTAAAAGAATAATCCACCTTGTAATGCGACCAATCGGATAGGTTTTAAAAAAACCTTAAAGCTCTATGATTAGTGATAACAATGAGCTTGTTTCCCAAAAGGTAGTGGTAGAACTTCTTCACATCAAAGATAATATAGTAAGAGCTTCTCTTTTGGTGACAAAGTAGTTTCTTTCTACATCTATGTACACCAAAAAAACTCTCTCCTAGTTGGGTGAACTCAAAACAAGAGTAGTGGTGAGAGTGTCATTATGTTAGCTTCTCAAATGCATTATATACATTCTCATCTCATGATCAAGAGGTGAATCCTTCCTCAAGAACTTGCTCAATTGGTGAGAAATGTAAGCAAGCACCTTCTATAATACCCCATATTCCCTAGAAAAGACCTTATTTTTTCTTTGTGTAGGAAAAGGAAAGTCCAAGATCTTGGAAACTTTGATTGGATCCATTGTGATCCCTTCATTCGAGGCAATGTGACCTAGTAGAATAGCTAAAGTACATCCAAACCTACATTTTGCTAGATTTAATGAAGCATGTGCTATGTCAAGCCTTTTAAACAAATTTTTAACTTGTGCAAAGTGATAAATCCTCTTCCCATACACACAAAAATCACCAAGGAATACCTTCACAAAATGACCAATAAAGGGCTCAAAAACCTTATTCATGAACCTTTGAAATATAGCTGGAGCATTACATAAACCAAAAGGCATTACATGATAGGAAAAATTACTAATCTTGCTCTGCAATGTGTATTTGATTATACCTACTGTACCCATCTCCAAAATTGTACCGCTCATTTCCTAGCCACTTCATCAAGAATTAAATAGCATGTAATGCATGATCACGAGGGCCATGATTTCTTACCATGTTTCCTACATCTGTTTGCCCTAGGGGAGGCCTTCTTTCACGAGCTTGGTCAAGCTGTTTATTCATCCTTGCCACGGAGTTGAGACACCACCACATGTGCTAGAGATAGCCATACTTTGTTGTTTTTCATTAAAGGTAACCACTTTAGGAGCATTAGAAGAAGGTAACCACTTTAGGAGCATTAGAAGACGGTGTAACCATTGGTGTAGGCAAAAGTGATAATCCTTAAAGCTTTGGTTGATGTGTATTCTCCTCCTCAAAGACTTGATTACTAACGTAGGGATACCTTCAACGCCCCAGCTAATCCTTTAGCACCTTCATACTTGACCATTTGCTATATTCTAGGATTCAACCCAAAGATGAATTGTTTGCAAGATCAACCCATCAATCCCTACCATGACTGATGAGGCTTCTTAGCTCTATGCAAATGATGTTAAGTGTGCTCTCTCAACTTAGTGGTCCTTTTACCCCTTTAGAGAGAATCAATGTTTTTGAGAAAGATGTGAGATCTCAGTTAGTAATTGATCATACTTCTCCTAAGGTAAGATTTCATCTAACAAGGCTGCACTTAGCTTATCCCAGTCACTCACTTCTTCCTCTTTCTCTTCTACCCACTTAAGAGCCCTTCCCTCTAAAAATGAAGGTAATAATTCCACCCATTATGTAGAATTCATATCCCCATTACCAATCCAAGCTCTTGTAAACTCACAAAGGTAGTTCTATAGATTTCTACTCCCATTACCAATTCAAGCTCTTTTAAACTCACAAAGGTAAGCTTGTGGATCCTCCCCAAACTAGGTACTTTTCCTAGTATGACTTAGATGGTGTAGGATAAAGAGAAGCAACAAGATCCCAAAGTTAATTAACTCCTATATATATAGCATAGACATAACACACCTCTCACTTGTTAGTCTATTTAGCATATCGGGCATACAATATGTTGTATCCCCATGGGTCACACCAACAAGGAAGAATCCTTTCCTCTCAAGCAAAGGGTTGCAATGTATATTATTAGGCATAAGAGGTAATAGATACATAGAGAACAAAACACATATATTCCTTTCTTCTTGATTAAGGTCACAACCTTAAAATAAGATCAATACATGCATATCCCATGTTACTTCATATTCAAGTATAGGAAGGATAAGGGGTTGAGGTGATTGCATGAATTCCCTTAATCTCTTGACACCAAAAAGAAGGATAATAAATTGTTGATAGAATATATTTTAGCTCACTATATGATATAAGCTAATAAATAAAGACATTAATTAGCACTTCCAATTATATCTAATACCTCCTTTGGTGGTGCTCAATTACATGGCCCAAAAAATGACATTTAGAGATATCTTTAACTCTCTCCACATACTAATTTGACTCAGAACTTGATATATTCTACATATAAATTCAAAAAGTGGCATCCATAAAGTAACTGGGATCTCAAAGAGTACCATCGCTTTTTTTTTTGAAGAACCTTAAAATTCCTTGTAGTTTGAGAGATCAAAATGTGAAGTTGGGTACCAAAAACAGCAAGTGAAATGACGACTTTCTCTTCCACATGTGAAAAAACTTATTCACATCAAACCCTTACTGGGAATGATCTTGGTTTTTGTGATTTGTTGGCCTTTGTAGTGCCTTTAGATCTCCCATACCAATTTGGAAGAAGTTTGCTTTAATTGGTGGTAGCAAAGAACCCAAAATAAATGACTTTGAGGTTAAGATCCTCTCCTTCTCCCTTGAGTTTGATAAGATTCTTACAAAAGAAACCCAAATATGTACTCTCACCAATATAAATGCTAGGGCTCCTCATTTTTAACCTTGTTGGGTGCACAATTGTTGCTGAACGAGGAGACACAATAGAAGAGAGGATACAAACACAATCATGAGTCACTTCACATATATGTGTAGGGTAGCTCTAACATCTAGGGAAAGTTTATGGCTCAATATGCTAATATGCTACTTTATGTCACAACCTATCCAATATATCTCAATATGCTAATATGCTACTATATATATGTTACAACCTATCCAATATACATTGATATGCTTACAAGTGAGCAAGAGGACTCCTTATATAAGAGAGTTCTCACCCTTTTCTCAAGAATTACATTAAGCGATAGAAGAAGCAGTCAACCTTGGATTGCCTAAGTACGAATCTCGCTATCTCCTTCTTGGCCTACTTTTGACATGTGTTTTCTTGATTTCTTAATTCAAATATTTATTGACTTGGAAGATTGGCTCAACCCCACCTTGATTCCACTCCACAAGCTTGGAATGTGTTATGCATCTTGTTTTACTAGAATTACCATTCTATGTAGACATAAGGCCCATTGCTATTTTATGACAAATCCCCATTCTATATACATTTAGCACTATTACATAATACCAATGTATTTATAATTCATACACATGGTATTTACAATGAACAGTCACTCATTCTCACACCCATAATACATGATATTACATAGAAACCCTTGGAATAGTTCATCATGTGAAACAAGATATTTAGAGTTGAATCATTATAAAGTCGTTTTGAAGATGAGCCGTGAAGCCATCGGTGTCTCATACAAGCTTCTTAAGGTGCCATCAAAGCCTTATGAGAAAGTATCCACAAAGCATAGCTTCTTATATAAGCCTCTTCCTACCGGGTAAGAATTATTGGCATACCAAATGTTGAGTCCCACATGGATAATCGCCACACATATATATTATACATTGCAATAAAGAAAATTTTTGGTATTACAGTGTCTCTAGTGCTAGTTTAAAAATGGGTATAGACATTTTTCATTTTTTTGCTGCTAGGCTCACGTGTCTAGGTTCACATTTGTAGATTCATGTCTCCAAGCTTGTGTATGTAGGTTCGTGCCTTTAGACTCACGTCTCTAGGCTCATGTATGTAGACTCACATGTCTAGGTTCACGTGTCCAAGTTCACGTCTCTAGACTCATGTCTTCAAACTCATGTATATAGGTTCACATGTCTAGGTCCACGTGTCCAAATTCATGCCTCTAGACTCATGTCTTGCGGCTCATATATGTATGTTCATGCCTTTAGACGCATATTTATAAGCTCATCTATGTAGGCTTATACCTCCAATTTAATGTATGTAAGCTCACATCTTTTTGTATAAACTCAACTCATGTACTTCCCTTGTATAAAATGAGCCTACCTGGGGAACTCGTGGGCCTATGTAAGGGTTGGTGGGCCTATGTAAGGGTTGGTGTGCATGTTTTCTTGGATTTTGTAGTCGGTAAAGATTGTATGAAAAGAAAATCTTCCAAGAACATGGGAATGTGTGTCCGTATGAATCTTTATAACAGTAATAATTGGTTCGTACTATATGTATACCTACCTCTAGGATCACATCTCTTAGCTCATGTTTGCAGGTTTACATCTAGGCTCATGGCTCACGTGCCTAGATTCATGACTCATATATATAAACTCATGTCTATAGGATCATGTGTCGAGACTCACGTCTTTTTGCACATGGGAGTGCGGGCTTATGTCGCATACCGAGAGAGCTGGTTTAGCCTAGTTTTTTTTAATGGTTTTTGTGATTTTTTAGACTTGATGAGGTATGACTAATAGTCCTAATCCTAGTTAATGGTTGTGATGCGATTACTTAAGTGTTTTTTGATTATTGAGCATGCTTTTAATCTACCAATTATAACAATGCTATAAAAAAATATGAAATGCATAAACAAAAATTGACAATCCCACTCTAATTCAACCTAATGAAGCTTAATGCTCATGTTTTTGGAGCAGATTCCACTCCTAATCCTAATTACTAAGCTAATCCTTGGTCAAAGCAATGAAATCTAAGCCTTTTGGACCCTAATTTCATGCAAATCACCAATGAACTAGGGTTTTGCTCTACCAATAGAATGCAGTAATGTGAAATAAAATTCAAAGCAGAATTAAACACATAAACAAACACATCCAATAGCTCCAAAATTGCATCCATATTGAAGTCTCACATGAATCTTGATGGGAGACTTCAATATGGTTGAGAAGCATAGAGATAAAAAGGGGGGTACTGCTATTTTGATGGTAGCTATAAAGGGTCAATGGGAAGCTATAAGCTTACACAAAGTTCTAGTTAATAGTTGGGACTTAAATGATTGAAAATTTGATTAGGAACACACCTACTTTAGTACCTACCTTGGTCTACAATATCTAATAGCTCTCTTCTAGAATTTATAGAGTATACTTCTGTAAGGAGGTTGAGTGGATTCCACACACTTTAAAGGTATGGGTAGACATTGGATCGATCATTTTAAGTGGGGTTGGGATAGCCTCAAAAGTTGGGGTGAGGGTGTTGTTGGCTTCCAAAGGAGGAAGCTCATTAACCAACTATTCAAGGATGGGACAATCAATGCCATTGAACGGTTGGGCTAAGAAATTTTTCTTGGAGTCAATTTGCTAAGAGGGTGCAAAAGGCAATAAGAAGGGTTGGCAAGATAAGAGCTGTTGAGATAAAATAATACCACACGAAGGTAGAAGAAGAGTGAAACTCCTTGCTAGAGAAAAGACATGGTTTTTTTAACTAAGTTAAGAGGAGTTGGAGAGAAAAGACATGGTTTTTTTAACTAAGTTAAGAGGAGTTGGAGAGATACATGTGGTGCAAAAAAAACAAAGATCCTACACTAGTAGGATTCTATCTACGAAAGTATTCTTCAAGGTCTCTTAAGTCCTTTAAAAGTGCCAAGCTACAAGAGAACACATGATTTAATCTCTTATGTAAAATATGAGGAAGATAACATCATAAACTTATCTACAAAACTCTTTTTTAAGCTCTCTTAACCCCCTTCAAAGTATTTTTTTAAAGTCTTGAGCTACAAAGAGAACACATGATTTGATCTCCTATGTAAAATATAAGGAAGATAACATCATCAAGGACCCTCAGATAATGACAAAAAAATGGAATGACTTTTAAGGCATAATACACTTTGCCTACAAGAGGATATTTCTTTCTATTGAAAGATATCAAGTTGCTCTGCAAGCTGGCTTTGTACCCTTGACCAAGCTAATTAGGTTGAGAGATGCATTTAGGACTAGTGAGAAAGGAGCTGCCTAGTAAACATCCCAAAAAAGAAGTGTATAATGTTATTACAATTGGACCTAGAGAAGGCCTCTGACATGGTTCATTGGTCATCCTTGAGAAAGATCTAATCCCCAAGATGGGATTTCAAAGGCTTATAGCCTCAATAACTTATGTTTTATGTCATCGAGTAATCAAAATTGCTATTGATTGGTCTTCTTATGGGAAAGTTCTCCATTAATAGATCAATAAGATGAGGTTACCCCCTTGTCCCTCTACTTTTTGTTGTGATTACTCATCCCTTGATAAAGACTCTAGAACTTGTTGTTCATAGGAGTACAATTGGAGAAGGTAGGTTATTAATTAATTGGTGTTTTATAGATGACTTTATCCCTTGATAAAGGCTCTAGAACCTAATGTTCATAGGAGTGCAAATGGAAAGAGTAGATTTTTAATTAAATAGTGTTTTAAAGATGACTTTATCCCTTGATAAAGGCTCTAGAGCTTGATGTTCATAGGACAACAGTTGGAAGAGGGTAGGCTATTAATTAATTAGTATTTTATAGATGATTTTATTCTCTTATTTTGGAAGATGGGGATGAATTACGAGAAGTGATAGCCATTATTCAATGCTTTGCTGAATGCCTCTAGATCCAGATGTAGCATGGGTAAGTCTAGGATTATCAACATGATTGAAGATAAAGCTTTGACATATCTAAATGGGGTTGTCACAAAGGATGTGTGTTCAGACACCGTTGATGCTTAATTGGGGTTGGGAATACTAATAACCAACTAAAAGGTTGGGGCTATACTTAGAGTGGAGGTCGAAATGAGGAAATAGAGTAATAACTTACTCCCCTTCCATGGTAGACTTATAGTGATTAAGTTCATTTTACAACCTTATATCTACTCTCCCCTTACATTGAATTAAAGAGACATTCTCTCAAAATCCTTTCTCCCATCAACGCATTCTTGTGGAGGAACAAAACTCATAAGAGACCTTCTCATTCGCAAATTCATGCTTAAGGAAAATTACTGCCCTTGCCTTGTTCTAGGTATTTATCTTCTTGTTTCCAAGTATAATTTAAAGGGATTATCTTGGAAGAACAAGATATTTTTTCTTACACCTTTGTACATGTAACCCTTTTATAATTTCTTAATCATCTCATGGAAAGAGATTTTGCAAAGCTGATTGATTGGAATGGGAGAGATCAAAGAGTTACTAGCGACTCTTTGCTAAGTCTACATATATGGTGATCCCCCCTTTGGCCCTTGTGACCCCTAAAGTCCTAGAAGGATTAATAACAAACAATTAACCCAATTGTTTGATCTCTGGGCTAGAGAGAGGAGAAATATGTAGGAATTATGTTCAATATAGAAGGGATGCTGAATTGGTGATGTTAACTCTTGAAAAAGTCCATTGAGAATTAACACATCAATAAGGACTAACATGTAGTACAAGGACTAGGCTTGGCAAGGAGGAGCCCCTCTTACCTAACCTAAGAACTCCAGCTTATATTTGAATATGGTCAATGGAGGGGACATTGGTGAGTATCTCAACAAGCTTTGGGCCTAAAATGGCTAACTGAACTTGGTTCACTATGTGAAAAAGAGTTTGGGAGAAACAAACTCCCCTTGAAGATGGAGACCTTGTGTGGATATTCCTTGTGGGTGCCTTGCTTATAGGATCCATGATGTTACACAGTGAAACATGTACACAGGGAATGTCCAAAATGTAGAACCATATTTGAAGATGCATGGCAGTTGTTTTGGTGATACTACCCACCAGTAACAAACTGGGTATATGGATACTTAAGCTATTTGGGTAGAGGATATCTTGGTCACACTCACTATCTTGGATGCTTTTGCTATTTGGGAAGTGCTGGAGTGGAGATCAAAGTAGCAATGCACTCGATATCTTGGATACATTTGCTATTGGGGAAGTGTTGGAGTGGAGATAGAGTGGAGATCAAAGTAGCAATGCACACATAGATGAAGCACAAGCAAGGAGAGATAGATGGAAGCACAAAGTAAATTGATGAGAATGAGTGAAGTACAAGTAAAGTGACTTGATAAGGTCACTTGCACACACTCATAAGATTGATGAGAATGAGTGAAGTACAAGGAGAGATAGATGGAAGCACAAAACTCAAAAAGTAGATTGATGAGAATGAGTGAAGTACAAGCGAAGTTGCATTATAAGGTCACTTATACACACACATAAGAGTGTGTACATAGGCTCGAGAGGAAAAACCTTCTAAAGAGGGGAAAAGTGCCTCGGCCCATTATAAGCCCACATCAACACATCACTACCATATAAATGGCTACAACCTATAGTGGTGATGATGTAAACATGTACAAAGATCATGTGGTTAATCAATCCCCAAATGGTAAGCCGAAAGCTTTACAAAAAGCTTCAAACTTCTCTCCTTTGTGAACATATATGCCACATTATTGTGTGTAGAGACATAAGCCAACCTAATCTCTCCTGCAGTGAGCCGCTCCTTGACATAATGTTAATACACCTTAATGTGCTTTTTTTGTGCAAGCATGGAACATTCGGTTCCTTGCAAATAGCTAATGCACTTTGATGGTGGGGGATTACTATCCAACACCAAGAATAGTCAAATGGCATTTGAGCCATATACACTCCATAGTTGCTATAAACATTACCCCATACTCAGCTTCACAGCTTGAAGTGGCACTGTCGTTTCTTGCAGAGATTCCATTATATACATGAATTAACAAGATGAAAGCAAAAGCCACGAGTCGCATATCATAACATCTAGTCCAATCCAAATCACTGAAAGCATGTAGCTGAATATCACCCCCCTTAGCATAGAATAAGCCAAGCGACTAAGTGCCTTGTAAGTATATGAGTACTCACTTCGAAAGCTTCCAATGCTTACTTCCGAGATTGTGCATAAACTTGCTCAACTGGGACACCCTAAACTTAAGGTTTGGTCTCATATTACATAAATAGATGAGCACCCCCCTTAGCATAGAATAAGCCAAGGGACTATAAGTATTTGAGTACTCACTTCGTAGCCTTCCAATGCTTACTTCCGAGATTGTGCATAAACTTGCTCAACTAGGACACCCTAAACTTAAGGTTTGGCCTCGTATTACATAAATAAACGATCACCCCCCTTAGCGTAGAATAAGCCAAGGGACTATAAGTACCTAAATACTTGCTTGGCAGCCTTCCAGTGCTTACTTCCGAGAGATTGGGCATAAACTTGCTAAACCAGGACACCCTAACGTGAATGTTTGGCCTCGTATTACACATAAATAGATGAGGCACCCAAGTGATGCATCAAATGGTTCACCTACTAAGTCTAGATTGTGTCTAAAAACCAACCAACTAGAGTACCTCTATGTAAAGCGGAGTAAAGGTTGGTGTAGTAACATGCTTATAGTCTTTAAGACCGAATCATGTAAGTAGCCTCTGTATGTGCTTTGACTACAACATCATAATACCCTCATCATGTTGCATAAACTTTTTGCCCAAATAATAATGCAATGAGCCCAAATATGTCATCTTAAATGACACTTGTAATTCAGGCTTTAAGGCTAAAATCTTCTCATCATTAGGGCCTATGAGCAGCATGTCATCAACATATAAATTGATGACTAAAAACCAACCTTTACTCCGCTTTACATAGAGATACTCTTAGTTGGACTATTTTAAAAGCTATTTGCAACCAAGTGTTTATCTTCTCATACCATGCTTTGAGAGTCTACTTAAGGCCATATAAAGCTTTTATTAACTTGCATATTTTAGACTTATGTCCCCTTCTCAACAAAACTCGAAGGTTAAGATCCATAAACCTCCTCATGTAAATCACCATTCAAGAAGGCAATCTTGATATCTAACTGATATACATTCCAATAATGATACACTGTCAATGTAATAATACACTTGATCATAGTCATACAAGACGTGGGTGCAAATTTCTCATTATCAGCTATGCCCTCTCATGAGCATAACCTTTTGCGACATAGCAATCAAGGCTATCATCAACTTTATGATTAAGCTTATAAACCGACTTCATACCAATGGCCTTTTTACCATAAGAGGATTAGTTCATACTCATCTTGCATGGCATGCATTCAATGATCATTTTCTTGGGCTTCCTCAAAGGAAACATTTTCCTCTTTATTGCATATAGTAGCAATGAGAGCATGATCTACAAAAGAATAAGATGTATGATGAGAACCTGCACATGTCTTGTTAGGTAAAGGATTAGCTAATTTGTTGTACCGCAATGTCTATACCACTCATTTTGGCATACTCTTGGACGCTTGTATGGTTTCCCTTTTGTCATCCCACTACATTATCCATAATTGCCTCATCAATAGGCTGATCTCTGTGGGTTCAAATTTATTGTCCCACAGTATCTGCACCACTCATTTTGGCATACTCTTGGATGCTTGTATGGTTTCCCTATTGGATGAGGGATAAGATGCTATGCACACACACACACACACACACACACACACACACACACACACACACACACACACACACACACACACACAATCAAATCGAGCTCAAAGAAGGAGAGATACTAGAAGAGAATCTAGAAAGTACACAGATGATAATGATAAGAAATGAGTGGAGTACAAGAGTACAAATAGAAGCCCTAGCCCTAGGGCTGATGTGGCTAACACAAAAGAGTGTTCAAACGGGGAAAAAACCCTGCCTACACAGGGTAAAAAGTGTCCTATGTAGGGCTGGTCATACCAAGGACTTCCAAGTTGACCAGGCTAACAAACCCCTTAAAGTGAATGGTGTGAACACGTACAAGTTGTAGTAGACAACTCTGAAAAGGGACTTGGTAAGCCCATCTGCTCCTCTTGGCCTATGTAGGCACATAGGTCAAGGCAATCTCTCTTCTATGGAGCTAGTCCTAACATAATGATAATGCACCTGGCTATGTTGTGTCTGTGCATTAAAAATAGGAGTACACACAACTACATATACGCTCTGACTGTCAATGAAAAATTGTGGTGGAAGACAGCTATCCAATACTAAGATCTATCGATAGATGGCTGGAGCCATACACATTCCTCAATTGCTGTGTACTACGCTATGCTCAGCTTCACAACTTGAAGTGGCTACTATCAAAAAAAGTTACAACTATTGGACACCTTAGTATCAAAACATGATGCCCAATAGCTATAGTGTAGGCAACAAGCATAAAGAAAACGTAGTTCTGCTTCACAGCTTCCAATGCCAAAGCTAGGGCAATGTTGAAATTTGCTCAACTATGACACTACATACTGAATTTAAGGACGAATACTCCATCTGTTAATAAGGCATCCGATAGTTTGCTGGATAAGGGGCAGCATCAAAATCTTCATTGAAGGTAGCAAGACACCCCCCTCAATTTGGATACTTAAATAGTGCAAAAGCCCAATGTCTAAGCATCAAACGCATGTTGTAACATCACGAGCAAATTGTCAAGGCCAATTTCTACTAAATCTACTGAATGTTAGTAGGTAGTAGAAGGTTGAATGCATGGTTGTAACCCAATGATCATCTTCCAATGCACCAAGAAGAGGAGGTGGCTCTTCATGTAATGCAAAAGCAACAAGGGCCGAATCAATAAAATAAGATGCATGACCAAAGGCAGTGCTTGTGTGACTACTGCCAGCGAGAGATCACAATGGTTGCATCCTCTTTAATTAACACATGGCATTAGAGAAATATGGGAAAGTTGGGCTGTTGAATCTGACTAAATGGCAGCAGTAGTAGGGGAATAATTTAGAGCCAAAACAGGCTCAATTGTGTCAATGATGGTCAAGCCGACAAGGTGGAATTAGCAACAATGGAAATGGGTTAATATAGAACAAATTTGACAAGTGGGGGCAACAAGGCATACATCCAGCCAGGCCATGAGAGTATAAGGTAACCTCTCAACATGGCAATGTAAAAGATGTGTAATCCCACACAAATTGAGGTAGAGGAACCTTGAGTTATGCATAGGGAGAAGGCAACCAAACTAAATAATGTAGCAATCTGACTCCATTAGCATCTATGTCAATGAGCTGCAAAGGTGAGGTTACTCAAACAAGGAGCTGATTTAGCATCAGTAATACATCTCAACAAGTAAAACATGACCACATACAGGTATGTCTCCAAGACATACCACAACTGAGGGGTCAAATGCATAAGTGACCACATACACCACCAACATCAAGACACATCATGTGTCCCCCCTTTAAATGCAAAAGCCATAGAGACAATTCCGTTGAAAACTACTATAAATCATAATCAGTTGAGAACAGATCATCATCACTAGGATCAATGTTAGGCATAGCATCAATTGATAATCTTGACTCAGAGTACAGATCATCTCTAGTATTAACGTCAGGCAAAGTAGCATCATGTATTTCTACATCAGATGAACCAACAACTGACAATCTTGCATGTGACCAATATTCCCTCCTTGATTGGTTTGCAATGTTAGATGTCAGGAGCTTATGTGGGAGTTGCATGGGTGGCAACTCTTGAACCATAAACTAACGCTATAACCACATAACAGAGGTGAAGTTAGGGTGAACAAAACGAGTGACGCATAACAAAATCAGCAATCATCTACAGGTTTGAAGCTATAGACAGAATCAAAAGTCGCAAAATCTTTAGGTCAAAATCTGCTGACGTGAGTTATCAAGTCAGCCTGCTGACATGGAATCAGTAGGTTGGAAGGTGACGTGGTAGATTCGTCAAGCCAGATTCAGTTGAGCGGAACCAGCCTAATGTTGCTGGAGAAGCAAGCACTGAACCAGCTGATGGACGAAATCTGAATCGGCTGATGGACGAACGCTAAATCAGCTAACGGAAGCTAAAAGCCAAATGCACTGAATGCCGAAGAAGGTGGAAGTCCAAAATCCAGATGCCAAAAGCAGAGTGCCAAAGTGGAAAGGCGATAGATGATGGGTAAACTCGGCCAAGAAAGTAAACTAGACCAATGGAGTAAACCTGGCCAAATGTCGAATGGTGACACTGTTGAATGCTGATAGCTGAAGGTCGAAAGCTATTTATTGACATGGAAGCTACAATCAAATGCTAAACGCTAATGGTGGAAAGCTAAATGTCGAATGCCAAGCGCTGAAAGCTTATTACAAAATACGAAGAGCTGATTGCTGAAAGCCAAGCTACTAACTTAAAGGAGGCCGCAATCAAATGCTAAACGTTGTTGTTAGCTAAAAGCTGACTGTGGAAGCCAAGCGCTTAAAGCTGACTATGGAAGCCAAGCACTAAAAGCTAACTGCAGAAAGCCTAGCCGAACGTTGAGGGGAAAGCTGAGCGCCAAATGATGTAAGCTAGGCGCTGAATGAAGCCAAAATAGATGAATAGATGAATGTTGAAGGTGAATGCTTTAATGCGAAATACCTAAAGTAGAATGGTAGAATGAGGAAAGCCAAAACGACTGACTGGGCAAAGCTGACTGCTACAGCTGATGGACGAGGAAGTCCGATGCCATGAGCTAAAAGTTGAAAGTTCAATTGCTCACTGTGCAAAACCGACAAAAGCAGTTGAATGGCTGATCAATGATCAAGTATAACTAAAGCTTAATGTTGAATGTGCAACTGTTAAGGGTTGAGGAAAGCCAAAGGTTAATCTGTTGACCAGGCCAAGCTCTGACGGATGCAGCTTAATGGCTGACCAAGCAAAATTGACAGACACAAAATTCTAATGCCAAATGGAAAGTTGAATGGCTGTCTAGGCTAAATTGACAGATGCAGAAGTCCAATGTCAAAAATTGAAAGCCAGTACTCAAACACCAAACAACAATATAAACAAAAAACCTTGGCAGATACCGAAAGCTTCTAAAAGCTTGAGCTAAGTGTAGTGCTAGTGTGTGGGGTTGTCCAGAATGTATGGTGGTAGAAAGAAAGCTGACCAATGTACAAAGGAGACAGAACCCCTAGATCTATGGAAAGTGAGAAGTGCAAGAGCTTACCCAGGAGCTATGCGACAGCGAAGATGAAAGGATGTACGACGGTGTAGATGTAAAACACCAACAATGTACACCAAGCTTCATCGCTTGAGAGACTAATGGCGAGGAGCTAATGGCTTTGTAACCAAGCTTTGAAACTAGCTCTGAAAAGCATAACAGGTGGCCACGCAGAGCCAAGGAGAGTGTCAAGGCCAATGGTAGGAAGTCGAGGCAAGAGGAGGCACAAATGTTGATGGGGCAGGTGCCGATAGTCAAATGCGTGCATGCTCCAATACCGAGACATTGAAATTGAGGCCGTAAACCTTAGCTCTGATACCAATGTTGGATGAGGGAGAAGATGCTATGCACACTCACATAGACACACATGTCAGAATGTGCATCGCAAAAGACTAACGCACGTAGGAGACGCATCACCATCACCAACGGGCACTGCAGCATCCCTCCACTGGGCTCCCATCTCCCGGTGAGATGCCTCCCAAAACACCGGCCAGAGGAGATGACTATGACAAGGTGCCACCACACCCTATATATGGCGCTTCAACTTCCCATGCTTCCACTTATGGGATAATCCAAGGCACGCTCTAGCCATAGATCACAAGCTCAAAATCGCCAACCTTCCAACACCCTCCCTCGATTCGAGCTCCGCAAGCCACCGAGGCGTGAGGGGGTTGCTCAGGACCACACACGCCTGAGCCGCCCATGACTACACACGCCCGAGCTCTCTGATACCATGTCAGAATGCACAGCGGAAGACTAACGCACGTAGGAGACGCATCACCATTGAGCTCCACGAACACCCCCAAACAACGGGCACTGCAGCATCCCTCCACCGGGCTCCCATCTCCCGGCGGTGAGCTGCCTCCCAAAACACCGACCGGAGGAGATGACTATGACAAGGTGCCACCACACCCTATATATGGCGCTTCAACTTCCCATGCTTCCACTTATGGGATAATCCAAGGCACGCTCTAGCCATAGATCACAAGCTCGAAATCGCCAACCTTCCAACAACATGCACATGCAATGGAATCGAGGTCATAGAAGAAGAGATACCAAAATCGAAGCTAGAAAATACTTGATGATAATGATAAGAAATGAGTGGAGTACAAGAGTATAAATAGAAGGCCTAGCCCTAGGGCTGATGTGGCTAACACACAAGAGTGTGTTCACATGGGAAAAAAACCCTGCCAACATAGGGTAAAAAGTACTTGTGTGTAGGGATGTTCACACCAGGGACTTCCAAGCTAACCAGGCTGATGTGGCTAACACACAAGAGTGTGTTCACATGGAAAAAAAACCCTGCCAACATAGGGTAAAAAGTACTTGTGTGTAGGGATGTTCACACCAGGGACTTCCAAGCTAACCAGGCTAACATTTCCTTTTGTCATCCACTGCATCATCCATAATTTCCTCATCAATAGGTTGATCTGTGGGTTCAAATTCGAGTTGATTTTCAACCTATTTGGGATGATTTGTAGTATCTTGTTGAGCATTTGTTTGCTCTACATATGGCTTTTATCAAAGATGTCATGAGTATACATTTTGCTATTTTTTGCATAAAAAGCATAGGTTGAATTGAGTTCTCAACAAAGACAACATCTCTACTCACCAAAATCTGCTTTGTGGCTAGATGGTAGAGTCTATACACTTTTCTTTATGAGGTGTATTTCAAAAATACACTTTACTGCCTTATCATCTAGCTTATTTTGTTATTGCTCAGGCACAAGAGCATAAGCAAGATAACCAAAAACATGCAAATGAGCCACATAACCCTTCTTGCCATTCTAAGCTTCATAAGGGGTAATTATCTACAAGGCCTTGGTAGGTTTGTTTAGCACGTAAGTGGCACACATAACTGCCTCCAATCAAAAAACATGAGGCATATCATGGCCTTAATAACCATGCAATGTGCTATCCCCATGAGAGATATGTTCTTCCTTAACAACCACACCATTTTGCTAAGCTATATAAGACACGGTGCATTGATGTTTATGCCTCTTTCTACCATATATACATGAACTGCCTTTGACATATATTCCCTCCCGAAGGGTTACATGTAGACACATTTTCAGCCAGGAAAACAAACACACCATTTACAGACAACAGACAGAGCAAAACCTTACCAACTCCTTTCACTGGATATGTGGAGTTGTTTGCACATGTGATTGTGCCTCATTGAGGAGTAGACTCAAGGGAGGAAAATAAATCATGGTGAGAAGTAATGTGCTCATGGATCAAATGATTATAATCGTAATGCACAATAAATGCCCAATCATCCTGTACATAGTTTGTTGACTCCTCCTTTTCAGTACTTGGTGCTGACGCATTAGCCCCACAACCATGCATGACTCTTTCTTCTTCTCCTTCTCTGGCCCATTCATTGATATAATGGCCTAGTTTTCGAGAGAGTAGTTGCATTTGGATTTCTTCTTAAACTTATCACCCCTCTTCTCGGCATTCTTTCCAAAAGACTACATTGATTCTGCCTTTGGACCTTTACCTTTTTTATTGGCATCAATTACCTAATCTCCCACATGCACACTAGTTCAGTTTTGCGGAGATTGCTCTTCTTGCAAGACCATTGCAACCAACTCATCAAAAGTGAGAGAATTAGGGTTATAATGGCCTTTACCTTTTTTATTGGCATCAATTACCTAATCTCCCACATACACACTAGTTCAGTTTTGCCAAGATTGCTCTTCTTACAAGAGCATTGCAACCAACTCATCAAAAGTGAGGGAATAAGGGTTACCCTTCATCATGAGCCGAAGTGTAGATACAAAACCTTATATGAATTCAATAGAACTATGAGAATAGTAGACACCAAAGAATTGTGTATATAGGCCTCATCAGTACATGCAAGTTGCTCCTTGAGATCTTTAATCCTTGTAAGAAACTCATCCATTAAATCTCCTTCATTCATATGCTTGGACTCTAACTACTTGTACAAGTAGGCCACTCGTGCGTCGTTATGCACTTGGTAAAGCGCAACAAGTGCATCCCAAGCATGTTTTTATTAGTTTTACATGAGCGAATATGAGAAATAATACTTCTTTTCACTGAAAGTGTCACTAATGCATTGCATATTGCATACATGTGGCTTGTTCCGTTGTACGAGTTGCGAAGGCGGATGCCATAGTTATATCAAAACTCATATCACCATCCAAAGTACGTGTACTATGCTGCTTGTTGTGTTGGCAAGATAGGACATGCCTCAATACCAATAACAACATTCCAAGGCCCTTTGATGCAACCAAGACATGATGCATCATATAGGACCACAATGGGTAGTTGGTCTTGTTAAGCCTATCCTTAGAGCGAAAAAGCATCCCAAATGCATCACTGTCTCTGTCATTTCAGCCTACAAATAGTTAATCTATGACACATAATGTAAATATCTCAACTACCTATAGTTATTTTCAATGCCCACTGAATACAACCAAGATGGCGTGCCAGTAGATCAATGATAACGAAGGAAATCTTCAAAATATATATAAATTTATAGTGTAGAGTGTGGAAATGATAGTAGAGTGTATAATGTAGAAATAATACTTAGCAAGAATGCGGAAATCGATGATAATGTTAATGATGTTGAAGATGAGATCGAGATAAAAATGGGCTATCTGCACACACCAAATGTTGCTTCCACTATGCAGAAAACCCAAAATAGAACCAAAACAATCGTGAACTAGAAAACCCAAAATAGAACCAAAACAATCGTGAACTGACACTTCTCTGGGATGCATGCAGCGCGAGTCCTGATCAAGGGGCAAGCGAGCCTATTCTGAGAGAGAGAGAGAGAGAGAGAGAGAGGGGTGCAGGCTGTCGAGCATGAGCCAAGCATCTGTCTCTTGTGAGCCCTCCCCGAGCTCATGCACCATCAAACCCCCCACCCTCCTCGTTGCCTCTGACAGCGCCAAAGAGAGAGAATGTGTCTGAGAGCAGAGTAGAGCAAAGCGAGAGTGAGGGATGCACACCTGCGCGCGCGCGAGAGAGAGAGAGAGAGTCAAAGAGGTAACTTGTTTTACTCATAGCAGATATTCAAACAACTATGCTGTGAGAGAGAGAGAGAGAGAGAGAGAGAGAGAGAGAGTAGAGAGATGAAGAGAGGGAGGTGAGGTGGGGTGGGCATATATATAGAATAGAGAGATGAAGAGAGGGAGGTGAGGTGAATGTTATGCAGCAATGGCACTCGGATGGTGTATATAAATCGTTACTACATGAGAGAGAGAGACATAGAGAGAGAGGAGTGAGTAACATGTCCTCTCTTAGCAAGAAAGTAAGATAGTAAGATTCACCTCTCTCCAAAACTAATGACCACAATCATTTAGTTTTGGAGAGAGATACACAGAGGAGTGAAAGCATGGCTGATAGACACATGTCCTATCTTAGCAAGAAAGTAAGATATACGTTGTAAGGTTCACCTCTCTATGACCTCATTCATTTTCTTTAACTGCACTCTTTTTTTTTTTCGTACACACCCGGGGCCCACTCAACTGCACTCTTATGTTATAAAAATTGAACTTGTGAATTTTGATCGGGTAGAAGGTTAGAAAAATTCTAAAGTTGGGCATTCTAAAGAGATATAGAATTACTTTTTATCCTGAGACTCAAAGATACGTAAAATAGATATTTTATAAATTTTACAGGGCAATGTTATAGTAAATATTAAACAAGAAAATTTTTGCTCGTCTCGGTGAAGAGCTAGAAGCATTCTTAAACTAACCATTAGTAGGAGTTATATTGATAAATCTTGACTACAAGCTGGGATGGTATATTACCAAGAAATCAGAGAAAAATAATAAATTATTTTAGAAAATTAGAAACAAATTATTTTTGGTAATTTTTGTGAAAAGGTGAAATTTTGGTCTAGTGTAAGTGACCATTAGAGTACATAGGTGTATGTGCAGATTGTAACCTTAGTCAATTATACCTTATTAATAAGGGGCTTGCTTGGGAAACTTGCTTGCCCATTCTCTCCCCCATACCTCCTCCTGAAAAGGATAGGATGCCTCTCACCTCACCTCCCACCAACCCTTTTTCAAGTGAGACCCCACCACCCACCATTATGCTCTTGAATTTAGATTGTGCTATCCTCATGGTGAAAAATACACCTACTTCTCTAGCTCTCTCTTAGTGTGCCTATTGCCTTCTACTAATATCTCCTTCACTCTCAACTGCTTGAAGACCACCTCCCGCTCTTCCAAAGTCAAGTTGTGTGTAATGTATGTAAAATGATTTTTCTCTTAATTTTTAGTAATTAAGTTTTCTCTAGAGCCTAATTATGCTACTAATGTGCTATGGATTGATGTATAGTGCCCTAGGGAGACTATTTCTTCTCTCTATTTTGCTCTCAATTTCGAAATTAGAGAGATCTTTCTTTTAAATTAAGTCAAGGGAATTTAAGTAATGAATATTAGTAATTATACATAATTATTAGAGTAATTAGAGAGATTAGTAATTATGCATAATGGTTAGAGTAATTAGAGAGCTATATAAAACCATGTGATTAAGTTATGCTCTTGCTAAGGCTAGATTGCTTGTGAGAATTTCTCTCATAGAAATTCTTTCCATTCTTTATATTCTCAATTAGCTTAAGCATCTCTTTTATGATTTACAAGATAATCCAACTTCTCCTAATCTCTCAAAAGAGTAGAGAAATCATTGTTATAAGTATTTTTTTGTAGAGGTAAGTTTGTGGAATTGTATGGTTAGATAGGGTTAGGGTTTTGTTTCTCTTTCATTAGAGAAAGAATATTTTGTATTTGTCAATTGAGATTGAGAGAGGGTGAATTATTCTTGTATATTAGATATAACATATGATGTGGTTTCCCTATCTTGATCTATGAGAGAAGCAAGAGTTTTACAAGAGTGTAGGAGATTAAAGAGAGCTTGGTGTGCGTGAGTAAAAAGGATTGTCTTCTCCTAATCTAAGTCTTGTTGTTCCTGCTTACAGCTAATTTTCAAGTAATGGTATTTAGAATATTATTTAAGTACAATAGTTACTCTTTTGAAGGCAAATTGTTGAGTAGATATGTTAAAGGGAAAATTAAAAAAACATGTCAAGTACTATGAGAATTTACTTTGTCATAGAAATAATGCAAGAAAGGTTAAGTTGGCTTTGAGAATGTTGTAATAATGTTTTTATGCAATTGTTATGTTAAAGAGGGTGAAATAAAACTAATAATAAAAATATTAGAACCAGAGCAGGGAGACAAGATGGACAAGGGTAGCGAGGAAGTTCCCACTCGTCGTGGAAAGTGGTGAATCGAGGGCATGACCAACCCTAACTTGGGCTCTCCAAGTGAGGTCAGGATTAGCGACTTGGGGGTGTTGGGTTCTCCATGTGAGGTCAGGATTAGTGACCAAGGGGTGTTCACGCTCGTTGGTGAGAGGCTCTCAAGCGAAGCAGCCCCATGGTGACGATGCTCCATGTCTGGGTTGACTCCATAGTCCAAGCATCGTGGAGTAAAACATAAATAAGAGGAGCATGGTGGTTGACGTTCTAGCCTATGGTTGGGTGGGCCGGACAAGTCCGATGCTTATGATATGATGTTTGATAGTTCTGTAAGAACCTTGCATGAGCATGTTGTACAAAATATAGCATACTTGCATTATTGTTTGATTTTCCTACTTGTCATATTCTCTTGTATGATGAGAATGAATGGAATCAATGCTATTTCAGTTTTTGAATTTGTGTCCATGCGGGTTCTTATGCTATGTGTTACCCCCTTGGGCTCGATAACAGAATTTTGAGACCCAAGTGGAGGCAACCCATGCATGTCAAGTGGTCCTGGATCCAAGGTAGAGGCGGCGGGCCAAGGCTTTATTGGTGGTATCAGAGTTAGAAAAAGAATGATGTAGCTAAGAATATTGATTGTTGTCTTTTAAGAATGACAGCTAGAAGATCGAGTGATTTCTTTCTAGAAGGCCTTTACAATGAGTGGATAAATGACTTGCAAGCAAGGGACCGTATCCATACTGTCCAATAGATCTTGGAGCACAAAGCAAAGATACTAGGGGATAATGAGTGGACTGGTTGGACCCGTATTTGGAATGACCAGTATTGTTAAGATCCCTATTGGAGATATAGAAATGCTTGTTCAGAACATCACTATCTATCATGAACTAGAAGAGGTTGGACTCGTAGGTTATAA
This sequence comes from Cibotium barometz, assembly GCF_041138505.1. Taxonomy (NCBI): domain Eukaryota; kingdom Viridiplantae; phylum Streptophyta; class Polypodiopsida; order Cyatheales; family Cibotiaceae; genus Cibotium; species Cibotium barometz. The sequence continues at coordinate 20,390,775 of NC_141048.1, forward strand.
CTAGGTTGTATACATTGACAATGCCCCAGAGAATATCTTTTTCCGAGCTCACACACCTCCTCCCCGTCCATAAGATAGTTATCCTTGAGAAGATTAGGAGACTACATGGTCTCAAGAATTTTTAATAAGACTTGGGAAGGAAATTCTTGTATATACATAAGCTTTCTAAGCATGGGCAGGTCAAGATTAGCAACCTGGGAGTGTTCAAGCTCGCTAGTGGGAGGCCCTTAAGGGAAGCAACCCCTTGGTGATGATGCTCCCTGCCTGGGTCGACCCCATAGTGCGGGAGCATGGTGACCAACGTACTAGCCTAGAGTTGGGTGGGCCGGATGAATCCAATGCTTTCCTTTTCCAAATGATATGATGTTTGAAAGTTCTTGTAAGAACCTTGCATGAGCATATTGTACAAAATATAGCATATTTGCATTGTTGTTTGATTGTATTCTCTTGTATGACGAGAATGAATGGAATCAATGCTATTTAAGTTTTTTAATTTGTATCCATGCTGGTTCTTATGATGTGTTACTCTATCGAGGCAGTCTAATTTCAATTTTTGGGTGCCTTTTTTTTCACATCTCAACCGTATAGAAAGAGGAGCGTCCATGATGCTCTCACACATTCAAGAGGATCCATCTTACTTGTATTTTATACAACATGGAATGGAACGTCTCACAGTCAAGGCCTCGAGGAAAATAAAACCGAGGAACACCAAGAGTTGAAGTCCCTAATGTGTGTTGACTCCACATGGATGACACACTACCTTGCTCACCGGAAGGTGGCCGCAACAACTTTGGTTATGAGACATCTCAAAAAGGAGAGATCAAAGAAACAAGTTACACTTCTGCACTCCAATTTGTGGTACAAGTTCCAAGACACTTTTCAAACTGAAACATGCTAATATTTGTCTCTTCTAAGCTTAGTGGATGCAATCTCGTTTCTTTGAGAGGAATCACCAACTTCTTCGGCTTGGGACAAAACAAAGGTAACATTCACCTTTGAGAAGACATTGAAGGGGAATTTATTATTTGTTACCATGTGTGCGTTCAAATTCCTGACCTTCAAGTGAACATTGAGGAGGGGGTCGGTAGAAAGAAATTGATTCTCCACCCTCATATAGCTAGCCCATGTTTGTGAAGAGAAATGATTTGGCAACCCAATGAACCACACCGGTTCACGTTTTGTTGATGATCAATGGCAACTTAGCCAGATTTTGGAGCAGGCTCACATTCAATGCAAAAACACTAAAATCATTTTGGGAGCCTCAGATCACGCCTTTTGGAGAAGCTGTGGAGTTTTATGCAGTTTTGGCAGAGTACAAGAGCAAGTTAACTGATTTGGAGTTTCATTAATGGTGCTCAATTGCTACCACCACCCCTACATAATGAAAAAGTGGGTGGCAGATAACATAGTTAAAGTACCTGTAATTCCCAAAGTGTGAAGCTTTTGCTGGTTGGTATTATGCTGTGGGACGAAACATCTTAGTAGAGCACAGCTTCCATACTTACAAAAACTCTATCAATTCCAATATGCTTGTGGAGTTGCTTCTTTGGCTAAGAAAATGGTTGGGTGGTGATTTCATGTCCTAAAAACCTTAAGAAGCATGTTCAATTACAACAATCCTAGGACTTGTTAAGTTCCTACTGTTCCCATAACTCATAGAACTTCTCAGCAAAGAACAAATATTTGAAAAAGCTTACGTATGTACAGTCAGAGAGGCATACATGGCACATCATACACACGATAGGTTTTGTTTCTTTAAAAAAACTTGCTCCAGTCTCTGCGAGTCACAGAGGGCCAAGAAAACAGTACCATACTTAAAAGCAACAGTTTCCACCTCAGTGCTCATACAAAGGGAGAGCATCTACTCTCTGTCTATATGATCAGGATACTCAAACCTCACATCCAATGTTCTCATCTGTCCAAGTGCATCCCTGTAATTCATGTTTCTAAGGGCTTCATTGTAATCTTGAAACTGAGGCTTCACCCGACGGACAGGCACAATCACTGAGTAGAGTGTTCCAAGGGCTGGATCGGCAGAAACATTTAGCTGCACTTTCTCCTCTGATTCGATCTCCACAAAGCTTGAAAGTGCCCCCACCACATTGTCCACAATCTTCCTTTTCGCCTCATCACTGATGGCACACCTATCTGAAATCAATATCATCTTGAGCCTCTGCTTGGCTATCTCAGCATTTGAGACAGGTTTGGGCCTTGAAGGAAAAAGGACACACCATGCTTGCACCAGCCTCTCAAAGAAGCCCGGATCCTTACTCTCCTGAGAGTACTTATGAAAAGTAAAACTCGAGACATTTCTATCATTTGAGTGAGCTTGGCACTTGATGTGTCCATTAGAATGTGTGCCTGAAAAAAACTTTTCACTGGCTGCTGGCTGTTTAGAAAATTCTCTTCCTGCAAGCTGCCAAGACAACAAGATTAAAATGGTGGCAAAGAAATTGTCATAAAAAGTTTAATTAAAATTATCAAGTCCTAAATTATCAAGAAAATCTAATGGCAACTTGTTTAGGGTCATGGCCTTTAGCCATCATGGTCGTGGGTCCACATCACTCAAGCTAAACACATCAGAGTTGCCAATCAAATTTTCTGTAAGGGCTGATATGTCAATCAGAGGAATAATGTATGTGACGTTATTTCGTCCAGATCTGCCCATGTGGTGCCTCCTCCACAACCATGACAGAATGGAATGGTTGTACGTCATGTGTATTTTTTAAAGCTAGTGCTTCTTTTCGGCAACTGTTTGCCTCTCTTCAGGACTCCTCCATGGCAGCCGCTTTGACTGGCCACCTCAATTCCCCTCTTTCAGCAGCTGAACCTAGCTCCTCTTCTTATCAGTCACTTTATTAGAGGCCATCAGCCTTCTGTGCAGGAATTCAAGCAGCAGAACCACCCACAGCCACCTTCCAGCTCACCCGCAAGCTGCTTTACTCTGCCAACAGGGCTGCATCACCACTACCCAGTTCATCAGCTGCGGCTACATCCGGTCCAAGTTTGACTTTAGGCTTTAGTGTAGTGTCCACTTGAGAAGCTCCATCAAATTAACAATGCCATGGGCGCTTTGCTAGATGGAAGCATGGTTTCTAAGTCAATATCACCCTTTTTCCATGGAGGTTGGATTCCCAGTTACAATCTACTTCCCTGACCTACCCAAGTAATACCTGTCACGATTGTGACTTAATCTCTCTAATTACTATTAATCATTGAAAGGACACCAGTGAAGGGTCACACCCTATCACATGGATCATCACCAAAGGACACGTCTATTCAGAGAGACATCTATTGATCAAAGGACACACCTCTACGTCCAAAAGACATGGCTACCCTTACACTAAGACCTTGTGTCTCAATGCAACACAACATAGCTTTCTGCTCTAAGCATCTTTACTTTCAGTGTTATATCTCTAATCATGTCTTATAAATCACTAATAGGCTGAGAAGTCCTCACAATGGTATCAGAGTAGACAAACTCCAACCTGTAAGATGTCCACAACCAAGCCCTAACCCTGAAAATCATAAAACCCAAGCCTTAACCCTAAAATTAGCCTTAGCAAGGTTTGTATGGAAGAGCGGGAAAATTGCCCCATTCAATTATTGCCCCTTTGCCCATTTTTCCTGATTTTGCCTTGTCTCCCAAATATGGGGTAGCTTCTTCTACACACAAAAAACATGATGGAAGCGCTTTCAGGTTACCCAAGTGCCCACAGGCAGATGATCCGGTTCCTTCTTCACCCTCTTCTCGCTTGCGATTTGCACAAACAGCACCTTCTAGGCTGAACTGGTACGTTCACAAGACACTTTGTTTCCTTCTAAAGAGCCACAGCTTTTCACCCAAAAAAAAAAAGTGAATGTTTTATAACATTAAGGCTTAGCCTTCTATGATTAAAACAAGGCTTAACTGTTAGAAGTCATCTCCTCTCCAGTTTTATACACCAGGGCCTTCGTTGTGGGTGTGCCCGCCCTTATGAGGTGTTTTATCATTTTTCCCCACTCCCCGCATTTTCCCCTTATTTTTCCCATTTTTTCTGCGGCCTGGGAGGCAGCCCTGAGTTGGCAGGAGGATCCATTTGCTGGCCGACTACATCAGGATGTGTGTACTCATGCTGGCCGACTGTACTTGACCAGACGTGGACCCTCAATGCTGGCCGACTGGTTGCAGTCGTGGAGTGCCTTTTTCAGCAGGCCAACTGCTCATGTGGGGGCATATAAATAGACCCCCAGCCCCATACCACTTGTGTATCATACCTGGGATTTTCTTGTGTATATAGAGCAGAGTTACACGCCTGCATCTCTCTCTCTTCTGCTGTTTTTTCTGCATGCGTTTTGCTCTAGTGTTCCCAGATCTGGTCATCATCTCCGCTGCGTATTCTGACATGGTATCAGAGCCTAGGCTCTAGATAGTTCTTGGGATTTGTGTGAGCAAGAGGGGGACTGTTGTGTGGCTGATTGGTGGACTGTTTTGGACTGTTCGGGAAGAGGAGAAGCAAGAGGACGGTGGGCTGATTTGCTGGACAGCCACTTGCAGGTATTAGTTCTTCTTTGTTCCCACCCACCCACCCTTTTCAGAGTACATCCCCGCAATGGCAGATCTGTTTGAGATGGCCGAGAGGCATGTGAAGATCCCGACACTCCCCACGTCTGTTCTGGAGTCTTACGACCTCGCAGATTTCGTCGTTGTTGGTGTTCCACGGCCGGAAGTAGAGGAAGGGGAGTTACCGTCAACCCGAAAGGACCGGGAGGCTCAGACACAAATGTGGGATCATGTCAATGCCAGGGTCCGTTCGTTTATCTTTCTCAACTGCACACCACAGGTAATCAATCATGTAAAGCATATGACGCTGGCCAGAGGTATATGGCAGCATTTGGCCTCTCTTCACAACAGGATATCACCCATGAAAAGGATTTCCTTGGAAGTACAGATGCGGGTTATGAGTCCTGCAAAGTCGTCGACGATGCGGGAGCATATTAACAAGTTGCAGGCTCTTCAGCAGGAAGTTCTTCAAGCTGGGAAGGAGATATCGTCAAAGGACATGGCCATCACGTTGCTGTCACATTTGTCCTCTTCGTACTCGGCATTTTACTCGTCTTTGATTACCAGTGGTAGGCTCAGCACCATCACGTGGGAGGAGCTTGTGCCCATGGTCCTGGACCAGGAGGAACGATTCATGAACCCTCCTCAGGGTGGAGGTTCGGAGGCCTTAACTGGCCAACGGTCAAAAGGCCGTAACTCGGGCAAAGGGAAGGCTTCGTCGGAGAAGTCTTCTGAGAAGAAATCCGACGCTGACCGCGAGAAACTAAAGGCAGAGAGGACCTGTAATGATTGTGGCGAGAAAGGCCACTATTGGAGGCAGTGTCCCAAGCGGAAGACCGAGAAGGGTGAAGATTCCTCAGCAACAATCATGAATACTCCGGCTTTTGTGCACCTCGAGGTGATGGACACCGATGTTTCATTTTCTTCAGGCAGGGAGGAGATTGGAGGACTCTCCGCAATGGATACTCGGGAGTGGATTCTCGATAGTGGTGCTTCTAGGCACATGACTCCTTCCCGTTCCGGTTTACAGGATCTCTGCAGGTGTTCTGGTCACATTCTTACTGGGGATACGTCCACTATCCCAGTTCACAGTGAGGGCAGGATGGAGATAGTTCCCAATGGCAGAGGGAAGCATTCCTCCCAGGTGTTGTATGTTCCGGCACTTGGTTTTCATCTGTTGTCAGTGCATCAGGTTTGCAAGACTGGCGTACGGGTGGAGTTTGATGAGCATTTTGTTGCTCTCCGGGACAAAGCAACAGGCCAGGTGGTTTGGGAAGGCGGAGTGGAGAATGGAGTTTACAAGCTTTCAGCACTCTCTCTCCCAGGTCCTCAGGGTTGTGATCAGTGGCAGTCTGGTAATGGCCACTTAAGTGTGGATACATTGCAGGTACAGGCTTTCTGGGACCAAATGGTGGATAGCTTACCACCAGTAGATGGCAGCAGTTGGCAGGAACTTTCCAATACTGATGTTGGTGGTTCTTGTGTTCGTGAGTCAGAGGAAATTGAACAGGTCACTTATGCTCTGATGTCTCGTCGTGTTCGGGACAAAGAACCTCCAGTAGATGAGGATGTTCTTTCCACGGGGACCTTTCGGAAAGCCAAGCAAGTGGCAGGTGATTACTTGCAGAAGGAGGTGGTTTCTCCAGGCTTTGTGGTTCCGGATTCAGGAGGGGTGGTTGACAGGTTTCAGAAGGCCTTGCGTGGTCTTCAAGAGGTTTCCAAGACTTGTTTGTGCACCGTAACAGGTGTTGATCCTTGTGAGCAGTGTAATGCCTTTTTGACTCAGAAGCTGTATGGTTCATTGATCTGGTTGATGGACACTGGATTGGACGGGAGCTTCCTGATGAGGCAGTTGAGCTCATGGTTGCAGATGACTCTTTGGGAGGCAGGATTGCGTTTCTTGTGGTTTCTGCGGCATGCGAAGGATCATGGACTCTTGTACACAGGAGGGGGATTGTTGGATGGAGTCCGACTCCACGGATGGAGTGACTCAGTTTGGGGAGGAGATCCGGACACGAGGAGATCTACTTCAGGCCCAGGAGCAGTTTTTCGGAGCAGTAAGAGGCAGTCATCTTTTGCCTTGTCACGGACAGAGGCAGAGTACCGGGCTGTTTGTGATGCTGCTTGTGAGGTGGTGAGGATGCAGAGATTGCATGGCAAGTTTGGGCTTCCACTGGAGGAACCCATGGTCATCCAGAGGCACTTTGTTCGTGAATAGATCGTTGCTGATGACATCTTGCTAGAGTTCTGTTCGACGGAGGACAGTACGGTGGACCTCTTCACGAAGTCACTATCTCAGGATTTGCTCAGGCGGCACCCCAGCTCCCAGTGGTTGGTTTCACACAGCCAGGAGCTGAGAGGGGGTGTTAGAAGTCATCTCCTGTCCAGTTTTATACACCAGGGCCTTTGTTGTGGGTGTGCCCGCCCTTATGAGGTGTTTTATCATTTTTCCCCACTCTCCGCATTTTTCCCTTATTTTCCCCATTTTTTCTGTGGCTTGGGAGGCAGCCTTGAGTTGGCAGGGGATCCATTTGCTGGCTGACTACATCAGGATGTGTGTACTGGTGCTGGCCGACTGTACTTGACCAGTCGTGGACCCTCAATGCGGGCCGACTGGTTGCATGCTGCTGGCCGACTTGATGCAATCGTGGAGTGCCTTTTTCAGCAGGCCGATTGCTCATGTGGGGGCATATAAATAGGCCCCCAGCCCATACCACTTGTGTATCATACCCGGGATTTTCTTGTGTATATAGAGCAGAGTTACACGCCTACATCTCTCTCTCTCGTGCTGTTTTTTTCTGCATGCGTTTTGCTCTAGTGTTCCCAGATCTGGTCATCATCTCCGCTGCGTATTCTGATATTAACTTCTTAGCCTTATTAAAAAGGCTTTACGTTTCACTTTCCAGCCATGTAGGCCAGCCCTGTTCAGCCTGTACCAGCCCGGCCAGCCCCCATGCCAAACAAGAAAAAAACAGCCAGCGCAAACACACACAAGCAAAAGACACCAGCCCGAACTGCCATCACAAAAGATGAAGACCCCAGCCTTCTATAACATTAAGGCTTAGCCTTCTAACATTAAAACAGCTTCACCTCTTAGCCTTATTAAAAAGGCTTTACGTTTCACTTTCCAGGCACATAGGCCAGCCCTGTTCAGCTTGCCAGCCCGCATGCAAAACCAAAAAAATGGCCAGCACAAACACACAAGCAAAGGACGCCAACCTGACCTGTCATTGCCGTGTGCTAACAAAAAAACACGACAACCCCAGCCTCACCTGCAACCAGCGAACATTTTAAAAAAAACTGGCATTCCTCACCTGAAATTGGAAATAGAGTTCCCTGTTTCCCCCACTGTGACATGCACAGCACAGATTTCCTCACGTGAGTTAATCATCCCCTCACCTAAGAACCTCCCATGGCTGAGTTCCCTCCTTCACCCGGATAAAACAACCTTCACTCAATGAATCGAGTTCTCGGGACATTCAGGACAGTGCAACACCTGCCAACAGAAGGGGCATTAGGCAATGTTAGCACATTCATCCCCAGTTTCTGCTCATATATGGTGTTCCTTTTGGTCCCTTTTCATAGCCCTTGATTGTGTATATATATACCTAGATGAATCCAGGAACATGCCCAAATTAATGGGCCGAACTCCCGATCCAATGAATGCACATGTAGAGGATCTAACTAATTACAATGAACGTGACCAATCCTCCAGGTGGAGATGCAAATATTGTGGTAACATTTATACAAGGAAGGCTACCTGTATCAGGGTTAAAGGGAAAGGGCATTGCTACATGCCCTAGCGTGCCCAAAGATGTGGTGAATCAGGTACGAGCACAGATGGCTGCAAAGTCTCAAGATGAGGGAGAGGAGTTGTCAGGCAGTGGTCAAGGTGTGACCAAAAGGACAAAGGATCAAGAAGAGGAAAGTGAAGGATCGGGTCAAGCTGGGCAAGATGTGGCTTCAAGTTCGGTGCACATGCAAATGCCTGTTAGTGGCGCACCGTCACGTCCACCTAAGTTGCACATGGTGAATGCATTGAAGAGAGGGAGTGTGAAAGCAGGCATCCAAAAGCAAGCTGTGGCAGCAGCTACCAGGGAGATAACCAAATTGTTCATTCAATGTGTATTATCCTTCCACATATTGAAGACAAAGCGATGGGAAAGTTGCATGAGGGCAGTGAGCCGCATCGGCTATGAGTGGGAGGGACCTTCATACGAGGCCTTGCGCACTCGTGAGCTTAGGAGAGAGCGTATGCAGGTAGAGGAAGACATACAACCCCTTAGAGCTACATGGGAGAAATATGGATGCACACTTCTATGTTGTTTCACGCGCATGGTTTGAGATGAATGAGGTGAAAGAAAGACGGCCCAAATATGTGAAGTTTGAAACCACTATAATGGGAGATGAAGCCTTTTGGAAGAAGGCTGAAGTGTTGGTGAGGATTCTACAGCCATTCTACAGTGTCTTACGCATCACCGCCGATATGGAGAGCAACACACTTGGCTTATTGTATGAGTATATGGACAAGATTGGTAAATGCATTAACAAGGCACAAGGCTTGGAAGAAGATGAGTAAGTACATTACTACATTGACTAGGAAGTTGTATCATTTATGCATAACACACCTAATGAATTTTAATGTTTTATGTATAATGTTTTAATGAATCAATTAGGGTGACAGATCTTCGTAATGCGTGGCTCACTCGATGGGAATGGTTTCATAGACCAATTCATGCTGCTGCACACATCCTCCATCCTCTATGGAGAAATGACAAGCAATTCTTATGTGAGGAGTGGATGGCTGGAGGGAGTACATCGATGATTTAACTGGTGGAGATATGCAGCAGTTGAGGATATTAGAGCAAGAGCGCCTACACTTTCGGAATGCCACACGAAAACACTTTGGGTCCCCCACTGCTCGCCTACGAGAGTGCCAACTTGAGCCTATGTCATGGTGGGAGAAATATGGCGTTGGTGCTTCCCATCTGGTAGGATCTTTGTTGCAACTTACCTGTGATCCTAATTTCCTAAAGTGATGGAGTGTTAGTAAATTTTCCTCAACTTCTTGAATCTTCATTTATTATAGTAGCTTCTAAGTTCTTCTAATTTTTGAATGGCAGAGAAGCATTGCCATGAGAGTTCTCTCACAAGACTGCAGCTCGGGTCCTTGTGAAAGAAACTGGAGTACTTGGGCTCTCTTTCACACAAAGAAGAGGAACAGATTATCTACCGCTCAGCTGGAGTGTTTACTGCATTGAGCCTCACCAAGTGAATGTCGACTTAATCGACATCCAGAAGGTGAAGAGCGAGACATTTATGCTATGCTCTACGAGGAGGCCATGCAGTCGATTCGCACCACACGAAGCCATTCGAGAGTGAGAGCCCGAGTTCAGGCCATGACCAGTTCATCAGCAACGAGATCTAGTGCTCGAGCTGACACGAGTCAGGGTGTTGCAGCAACACAGATAGAGAAGGCAGATCTAGATGATTCAGATGATTTGGGTGATACATCTACTTATGCTACAGATTCAGAGGCTGAGGTATCTGATCATGATGTTGAGATGGATGTGTAGACTCTAGAGTGTCAGTCTTCAGTCTTGACATTATTTTATTTCATTTATACTTGGCACTTGTGATTGGAATTTGGCATTTTGATTAGACTTTGATCATGGATCATGGATGGTGGATTATGTTACTTGTCTCTTAGCTCTAGCCTCTAGAGTTTGAGTTCTTCAATTATCATTCTTTCGATTTTTAAACTTTACAATGTATATGAATGGTTAATGTTGAATGGTCATTGGTAAATCAATATTAAAGTCAATGAAGATGCACCTTCTCCTAATGCGAGAACTTACAAGGACTTGAAATCTGTGGTTCCTCGGTCATTGTTTTCATGCACAAGGTTAACTTTTATACATGAAATCTGTGGTTCCAACATCCTAGGCTTAAAAACTATAGATACAGGCCATAATTACAGCTTTAAAAAATTAATGAATAAAAAACTTCTCCAAAAATAAAAAAACGTTTTTAAAAGTATAAAACTCGTATAAAACTTCCCGTTTTAAAAACGCCTGGCAACTATGACTCCACACACACACACACACACACACACACACACACATAAGAGCATATATTCACACAAAGCCCTTCATACTGAGTTTCTGTCAAACCTGCACCCCATTTTTGTACATTTTTCTGGGATTTTTCCCATGTCGGGTGCTTTTTTCCCAGTCGGCCAGCCTCTCTTACCTATAAATAGGTGGGATGGCCTCTCACTTTCCTTTTGCTCCCTCACTTATGAGACTCTTCTTGTCTCTTGCTTGGGACTGTATCACTTCAGTATATTCAGCATAGTTGCTTCATATCTCTCTCTCTTGCACTCTCAGCTCAACACACTCTAGTGCTTGTTTGCTTCCGCTCTGTGCACTCATTCATGGTATCATCGCTCCCAGTTCAGCATTAACTTTCTGCCTCAGATTTGCCTCAGTTTTCAGCACCTTCAAATCTGCGTTTTCTTCTCAGTTCTGCTGCTGGTCAGCTGGCTTCTTCCGACGCCTCTCCACTACAGATTCAGGTCTTCCCTTATTGGTTTGATCTCTGAGATTCCCTTCTTCACCTATCTGCTGCTCCTTTTCAGGGCTGCAGCATCTACCTTGCTGTGTTTTCTTCCCTACAGGTGGCTCTTGCAGTTTTTGGTATTCTAAGTTGAGGATTGGTGGCTTCTAGTACCTGTGGTGGACACTCCTTCTGAGATTGTGCATTTTTCTGAGATTAAGCCCAAGCTTTTGTGATGGCTGCCCTGACTACACTTCATATGTTCTCTGAGTCTGCAAAGTTGGATGGTTCCAACTACACTTTGTGGAAGGTGAAGGTGAAATCAGCCTTGCAAATGATCGTCGTGTTTTCTCTTTTCTAATGTTGAATTATCAGGATTCTGTTCTCTCTCATGTGCGTACAGCAAACGCTGCACATGAAGTTTGGAAGGCATTTGCAGATCTTTACGAGATTAAGTATCCGGGACGGATTTTGGCTTTGGAAAAGTAGCTTATGAGCTTGTCAGTTTCTGCCTTTCCATCTTTATTTGCTTTCATCTTGAAGATGAAAGATCTCCGAGACAAGCTTACTGTTTTCTCTTTTTTGATGTTGAATTATCAGGATTCTGTTCTCTCTCATGTGCGTACAGCAGACGCTGCACATGAAGTTTGGAAGGCATTTGCAAATCTTTACAAGATTAAGTATCCGGGACGGATTTTGGCTTTGGAAAAGCAGCTTATGAACTTTCCATCTTTATCTTTATCTACCTTCCATCTTTATCTTTATCTACCTTCCATCTTTATCTACTTCCATCTCGAAAATGAAAGATCTTCGAGACGAGCTTGCTGTTTGTGGCAAGGATATCTCTGCCTATCCATCTTTATCTGCTTTCATCTCGAAGGTGAAAGATCTCCGAGACGAGCTTGCTGTTTGTGGCAAGGATATCTCTACAGAGGATATGGCTATTCAACTTCTCTCCAAGCTTCCAGAGAGGTTATTTTCAGTTTCTTGTTTCTTCTCCTCGTCCTGTTCCAGTTACTTGGGAGGAAGTTCTCCCCTCCATTATGCAAATTGAGTCTCGCTTCGAGGAGCGGACCGGCACCTATGGAGGTTTTGATGAAGCTTTGGTTACACAAGACAAAGGGAAGAATCAACAGAAGAAAGAGAAAGGGGGTTCTGACAAGAACTCCAATGATAAAGACAAAGACAAAAGCAGATCTTGTCATGACCCTGTGAAAGTGGAACAGCACAAGTGTGGGCATGGTATTTGGTGAGCAAGATAAATATTTAATGATTCACATTTGGGTTCCTGGACAAATAGAAATATGGTGGACATCCTCAAGTGTGAAGGGGGACCAAGGACATTAATATTTTTAATGTTTTAACCTTGGGTGGCCCCTAGGCATAAGTGACCCTTAGTAAGTTGATAAACTTTAGAAAGGGGCACTAGGATATTTTTGGGGAAAAGGGGCAACTCCACTTTGGGAGTTACACGCTTCTCTCTCTCTCTCTCTCTCTCTCTCTCTCTCTCTCTCTCTCTCTCTCTCTCTCTCTCTCTCTCTCGTTTTTGGAGGAGTTGTGGAAGCTAGCTGCAGAGGGTGTATTTTTGCTGGTTTTTGCTATGTACAGATCAGACCGTACAAAACTGGCCGTACAGACCACGTGGCTGCAGGCCGTACAAACCTGGTGACTGCAAGCCGTACAGAGCAGGTGGCGGCTGGTTCAAGCGGCGCTGGCGACCAGGGTACGGACAGCAGGTGGCTGCAGGTTCAGGCGGGTACTGTACGATACAGAATAACACACATGCGGGTACTGTACGGGCAGAATAACTGTCATGACCCTGTGTTTTTCTCTGGACAAGATGCAGATGTGCACGGGGACATGGTGGACAGTGTGACTGGCATCAGGTGGGAGTGAAGATGGAAGCCCATGTGTGGATAACCCCATGTGTGAAAGGGGGCAAAAAGATTTTAGCTTAAAAGGTTTAAAAACCTTTGTAATCATTTTAAAAAGCCCTTCATTAAAGAAAAACGTGGCCCTTATGCTATTTTGGGGCCACGTGTGCTTTTTGGGGAAAAGGAGGGGCTGCCAGGCAAAGCAGGCGCCTATCTTTTGTGGTGGGTGTGCTTTTCCAATCAGGGGTAGCTGTTGTGAGTTCTGGAAGAACAGGCCGTACAGCTTGCCCGTACTGATCTGTACGACAGCAGGTACAGGTACGACTGCTGCAAGTACAGCCGGCTGCAAGTACAGGCGGCGTTGATTCAGTCGATTGCTGCGCTGTGGTTGGCTGGTGCAGGTGAAGCCGTCAGGGAACTGTACAGCAGGTACAGGCGGCTGTACGACTGCTGACAGGCGGCTGGTTGTAGGTACAGATCTGTACCAGCTGGTACAATCGGGTACAGCCGGCGTACAGTTTCTGTCCAGCAGGTACAAGTGAGCCAGTTCAGGTCAGTTTGTACTGTTGCAGGCGGCGCATCACCAGGGTTCAGGCGGCGCATAAAAAGCTAGGCCATGTGTGCGCTTTTTGGAGAACGCCGTGTTTTTACAGAAGGCAGAGGTTAGTTTTCCATGAACATAGACATCATGTCGATGGCGTTCATCTGATGGAACTTTCAGCTTATCTTTGCTTTGGGTTCGGGACTGTTTTGGGACAGTTTATGGGCTGTTTTTGTTTGGTCGCAAATTCAGCTATGTGCTTGGGTTTTTGACTGCAAGTACAGGTCTTGTGGTTATGTTTCTTGGCATGGGAGTGATGCAAGCTCGTATGGCTGCGTGCTCATGGAGCAGATTGTTTTCTTCCTGCCAGAAAGGAACAGTGGGATCTACAGTTATGGGCATCTCTATGTTGCCAGATGTTTCATGAGGGAACAGGCAACTAGATGTATGGAAACATGACAGAAGTTTCAAAGGGAAACAGGCCTAAGGGTTTCATGTGGAAACAGGTCGTAGGTTTTCTCGAAGAGACATGTTTTTGGATTTCTCCAGGAGATAGGTCACATGCAGGCAGAAGGTACAGGAGTAGACACATGTTTGGTGTAGGATATATGGGTTGGGATTGTGTATCTGCGCCCAAATCCAGAGTGTGGTACCACGGACTACAAGCTAAATGAATAGGGAGACTGTTCAATGCATCCTTGCATAACATGTTTGCAAGTTAAAAAATCCTGTCTTTGCATGAACTATTTGATTGCATGCAAGATTTGTTTGTGTAGTTCACATGTAGGGGACGCCCTCTTGTGAACCGTGCGAGTGAAACTGTATTCTGACCTCGTTTGTGGGCTGTAGACAGGTGGTAAGTACACCACTTTACTCTTTTATGAGTTAAAGCAATGTATTCTTTGTTTTGCAGGTCCACACTTTAATAAGTGTGTCCGCCCAAGTTATAAGTGAGATTGGGCGTCCACACTTCATTAAAGCTCGGGCGGACAAACTATAAGTAAGAATAGACTAGAATTCCCTTCCGGTCGGCTAGGCGAGTGTCCAGGCACCCTTCCCACTAAATTTGTGTGGAAAAGGGATGGTTATGGACTGGGTGGCAGTATGAGGACCTGCCACCATGCTATTACTCATTTTGAAAATTACCTCTCTCTACACTCTCTCTCTAGAAATAGGCGCCCCCCTTCAAGAGAGCCTATTTTTGTTATTCTCTCTAACTTTTTGCTTGGTGAGAGTGCTGATTTTCATTCCCTCTTGCTCCCAGCTCCAATGGAAAGCTTGAAGATTCTTCCTTTCACAGTTAAGCCTCCAGTTGCTCACCTTTTCACTCTATCTCTCTCTTCTAAATGAATATGGAGTCTCCTAACCATTCTACCGCCCCCAAATTCTGTTGAAACCCTAATTTTCAGAAACCCTAATTCTGCAGAAACCCTAATTTCAGAAACCCTAATTTTGGAGGAAACCATACCAAGCTGTGCCCCTTACTCATAGGCATCTAAAGAGCCCAAAATGCCCAATTTTGGACTCATATAACCTGCTTAAAACCCTAAAAATCAGAAACCCTAATTTCAGCCGGAAGTGGAAAACGGTCACATTCAAGCTGTAGTCCGTCCGCACGGAGGTGGAGCTCGACATTGATCGTCCAATACTTGGTAAGAGCATTTTGCAAGCAATTTTCAATTTGAGATTCGAATGCTTTGTCAATATGGTCTCCTATGTCTCGGTCCTGGCACACACATGTGTATGTGTATGGATGCCAGTGGAGCATAGCTGCGTTTGACAAGCTTCAAGGAATCAAGGAACGAAGCTACTCTCAAGTGAAGCTATGGATTCCATCGTCTACGACAAATTTGTTTGCAATGCTGTTTTCATGATCATGGATGCACTTGAACAGTTTGGCATGTGAATGCCCGTGAGGCTTGTAACAGTTTTCCTTGATAATAAAATCTATTACAAGGGGGGTCGGCCCTTTCCGGCCCTAGTGCAGTGTGCAAAAATAAAATTCAGCTTCTTACTCTATTGTGTTGCGCCATTTAAAATTGTTTAATTATGTTAATAGCTTAAGTGTTTGCCAAGATTGTGCTTAACCCCGACCGGGGGAATCTCATTTGGTACAGCCTTGCTACTGACAAGACAGGGGACAGGGAATCCATGACAGAGATGGACAGTACCCTTGGAAGGTAGAGAGGGTTTGTACAGGTGTGTCGACTGTATGGTATGCTGTGCTGTGATACTCTTTTGAGAGACAGTTTGGGAGTCTGTGTTGTGATGCAAGAGCACTGGATGTGTCAGGGTGTGATGCTGTTCATAGTGTGAGAGGCTATGGATGGTTGTGGCAGCCTTGATCATGGGAGAAAGCTTCTGTATGCAGACTCAATGTGAGAGAGTCTTTCGATGTGAACAATGGCTGGATTTATTTGTGGATGCCGTGTGGACAGGAAGCCAGATGCAGGTTCTTTGCAGGCTTCAGGAGTTCTATTGGGACGGCTGAATTACCAGCTTTATATTGTAATCAAAGCTCTTATAATCAATTAAAGAAATACCGCAAGGGGCGCCACTGCGATTTGGGGCCAATCGGTGTCCGTGTACTATTTGCAAGAGCACTCTAGCTCCCCCTGTTTGTTTTCCTTTCTAGGTCCTCAATGGTGTTGAAGTGTTTTATGTGCGAGTGTTTGTTTCACCGCCCTTTGCTATCTGAAGGCCGGTTTACAAGGTTCCGTTTGCCGGGACACATCGTCGACTTTCTCAAGGAGGCGAGTCCGTGGTTGCTTTGGTCGGGACAATCGCCAACTTTCCTAAGGGGGCGAGCTCGTGGTTGTCTTATGAAAGTCACATCAAAAGCTTCAACATGAGGAAAGTGAAAAGGAAGTGCAGGACACAGTACAGGATTTTGTGTCTTTGCCTATATGAGGTGAAGAGCAAGAGCTGAAGATGAAGTTCAGGAGAAAAGACACCAAGGACAAGAAGTAGTCGGCCAGGAACAAGAAGCAGTTGAAGTGTTATGGTGCAGGAGATGCGTTGAAGGCTATGGCTTTCGACAGTTTGTCACCGGTGGTATCTTCATAGAGGCTTCATGGGTTCGGTAGACAGTTTCTTTCTATGTTTAGCAGTGGTGATCTACTATGCTTCATCGAGGACTTGTGCTTACCACTTGGGTGGAGTGCAAGCAGGTTTTGGGTGCCTGAGGATGTATCAGATGAGGCTCAAATGGAAGTGGAGGAACTTGACGAGGTTCTTATTCCTGAGCATATACTGGCACATAAAGGAAAGAAAGGTACAGGATAAGGTTTCCCCTCGCTATCCTGTGAAGTTCAAGAGCTGTTCACTGTTGGATACGAAGTGGATGGAGGAGGTTCACTGATGGATGCGAAGTGGATGGAGGAGGGTGACTTAGCAGATTCACCTCAGGTTTTGCAGCTTTATCTTGATGCCTATGAGTTGGAGTCGACTCTTGTTACGGCTCATTCAGGTTCAGCAGAGCATAGGTCTGGAGCATTGCCTGATGCTCAAGAGGGGGGTAGCACCTCCGCTCCCTTGTTGTTACAGACAGGCTCATTTGTTATCTAGGAGTCGCTTGGTGACATCTTTGTATTCACCCGAAGGTACTGAGGCTGACAGTACATCTGCTTATGGGACTTCTATGATATTGTGTACTAGTCACATGAGATGATGGTTGAGTATGGTTCACAGTCGCGCGCACCTGGAACTCAAACTGCAACTATGGATAACTCTATGGAGGACATAAGTCTTGCGAGCAGTCCTAGAGTTGGTTTGGTTCATGGAAATATGGATCGAACTTTGTTTGTGCATGTATGCATTCACTTTTTGTGGTAGAGGTATTTTTGTATTCTAGTGCCATTGGATCCTGGTACCATTGAGAATACATTGGGAAATACTCTGCATTGTGTCATGTGCTGCATGTATGTTGGTATGATACATCAAGTGCTTTATTATGTTCATGGATGCACCACTGGGTGTGACTCCTGCGGGATGGCCATGAGACATATGTGGGAAAGTACTTGGTAGATGTAGTGTTTGGATGCATTGAGTGCTTGCATATG
Organism: Cibotium barometz; assembly: GCF_041138505.1. Classification (NCBI taxonomy): domain Eukaryota; kingdom Viridiplantae; phylum Streptophyta; class Polypodiopsida; order Cyatheales; family Cibotiaceae; genus Cibotium; species Cibotium barometz. The sequence goes on from NC_141048.1 coordinate 20,408,352, forward strand.
CTCATGTTTTACCTTCAGTCGTGGGTCCTGCGGGATGCCCATGGGCGTAAGGCTTGCGAGCAGCCCTTAGACTGTTACTTTGGAGTAGGTAGAGCATTTTGAGGAGCATATTGTTTGCGAATGCATATGTGTGTCATGCATATGTTTGTCATATGTAGAATGATGCATGGTTTTGTATTTGGCTAACACAGTTAACGTGTTTCCATTTGGTTTTAGACTTTTGCTGTAGGTTCTGAAGGAACAAGCAAGAGGACAGTGTGGCTTATTGTGCAGGATGATTGTTCTATCATCCAGATGCATTGGCAGGCCATTGTTTTTGCCATATGGGGTATCTTTGCTCATGAGATGCTTTACTGTGCCATTGAGTGCAATCGAGGACGCTTGCCATTTTTCAAGAGGGGGGTATGTCATGACCCTGTGTTTTTCTCTGGACAAGATGCAGATGTGCACGGGGACATGGTGGACAGTGTGACTGGCATCAGGTGGGAGTGAAGATGGAAGCCCATGTGTGGATAACCCCATGTGTGAAAGGGGGCAAAAAGATTTTAGCTTAAAAGGTTTAAAAACCTTTGTAATCATTTTAAAAAGCCCTTCATTAAAGAAAAACGTGGCCCTTATGCTATTTTGGGGCCACGTGTGCTTTTTGGGGAAAAGGAGGGGCTGCCAGGCAAAGCAGGCGCCTATCTTTTGTGGTGGGTGTGCTTTTCCAATCAGGGGTAGCTGCTGTGAGTTCTGGAAGAACAGGCCGTACAGCTTGCCCGTACTGATCTGTACGACAGCAGGTACAGGTACGACTGCTGCAGGTACAGCCGGCTGCAAGTACAGGCGGCGTTGATTCAGTCGATTGCTGCGCTGTGGTTGGCTGGTGCAGGTGAAGCCGTCAGGGAGCTGTACAGCAGGTACAGGCGGCTGTACGACTGCTGACAGGCGGCTGGTTGTAGGTACAGATCTGTACCAGCTGGTACAGTCGGGTACAGCCGGCGTACAATTTCTGTCCAGCAGGTACAAGTGAGCCAGTTCAGGTCAGTTTTGTACTGTTGCAGGCGGCGCATCACCAGGGTTCAGGCGGCGCATAAAAAGCTAGGCCATGTGTGTGCTTTTTGGAGAACGCCGTGTTTTTACAGAAGGCAGAGGTTAGTTTTCCATGAACATAGACATCATGTCGATGGCGTTCATCTGATGGAACTTTCAGCTTATCTTTGCTTTGGGTTCGGGACTGTTTTGGGACAGTTTATGGGCTGTTTTTGTTTGGTCGCAAATTCAGCTATGTGCTTGGGTTTTTGACTGCAAGTACAGGTCTTGTGGTTATGTTTCTTGGCATGGGAGTGATGCAAGCTCGTATGGCTGCGTGCTCATGGAGCAGATTGTTTTCTTCCTGCCAGAAAGGAACAGTGGGATCTACAGTTATGGGCATCTCTATGTTGCCAGATGTTTCATGAGGGAACATGCAACTAGATGTATGGAAACATGACAGAAGTTTCAAAGGGAAACAGGCCTAAGGGTTTCATGTGGAAACAGGTCGTAGGTTTTCTCGAAGAGACATGTTTTTGGGTTTCTCCAGGAGATAGGTCACATGCAGGCAGAAGGTACAGGAGTAGACACATGTTTGGTACAGCCTTGCTACTGACAAGACAGGGGACAGGGAATCCATGACAGAGATGGACAGTACCCTTGGAAGGTAGAGAGGGTTTGTACAGGTGTGTCGACTGTATGGTATGCTGTGCTGTGATACTCTTTTGAGAGACAGTTTGGGAGTCTGTGTTGTGATGCAAGAGCACTGGATGTGTCAGGGTGTGATGCTGTTCATAGTGTGAGAGGCTATGGATGGTTGTGGCAGCCTTGATCATGGGAGAAAGCTTCTGTATGCAGACTCAATGTGAGAGAGTCTTTCGATGTGAACAATGGCTGGATTTATTTGTGGATGCCGTGTGGACAGGAAGCCAGATGCAGGTTCTTTGCAGGCTTCAGGAGTTCTATTGGGACGGCTGAATTACCAGCTTTATATTGTAATCAAAGCTCTTATAATCAATTAAAGAAATACCGCAAGGGGCGCCACTGCGATTTGGGGCCAATCGGTGTCCGTGTACTATTTGCAGGAGCACTCTAGCTCCCCCTGTTTGTTTTCCTTTCTAGGTCCTCAATGGTGTTGAAGTGTTTTATGTGCGAGTGTTTGTTTCACCGCCCTTTGCTATCTGAAGGCCGGTTTACAATAACACAGACGCTACAGGACATCTGACACAGGCCGGTACGACTGCTGACACAAGCAACAGTTGCACGTACATTACTGTACGGACTGGTACAGCCGGGTACTGCAGACCCGTACGGATAGTACTGGCGAGTACAGTCCTGTTCAGTCCCGAACAGTTGCAGGTGGCGTATCATAAGCTGAGGGCGGCGCATCATCAGAGTATAGTTGGTGCAGCAGTCAGGCAGCTGCAGGGAGAAAGGTACAAATAGGCTGTTGCAAGTACAGACTGGTACGATCAGTGCAGAACCAGTTTATGTCTGCTGCAGAGTTGTTTCATCTGGCCCTTTGTGAGAGGAAGGGTATGGCCCCTAGGCATAAGTGACCCTTAGTAAGTTGATAAACTTTTGAAAGGGGCACTAGGATATTTTTGGGGAAAAGGAGCAACTCCACTTTGGGAGTTACACGCTTCTCTCTTTTTTTTTCTTTTTTTTCTTTTTTTTGTGAAATGGTGTTTTATATTATATGTAAAAATGTACATCAGCCACATGGCTCACACAGAACCTATGGCCCCAAACAAAACCCCCACAAAAGATCTTTTAAAGGATCATGACCATGCAAACCTGTACACTAATAAGAAAGCCTCCTAGCCAAATAAGCATCCCAGATAAAAGCATCAAAGATGAGCCAACCGAGCCGCCGTAGACCATAACGAAATAACATCTGCATCCAGTAGCTGAGCTGAGAGAAGAGAAGAAAACTGCCAAAGCAGCAAACCGCGGATACGTAGAATGTGCCCATGTATTCCACACAAGGAATCAAAAATGAACCCATTCCGTGTATTCCAAATATGCCAAAGTCCTGTCCATCTAAGGAAATGGAATATCACAAGGTGACTGTCCGAAGTAATGACTTGAGGACAAATCCCAAATATCCACTGATGAGCCGAAACAGTAGACCTCTCTACTGCCTCCCAAACGCAAGAGACAAAAGACCAAATCTGACGGGCCACTAGACAACTCATGAACAGATGCATAACTGTTTCAGTGCATGTCGTGCAGAAGAAGCAAGAGGCCAATGTAATTTTACGACGGCTGAGCTGATCGCGTGTAGGTAACCCTCCCACCAACATCCTCCAAATGAAAACCTTACCTTGGTAAGGGAGTTTAGACTGCCAACCACGCATCAGAGTTTTCTGCCACCATGATTTAGACTTGTGCAATCCCCACACCTTATTGGCCTTGGCTGAAACCCAATCTTTCTCTGATACAAGCTTATGGTAGACTTGGTTAGTTGAGAGTGATATCAAGTCACCAGATTTACATAGTGTCCAATCAAGCCAAGGCTGATCTGCAGATGGCCGAGGCAATGGAGTAAAAGGCTCAACTGCATGCATGATGTCAACCCATAGTGGCTGAAATGTCCGAGGAACCCTAAAGTGCTGCCGAATACGACGAAACGAATATGGCCTCACGACCAGGTATCACAGCATCTCGGATTCTAACCAAGCCTAGCCTGACCATGCGGTTGAGTCGTATGCGTGAAGCATCTCTGTCTGGCCAAACAACGACACGCGACTCCACAAATGTTTGGAATTGCAAAGAGTTCAAAAGTAGTCTTTCATGACCAGGATCCCACCGAGCCAATAGTAGAACTTCATGCCAAGAAAGGAGAATATGCGATAAAATGTGTGATGAGCGAATACGGACAGGATGAGCCGCATTCACAATGTCCCACCATGAAGCTTGCACACATGTCCGCCCATGTGACAATCCCTCCAACTCAATCAACTCACAAGCCATGAATACCCAAGGCTGCTCCTGCAAACACATATCCTGAAAAAGCGCCCATCTACGCGCCACCATATGCAAGCGGACATCCAGTAAAGCAGCCCCACCCATTCTTTTGGGCGTCGTAATGTGATTCCAAGCTATCCATGGTTGACCCATAATATTTCCTTACCTCTTCCACAGCATAAACCGAATGGGAGCAACCAAACGGATGAGAGATTTGTGCGTCCAAGGTAGCAAAGGCAAAAATTAGGAAATCATGCTAAGCATAATAACCTGAGCTACCTTAATCCTCGCATGCATAGGCCACCCTTGAGCTTTCCAATACACAAATTTATCGGAGATCCGAGCAGAAATCCAAGCAAGAAGCGCTTGGGGGTCCACATCCACACCCACCGGATATCCAAGATGACGAACAATGTCTCCCACGGCCTTGCCACCCTAATGCCTCAAGATCAAATTCCGTGCATACAATGAGGGCTGATTTTGTTGAATTTATTTTCAGCCCAAAAGCCAATGCAAAATTATTCCAAGCTTCCATTGCTCGATCTATATTGGCTTTTTCGGCCCTGAGAAACATAAAAGTGTCATCCGCAAGGGCTTGAGCAACCAATTGCTTGCCATGAGGAACCACTTCACCATGCGATGCCATAGCATCTAGGCGAGATAACATAGAATGAGTGGCAATGGCAAAGAAAAGAGGGCTAAGAGGACAGCCCTGCCGGAGAGAACGGGTGAGAGAAATACCATCCGAAAGTCCTCCATTGAGCATAATCCGCGTAATAGAGCCAGAGCCAAGTAAATGCACCAAATTAGCCATTTTGGGACCAAAGCCCATGGCTGTCATTAACTGAGAAAGGAAAGACCAGCTGACATGATCAAAAGCTTTTTCAAGATCCAGCTGCACCATCACAATCTCTTGCTTCTTTGCCTTGGCATAATCCACTCCAATTTGAACATTAAGAATATTATGCAAAATATTCCTGCCATACACAAATCCATATTGATATGGATGAACAAGAGTAGGAAGCACCTTCTGCAAGCAATTGGCAAAAATCTTTGTAAAGATTTTATACATAATACCCATAAGTGAGATCGGGCACCATTGAGCCAAAGAAGTAGGCGAAGGGACTTTGGGCAACAAACGAAGTATGCCCACCTTCCAATCGGCATGCATATATCCCTCATCCCAAACCCTTTGACAAATAAGCGTCAAAGCCTCTGCAAGCTGATCAACATATTTTCGGAAAAACTCATTTGTCAAATCATCCCAACCAGGCTCTTTCCCATGGGAAGTTTGAAGAGAACAGCTTCCACTTCCCCTTGAGTAACAGGAGCATCAAGTTGAACCGCCACATCAGGGTCAACTTGATATCGTACTTCAGCAAACAATGACTCCCTTGCAGCCAGGACAGCCGGTGAGACATCCTCTCGAGGGGCAAGCAAATCTTCATAAAACCTGATGCAATGCTGAATAACCTCAGAAGGTTGAGTAACAAGGTTGCCTTTGGCATCCATCAACCTAACAATATTCTCACGCATATGTTTTTGATGCAACTTATCATAGAAGCAATGAGATTGACAGTTAGCATCCTGCAAAGCATCAAGACGTGCAAGTAGTTTAAAGCGAACATATTGTGCTTCCTGCACCCTAGATAGCTCCTTTTTCAGCCATTCTATGGCATCCACAACTTCAGCATCCATAGAGTCCGTAAACATGAACGCCTGCAAGCCCTTTAAAAGCGACTCAAGAAGAGCCACATGCTGTTTTTGTATAGAGGCATTAGCAAGACCATAATGCCACGCTAATTTCCGAGTGTTGGTAAGGAACACTGACCAAGCATGATAATCAGCCATGGACACTCTTGTGGAGAAATGTCGTATCAACTGACGCATATAAACATCAAAAACTTCATGCTCCAAAAAAGTGTGATTTAAGCGCAAAGGCAAGCGTCCTAACAAGCCTTTATATGCATCCACAGGATGATAGACCATTTCAAACACAAGCGGCCAATGATCTGACAAAACCTGTTGCTGATCAACCATCATAGTAATAACCTCTGGCAAAAAGAGATCTTGATGTAAAATATACATCCTATCCAATCTAGCATAAGTGCCCAGAAACTGTTGTGAGGCATAAGTGTAACCCCTTTCATCTGAATGCAACCAAGACCACATATCTTGTTTTAGCGATCTTGCTGCAAAAGCTTCCCACACCTTTCTCTCCGGGCCATCCATTACAGAATGAGGCGACATGGCTTGCTCCCTGGAGACACACATATTAAAGTCTCCCATCACAAAGCTAGGATGAGAGATTGAAAGAATACACAAGTCATTCCACAGCAAACGGCGTGCACGAGCATTATTTGGAGCATACACCCCTAACAACCATAAAGGCGTATCATCCCAAACAATCTGTATCACTAGAAATCTTCCATGAACATCTTGAATCACAAGAGAAGGCTGAAACTGCGAACGGACAGCAAACATAACACCTGACTACGAAGCAGGATGTCCGCTGTAGAAAACATGAAACCCCTTATATACATAGGCTTTGCCAGCCAACTTATGCTGCTTATGTTCAACTGCACACAAAACATCCCAACCATGATAAAAAGTTGTATGCCAAAGCCTGAACTGCTTTTGGCGCGAAGAAATACCCTTTACATTCCATTGTACAATTTTCATAAGCCTTCCCAAAAAAGGAATCAACAAGGCCGTGTACTAGGCCCAGGACAATCTGCCAAATCACGAACCTTTTGAAGCATTGCATTTTTAGACATGATATTTGTGATCTCAGACTGCCCTTGGAGTTCCCGAGCACGGTAATGACCATCCCATGGCAAGATGACCTCACCCTTCGAACCAAACACAAGAGGCAATTGTTGTTGTGCTTCTTTTGTTAGGCAACTTCTAATAGGATAGCGTTCTACTCTATCCACCCCAAGAGGCCCTGTACCCTGAGAAAGTTGGCCTCCCGGCCTCTCAATCCTGGTCTGTTGCTGGGCACCTGAACCCACAGGGCGACGAGCATATGTATGTAAGGGCCCCTGATGAGTACGCAAAGGCCCCCGCCAAACAGCATCCGAGAAATCCCCCCGCGGGGCAACAAAATCGTGTCTTTTTACCACGTACTTCCACCCATGGCTGCTCAACCTCATTCTGAACATCCACATGTACATCCATGTGTTGGGCATCATGTGAAGGAGCATCATGCTCATCTTCCACGGGCAACTGCCCATCAACGATATCCTTGGTAGCAGCAACTTGTTCTTTCTTAAGACATTCGGAGACAAAGTGGCCCATCTCACCACATTTGAAACAGTGGCCAGCAAATGTATCCCACCTCAATTCATACATTAAAGGTTGCAGCCCAGCCATATTGACACACAAATGTGTCGGCCTAGGTGTCCCAGTATTCCACAACATGCATAGACGATTTCGGTTTCTAGATGTCATTCGAGGCACCACCAAGACATCACCGATACCTCGCATGAGACCTGGTAAAACACGCCAAAATATTGGTGGGAATTGTTTCACTTCAACCCAAACTGGGCAAGCCTGGCGCAACATATCTTGGTACTCTGCCATAGGCTTCCACGGAACCACATGAACCAACTGCCCATCCAAAAAAAGTGGCACCTGCTCCAAGACTGCCCTACGGGCTTCCGAAGTGCGAAAAAGTATTTCATAAAAGCCTCTCGGACTATCGTAAATCTCCTCAAGAGCCTCAGGCGACACCAAGCGGCCTAGCCATGCTCTAAGACGAGGCAACAATGAAATACGCCCAATAAAGAAAAAGATAGCAGCAGGATCATGAAACTCTGCTAGCTGTTGTAGCAACAAAGGAGTCTCCATGCATACATCAGCCACACCACTATTATCTACTGCAGCCATTTGCACGCTATTTGCCTTCACATATTCTTGCAGAAGCTCACCAGTGATCTGCAGCAAACGTGCAAACTCAAGAGAAGGTACCTGAGAACTTTCCTCTGCATTCTCTCCAACATTCACCGGAGTATAGCTTGCATCAACATCAAGCCTTTGACGTTTTTGTTGCTCCGAGGCATCTGAAGCATAACCCACATCCTTCTCGATCATCTCCTCAATAAGATCCATGTTAAGGCTATTGGCAGCCATGCCACCAACAGTAGCAGCCGGGTCATCCAAATCCATGTACAAAAGCAAAGAAAACTCGTTCTCTCAAACCCAAATTCAGCACCTGCTGTAGTGCTGGCTGGAAACTCTTCTGTACCTGCAGTACCTGCTGAAACCCTACTGTACCTGCAGTACTGGCTGGAAACTCTTCTGTACCACCTGCTAGAAACCCTACTGTACCTACAGTACCGGCAGCTGGAAACTCTTCTGTACCTGCAGTACTTGCGGAAACTATTGTACCTGGAGGAACCCCTACTGTACTGCAGCACCTACTGGAAACCCTACTGGACCTGCAGTACTTGCTAGAAACCCTAGTGTACCTGCTGTATTTACAGTAATACCTCTCGTTGCAAGCAGCTCCACTGATAACGAAAGGCGGTGTGTTGTCTTCTCTGCAAGGATTCGATCATACTGCCACGTCCAGGTATCGCGCCAACACAGTCACCAGCGTTACACGCTTCTCTCTCTCTCTCTCTCTCTTTCTCTCTCTCTCTCTCTCTCTCTCTCTCTCTCTCTCTCTCTCATTTTTGGAGGAGTCGTGGAAGCTAGCTACAGAGGGTGTATTTTTGCTGGTTTTTTCTGCGTACAGAACAGACCGTACAGAACTGGCCGTACAGACCACGTGGCTGTAGGCCGTACAGACCTAGTGACTGCAGGCCGTACAGACCTAGTGGCGGCTGGTTCAAGCGGCGCTGGCGACCAAGGTACAGACAACCGGCGGCTGCAGGTTCAGGCAACTGCTGTGCAAGCGGGTACTGTACGGTATAGAATAACACACAGGCGGGTACTGTACGGGCATAATAATACAAACGCTGCAAGACATCTGACACAGGTTGGTACGGCAATTGTACGACAGCTGGCACATGCAGCAGTTGCACGTACAGTATTGTACGGACTGGTACAGTCAGATACTGCAGACCTGTACGGATAGGTACTGGCGAGTACAGTCCTGTTCAGTCCCAAATAGTTGCAAGTGGCGCATCATAAGCTGCAAGCGGCGCATCATCAGAGTATAGTTGGTGCATCAGTCAGGCAGCTGCAAGGAGAAAAGTATAGACAGGCTGTTGCAAGTACAGATTGGTACGATCAGTCCCTCTGGTGCAGAACCACGCATTGAAATTGGTAAGCTTTGAACTTATCAATCTTTCTTTCTTTCCACTGGTTTATGTCTGCTGCAGAGTTGTTTCATCTGGCCCTTTGTGAGAGGAAGGGTATGGCAGTTTGAAGGGTGGAAACAGAGATTGGACAATGGATGTGTATTTGAGCTGAGTTTGAAACCATGTTCATGGAACAGCCAGATGTGTGCTCAAGGCTGCCCTACTGAATTGTCTTGGTTGACTAGAGGGAAGCACAGTGTGTTGCTTTTGTGGGACACAGATCTGTGTGTGAATCGTCTGTGCTAAGAGGTCTTGAGGGCTGCCAGATTGGACATGCAGGTTTACTCTCCTGGACTGGCTTTGTTGTACTCAGTTATACATTTCATTGAATTTGAATAAAGAAATACCGAAAGGGGCGCTAAGCTTTGGGCCAACAGGTTCGATTTCCTTTCAGTTCTGGAGCATTCTAGCTCTTGATAATTTTGTTATTTATTTGGACTACAAGTGGAAGGGTGACTGCTAGTCTATCGCACTTTGGTTTCTACCAGAGGCCGGTTTCAAGGTTCCGTTGCCAGGACCCATCATCAACTTTCTTAAGGGGGTGAGCTCGTGGTTGACTCGAGGAAAGTCATTGCTGAAAAATTCAGCAACATGTCAGACACAGAAGATGAATATTTTTATGATGAAGAGGAAGAGCAACAGACCTCTCTTGAGAGAAATGAATTTGAGGATATTCTTGCAGGAGAACAGGCTGCAGACGATGCACAATATGAGGATGTAACACAGCCAGAAGATATGCCTAGTAAAGAGGAAGATGATGCTCAGTTTAAAAATCGTTTGGCAGGTGTAATGGATGTGTTTATGCAGCTCACTCAAAGTGAGAAGTTTGTTGAATTTATGAGATCCCGTTCTAAGCCTGAAAAGAAGAAGAAGAAAGTGCGTTCTAAGAACCCACCTCAGGGCAACAATGGTGCCTTCCCACAGGATCCTTCTTTTGTACAGTTTCCGAACATGCAACATACTTTTGGTGCCAACTCACAGAGTTCCTTTTTTGAACAGCCATCTATTCCACAGCAGTCTATGCATCCAGGCTATTTTGGTGGTGGCTCTGTGTTCCAATCCATGACTGGGGGTTATCCTCAGGGAGGCATGGGTATTCCAGGGAATTTTGGAGCTAGTTTTCACCCTGGTATGCAAGGGAATATGTATGGTGGTATGCAGTCCGGAATGCAAGGAAACATGTTTGGGAGCATGCAGCCTGGAATGCAAGGAAACATGTATGGGGGCATGCAGCCCGATATGCATAATGGTATGTTTGATGGGTGGAATGTATGGAATGCCAGGTGTGGGAATTGGTAATGTTGACCCTATGATGGGCATGAATGCTGGAAGTAGCAATCTTGTGAAGCCACTTCCTTACGATAATCTAACGCCTATGGGTAAGGCGAAGGATTATAAGGAAGGGGGAGCTGCTGTGAAATTTAACACATTCAATGGGGCCAAAGATAAGCTAAAGGCACTTGCCTTTTTACAGCAGTTTGATGCTGCTTTTTCTGGTGGTAATTACACGGAGTCCTCTAAAGTGAGAAAAGCTGCGACTTTTCTCAAGGGCAATGCATTGCAGTGGTGGTCCACTCTTCTTTTCCAGGGCATAGCACCATATACTTGGGTACAGTTTAAGCAGGTGTTCTCTTCCGTATGGCTCACATCTACTTTTGAGGTGGATGTAATGACAGCATGGCACAAGTTGGATGCATCAAAGTGTGAAAATCTTGAGGATTATAATAAGAAGTTTTGGGAAGCTTTACTCCCAGTTACTTCTTATCGTGTAGTGCCTTTGTCTGAGCAGGTGGAGAAGTATTGTTGTGGGCTGCCCAAGGAAGTGCGTGACTATTGCATAAAGACTCGTGTAACAAATATGTCACAGATGATAGAGAATGCTATGACAACAAATGCGTTATTCACTGGGGTCTCATTTGGATTTAAAGTAAGTAAAAACTCAAGCAAGAAATCTGAAAAGTCAGGGCATGCTTCGCGTGATGCAAAAGGATCTACAGAGAAGCGGTATAAGAAGTTACCAATGCCCCAAGAGAACTCCTGAGGAGAGACAGGCTTTGATGGATGCTCGGAAATGTTTTTACTATACAGAGGAGGGACATATGTCTTTTAATTGTCCCAAGCGCAAGTCCCAAAAGGACTCTGACACTAAAGGGGAGCCCAAGTCAAAGAAACCAAAACCTTCTGCAGGGTTAGTTCCTGATCTTGTTGGGGAACAGCCAGGTGGTGAAGAGACCGAGTTGTGCAGGGCATGGGGCAAAGTGAGAGATCAAAATGCCTTGATTTTCTTTGACACAGGTGCTAGAGCCAACTTTATTTCACCGGATTTGGCTGGCCGATTGGGGATCCGTGCAGAGGAAATGGGGCCTTTGTATGAGGCTAATATGGCTTGTCCAGGGTATGCAGAACCCGTCACTCCTATTATTGGGAAGCTCAAGCTTCATGTGCAGGGTTATGTGGACAGCGAGGAGTTTTTCATCATGCCACTTGATGGATGTGATGTTTTGTTGGGTATGCCATGGTGCCATAGAGTACATGCGGTGGTGGATACATACACTAGGAAGATTACTTTGAATCATAGAGGAAAAGAACATGTTTTGGATGTAAAGCTTAAAGGGGAATCTGTTTCTATTGTATCAGCTTCGGCAATTTCATCAGTAATGAAAAAGCATCTTTCCGCGTACTTGATTTTTGTAAAGGATGCAACAGATGATGAGTCTAAATCTAGTTTGTCTACATTAGATAAGGATAGGACTGATTTCTTATGTGAGTTCCAAGATTGTTTTTCCGAGTCATTGCCAGGAGAACTTCCTCCGGAAAGGCCAGAAGATCATGCCATTGATCTAGTTCCGGGTAGTACTCCACCAAATAGACCACCGTACCGTGTTAGTGCAGCCCAACAAGAAGAAATTATGAGTCAGGTACAAGAGCTGTTGAATAAAGGGTTGATATAGCCTAGCTCATCACCCTTTTGCTCACCTGTACTCTTAGTGCAAAAGAAAGATGGTTCTTGGCGCATGTGTATTGATTACAGGGCGTTGAACAAGAATACCATCAAGAATCGATTTCCCATTCCGCGGATCGATGACATTTTGGACCGCTTACAGGACTTCGGAAGCATAGGCTGGTCATTAATGGCAAGAAGAGTGAGTTCTTCTTGCAAGAGATACACTTCTTGGGGCACATCGTGTCTAAGCATGGAGTCCGTATGGATCCTTCGAAGGTGGAAGCAATTCTTAATTGGCCAGATTTGAGGACCGTGCATGATGTACGCAGCTTTTTGGGATTGTGTTCCTACTACAGGCGGTACATACGATATTTTGCTGAGATTGTGTCACCTCTTCATGCCTTAACAAAGAAGGCAACTCCGTTTAGATGGGCTGATAAGGAAATTACAGCCTTTAAAAAGCTTAAAGAAAAGCTTACTTTGGATCCAGTATTGGTATTACCGGATCTCCGAAAGGCTTTTGTTGTCCAATGTGATGCATGTGGAAACAGCATTGGGGCAGTTCTCATGCAGGAAGGACATGTGATAGCCTATGAGAGTCAAATATTGCAGAAAGCCGAGAAGCATTTACAGGTTTATGAGAAAGAGATGTTGGCTGTAATTCATGCTCTTTTTACATGGAAACACTATTTGCTTGGGGCTGATTTCACTGTGCAGCCAGATCATCACACCTTGCGTTATTTCCTCACGCAAACTAAACTTTCTGAGAAGCATATGCGATGGGCCAACTTTTTGTCTATGTTCCACTTCCAGATTGTGCATGTGGAAGGCAAAAAGAATGTTGTGGCAGATGCTTTGTCACGCAAGCCACAGGTCTCAGCAATTTCACTTGCTTATCATCATGAGCTTGATGAAATGAAAGAGCAGTATGCCCATGATGAGGATTTTGGAAGGCTCTATGATCAGATGTCTGAGGGTCAGCGGCATGACCATTATACTGTCAGAGATGGGTTTTTGTTGATGCATGGTAGATTGTGTGTTACCAGGCAATTACGACTCAAGGTTATGATTGAAAGTCATGCTCCACCGTATGCAGGTCATAGAGGTATTGACGCCACGGTAAAAGCAGTTGAGACCAGGTGGTAAGGTACGTAGTGTACGGTACGGTATCAGTACGTACGGAACGTACTTCTGTACGGAACAAATTTTAAGGTACGTAAACAGTACGTACCATTTGTAAACAGTCCTAGAAACCTGAATATTTTGTAGACATAGCAACCAAAATACTTAAAATAAAGAGTGTGAACCTCATTACTTAAAGTTTAAATCAATTATAAGTTACCAAGCCCATTACACAATACCTCATGTTAACATTAAACAGTCATAGTGATATAAGCAAGAACCATGAAAGTCATAGATAATAAAAGAGAGTACAAATATCATGTCTACAGCTGCCAGCACATGTCCTGGTCCACAAGTGCAAAAAGCAAAACAATGAAACACTACACAGTTGTCTAGACTCTAGAGTCTAGACGCAAGAGTCTCAAATCTCATCATCAGATGAAGATGATGAGTCTTCTGAAGAGAGCATGCCTCCATCATTGATACCATTGCCCTCTTCATCGAACTCTGGCTCAGTAGAAACAAGCTCCAGTGCATCCTCATCATGTGCCTCGGGAATCTGAGTGTGAATGAGTTCGACAGCCTCATTTGCACGCCTCTGCTGGGTGCGACGAACTGGAAGCTTTCCCCTGCGAATGCTCTCTCGTCTCGCAGAGCCTGGATCTGGAGCTGCCGGGCGCAGAGGAATGCTGAGAGATCGTGCACGTGAGCGGGTCACACAACGATCCACGCTCTCAAGCTCTCTATGTAAAGCTCTCAAAATCTCCTCTTACTCATCTCTAATCTGCCGATCCACAAGCTCCGGGCTGGGTTCATCTACCATTTTGAGTAGTGTTGGATCAACCTGTTTAAACATGCCACAAATTGCATATTGGACAATGGACATCCATTGAACTACAAAAAAATTTCTACTTCTAAGTTCTTATTGAGTCCAAATTTCAATGTATACCTGCTTCGGTGACCCCAAAGCATGGTAGCTTCGCACGAGCCTCATGTTAGCTCTGCAATACACCAACTTCTCTAATTGAGAAGTACTAAGGCGATTCCGAATCTTAGTGTGTATAAGGGAGTATGAGCTCCAGTTCCGCTCACATGCTCCAGCCGAGCAATCCTGTGCAAAAATAAGTGCAATGCGAGCAAATTTGTAAATCTTTCAATGCTAAAACATCAATCTTCATTTCCGAAGATTATACTTTAGAGATTAATTACAAGTTACCTAAGATAGAACACGAAGAGCAACTCGTGAAAGGTTGGGAAGACCAACCCTTCCATAAGAGTGCCACCATGTCAAAGGGAATTTCATGGCTTCCTTCCTCAATGACACAGGTCTCGCAAATGAAGCACCAATACCACTCATGTAAGTGGTGAACTCTCTATCAATCTGAAGTTGCTCCTCCTCTGAGAACATCCTTCCCACATACTCTGACTGCTTCATGCTCAAAGCAGTATTATTCCATAGCTCTGGCGACCTGTAGAGAGGATGGAGCATGGCAGCCATCGCATGGATGGGACGGCTCATGAATGTCCACCGTTTGTCTACAATGTCCAGGATCTCACCTCGGCTGAAAATGAGAGATTGAACATACATGTCTTAGGTTATAGTGCTAAGAGAATCGAGAATCGAGAAGTCATAAAAATCAAAGAAAGAGGAAGAAATTAGAACTATTGCTTACCGTTGAGCAGTCATCATGGAGCACTGAGCAACATGGTCTTTCATTTGCATAAACAAATGAAAGACCAGCCCCAAAGTTGAGCCCTCCATGTCTGTAAGTCGGAGAAGAACATACACGGGCTTAAGTGCAACTGAAAGGCTATGAACTTGCTGCCAAAAATCATCATCCAGGATCCGCCTCTGCAAGTATTTTGTACGCTCATCCTCTGAATTATGCATCTGTCGCCACCTTGGATCCACAACTGTTGATGATAGTGAATCTCTTATCTTGTAGAGCCTATCCAAGACCAAGAACATGTAGGCAAACCTGGTCTTGGATGGTCTCACCATATCCAAAGGGCTATGGCTCCGAAAGATGGCAAGAGCCTGATGCTTCTTGCGGAAGAAGGTGGTGATCTTTACAGCATCTGCAACAATGGGCTGCACCCAAACAAGCTTCCCAATGTCTTCCATAAGTAAATCAAGACAATGGGCAGCACATGGAGTCCACACTATATGTGGAAACTCTGCCTCGACCATTTGACCCATTGCCTTGCAGTTAGAGGCGTTGTCGGTCACCACCTGCACAACATTGTCCTCCCCAACCTCAAGGATAGCCTGTCGAATGTGGCCATAAATGAACTCCCCTGTGATCCTGTCGCCTGCTCTCCCTGCATCCACGGCACGCAAGAAATAGGTGCCCAAGCAAGATGACACAAGGATATTGATTATGTGCCTCTTGCGAATGTCTGCCCACCCATCTGAAATAATAGTGCATCCAAACTCCTGCCAACCTGCTTTCACAGGTGTGAGCGCCTTGTCTATCAAGGCCTTCTGCTCATCCAACATGGATGTAAAGACCTGTCCATGTCTCAGTAGGCCCTACCTGCGCAATTGCTTTCACCATTCTTTTCCATTGGTCTGTCCTTAACACATTGAAGGATATATTACACTCAATAAGAGTGCGACAAATCTCCATTTCTGCCACCCTTTGCCGCTCTTTTACCCAAGCTTGATGAGATACAAGAACGCAGAGTGGATTGCTTTGATGCCTCCCCTGTACCTCTCGCATCTTGTGGCAGGAGGTCCTCATCATCAGCAATACGTGCCCTCTTCCTGCCTGTGGTGGATTGGGCTGAAGCCGAAAGACTTTCACCCTCATCTACTGTACCTGAACCTGTAACATCTCCAATAAAAGCATCATGGAGAGCATCTTGCGTACTTTCACCACCTCTAACACTGCTTGCACCACCCATTGCAGGACAATTCTCCGCAATCAATTGGTCCCTCACAGCTTGTGGTATTTTATCACATGGACCACATTGATTGGTGCACCCGATACCTGTCATGTGCTTGATGACGCGAGTTATGGTGCTAGTGTACTGCTCCCCGCAATACTTGCATGCCCATAGCCGAGTACCTGACCCTTGCTGAGAAGGGGTGTTAACAACCCTCAGGACATTGGTGTGGATTGCCCAGTTCGGGTTGGTCTTGCGCGGCATGATGAAGCCTGGGCGTGAGAGAGCAAAGAAGAGCGAAGAAGCTACTCTGCAGAGTTTTGCAGGTACACACGATTGTGCAAGTATTCACATGGACCCAAAAATTTTTCGCTTAATGCCCAAAATCTGGTCGCTTATCCGCAAGCGCATGGTCGCCACACACGTTTCGCCACGCCACGCCACTTATTTTTTTTATTATTTTTTTTTAAAAAAAAACCGTACGGATCCGTACAGTACGGTACTGTACCGTACCGTACGGCTGTACCGTACTGTACGGATCCGTACGTACGTACGGAATCAACCTTGGTTGAGACTTTCTTTTATTGGCCAACCTTGAGAAGAGATGTTGATGCTTTTGTTAGGCAATGCATCGTATGTCAAAAGGTGAAGTTTGACCGTCAAAAGACACCAGGGTTACTTCAGCCTTTACCTATTCCAGATAGACCATGGGAGAGCATTGCCATGGATTTTATATTTGATCTTCCACGTACACAAACGAGGAATGATGGCATTTGGACTATCATATGCAGGTTCAGTAAGCAGGCTCATTTCATTCCCGTGCGTAAGACCATCAAAGTTGATCATATGGTGAAGTTGTTCATGGCGAACATCTTCAAGTATCATGGCTTGCCTTCGTCTATCATTAGTGACCGTGATCCACGGATGACAAGTTTATTCTGGAGAGGGTTGTTTGACAACATGGGTACAACTGTCAAGTTTTCATCTTCATTTCATCCACAAACAGATGGTCAATCGGAAGAGGCTAATTCTACAGTCTTAGATCTTCTTAAGTGTTATGTGTTAGAGCACAAGCAACAATGGGAAAAGTATCTTCCTTTGGTGGAGTTTGCTTATAACAACACTGTCCATACCTCAACGGGCAAGGCGCCTTTTGAGATTATGGAAGGAGGGAAGAAGGTACCACCCATTTTGCACACAAAGGATAAGATCTTTGAGGCTGATCAATATGTGGAGAATATGGATGAAGCTTATCGGAGAGTTAAGTTGGCACTCCAGAAAACGCAGCAAAAGCAAAAGAAAGCAACAGACCGTCATCACAGACGTGCATTAGAGTTTGCATTGGGTGATTGGGTTCTTTTGCGATTTGAAAAAGCTAGGCTCAAGAAGATGAAGGGTAAAGAGCGCTTATTCCCTAAGTTGAGCATGCGCTATTATGGACCTTTTCAGGTATTGGAAAAGATTGGTGAAGTGGCCTATCGCTTGAAGCTACCAGATCACTGGAGGATTCACAATGCATTTCATGTGAGTCTACCTAGACCTTTCCGTGGGGATGTGCCTGAGGATGTATCAGATGAGGCTCAGCCGGAAGTTGAGGAACTTGATGAGGTTCTTATTCCATAGCAGATACTGGCACATAAGGAAAGAAAGGTACGAGGTAAAATTTCCCGTCGCTATCTTGTGAAGTTCAAGAACTATTCACCGATGGATGCGAAGTGGATGGAGGAAGGTGACTTAACAGATTCACCTCAGGTTTTGCAGCTTTATCTCAATGCCTTTGAGTTGGAGCCGACTCTTGTTACGGCTCATTTAGGTTCAGCAGAGCATGGGTCTGGAGCATTGCCTGATGCTCAAGAGGAGGGTAGCACCTCCACTCCCTTGATACAAACAGGCTCAGATGACATCTAGAGGTCGTTTGGTGCAACTTTTGTCTCACCCGAAGGTACTGATGGCTGACAGTACATCTGTTTATGGAACTTCTATGATATATGTGTACTAGTCACATTGGATGTTGTGGTTGTGTATGGTTCACAGTGGTATACAACTTGGACTATTACTACACCATTGGTTTGCAGTGAATGTTATTACATATGCATGGCTTAGAGAGATTGGGACGCTGATCTTGCCATATTGTACATTTCACTTTGGATATTTTGCTATATCACCAGATTGCAATCGAGGACGCTTGCCATTTTTCAAGAGCGGGGTATGTCATGACCCTGTGAAAGTGGAACAGCACAAGTGTGGGCATGGTATTTGGTGAGCAAGATAAATATTTACTGATTCACATTTGGGTTCCTGGACAAATAGAAATATGGTGGACATCCTCAAGTGTGAAGGGGAACCAAGGACATTAATATTTTTAATGTTTTAACCTTGGGTGGCCCCTAGGCATAAGTGACCCTTAGTAAGTTAATAAACTTTAGAAAGGGGCACTAGGAGTTACACGCTTCTCTCTCTCTCTCTCTCTCTCTCTCTCTCTCTCTCTCTCTCTCTCTCTCTCGTTTTTGGAGGAGTCGTGGAAGCTCGTTGCAAAGGGTGTATTTTTGCTGGTTTTTGCTATGTACAGAACAGACCGTTCAGAACTGGCCGTCCAGACCACGTGGTTGCACGCCGTACAGACCTGGTGACTACAGGCCGTACAGACCTGGTGCGGCTGGTTCAAGCGGCGCTGGCGACCAGGGTACGGACAGCAGGTGGCTGCAGGTTCAGGCGGGTACTGTACGGTACAGAATAACACACATGCGGGTACTGTACGGGCAGAATAACACAGACGCTACAGGACATCTGACACAGGCTGGTACGGCTGCTGTACGACAGCTGACACAAGCAACAATTGCACGTACAGTACTGTACGGACTGGTACAGTCGGATACTGCAGACCTGTACGGATAGGTACTGGCGAGTACAGGCCTGTTCAGTCCCGAACAGTTGCAGGTGGTGCATCATAAGCTGCAGGCGGCGCATCATCAAAGTATAGTTGGTGCATCAATCAGGCAACTACAGGGAGAAAAGTACAGACAGACTGTTGCAAGTACAGACTGGTACGATCAGTGCAGAACCACGCATTGAAATTGGTAGGCTCTGAACTTATCAATCTTTCTTTCTTTCCACTAGTTTATGTCTGCTGCAGAGTTGTTTCATCTGGCCCTTTGTGAGAGGAAGGGTATGGCAGTTTGAAGGGTGGAAACAGAGATTGGACAGTTGTGTATCTTCTAAAAACAAGGACATTGAATGTCATTATTGTGGCAAGAAGGGTCAGAAATCGCCCCGATGTCACAAGAAGAAGCGGGATGAAGAAGCAAAGAACTCTTCCTCTACAGCGGTGTCTCAGACCACAAAAGATGATTGTATTTTTCTATTGGCAGGTACTCGTCGTGTACTTACTCTTGTGACTTCTCAGTCGCGATCGTGGATTGTGGATAGTGGTGCTACTACTCACATGACACCCCATCGAGATTGGTTCAAGGACTTCACTACCAGGACAGGCGAGATCACTATGGGTGATTCTTCTTCCGTGCCAGTGCATGGACATGGCACCGTCCCCATCTTCCGCTCCTCCGAGGACAAGAGGTACTTCTCTGACGTTCTGTACATTCCAAATTTGGCATTTAACCTTTTGTCAGTGAGTGCTCTTACAGCTCAAGGTGCGGAGGTGATCTTCTCTCATTAGAGATTACCATTCGTGATAAGGAGACTAGTAGCATCTTGGCTCAAGGAGTCCAAGATAGTGGTCTGTACAAGTTGACCGCTTTGCTTTCTTCTGGTTCTTTTGTTGCTCTTTGGCATGCTCGGTTTGGCCATTTGAGCTATCAGCTTCGACAACAAGCTTCGAAGGATGGGCTGATTGAGGGTTTACCGACCATCAAGGCTCCATCTTCTATTTGTTCCTCTTGTGTACAAGGGAAGCAACATTGAGCCGCCTTTCTGAAGGAGGCGACACACAGATCTTCAACATCACTTGCTCTTGTTCATGCAGACTTATGTGGTCCTATGAGTACTGCATCTTTGAGTAAGGCATTGTACATGCTCGTGATGGTGGATGACTTCTCCAGATATACTTGGGTCTTCTTTCTGAAGTCCAAGGATGAGGCTTTTCAGCACTTTTGTGATTGGAGAGTTGAGGTGGAAAAAGAGACCAGTTCCTCGGTCAAGGCTCTCAGGACCGACAGAGAGGGTGAGTTTACATCCCAAGAGTTTCAGCAATATTGTAGGGCTCATGGCATTCGGAGACAGCTTACTACAGCATATATTCCATCACATAATGGAGTTGCAGAGAGGAAGAATAGGACCATTCTGGAGATGGCCCGTGCTATGCTTGAGCATTCTTCATTACCTCGACGTTTCTGGGCTGAGGCGGCTTCTACTGTTGTCTATATTCAGAACAGGTCTTCTACTGCTACTTTTCCAAATAAAACTCCATATAAGGCTTTCCATGATGAGAAGCCCTCTGTTGTTCATTTCCAGGTATTTGATTGTTCGGCATATATACATGTGCCTAAGGAGCATCACTCCAAGTTAAACTTGAAGTCTCAACGCATGACTTTTCTCGGATACAGCACTGTGTCCAAGGCATATCGTTTATATGATCAACAGGCCGACAAACTTGTTGTGAGCCGTGATGTGGTGTTCGACGAGACTCCTACATCTTCAAAGGGGGTGGTGAGCTTCTTCTTCCTCCACCTCCTCCTCCTCCTCCTCTCTCTGCTTCTGTTACACCTCCAACTGTGGATTCTCAATCATATGATGATGACTCTGCTCCTCCTCCAACGAGTTCGAGCAGATCTGTGCCTGGATGGTATTTTCAGACAGTTCGTGATTCTGGGTTACGTGAGCTTCCTTCTACTCCTCCGCCTCGTTCTCTCACGCGATCTTCCATAGTTTCAGGGAAACAAATTCATGAGGGCAAAATGTTTGTTAACTATGCTCTTATGTCCTCTATCATTTGTGGTCCTTCTGATCCACTTCTGTGGACGAGGCTCTTTCACATGAGCCTTGGCATCGTGCTATGCACGTAGAGCTAGATGCTATTGAACGAAATGGCACTTGGATTTTGGTGCCTAGCCACTGCAACATAAAGTGATTGGTGTGCGTTGGATCTTCAAATCAAAGTTTCGAGATGGTGGCAACTTGGACAAGCACAAGGCGAGGTTGGTTGCCAAGGGTTATGCTCAGCGCCCTAAAGTCGACTTCGATGAGACCTTCGCTCGGACAGCCCGGATAACTACCATTCGCACCGTTCTTGCTCTTGCAAGACATCATAGATGGCCCGTATTCCAAATGGACGTCAACTCGGCTTTCCTGAACACACACACATAAGAGCATATATTCACACAGCCCTTCGTACTAAGTTTCTATCACACACACACACACACACACACACACATAAGAGCATATATTCACACAAAGCCCTTCGTACTAAGTTTCTGTCAAACCTCCGGACCTTCGGAGATGCAGGGCAGACTCAGCCATAATGATGCCTAGCACTAAGGGAAGTAGCAAATAGAAAGAATTAGTACAGCAAATAAGTAGTTGATAGGGCAAATGCATCGCTAAAGATAGAAAGAATAAGCACAATATCAACTAGCCGCAACTCGGATGAAAACTTCACAATGTGAAATCTGCATGTCCGCTGAATTATATACCTAGATGAATCCACGAACATGTCCAAATTCACCTTTTAGGAACCTGCATGTTATATACTCATGGTAGTCAACCCACAAGACTGTATAACATCAACTCCATTATGCATAGTATGGACTAGATACTATGATATCCCTACTAATGTCATTAGTGCCCAATAGTGGGTGTAGAACTCTATATCAAGATATGCTCTCACACGCCCTCCACACACACACACACACACACACACACACACATAAGAGCATATATTCACACAAAGTCCTTCGTACTGAGTTTTTGTCAAACCTCCGGAGATGCAGGGTAGACTCAGCCATAATGAAGCCTAGCACTAAGCGAAGTAGCAAATAGAAAGAATTAGTACAGCAAATAAGTAGTTGATAGGATAAATCCACCGCTAAAGATAGAAAGAATAAGCACAATATCAACTGGCCGCAACTTGGACGAAAACTTCACAATGTGAAATCTACATGTCCGCTAATACGGCTGAATTATATACCTAGATGAATCCAAGAACATGCCCAAATTCACCTTTTAGGAACGTGCATTTTATATACACATGGTAGTCAACCCACAAGACTATATAACTATCAACTCCATTATGCATAGTATGGACTAGATACAACAACATCCCCGCTAACGTCATTCGTGTCCAATAGTGGGTGTAGAACTCTATATCAAGATATTCTCACACATGCACTCCACACACCATAGTTGTAAGGTACGATACCGTACGGGAAAATATAGTACGATATTTAAAAAAATCTTATCGTACGATAAAATATTTTTTTTAAAAAAATACTTATAAACTTAGGTGTTTCCAAGTCCAGATATGGAGTATTTTAGAAAGGAGGGAAGCATCATAGTACAGAGGAAGCTCAAACAGCCATAGATAAGCAAAAAAAAGACCATTACCCACCAAAAAATTTAATTTTTCTTGGAAAGTTTTTTGTTTTTGAAAAAAAAATAAAAAAATATAATTTTTTTCCTGATAAAATCCATACAAATCCGTATGGTATTCCGTACGATAAGCTGTCGTACACTGTACGAAAACAACCGTGCCACACACACACACACATAAGAGCATATATTCACACAAAGTCCTTTGTACGGAGTTTCTGTCAAACCTCCGGAGATGCAGGGCAGACTCAGCCATAATGAAGCCTAGCACTAAGGGAAGTAGCAAATAGAAAGAATCAGTACAGCAAATAAGTAGTTGATAGGGCAAATGCATCGCTAAAGATAGAAAGAATAGGCCGCAACTCGGACGAAAACTTCACAATGTGAAATTTGCATGTTCGCTAATACAGCTGAATTATATACCTAGATGAATCCAGGAACATGTCCAAATTCACCTTTTAGGAACGTGCATGTTATATACTCATGGTAGTCAACCCACAAGACTATATAACTATCAACTCCATTATCACTATGTTCATGAACGGGTTCTTGCTAGAGATTTGCGTTTGGAGTATTGTCCTTCAGCGGAGAATGCAACAGATTTGTTCACCAAGCCGATTTCTCAGGCTTCCTTGGCTCCTCATCTTCGGCTTCTCAGAGTATGTTCAGCATCTGGTGGTGCTAAGAGGGTGTGTTAGCACATTCATTCCCACTTTCTGCTCATATTTGGTGTCCCTTTTGGTCCCTTTTCATGGCCCTTGATTATGGGCTGGACACCCCATTTTTGTACAACCCATTTTTGTACAACTTTCTGGGATTTTTTCCATGTCGGGTGCTTTTTCCAAGTCGGTCAACATTACCATGTCCAGTCGGCCAGCCTCTCTTACCTATAAATAGGTGGGATGGCCTCTCACTTTTCTCATAGTCCAGTCTTTCCTTTTGCTCCCTCACTTATGAGACTCTTCTTGCCACTTGCTTCGGATTGTATCACTTCAGTATATTCAGCATAGTTGCTTCATATCTCTCTCTCTCTCTTGCACTCTCAACTCAGTACACCCTAATGCTTGTTTGCTTCTGCTTTGTGCACTCATTCAGGCACAAAACAGTGCCCTCAGCACTTGAGCACCAGTGGATGCCCCCGCCAGCAGGCGGGCCATGCTCCCTCTCTCCACGCCCAACCACAAAAGAGGGTTTAACCTCATTGACTAGAAAATTGGAATAGCCACGAGCATTAACCGCCACGTGAGTCAGGCTAGTCAGCTGGCTGGTGATGGAGGTGCAGGAGTCCTCTGCGACAACCTTGTGCCTTGGTAAGTTGGTTCCCCCCAAAGAGGGGGGGCCTAATAGACCTGCAAAACATTTACACGACTTTATTCCAGGATTAAGACCAGCAGGATTCCCTGAGCACCTACCATTTATAGTGCCGACTCCCCCCCCCCAACCCCCCCCCTTCCCCTTCTCTCCCAACCCCACCCCCAAGGATACCCCTGCATCAAACAACTCACATTGCCAGCTTGTCCTACCATGTACCATAGGAGTCACAATCCTGCACACCTCTTCACCTTCCAGGCTTCCTCAGATGGCAGCCCCAGTTCGTCCTCTTTAGAGATGAATTGCCCAACCAACCACTCTTTCTAGAAGTGGTTCCCAATTGAGGTGCTTTCCCAGCCCGACTTGCAGATGTCCTGAATATGCATAGCCTCTTGATAGCCATGCAACAAAAGGAGATGACTCCACTATGAGTTGGCTTGAGTTAAACCAAACGACTCAATGCAACAATAAATGACTTGAGTACTCCATTGACGCTTTAACTTTCTTTCTACAGCTTATAGATCATCCTTGTGTGGTCAACACAAGATCCTGCACATGTACCTCATCCTGTCATCCTCCTCCAACTTTGAAAAAGACTCCTTTGGAACTCTGATCTTGTTTGTAGAATCCTCATTGAACACCACACAACATACATTGGAATCTCAAGACACTTTAAGGGTTTTTCCACACCATTGTGAAAACTGATTCCCTATGAGCTCCCCTGCTAGCAATACCATCGATCTCTATACTAGAAACTGGACTGAAATATTATTTCCCTGATGCTGATGAGGCAGAGTGTCTGGAGCTGTCATGTTCCTTTTAACCTCCTCAGGCTGATGTGGCAGAATGTCTGGAGGTGTTATGTCTCTGTCAACTGATGTGGCAGAATGTCTGGAGCTGTCACATCATTTTCAACCTTCTGATGTGGCAGAATGTCTGGAGCTCTCACGTCATTTTCAACCTCCTCCAAGAACTCATGGCTGAGAATGTGCTATGGGCCGGCCATTCCATCATGGGAAAACCGGTCACACCTTCCGCAGCTCCCAGATGAAAACGGCCTCCTACCAGCCGTGCTTTACTCCATTCAACTCGCAACAGCCCATTCAACTCCCAACAGCTCGAAGGGAAACGTGACTGTGTTGGAAACAGCATTCATGACATAAAAAACATGTATTTGAGGGTGAGTGGATTACTGTGTACGATACAAATGCAATGAGCGCCCCCCGCCCCAAACCCCCCCGGCGGTTATTTCTACACTGTACGGCAAGAAAATGGGTACGTCTGAAGCGTGAACACATCATCAGATACATAGAAAGCTTCATAAAAGCCATCTTTCTAGATACATGATTCCTATGGAGCATGCTCTCTCTCTCTCTCTCTCGCGCACACACACACACATATTTGATCAAACAAGGTAGCTTGATAAATACCCTGATTGGAGTAGGTCTTCGTGTATAGTAGATGTTGTGGGAGAAGGATATACTGCCCGCAAGCGACTCCATTGTAAATCTTTTAAATGCTTCTGACTGATTGATGGCGAAATATTAGGGTATGAGAGAATGCTGAGATGTGGACAAGTCGATTTTTCACCTCAACCTATAGATACATTATAGCTTATAAGGGAGAGAGAGAGAGAGAGAGAGAGAGAGAGAGAGAGAGAGAGAGATCACCAAATGTTCTTTTTTTTTGTTTCTTTAGTTAATTAAGCTACATTTGGTTTATGCAAGGTTATTAACTTTGTATTGCTTTTATTCTAGTTAGAGATCTCTTCTTCAAAAGTGGTGGTTTGATGAAAAAGGAACACATGTGCATGATGGAGGGACCCATTTTGCATCTTCTCTCTCCCCCCTTGAAGAAGATTGAGAGCTCTCTCTCTCTCTCTCTCTCTCTCTCTCTCTCTCTCTCCCCACACACATAGAAGCAAATTGTCTCTCTTCATCGTACCATAATGCTCTAGAAATATTCTAGAGGATGTAACAACCCTAAGGCACATAGTCTTATTCACATAACATTGATGCTATTTCACCGCATAGTCTTGGACTTTCATCTTCATCTTAGGCCAATAAATTTCCATTTTACCGAATCATAAGTCCATTATATCCCCGGATGACCTACCTACTATAGGAGAGTCATGACATTCATAAAGGACCCTTTTCCTCAATCCTGATACATAGACTGTATCATCCCGAAACAATACCAAGTTATTAGTTTTCACACTACACCAACCAAACTTAAAAATGGAACGGCCTTTATTACTAGTCTTAAGAAACTATGTACACTAAATTTGTAGACTTTCCCTATTTGACATAAAGTGCATAATAAGGCCGTTTTATATGTTCCACTGTCATCTTACAACACTTAAGTGTCCATTCTCGTTCAGCTAAGATGGCAAAGCGCCTACAATAGGTCGAGCAGGTGAAACCATGTTAACTAACGAAGTGGTTAGCATACCCCCTTCCTAATGGTGAACCGTGTTCTCACGCCACCTAAATCGGTGGTAAAGTTGTTGCTGAGAAGTTGATGGTGTGGATGATAGAGGATATGCCACGAAGTTAGTGGGCTTAGGTCATGTGGTTGGTTCAAGACCGACCCGCTAGTTGCTTTTTGATGCAGAGGGTAGAGTGATGGGAAGCTTTGGGCAGCCTTGATAATAGGCAACTTGTCGAGGAAACATGAAAAGTGATAGGCGATGTAGAGATTCTGTTGGCAAATCACATGTGATCAATGATGGAGCTATAGAGGATGAAATATCTCCATGATGGTGGAGTGTGAAGAAGAGAGAGAAGTAGAAGCTAGAGCACATAAGCGAGAGCAAATTTTGCACAGCATGTATTATGAAAGGATGAATAAACCACTAAGTAGAAGCTGGAGCGCACAAGAGAGAGCAAAGTTTGCACAACACACAAGATGAATGTATTATGAAAGAATAAATAAACCACCAAGTACGATACCCTTTCATAGGCACCAAGTACAGTACCCTTTTATAGGATGAATAAACCACCAAGTACAATACCTTTTTATAGCACCAAAGCCCTATCTTTTAACTCTAACTAAGAGGTAGTTCACACCTAGAGTGTTCACACCAAGTTGTCTATAAACTTGATGAACCATATGTCCATATCCCCAATGTCACATTATTTCAACACCGTACCTCAACAAAATATCCATGGCTACTATGATGTCAATGCTAACTCTAGTTACTATTTACAATGTTGTTTATGTGATGACCATCTAAGTGCTCGTAGGTCTTACTCATGGTGGTTTACAATGCCAATTATGATGACAGACGCTAGACATCTAATTATTATTACAGTTCACTTAGGATAGAGGAGTGACCATAGGTGGGCTGCTAGTCTAGGAAGCCACCTATGCCTTTAATAGCATCAAGCTTTATAATAATATTGTAGATGGATGGGCATTGGGTAAAAAGTGGGCCCATGTAGAAGCTTCTTTTGGTGCTTTCTTCGACACTTATTTGTCTGCTTTATTCAACTCTTACACATGATTTGAGATAGGGAATCAGTGGTGGATGTGTAACGAGGTTGGTTGATAAGGCGTGTGTGTGACTGAGGTTGGGTTGTCCATGAGGATGGAAGAATTGAGGACACCATGTCTGGAAGACATTAGGAAGCTTCGAATGATGGGTGGCTTGCTAGACAAGGCCGAATACTAGGTTGCGAGCGGTGTAGCTTTGTCAATGCACTTAGGAACCTCTACCTCACTTAATTAATGCACACATAGGCAAGGTTTGTGCCTTGGAGGGAGATGCAGATCATGCTTGGGTGCATGGATCCAATATCTCCATAGATTACGATTGGGATGCCCATGTGATTGGGCAAGATGGAGGCTTTCCAATGGCATCTTCCTGAAGTCGCAATTAGAAAGCGAGTCGCCCTTGTGA
The DNA here is from genome assembly GCF_041138505.1 of Cibotium barometz. Lineage (NCBI taxonomy): Eukaryota > Viridiplantae > Streptophyta > Polypodiopsida > Cyatheales > Cibotiaceae > Cibotium > Cibotium barometz. Next base: position 20,436,349 of record NC_141048.1, read on the forward strand.
GTGTGCTAATGTTGGAAATTTGTTGCATGCATGGATGGAAAGAGGGCTGAACCAAGCAAGAACAAGACTTAATGAATAAAGATGAGGCAAGACAATTGGACTAAAAGTAAACATGAAAAGTGTGGGCATGGGGCATGGGGCATGGAGGATGTATGCAAGAACAGGATCCAAAGTCGAAGTGCGTTGAAAAGGTGTGGTGTAGACCATTGGGTGTAATTGATAAAAGGCATGAGTGCATGAATGGGTTCCGAGTGAACCACAAGGTAGGAAGGATAGTTAGCTCCGATGTGCTTAAGTCTCAGTGGGTGAATGGATGTGAGTGAAGAGGATTGACAGTCAACCAGCAAGCCAAAAACTTGCAAGGATCTGGTTGGAAATGAAAGTAGGTTTGGTTTTGGTGGTAGTGGGAAAAGGCATGAATGGGTGTTGGGTGGGAAAATGCATGAATGCATGAATGGGTGTTGGGTGGGAAAAGGCATGAATGCATGAATGGGTGTTGGGTGGAAATGAAAGTAGGTTTGGTTTTGGTGGTAGTGGGAAAAGGCATGAATGGGTGTTAGGTGGGAAAAGGCATGAATGCATGAATGGGTGTTGGGTGGGACCACAAGGTAGGAAGAACGGTCCAGTCCTATGTGCTTTAGTGTCAATGGTGAACGGATGTGAGTGATGAGGATTGACGGCAAATCAAAAACTTGTAAGGGTTTGGTTGGAAATGAAAGTTTTGGTGGTATAGTGAGATTTTCTTGGGGTTTAGGGTGTAGTTTGGTGATTGGGCTATCCAATGATGTACTTGTAAACAATCCTAGTTGTACTAGCTCTACCCTCCATGGGGATCGCTCTACCCACTCAGTGGTGGTGGGGAGAGCCAATATAAAAGCAGTAAAAGGAGGGTGAAGGGTTTACCTACACTTACCGGGTTGTCAAGAAGAATGTGGGCATCAGTGTTGCTTGATCATCGCTTGTGGATTGCCGGTATAGCACGACCAAATGTAGTCGTTTTCTCACTGGTGACTTCTTAGTAACAACGGTGTTGTCTTGTTGACGATAGTGTTATCTTGTTCCCAGCAATGGCTTGCGGTTACATTGGCTTCGAGGTTGGTATGCTAGCATTGAAGGTGTGTTGATTCCGTGAAGTTGCCGATGGGATTGCATGCTTTGGGGTCAACTTCGAGGTTTTGTTGGGCCGATGTCTTGGTCTCTTTACCAAGTTTGGAGCAACCACTATGTAAGAGAGTCAGTTGGTGAGGTAATCAAGCATGCCGATGGTGGATGGCTAGTGAGTGATGTTGAAGAACCTAATTAGCTTGTGTGGGTATATCGATAGAGGTTTTGAAAGAGCCAACAAATTGCGTGGTGTGGTTGGCAGAGAGATTGGGGTTTATGTAAGGGAAGAGGATGGGGAAGTTGGCCTCTATCTAAACCTACAAAAGCTTGACCTCCCCACCGACCTTAAGAATAAGATGTTAGTAAACCATTGTGCATGCATTTAAAGATAATGCAATGCAGGACATGCATACCTACTCTGTCTCTGAGCACTCTCTCTAAGAAGGCATGGCCAAGGAAACACGCCTAGTTCTCCTATGTTCCTCCCTACTTGTTGGTGTGCAAGCTGCCAAGGGCCAAGCCCTTTTCTTCTTTGGTGCAGGCGCCAAGGGCATAAGCCTGGTTCTCCTTTGGTTCTCCCTGAGCACTCTCTTTGAGCATGCATGGGCAAGGGTATAGGGCACAAGCCTCATTCTCATGTGCTCCTCCCTGAACACTCTATCTGAATAGGCATGGCCAAGGGCACAAGCCTGGTTCTCCTCTGCTCCTCCTTGAGCACTCTCTCTAAGCAGGCATGGCCAAGGACATAAGCCTAGTTCTCCTCTACTCCTCCCTACTTGGTGTGCAAGCTATTGCCAAGGGGCAAGCCCTTTTCTTCTTTGGTGTAGGCAATTAGGCACGGATGCCTTCTTCTTCTTTGGCGGGCTAGCGGATCGGGGCACAACATATCCCTTAGCTCTTCTTTCTCTTTGCTACTACGCGGCTAAGGGTTTGACTGACTTCTTCTTTAGTATAGGCGGTCAAGGATTTGATCGGCTTCTTCTTTGCTCTATAGGTGGCCAAGGATCTGTACAACCTTGCTTTTTACTCTTTGATTGCTTTAGGTGCCAAGGGTTTGCACGATCCTTCTTCTTGCTCTTCAATTTCATGTATTATGTGACAAGATCGAAGATCTGGAGCAATGATCGGAGGGCTATGCCCAGTAGATCATGGGCTGCCTACATCGAAGGATAAGAAGACGGATCATGCAGACCCTTGACAATGTTGATACTCAAGGGTTGTGACCCTTCTTCTCCTCAATCTCCCTTTATTGTTGATGCGCAAGGGCAAGAAGCCCACATATACTCAACGTGAAATTGATCCAACTTTTGTAGTCATCGATCTAACTTCTAATATCGTGATCCTACTCCACCAATTCCATCTTTTGATCATTGTCTTCAAATTTTCAATTCTACTTCTCAAATCATGGTGATCCATCCCTTGGGCGATTCAACTTCTTGGATCACCAATCTTGGATTATGGGTGATCCAACTATAGATCAATTCAACTCCTGTGATCATTGACTCTTGGATCATGGCAATCTGACTCTAGATGATTAAGTTTCATTAATCGACGATTCTACTTCTTAAATTGTGATTCACCCCCATTGATTACATAACTTGAATCATCAAACCTTAGTTCATATAGCGATCCGATTTGTGAGATTACTAATTCAAACTTTTTTCTCTCTTCAAGCATGAGTTTATTTTCTCACTAGAGGTGAGTTGATTCTCTCTGTAGATGTGAGACGTGAGGCGTGAGGCGTGAGGCATGAGTCAATCTACATAGGCGATGCAGGTGCCATGCCATCAATCAATAATCATGATCCAGGAACCTTGATCATGTGATCACACTTCCTTGATGACTCGACTTCTTTGATCTCACCAATCTTGGATCATGATAATCTGACTTCTTTGATTGCAAATCTCAATTCATCTCCTTGATGACCCCACTTACCAGAAAATTTTACTTCTTAAATTATGATTCACTCTTTAGTTGTGATCTCTCTAGATGTGAAATAATTCTCTCTTTAAACGTGAGTCAATTCTCTCTTTATACATGAGGCGTAAGGCAGAATCGATCCATGTAGGCGATCTAGGTGCCACATCATTAATAATCATGATCCAAGAACCCCAATCCCCAATTGTGTGATCGTACTTCCTCGACAATTCGACTTCTTTGATTGTGCTGATCTTGAATTGTTGACGATTCATCTCCTCAACGATCCCACTTACCAGATGATTCAACTCCTTTGATCATCGACTCTGCTTCTCAAATCATGTTCGAACCTCACCAATCACATGATCCCACTTACCAGACGACTCAACTTCCTTGATCACCAAGACTCTACTTCTCAAATTGTGTTCGAGTGCCACCAATCTCACAAATTAAATCGTGATTCTATTTCTCAAATCATGATTTGGCTTTACAAATCACCGTATCTGACCCATGTTGATTCAACTTTTGTGTCTTTTTTTAAAATATGTTTTTTATTGAGCAGGGAGGGTTACATTGCATATATACATGTAAGTTGGGGTTCGATGCTTACCGTTCATGTGCTTAACCCAAGGGAGCAGAGAGTCACTTGCCCATCCATGATGAAAGCTTGAATGCCACCACGGGGTCAACTTGGCTAGTGTGCTTGTATGAACTTTGGCCTTTCAGCTATGTGAGTTGATGTTGTGGCGAGGTACATGGGGGTGTTATGGAACCATGGGGATCCCTTTGAACCCTGGGGTTGCTCAGTACTACCATAGAATTGTGTGCACAAATCTCTTTGGGGTTCAACACCATGGGTGGCTCTTCTTCTATGAGAATAAGGACAGATAGGGCCACTTTACATGGGCAAGGTGTTGCCTCTTATTGCTCGAGGTCCACAGGCTCTTCCGACACACACAAGAGTTGATGTGGAAGCCACTACACTCTATTCGTGTGCTTGAGCTTTGGGGTTGGTAGCCGGAGGCATGGCTTTGGGTCTTCACACCCACTTGGATTTAACATTCAAGGGTGTGCTTGGAGGGGGGTCTGAGTCATAGGTTTCTTATATCTTAGCACCTAGATGATGTTAATAAGTTCGAGCTGCCCTCATCCACCAAGGGTATGATAACCACTCAAAGGGAAGCTCGAGCTCAATCCTTCTTCGCCACACCATGACGATGTAATCCATGTGGCCGCCCGTGATCCATCCCCTCCGGAGGATGATGCTCTCTTTCAATGTACCTGTGGGGGTCATATAAAACTTGCACGATGTAGATTTAGATCTAATTAGAAATTCTGGAATGGCCCTGGTCACTCCATATGTTTAAACTTTTTTTATAAATTTTCTTTAATAGGTGATATGCCAGACGAGCCCTCTTCAAACTTATTCTTTTCTTACATATTGAGTTTAAAGGTCTAATACCAAGTTCAAACTTGGATCTAAAGTGATTTCCTCCTAAGCGGTCCTCCCTTCTCTTTCTCCTACTATCCTTTCATCTTGGTAGGCTACTAGTACCCTGTTGGGTTTCCTCGGTATGTACCAACAATAAGCTATGTTATGGTTTCTTGTGGACACCGAAAATGAGCACAATTGGTAGGTCAGCCAGATAAAACCATGTTAACCACAAAGTGCTCTAACATGAATCCATGTAACGGATCGCACCTCTAAAGACTTTCATCACACTCAAAGTGTGATAGTATGTTTTTAACCTCCCCTAACCTTGTTTTTATAAGAAAAAACACTCCATGTGTGTTCAAGTCAAGAGCTTACCTTAGCCTTCTTTACTAAATTATGTGTCATTAGGTTGTCTCATTTTCTCTACTAACCACTTCGTAGCATGGGAAACCGTGGAAGGCCATCAAGTATTAGTAAAATTTCCAAAAATATGCAAGTGGTTGTTTCACTAACAAGAGTTTATTCACTCACTTAAATAATGCAGAGACACTTATGTATAACCAACTGTAAATAGATTGCAAGTTCAACTAAAAATACGAGCTCAAAGTTTTGACATTCGTGATTCCTTGTACAAAGGAGTTGATGCCACATTTCGTACTCACACTTATTTTAGCAAAGCATCTTTTGTCCTTCATTTATTTAATTGCCTTGAAAAAATGCATTGATCATGTCTCCTTGTATATGTCGCTCTGTATTTTTTGGTATATGTGGCTCCATATTTTTTGGTATGTGTGGCTCCACACCCTTTGGTATGTGTCCTTGTACATGCGTTAATTGAACCATTTCCCTTGTTGTTGCTCGTCTCTATCTTTTTTATTGTAATGCATTGTACTTGCATAGATTTTGTATCTTGCACATCTTATCATTATCATGAAGGATAAGGGTGAGAGAGAGAGAGAGAGAGAGAGAGAGAGAGAGAGAGAGAGAGAGAGAGAGAGAGAGAGAGAGAGAGAGAGAGAGAGAGAGAGAGAGAGAGAGGGGGGGGGGGGCTAATTCATCGAATCGAAATTTCACAGTAGGCATTGGAATAAGGATTTATCCAACTCTCCATATCATCCCAACATGTGAATAGTGATTTGACGTTGCCTTTCTAATAGAGTACTTGGAATGTGAATAGTGATTTGATGTTGCCTTTCTAATAGAGTACTTGCAATGTGCACATAGACACTAGATTTGACATTGACTAGTGATTTGGTGTTGCCTTCTATGTTTCAAATCTATGGTTGGCTCACCTCCTAGGTCGCGGACTAGCAATCCGCTTTCGTATATGACAGAGGAGATTTGTAGCTTCTATCAAATGATGTCTCCTAAATAGCGTAAGATAGCTGGGCACGAGATTTCACCAACATGGGGGCTGAGACTTTGGAGTAGTATAGCTCACGAGACGATTGTCTTGCATCGAGCAACATAGTGGTGGTGGTGGTATTGATGGTTAGACACCACCACATTGTAGTCCTGCACCCACCCTTACTTCACATCGTACTCTAGCAGCCACCCCTAGTTCACATCATACTCCAACACCCACTCCTGCTTCACATCATACTCTAGCACTTCACATCATACTCTAATGCCCACCCCTCTAGGCCCTACTCCAGGTCGATCTCCCTATGCCCGCAATCCTACTACACCACACATGCCCGTGTACTCATATGGTCTCTTCCATGATGGATCCATCATCAAGGATGAGGGGTGGGTCAGGTCATGGTGCATATGTGTTTGCTTAGTGCGATTCGGTCACAATGTCTTCTCAGAGGACAAAGATTATATCATTGATTAGCTCTACAAGTTCCATGTATCCTATGAGAGACTAGTTTAGTAGGAAGTGGATGCTTACACGTATGAGGGACCTCATGAGCCACTATTAGTTTGAGGTTCATGATAACATTCGAGAGGGCAAACCAAAGCTCGATTATCTCGAATGTCGATAATGTCGTTAGTATAAGCGTCACTATATTTATCAGTGTCGATATAATCTTCTCTATATTTATCAGTGTCGATATAATCTTCTCTATATTTATCAGTGTCGATATAATTTTCTCTATATTTGTCAGTGTCGGTATAATCTTTGGTATATTTGTCAGTGCCGGTGTATAATCTTCAATATATGCGTTGGTTCTCGATGAATATATCAATGTTTTTTGAGCATATGGAACGTTGATATAATCATCAAGTCCCGATGAAGTTACCGACAATTTTTCACACAAATAAAATGTGGAAAATATCATCGATAACAATGTTGACTCTGCCAACCAACGGGCCGATGTATATATCGACATATATACCGATAGTTCTATATAATGGTTTTACCGGCGTGTATACCAATGACGAGAGCTTCCAGACCCAAAAAAAAGGACTAAGTATATAACTTTGGAACAAACGTCGGTAATGGATCAACCTATTATACTGGTATCAAAGTAGTGAGGCTATGCTCTTGGTTGAGGAGAACCTCCTCTTGGAGATGGAGGTACCATATGGGGTAGTCATCAAATCCTTTAAGCATGGCGAAAACTATAGAAACATGCCTTTCAATTGCAAGGGAGAGAAGGAAATCACAAGAGGGTTCAAGAATCTCCATGGGGTTTTTGAGAATACATGCAACCAGCTCCATAAGCAACAAGGTTTCGGGCATGACTTTGGGCCTCTCCCCGTTGTGTGTGAGAGCACTATATATATATAAGCAACAAGGTTTCGGGCATGACTGCTCTCACGCAATGAGGAGAGGCCCAAAGTCATGCCCGAAACCTTGTTGCTTATGGAGCTGGTTGCATGAGGAGAGGCCTCTCCTCATTGCATGAGAGCACTATATATAGTGCTCTTACTCAACGAGGAGAGGTCCAAAGTCGTGTATATATATATATATATAGTGCTCTCCAGACGATGTTGTGTAGATGCAAGGTTTCAAGCATGACTTTGTATATATATATATATATATATATATATATATATATATATATATATATATATATATATATATATATATATATAATGCTCTCACGCAACGAGGAGAGGCCCAAAGTCCAAGGTTTCAGGCATGACTCTTGGGCCTCTCCTCGTTGTGTGAGAGCACTATATATATATATATAAAGTCGTGCCTGAAACCTTGCATCTACACAACATCGTTTGGATAGCAATCCAATTTGCACTTGCCTCTGCCACCATGAATCCCCTAAATTTAGGTATAGCATATCCACTCTTTTTCAGAGTAGATCACAAGAGGGTTCAAGGGGCATCAACTTTTGAATCCCCATTTGATTGTTGAGAGTACATGCAACCAGCTCCATAAGCAACAAGCATATATATATATATATATGTATGTATGTATGTATAGAGTGCTGTCATGCACCAAGGAGAGGTCCAGAGTCTTGCTGGAAACCTTGCATCTACACAACATTGTTTGGATAGCAATCCAATTTGCACTGGCCTCATTTGCCATAAATCCCCTAAATTTAGCTACGACATATCCACTCTTTTTTAACATCTTCCAAAATTCTATAAGGGGATATCTATCTCAACCTTACCCTCACAGCAGCAGCAAGGAGGATATCATCATTGACATCACTCTGTGGGGGAAGAAGGCATGTTGCAGGAGGACATAGGCATAGCCGCATCTCCTAATAACCTATGCATGTTCTCAAAGGCAACAAGGCCATGTCTTAGGTGCTTTTGTATGCAAGGCAAAGCCAGGTGTTTCTCCGAAGGCACCTAGACGCAACCACATGGTCTTCAAAAGTCGGGTCTTCTTCTATGTTTTTCTCCATCGTTCAAGCTAATACATCCCTACACAAACATCTCCATCTCTAGCGTGCCATCTTCTTCTTCTTCTTCTTCATCATCAGCAAGCGCAGAGTTTCTCAGCGAAACCCTAACCCTAACCCTAACCTTACCCCTTACCCCAACCTTCATGCATATGTGTGCACAGGTTCTCATCCATACTGAGGCCTTTTGTTACAATAGCCTGTGCATAGCATAATGGTCGCCTTTGTTATCTAATGCTTGAATCCTTCCACAAATTATTCAGACAAATTATTATTTGGTATGTAGGAAAAAAAATTTGGTGCATTATTTGGCACGAAAATTAATACAGACCTTAGGCATGAGTCCCCTCCCTCTCCTCCTCTTCTCTCTCCCTCCCTTCACTCGGCAAATGAGACGTTTTTATGGCCTTTTATAGAGAATTGTGAGACCTTAAATAGAAAGGGTATGGATGAATGCATGGAAATAGAAAGCATACGGGGGGTCATCATTTAATGGAAATGTAAAAAACATTTTGGTACCATATTGGCTTTGATGAAATTTGGAGAAAAATATATTAGCATCAACACGAAACCAACTTTACAAATCTAATGAATGCTCCATGTATTCCCAAACCAGTCTCTAATAAAAGTTGGGAGCTGCCTGAGGAGTTGGAGATTGGGTTTTATATTAAGGCAATTGGTATATGTGCTCTTGATAAGGTGGTATAGGTTGGGAACATGGAAGCCTTGGTTGGCTTCCTTTGCTCGAGGCATAACCCCTATTAGCGGCTAAGTTTTTTAAGGGTAGAAAGTCAATGAGTGTTGTCGACAATGGAAACGAGTGCTCTACTCGCCCTTTTCTTTCCAATGAGAAGGTTTAAGAAAAAGTATCACCACACAATGATCTCTCAAGATAGTAAGTGGTGGAAGAGGCATTTATTGTGATTCCACACAACATTGAACTACATCAACCTATAATAATATGCAACTTAACGAGGGAAAGCTTCTATTCTCTTTTCATTTCATCTTCTATTGACACATGAACATTCATTTTATTGTAAGATTAGTCATAAGTATAGAGATAACAATATTTTAAAAAATTTACAGCAACTTACAATATGTCAATGTTTAAAGGAAATTTAAAAGTTTAAGCAGCTAAATATGACTAAAATAAGGCTTGTGCACCTTTCTAAGAGGTAGTTCTTTTTAGTATATACTAACAAACTTTTAAGATTGTTTTATATTAGCCAATGCATTAATCAATCTCACCACATTATTGAGTTAATTGTGCACTATCTAGAATAAAAAATAAATACATTGAAAACATCTAGAGCTTTGACATTTTCATTAAATGATTAAAAAAAGAGAGAGAAATAATAGTAGTACCTTTGAAGAGGTTTGGCATTATTTTAGCTATAGCATAGATGATATTCTTGTCAAGTAAAACACTACAAATGAGATTTCTTAGTAGAGCCTTTGTAGAGGATATGTATCCCCATGGTTTCTATAGTTTGGAGACCTTTAAAAAAACACACTATGACACTCTTGCCAAGCAAGAGGGAATCTATTAATGAGACATGAAACCTACGAAGGAAAATCCTTAGCATTGACCTTAGTGACACAAGTGCCACTTTTGCCGTTCATAGAGACCATAAACAATAGCTAGAAACACTTTAGATACTTCACGAGTTACTACACATGAATATCCTCGTCAAGTATAGAGTTAGAATGACCATAGTGAATGGCTTTTAGCCAAAATAAAATATATATTCGAATATCATAAAAGCTCCCAAACGTTAAAAGCCTAACTTAGAGACAAACTTAAACATTCATGGTAGTCTGATGTCTGGTGTGTATCTTCTAGATGCAGAAGAAGATACATGTTGGAACATCATTTACTATAAAGACCCAAGACACCCGAAACTTGAAGTGTGATTAGAAAATGATAAACATGTCTCACATGGTTGGCCACTTGATGTTACTTATTATCCTTTCACATTAAAAGAAACTTTTAGAGTATTGAACTTTGTTAATGTCTTTTTCCTTGATGGCATACTGGTATGGGACGGTGTAAATGTTAAGGAATTTGACACTAACAATCATGATATTCATATTAACCAACTCGACACTTGACCATAGTTCTCATCATTTCATTTCACTAAGAGCATTTAGATATTCACCAAGATAATTTAGATAATTATCATTTGGAGTTAATACTATTTAAAATATCTCCATCCATACATTGAATTGTATATTCACTCTATAAATGATACTTGGTGGATGCCTGAGTGCTTTTCCACACTTGTCTAGACCTCATCAACTCATATAAGGAAACATGCAACTAAGGTCAGTTGCTAACCCAAGCAAGAGGGATGTTAGATATTCACCTCTCATCAAGGATGCCTTAGACACCATTGTACCACGCTGGTTGTTGGTATCGTGGGTGATACCACATTAATACTAATGGGCTAGTTTATTGGTATATGCATTTGGGGCCATGCTAGGGTTATTAGTATTCCAGGTGATTTACCGTGTTAAATATCGAGCTACTATATTTTTGGTGTCATGTGTTTGTCCCTCTGTGAGCATAATCATGTTGGGATTGATTGTTGAGGAGTCTAATTAATTGTTCTAACCAATGTGATTGAGGCTTGTGAGTAAAAGATATTGAGCAGGCAAGGGTACCGATTGAGGTGTCTCATGGATGTCGGTTTGAGCATGGTGTCGCACAAAGTATTTGTGGCAATGTGCCAATTTTTCTTTTTAATTAATGCCATATTTTGGTTGGTTGAGCGTTGTAATGGAATTTTATATTCCATGGTTAGCCAATCGTAGACGTGTAGGAGATTAATACATTTATTGGAAAGGTAGTAAACAAGGTATTAGTTTATTTTTGTAAAAGAATACCCAAATTTGGATGGATTAAGTTATTACTGGCTCCATGGGTATATTTTCGGAATACAAAGATATAAATAGTCTAGATGGGGTGACAGATTGGATCGAATGCTATGTTGTGAGTTTTCTTCTTTGTTTTTGCTCTTTGATTTCTATTTATTGATATGTTTACAGGACAAGTGGATAGCAAGAGAGTTGGGTGAATAGGTTGGGAGGAGAGAGAAGGGGAAAGCTCCTCTTCAAGCCTTCCAGATTGGATCCAACAAAAGAGCCAAAAGAGAGTTTGATTTCAATGGATCTTGTAGATCCCAAGTTAACCATCATTGATTTAGGTGCTTTTTTAATGTATTCCAAGAAAGGCTGACTTGACTAGGAGCTCTTCCCAAAGAAGGATCTATGGAGAAAAAGAGTGTTCTACCCTAGTTGCCTACCTAGTTCACCTAATGCAAGCCATAGCCATGGAGGGAGATCCATAAATTCCACCCACACAACTACAAATAGTGTGATTAGGCCATTAACTTAGAAACCCATTGAGAATCTATAAAGACTATGTTGTAGAAACCTTTGCCAAGATAAAAAAGTCCAAGTAACAAGGTCTAACTTAGAAGGGGACCTTACCAAAACTGAATAGAATCACACTATATTTGCAGACCAAAAAAATTTGCCAATCAACAAACTCTTGCTGCTGATAATCAAGCTACTCGGCTACAGGATCTCTCCACCTACAACCCACCTCCACGGCACCCTCCTGACCCACATGTCCCCCCTTCCAGTGACCTTGCATGCCTCAGTACTGTGTGTCCCTTCACACAAAGACATACACGATTTCTGATCATTCGCTTCTCTCCCTCTTCCCTGCGAAATCCTCCATCCTAAAGCACAGCACCCTTATGTGGATATCATGCTTGATGTAGCTTGAAGTAAAGAGTATACTCATAAGCTAATTTGACAAATCAAATCTTTGATAAAATCAGTTCCCATCCTTGTATACCTTCTAGGTTCTCCTTGTTTAGTATCTAAATCATCACCTTGACCATGTCCTATAGTTGAAAATCAAGCGATCCACATGCCAGGGATAGATTGATTACCTTCAAGAACATAACCATTGCATGATGAGTTTGATCAAGTTGTCGAGAGAGCAACATGTTTGCATCCCAAGAGTCAAAATAAGAAAGAGCTTGCATGAAAGAAAGAGAAAGAAAAAGGAGTCTATGATGAGCTTAATCAATATCCACCGGTGCTCGCTTTATTGACAAAGGGATGGTGCTCTCTATCTCCCCTTGCTTTCTCTCTCAAAACTCCCAACCTCTCTTGTCTAGGGTTGAGGGTTAATAAACATACCCTATCACTAGCTGCATTATGTCAAAAGGGGGCTGTTGTATTGGGATGACTCATGTGGGGTTGATGATGACAGTGGATTAATCTTGATTGATGCTGCAAGAAAGCAGGTTTTGGACTCATATTTTCAGTTTGATTATGAGTAGTTAATGCTATTAGGTATGTTGGGAGTCTAAAGACATGGTTAGCAACTAAGTTTACTTGCTAGAGTCTATGAGAGGTCAAGCTGCCATGGCATTTTCAGGTTGCTTGTTAGCATAAAATAATGGATTAAGTTTAATAGTTGACACTAGCCATTAGATTGTAAGCTAGCTGTAAAGATTTTCAAGCCATAGTGGGCACAATCAACCACATAGCCACTATTGCCACGCCCTTAAGAACAGAGAGATTGAGACCTAAGAAAATCCAAATTGACTCCAATTTCTACTTTTGCAAATTGCGACATAGATCTCTTTAAAAACATGATGCGAATTAACTTCCCCTAGTTTTAGGTTCAAAAAAATATTGTAATGGTGGTTTTTGCATGGTGCATCAAGACTAGTGCCATACCACAGTTGGTTGTTGTGGATGGATTCAGCCTCACTTACCTAGACCTCTTCTTAAAAAGGAAATATATGTTGCCAATCGACAATGGTATGGATTGATACATGGTGATTTTTAAGGACTCAAATTGAGGATGGGAAGAGCTGATAGTTGCAAGCTTGGGGTGATTGCAACCATCAGCATCGCAAAATTAGCACTTGCTTGAACTTAAAAACATGGAGCCAACAAGTAATCAAGCTCAAGACTTCTTGCAGTAAGATGGTTACAAATGTGATATGAGCCGTACAAAATGTTCGATACAACGTTTGGTACAATTACGAAAAGTACTGATTGTGATAAGGTACGTTAAGTACACTACTCATTTTCTAGTTTGAATAGTATTAATAGAGAATATGATATATTGAAAACGATTACAATTATAAATCTAGAACAAACAAGAACATTGATATTTATATAGAGGTTTGTGCATTTTGAGAAAGGTATACACATTACACAAAGAAAGTCCGTACAGATCACATCATTAAGCCTGAATGTGGTGAGAAAATATGAATAATAGCATCATAAGAACGTGTTGAATGACAAAAGGCTCACACCAAAACCTTCAAGTGGTATTACAAAGCAAACATGCCATCTAGCCTCCAAGCTTTTAGCCTACCAGAAGATTCAGTGACTTCACAAAAACAGGTTTGCCTTCCTTAGTAATTTTACAAACACTGGTTCAATCTTCCTTCCTCTTCACTTATCCTACTTTTTTCCTCTTCCACATGGACATTCACTATTTCTCAACTTTATTCTCCCTTGTTAAAATTCTTGATTCATTTCCTTCCTCCTCACTTCTCTTCATCTTCTTGATACTCTATACCATATACTTAAGATTCGGCATGCCTAACACATGCAAGTCGGACGGGAAGCATCCTCCTGATATTTCCAGTGGTAGAGGTGAGTCCATAAGCAATTTACAAGTTGCAAAGGAGGGGTTTCATGAAATGCTCAACTATCCTACACACCAAAAAGCTTTTCATAGAACCTACTGCCGCATCCTTGGAGACTCTTCGAAGGGATCACATGGGCATGGCAATGCACCTATCATCATCAAGGACTTCTCTGAGATAATCAAAGCTGGAATGTACATGAAGGATGGTGTCAATACTTCTTACAAATAATGCGAAAAGACAGCCAGTTACGATCACACTTTCTATGATGTAAACAAATTAACGATTCCCGAAATCCGTAACTTGCTAAACTATATATGTTATGTTTTAGGATGACTATTTAGTAGATTTTATGTTCTTTCCATGCCCATTACTTGGCGTACATAACACACTTGGCAAAGATACATCTTACAAAATACATACGCATGACATTGGCATGTTGCATGTGTAGAATTATGCTTGCATATGACCCTGCAAAGGTATAGCAAGAGCATACACACACCAAAAGAAGACCATGCCCATGTATGTAGGTACAGTTGCAGGCTTGGCACACTGAGTGCTCAAGCTAAACCAAACATTTCCATTAACACTTCCAAAATCTAACTGAAACAGCTCAAGCTGTTATCATTATTGTGCCAGCTGATTGTAATAACTTTGCCCAGTTAAGTGATTTCACGAGAGGACTTCCACAATGGGCAAGGGAAACTTGGAACCACATACAGCAGATGGAGCACAAGTCAAGTTTGCCCTTACATCCGTAAGAGACAAGACCCGGAGTGTCTTCTCATTATAGCGACAACAACACATCCACGAAAGAGGACACAACAGCAGCTTTAATTGTCTGATCCCAACCAGCTTATAAACTAAAAGTTGATCAACCTCTAAGGTGAGCTAACAAATTGCCGGTCACCCTATTCTGAGGTAGCAAACTAGGCTGCTGCAGTTTGGGCCTTCTCTTTCTCTTTCTTCTTGGTCTTGTGAATACGCTTCCACTCTTCGGGACTATCAAGCACTTCACCCGTTTTTAAAAGATACCTTACCTTCGTTCCATCCTCCAACACTTTGTGCCCCACCCTACTAGCCACCTTTTCCTTTTTGGAGTATACCATCACATTTGAGCTGTGGATAGGCGCCTCTATCTGCACAATCAAATAACAAGTTAAGTTTTCACAACAAATCAAAATCTACTCATATGGAGGCAGCCCACAAACATGTGTTACCTTACCTGTATTATCTGTCCAGCTTCACCCTCTTGTTTTCCCTTCACGTGCTTGGTTTTTATATTGACATCCTTCACCAGAATTTTGCTGTTATGCCTATACACGCAGGTAATTTCACTCACCTTCCCTTTATCTGACCCAGCAATTACTTTCACAGTGTCGCCCACCTTGACATGCAGCTTTGTCCACACTGGTAAACTATTGGGTTTACATTTCTTCCGTTCCCACTGCCTTATGGCCTGTGTGATTATATTGAACAAAAATTAAGCACTTTTCATTCAACCCGCAGCTTTCATGAGTAACACATTTCAACAAACCCACCATTGTATTTTAGATCCCAATTTTTGCAGCACAAAACCATATTCAGCACCACTCCTCATATCCATAATAGGTAGGTGTGCACAAAAATGCATGCAGATAGTAATTGGAGTGTGTCACAGGGAGCCCAAAACTCAGAGCACTTAATGATTGGCAAGAATAAATACCACAATTAAAACAGCGAAAATCACCAAAACCATGCACACCACACTAGGTGTCGAAGATGGGCCACCAGCCCCCTTTAGGTAATTTTGTTAGCATATATCATATCCTGTTGGTGGCTATTTTGGTGTCTATGGGTGCCCTTCCCATGCTCATGCACCCCCCTATTTTTTCCCTATTTTTATTGGGCCTCTGATGTGGGCTGCCCACCCTTTTTTGGCTTTTATGCCTATTTTCAGGTTGTGTAGGAGTCATGAGGGAATTGGCCAGTACATATGGAGAGTATATATATGCTCTCCCCCCTCCACTTTTATCATCGCTTTATGGTCACCTGGCGAGCACCCTTCAGCCCTCTGCCTACGGAGACCACTCCTCACCTTGTATCCATCTTTTTCTTGAGGATTAGTGCATCAGCGTTTGCTGTTTTCTCTCATCTCTCACTTGGTGCTTCAGTGTTTTTGTCATTCGTCTACATCTTTCCACTGCCCTCTAACGTGGTATCAGAGCAGAGGGGTCTAGACCTGGGATTGCTGATTGGTGTTGTTTTTTACCGCATTTTCACGTGAGCCTGGTGGCTGCCCGCAGTGTTTCACACCTGCGCTTTCATCTCCGGAGGGGCAGATCTGCATTCTTTGCGTTTTTTTTCCCTCTCCACTCACTTTCTATCCTGCCCACCCTCCCTACAATTGCAGAGAGCAGCTCTTGGGCTATTTTGGTGTCTGCATTTTTCAGAGGGGGTACATCATGTGTAACTATTTGGTCCTCCATGCATGATGTGGTTCCATATCAGTTGGCTCAAACCATATGGAAGTCCAATCCCTTTAGAGATTAAAGACAAAGCGGAACCAGACATTATTGACAAAGCTGAAGTGATGATTCTCGTGCACATCCTTCTACACCACTTCAAGCATGGTTCCAACCAAAGACGAAGACAGTTTTTCACAAAGTTTCATGACCGAGGGACACACGAAGCGGTTTGGCTTGACAAAGACTTTTTCAACAACTATGCAGCCTTATTAACACACTATCTGGAGGCTATGCAGCTTCCGTCAAGTTAAGCAAAAGGGGATGTCATGTGCATTCCGCACTTGAATGCCATGTGGACATATTTGTCCAGCAAGTGTGGGACAACCTGGAGTGGAAATTGGTCCCATGTGATTCCCAGTCTAGGACGAGTCAACCAGGGTTCCACTCTAAGCATCCAAGGTTAGGTGTACAAGTCTCGTACAAGGTCTTGTTTAGGTGTGCAAGTATCACACATGAAGCAATGTCAATCCATACTGTGAGTCTCCCTCTAGAATGATGTCACGTGTTCCGGGTGTTTGGCTTGTAGCCAGATACTAGGCATCTAGATCTTAGAGCATGTAGATGCATGTAGGAGAAGGGGGCAACCCTTTAGAATCCCTGGTCTTAGTGGCACGGTCCATGGCCAAGCCCAATAGCCACCATTGGCTAGGGCATGCTGTCGGCCAAGCCTGGAGGGCCTGAGCAGCAAGGTGGCCAGGCCTGGGCAACAAGGTAGCCAAGCCTAGAAGGGCTAGGGACCAAGTCGGCCAACCCACAAGGCCTTGGCCAACATGTCGGCCAGCACTCAGGCATGCTGGACAGCAAGGAAGGCCTGCGCACAAGCCTAGATAGGTCATGCAACGCGGCCAGTCAATGGACAAAAAGGCGGCCAGGTCTTGGCATGAAAAGCACCTACCAAAAAGGGACATTAAACAGGTCGTGGAGAATATCCACAGGCCGATCCCTACTTTCCTCCACCGACCAGCATCTTTAGGTGCTATAGATAGCATAGGCAAGAATTCATTTGGTTATCTCATAATTCACAAGGTATTGCAGTTTTCCAAGGGCAAAGACAACCAAGGGGAAAGCTACAACCAGGGTGAAGGTTGAAGGTCAAGAATCAGATCATTAGATCTACAGATATTTGCGTTATTCGTTCATTGATCTAATAAAGCAAATACACCCTCCGTGGTGGGGGGCCTACAGAGGGTCTTCAGGACCCAATACTGTAATATGCAACGGAAGTCTTCGTATTGGAGGATCCTGTCGCACAAATGCTCACACCGTCTTCTGTATCCTAAGTTTCGTGAGTTTAGCAATCCACTTTAATACTTCAAACTTTAGGGAGATATGAGAGAGAGATGAGAACTGTACACCATATGGGGTCCCGAATTACCCACTGAAGGGCCCCCTATCCCGTTACTGAGATAGTATTTGCTTTATTATCTTTAAAGAGACTGACGGTGTGACTGACGATAAGCCAAACGCAAGACCTCTGAAGACCAAGTGTTGGGCTGAACTGTGCACTGCTATAGAAGTACCAAAGATGTCCAATCTCGAGCCTATGCACTCTTCCCAATGGTATGAGGGAGGGATGCAAAGCTAGGGCTGAGAGAGGGGCTGTTTGGGACTGTTCTAGACTGTATATGAATGCTGTAAATGAATGAGAATGCTGATTTTACCTTCATCAAGTGGCTGGAGCAAAACGATGAATGAATGAATGCTGAAAACTATATGGATGCAGAAAACGCAAGATGGACTAAAGGCTGAATGCTGAACTGCTGCGCTTTACTGATGTAGATGGCTGAATGCTCATGCGTTTGAGGCGCCTAGGGCTGTAGGAGACAAACGCTGATGAGAGATGGCTGAAACTGCAATCACCTATGCTCCTGGGGCTGAGGATGGTAGGTGCTTGATGGCTCTCTTACTGAATATGATGAATGACTAAATGATTATGCCAAGCCTCTAATTATATGGACAAGATGTGCCAGTCAGCTGGCTACAGAGCTGGCTGACTGCACATGTCCAAATAAAATGTCTCAATGATGTATAAAATGCTAAAAATGCTGGGAAAATTACCAGATAAATCCTGGATAAATCTTGGATGCTATCTGAGGTTCCTGCAATGGTCTAGATGTTATGCATGAATGATGTGCAATATACAAGATGCTTTCTGATGTAAACCCTAAGGTTTCTACTGACTGTATATGCATGAATGCGTCTCTCTAAGTGGATTAAGGGACTTAGATTGACTGACTGACTGACTATGGCTGAGAATGACCTACGTATCTCGTGCCTGACTTATCCTGGACTGAGGATATACAATGGGGTCACGACGTACGACAAATATCATCCTAAATGGAACTAATATTGTACAAATGTTGCATTGCTGATGATGAACCAATTTGCCACCATGCACTACAGTGCAGAGTGCATGTGACATTCCCTCCTGCTTAGCTTGGCGGCAGGTTCATGGCTTCCAAGTAGTCCGCCAACAACTGGGGGTACTCTTGAAAGAACTCCTCGTCTAGCCATACAGCTTCGTGGGTACCTCGATCTCGGAATTTCGTATAGAGCTGACGTATCCGTCGATCGGAACCATGCTTCAAACGATGAAGAAGGATCTGCTCGAGCACAATGACTTCTGCTTCGTCTACCACGTTCGGCTGCTGTTCATCTGAAACATCAAACACTTTTGGACCAACATATGGTTTTAGCCAAGAAACATGGAAAACATCATGCATTGTCTAACTCGTAGGCAACTTTAACTTCATGGAGACATCACTTAACTTCTAAACTATTGGAAAAGGGCCAAAACTACAGAATGAAAGCTTGGGACAACGTTTGCCCACTTGTTTCAATCTTTGTTTCATGGTACACGAATAGACTCAATCCCCTTCCTTGAAGTGGACATCTCGTCTAGACTTATTCGCCTGTCTGCTATATGCTTCCTGTGCTTTGGTCAGGCGGTCCTTGACTGACTCAATGATTTCAAAAAATGCTTCCGTGGTTTTATTAGCCTCTAGAGATGGAGACACCAATCTCATCAAAAGAGAAGAGAAACGGCGACCAAAGGCTGCTTCATATGGAGTCCGTCCGACACTGGATGAATGAGTGTCGTTCAAGATAGCTTGGACCAATGGAAGATAATGTTCCCATTTGGAGTGCTAGTCATGACAGTATGACTTGAGAACATCAAAGGCCAACTAGTTATAAATTTCTGTTTGGCCATCTGTCTGCGGGTGGAATGCACTAGACAACTGCAACTTAGTTCCAAAGTTTTCAAATAATGCCCTCCAGAAATGCGAGGTAAACTTGGAATCTCTATCTGATGTTATGATGCTAGGCAAACCACAAACTGGATACCAATGCTTGAGAAACAGATAGGCTACGTCCTCGGCTATGGCCATATGCTTGCATGGGATGAACATGTAGAATTTACTAAAGCGATCCACAATGGTAAAACATTGAGTGTTACGAGATCCGGTGGATGCTAGTAGAGGCCCTACAAAGTCCATAGATATGTCGATGAAAGGTCCGTCTCAGGGATAGGCAAAGGTTGAAGTAAACCAGCCTTCTTTGTATGTGGAACCTTTACTTTTTGACAAATCTTACAGGCTTGTACATGTGCATAGACATCACGCCTCATCTTTGGCCAATAAATTTCTCGAGGGTATTGTTGATACCCCTATGTCCTCCAACTAAGGAGTCATGGGCATCGTGGAGAAGAGCGGAACGCATTTCTCGAATGACACAGAGGCGGTTCTTGAAGAACAACCTACCGTTCTGGATGGAATAATGGCCTGGCTCAAAATGAAGGGCCAAACTCAGGGGAGTCGACATATTGGTCTTTCATACTATCTAAGTCCTTCCCCGTGATTTCGAGAATGGTAGATTCTTGGACTGCCTGGATGCTGACCTTTCGACTAAGAGCATCTGCTACTGGGTTATGCTTACCAGGGATATATTCAATCATTCCTCCAAACTGTTGGAAGAGTTGACTCCACCTGGCCTGTTGATCACTCCACTGGGCACTGGACATAGTTTGAAGCCACTTAAGTGCTTGGTAGTCTGTTTTCACTGTGAAAACCTGTCCATAAAGAAAAGGCTTCCAATGTTTGAGTGCTGTGATCACACCCAAAAGCTCCTTGTCATATACCGAATAATTTTTTTCGACGACATCCAACTTTTTGCTGTAATATGCCACGGGTCTATTGTCCTATTGGAGGACTGCACCTATGGCTACATTGCTGGCATCGGTGATGACCTCGAAAGGTTTGTCCCATGATGCTAGCTTTAATACAGGTGCGTCTAAGGCAGCTTTTTGGAGTGCACAGAATGCATCAAGCGCCTTGCCTGTAACTGAGACTTTATGCTTGCGAGTCTTCACCCCCTTGAGTAAGTCGGTAAGAGGTGCTGCAAGGTTGGAAAACTGATGGACATGGGATGGGTACTATAGGCCTGACAAAGACCTATGAATGAGCGGATTTTTTGGGCAGTCTTAGGAATGTCCCAATCTAAGATCTCCTGAACTTTTGATGGATCCAGTCTAATCCCATCGGAACCGATGATGTAGCCCAAATACTAAACTTCCTTAACACCAAAGACAGACTTTTTGGCGTTTATATAGAGCTGATTATCTCGCAAAAATTGCAAGACTTTCTCCACATCTTTCTCATGCTACTCCGCAGTGGCTGAGAAGACTAGTATGTCATCAAGGAATATGAAAACACACTTCCCAATGTGGACTGCGAAAATCCTAGACATCATCTTATTGAAGGTTGCGGGTGCATTTGTAAGCCCAAAAGGCATGACTACGAACTCGTAGTGACCACGCTTTGTCCGAAAAGCTGTTTTTGGAATGTCAGCTTCAAATATGCGGACCTAATGGTAACCACTCTTGAGGTCGATCTTAGTGAAAAACTTAGCCTCCAAAATGTACTCTATCCTTGGCATAGAAAACTTATTCTTGATAGTGAGTTTGTTTAATGCCTTGTAATCCACACAAAGGCGTGCAGACTTGTTCTTCTTTTGGACAAATAGGATAGGTGCAGCAAATGGGGAGGAAGAAGGCCGAATGAGTCCGGCTCGGAGAAGCTCGAATAACTGCTTTTCTAACTCACCCTCTAAAGTCTTGGAAAGACGATAGGGAAACCTGCTAAGAGGATCTGATCCAGGGACCGAATCAATGTGATGATCCTCAGGGCGAGAGGGTGGGAGGCTGGGCGGGAGATCGTCCTTGAGCATAATGTCATGATGTCTGGACAGGAGGTTTGCTAACTGAGGGACTGAAGATGAAATGGATGCTACCAATGAGGTAGAGGCTGTTTGAGCACGAACATAAAGTAGGGCTTCTTCTGCTCCCTTGTGGTTAGCTCGTCTGGCCTGAAGATGCGAAATCAATGGGATGCCAAGAATGCTTCTATCCCCACGAATCATGACAGGCTCAGGAAAACCTTTACAGATAGTAAAAGTGTCATGTCCCCAATCGGAAATAGGCTCATACTGACCACTGAATTCCTAGGATCATGTCACACCCCAACAGAGGCGAGACGATGAAATCTTAGTGGAATGAGGCCTTTTGAACTTCAAAGGCAAATTGCTGTGCCTTCTGGGAAATGTGGGTGCGAAGACCGGGTGTAAACCCGTCCACATTCAGATGATATGGGACTAATGTGCAGTTCAATTTATCAGCCAACTCGAGAGAGATGGCATCTTCAAAACTACCCATATCGAAAAGGACTACAAACTGTCGGCCCTTGGCAGAGCCATAAGCTCGGACGAGGCTCTTCTGTGCAGCATCGCTCTCACCCTCCTGCTTAGCATCAAATACCACTGATGGCATAGGATGCGTAGAAGGTAAAAGTTGAACCGCATTGGTGGTAGTAGGCGGGGCTGGAGGAGCTGGGGAGGTTGTGGCAACTGTGGCAGAAGGGGCTTTAGCGGCTTGTTCTGCTTGCCATTTGTGGCAATCCTTCTTACCATGCCCTATGATGTGACAGAAAAAACATCTATTTTCTGACTGATACTTCTTTTGCTCCTCTGGAGGAAGATAACCTCCAGTAATGCCTGCTTTAGCCTTTTCATCGGGGGTTTTCTTAGGCTTAGATTCTTTGTCTTTCTTACCCCCTGAACTGGAGCTTCTACTGCCGTCCTTCTTAACATCTTTAGAAGATGCGTTACCTTTCCCTGACTGTGCAGTGGATAGTGGATTGCTGCTGCTGGGGTTTGGTACTGGACTGAAATGACGGCTTGGGCTTGCCTCCATTCATCTTCATTTCTTCATTCTGAGCGAGAGTCAAAGCCCGGTCATATGTACTAGGTTCAAAGTTACGAACAGTGAACCGAATGTTAGTATCCAATCCACGAATGAATTGCTCCATCTTGGCCTGTGCAGATAACCCTAACTGCTGTGCTAAAGTGATAACCTTGCTAAAAAACTGAAGCACTAGGGATCCGTTCTGTCGTCTAAGTCCATAGAACTCATCTGCCAGACCGGTCATGTACTGGGGCGGGAGAAATCTGGTCTTCAGGTCATGGACAAAGGTATCCCAGCTGAAAGCTGTGACACCTGTGGTCTGGTTTGTATAGAGATTAGACCAATGCTGCCACCAAGTGACTACCTCACCAATGAGATGGGGAGCCGCTACGTAGACTCTATCCTGAGGATCTGTGATTCTAGCTAATGGAAAATGAGCAGTAAATTGATGAATAAATTGATTTACTGCTAAATGATCACACTTACCATCATACTTACTGAAATTAGGTTGACTTCGAATGACGGTAGTTGATGTTGCGGACTGCTGGCTGGTGGCACCTGAGACTCGGGATGCTAAAGAGAGGTGCTGGTTTTTAGGATGAATGGCCTCCTCTTCCCTTTGGTGCTCAAGTAACATACGTTCTCGGTCGAGCTCTCGTTGGTGCTCCCAAGCGGCGAGTTCAGCCTGACGCCGGTCTTAGTGGATCCTGCGTTGGGCTTCCTCATAGTCCCGTCTTTCTGCTTTTTCTTGTTGCTTTCTAGCTTCTGCTTCTGCTTTTTCTTCTCTCCTTTGGGCCTCGTCCTCTCTCCTTTGTTGTTCCATCTGAAAGAAGAGGAAAATGTAGTCGGGTGCTAGGAAATGTAGTCGGGTGCTGCTGGAGGCGGAGGAGGACGTGCTGTTGCTGCCTCCAAGAGTTGGAGACGCTCCATGAGCAACTGGTTCTGAGCTCTAAGAAGATGGTGTCTGTGGTGGGCGGAAGCGCAAGGTCTCCTTCGGGGGAGACGTCTTCCAGCTGATGAGTACTCTCCTCTGTAGTTATGATGCTGAAGTCGGTAGTCGTGTCGAAACACAATCTGCCCATCCAAGGATGCCCTCACGCTAGGATACGGTGTGTGTGTGTGTACAAGCTGAATCTGATACCAATGTAATATGCAGCGGAAGTCTTTGTATTGGAGGATCCTGTCACACAAATGCTCACACCGTCTTCTGTATCCTAAGTTTCATGAGTTTAGTAATCCACTTTAATACTTCAAACTTTAGAGAGAGATGAGAACTGTACACCGTATGGGGTCTCGAATTACCCACTGAAGGGCCCCCTATCCTGTTTACTGAGATAGTATTTGCTTTATTATCTTTAAAGAGACTGACGGTGTGACTGACGATAAGCCAAACGCAAGACCTCTGAAGACCAAGTGTTGGGCTGAACTGTGCACTGCTGTAGAGGTACCAAAGATGTCCAGTCTCGAGCCTATGCACTCTTCCCAGTGGTATGAGTGAGGGATGCAAAGCTAGGGCTGAGAGAGGGGCTGTTTGGGATTGTTCTAGACTGTATATGAATGCTGTAAATGAATGAGAATGCTCGTTTTACCTTCACCAAGTGGCTGGAGCAAAACAATGAATGAATGAATGCTGAAAACTGTATGGATGCAAAAAACGCAAGATGGACTGAAGGCTGAATGCTGAACTGCTGCATTTTACTGATGTAGATGGCTGAATGCTCATGCGTTTGAGGCGCCTAGGGCTGTAGGAGACAAATGCTGAAGAGAGATGGCTGAAACTGCAATCGCCTATGCTCCTGGGGCTGAGGATGGTAAGCGCTTGATGGCTCTCTTGCTGAATATGATGAATGACTAAATGATTATGCCAAGCCTCTATTTATATGGACAAGATGTGCCAGTCGGCTGGCTACAGAGCTGGCCGACTGCACATGTCCGTCTCAATGATGTATAAAATGCTAAAAATGCTGGGAAAATTACCAGATAAATCCTAGATAAATCCTGGATGCTATCTGAGGTTCTTGCTATGGTCTAGATGTTATGCATGAATGATGTGCAATATACAGGATGCTTTCTGATGCAAACCCTAAGGTTTCTACTCATCTCTTTAAGTGGGTTAAGGGACTTAGATTGACTGACTGACTGACTGACTATGGCTGAGAATGACCTACGTAGCTCGTGCCTGACTTATCCTGGACTGAGGATATACAATGGGGTCACAGCGTACGACAAAAATCATCCTGAATGGAACTAATACTGTACAAATGTTGCACTGCTGATGATGAACCAATTTGTCACCATGCACTACAGTGCAGAGTGCATGTGACAAATACTCTCTCCCTCTCACAACTTCTGCACACATCTCTGTCCATTGAAGTACCGCTCTTATTCATCAAGCTTCCACACGTTACATTGGTTGCCCTTGTTAGCATTCATGGTGCCAAGATGGAGCATGTGCAAAAAGAAAGATGGAGATTCAATCCCTAATGAGTTGATGCAAAGAGATAGAGAGATATAGAGAGAGAGATGTGACAAAGCTCAAGAGAGAGATTGCACAACTCAAATAATACTCCATGTTGATAGAACCGCCCAAGTACATGCTTTTATAGGCATCAAGCCTGATCTTTTGACCAAACCTAATAAGAGTCACACCAACTAACTCCGAAATACCCAACAAACACCCCTTCGGAGTGATGGGAGGATGCCTGACAAACCTTCATTAGTCACAGTGGTATGGACTCTAAACTGCAATCACGTGATACAAAAGAACACAATAATGCCAACCAAACTCTCATGTTGAGCCAAATATAAGAGCTTGATCACACTGGTGTGGGAATTCGGAGCCAAGCATATTTCTTTAATGTTTAGGGTGGCAGTTTGTTTTGAAGTGACAGGTTGGCGAGTGCATCTTCTGCGGTGTATTCAGTATCCAGCCGGTACTGGGGTGTCCATGGTTGCACCTTCTTCACATCAATTTTCTTCTTCCGACTTTTGCACACACTGAGTTGCAGAGGGGGTGTTAGAATTTGTGCATCTCACTATTGTGTGGGACCGGACCTTTTTATTGGGCATATATGTATTCTCACATTTATGCAAGTCGTGGGGGTTATTTGCTGATGTCGGCCAGCTCCATCGGGACAATCAGCCAGCTTCACTCTTCCTTATGTAAAGGGCTCTTCTTTTCTCACTTGTTAACTCAGTTCATTCATTAACAGGCACATTGTTTTACACCATCTGCTAGCTGATATTGCCATTGTAAAGCCTCATGCTACGTAATAAGATGTTCATTGTCTAATCTCTCTCTCTCTCTCTCTCTCTCTCTCTCTCTCTCTCTCTCTCTCTCCTATGTTCTGCTTTGTGCAACTTTATCAGAACATTGATGCAATCATGCGGAAGATAGATGGAGAGAAGAGAGAGAAACACAAAGTTTTCACCTAATCTACAATATATTCATATTATCAAAAGTGTATGTATGACTGTACAAATCTAGTGGCCTCAAGCACACCTAAAAGGAGTCCTGACTATGAAGTCCTATATCTATGCTAGTCTTACGATCTATCCCCAAGGGGAAACTAGACAAATGATCCAATATTATGCCCTGGCTTATATAGGCCCCAAGGTGCTTGTCCCAATGATCAGCCAACTCGGCCATTTTGTTGCCGACTAGCTTCTAAGTCTTTCCCCTGAGCCTAACAAAGCCTAAATCTGGCCGCAAATCTGAGATTAGGCAATGTGTCACATGAAAGCTCTCATGGGTCTGATCTTTCAGCCCTAAATGCTTTTCATAGGAACATTGATGCAATCATGCGAGATGAGAGAAGAGAGAGAAAAACGCAAAGTTTTCACCTAAACTACAATATGTTCATATTATCAAAAGTGTATGTATGACTGTACAAATCCGGTGGCCTAAAGCACACCTAAAAAGGAGTCCTGACTATGAAAAGTCCTATATCTATGCTAGTCTTATGATCTATCACCAAGGGCCAGATAATTGTAGATCTAACGCAACAAACATAGAACACAGATTACTGAACACTACCAAGCTGTCTGCTTGATCAAGGCCGTAAATGCCATCAACTACTGAGAAAACAAATTTTGATACGTCAAAAACCATACACGCATGCATGAATACATGCATACAAATGCACATACATACATGCATACAGACAGTGCAGTTGTTTACATAAGGGCATAGAATCAAGCGAAAACAAATGCAACAAAGAACTGCATGTACCATGCTTATAACGCCCCTCCTTCCTCCATCATTGACCTGCATATAAGCCATGTTGCAGTTAGAGGCTAACCAGGGCGAAGAGAGAGAGAGGGGGGAGGGGTGTTATGGTATGCAGAAAATGTTGAGGCATAGCAAACAGAAAACCCAACGCCAAGCAATAAAAGAACTCTCTCTCTCTCTCTCTCTCTCTCTCTCTCAATTTATTTAATGCAAAACACGGAGCTTACCTGCGCAAATGAACGCGGCAGGGCCACCCCCACGCCCATTAAGGAAGTCGAAGAGAAGGCGCAAACGCCAGCTTTATGGGCGCCACCATTGATGGACAGAGAGCTCATAGACTGGTGAAGGGTCGCCATAGCTCACCTTGAGTCAAACGACCATTCAGCTTAAGAAGCAGAACCTTATCCTAACAAACCAATACAGGAAGAACCCAAGGCTTTTAACATTTAACATATCATGTATAGTTCGTTTACCACACTATGGGCAAACCTATGTATTGTCCATGTGGCTTGGCTCCTTAATTAATTAATGCATCTCAAGGATCACACCTTAGTCGACTCCTTTGGTAGAGCTTAATAAAAAATTAGTACACCTACCTTACTCTTGCATGGTAGCATGGCCTTTTCTTTTCTTTTTGGGAACATAAGATATTTATATTAAAGACTTACAAGCAGCCATTTACAAGAGTTAATTACACGACGACTTCCTTTTCCCATCAATCTCATCCAACCTATTCACTATTCAACAAGCTGCAGATTTGATCCAATTTGTACCCAATAGGAAAAGCCCACATACAGGCCCTCCATAAAAGAACTGGGCCTTCACAGGAATATCTAATTCCCATATGAGCTTCCATCTCTTCATCCAAGTACTAGAGCTCCATTTGACCTTCCAAATTTTGTTACAGTACAGCACATTCACCTCACTCTTGCACATCTCTTCATGCAAGGCCCTAGTAGTCACCTTATCCAGTTTAACTCCATTAAACCATGACCAATCTTTTAGCCAACAAGTCTCATTAAAGGCAATAGATACCCAGCCCTTCTCCACTTCCTCCAAGACGTGACTTACCACCTAAAGATCACTTTGTTGTAGCCTAAACTCCTCCTTTAACTATCCCAACTCCTTCCATTCCAACCTGAGTCGAGTCCTAACAATCAGCCAACTTTCTCAATCCTCTATTATTCAAATTTATGGATATCCTACATCAGAGTGGGCCAAAGGAGGGGTAAGTTTATGGGTCCACCCCATCATAGAGAGTTCCCTGTAGCTCTGGTACATCCATCCCATTTCACCAAACCCAACACTTCATTCCAGTTAAAAACGTAAGAACTTTCAGAAGGGGGCACTTGTAATTTTCAAGGGAGCATAAATAGAAGCTTGGCTTTCCAGTCCCAACCCAAGCCACATGCCTTTGTATTGCACATTGGATTCTTCAACAACCTCTTTCACCATCCTGGTCCAAATCTCCTCTTACTGAAGACATTTAGGTAGGCTAGTTACTACCTTTGCTTTGGCATGGATGGGCAAATGTAGGATCCCAATGCCTCCCACCTTTTTAGACAAGCTCATTTTCTCCCAAGCTAACTAGGTCGAGGCTTTTCTGTCATTTCCACTATTTTTCCATTAGAAATTCTTGACTGGGGCTACAATCCCCTTCCAGTGGTGGCATTTTCTAAAATCTAACACAAGACACAGAAACATAATATAAGCATTAAGCACAGTGTTAGAAATGACCGCCTTGTCTCATGAAATGGAACCCCAATACCCTCCTATCTCTTCATCTTATCTAGAAACCTCTCAATTGCCCAATTACTCAGCTGTTTGTTTGACACCCCCACTCCAAAGGGAACCCCCAGCTGTCTAACAATATGCCCCTTCCTTAATTACTTCACATCCCCCAGTTGTCTAACAATATGCCCCTTCCTTAATTACTTCACATCCCCATCTCTCCAGGTTAAAATCCTCCTCCTCAGTCAAGCTAATAATCCTAGATTTATGGATATTGCATATAGAGCCAGAAGCATCAGCAAACTCTTGCACTATTTGTAAGGCATGTCTTAGATTATCATTATCAACCTTCAAAAATAGTAGTGAGTCTCTGAATCACCAGGTGCTCCCCACCCTCAACTTTAATCGAGTTACCACACCCCTATCACAAGCATCTTCCAAAGCCACTATCAAGGGATGGGAAGCTATGTCAAATAGTAAAAGGGCTAGAGGACATCCTTGCCTCGTAGACATCTTGATTTCAAACCCCCCAACTAATCTTCCATTTAGCAGTAGCTTGGACTAACCACCAGTAGTGAGAGTTTATATGCAGTAGCCATCCTGTTACCAAACCCCAACCTTTCCATCACCCTGGTCACAAAGGACCAGTGGATCCTTTCATAAGCTTTCTCCATATCAAAGCTGAAGCATAACACACTTTTGATCAATTCTCTAAGCCACTTCTCTACCTAGCATAGCAGCAAAGATATTGTCATAAATAGATCACCCTTTAATAAACCCATATGTTTTCTGGAGATCACCTCTTGTAGAAAAGGGCTGATCCTTCAAGCAATGACCTTTGCTAATACCTTATAAACCACAATGAGCAGAATAATAGGTCTCCGATGGTTAAACCTATAACAAGCAGCTTGTTTGGGGATTAACTCCATAACTCCGTCCTTCAAATCCTTTTCCAACCTTCCTATGGCAAAGGCATCCTTGCATATTCTCCAAACCAATTCCTTGATAGAGGGCCAAAAGGAAATGAAGCACTCCACAAATAACCCATCCCACCTAGGAGATTTCTCCTTCCCAAGTTTTTGTAAGGCGAGCTAACATTCATCCATTTCCACTTCTCTTTCCAACTAGTTAGCCCTGTCAACCTCCACCCTCTTGCTAACCATATCTAATAGCCTACTCTTTTCCTAAAATTTCCTTTAGAAACAATCCTCTCCTCTCAGGCTCAGTGCGGAACCAAAGGAACTCCACCCATTTCAGGGCAACTTGGTCAATATCACCCAATTCTTAGCCTTTCTCATCCCTAACATGTCCAATCACTTCCATATTCCCCTTCTCTTTAGCTAAGCCAAATGGATATCTATCTAGTTTTCTCCTTCTGTTATAAGATTTCCATTTGGCTTCTTTTTCTCTCTCTCAACCATCTTATCATCCTCTCTCTTCAAATATGTCTAGCACTTAATGTACTAACTGATCTCCTAGTCTGTCTTTTCTTTTGTAGATACTCCAACTACTCTTCCCAAGTCCTCCTCTCCTACCTCTTCTCTTCAGCCCTTAATTTTTCATTTCTCTTGATAATGTTGAAAATACAAGTGAATAGGGTGTGTGTGGGAACAAGCTCTTGGATAGAGGCTGTAAAAGAGAAGATGTAATTGTGAAAACTAAAAAAAAACTTGTCTTTCAACATCTACTAAAAGATATGGACTTATTGGTCTAGCCTTCCCAAATGCAAGAAGTTTGTGACACAGTGGGAGTGAGTAGAAAGGGATACAGAGCCATCTCTAAAACCTGGTTCAGGGTCCTTAAGTATTACAAAATCAAAGCTTTTGGGTTGCCTAGACCTCACAATGTTGGAAATTGATGCCTTTGAAAGAATTTGAGCTCATTTGAAGTGGAAGGCACCAGATCTGGACTCCCCGCATACTCTGTTTTTTGTACACAAAACAGAGCATTAATTTGCTAATCAGTGATTAATCAGTGCTAATCACTATATTTTGGTACAATTGAGGGTTCAAATTAACCATTAGGTATCTGATACAGATCCCTATAACTTCAGATTGCAAATCGGAGTTGGTTTGATACTGCAACCATCCCGTACAAATTGGTTACCCTTGATTTAATGTAATTTCTGGTAAAATTGTGCTGATAAATTTGTGAAAATCATCATTTTGCATTTAACCCTTGGTTAATGCCTGTAAATCTCACTCAAATTCAAGATTATTCACAGCTAGAGTTGCATTTGGAATGTGCATGAGAATGAATGCTATACGCATTATGTATTGGGCACATTACATTAGTGTAAAAATGGGATTAGACATTGCCCTTGTCCATAATAAGGCAAGAGGTAAGACCTCCCGCATAAATTTGGGTTTGCATTGCATAATGATACAAGATAAACATAAAAAGCCCAAAGGAACTGTCAGCAAAACATTGAAACATGTTGCTCACATGGAGCAAAAAGACCTGACGGACGAGCTCATGGCCCCAGCCATGGAAGAAGAAGAATATCTCTTCCCAAGAAGAGGATCCACACCAACAAGAAGATCTGAAGGAAGACATGGACACGAGAAGAGAAGCTGCCACAAGAAGAGAAGCTACCCCAAGAAGACTGAAAGAAGAGACGGATGCGTGGAGAGAAGCTGCCACGACAAGAAGACTGAAGACAAGAGAAGATGTGAGGCTCCAAAGAGTGAGAAGCCATGTGAAAATCTCTGAGAGAGAGAGAGAGAGAGAGAGACCCCACAACCCAATGTAACCTTCCCCAATAAAGTAAAACCACCTCTAAGCCACTGATGATGTAGGCCACGTGGTAGATGTATGTGTGAGCACTTTAGTCAAGGTCGCGGCACTTATAGTAGCCTTGGACACATAGAGAGAGAGTGTGTCAAGGACTATGGAGTTTAGGGACTTTAGGCACT
This sequence comes from Cibotium barometz, assembly GCF_041138505.1. NCBI lineage: Eukaryota > Viridiplantae > Streptophyta > Polypodiopsida > Cyatheales > Cibotiaceae > Cibotium > Cibotium barometz. Next base: position 20,467,929 of record NC_141048.1, read on the forward strand.
GGTCGCGGACTGTCGAGTAAGAAAGAAACTTGATACAGGGTCCAGATGTGCTGAGATAACTTGAGGGGAGGAGTAGACACTGGTCGCGAACTATCAAGTAAGGGGAGGCAAACTTGGTATAGGGTCTAGGTGTACTAGGAGTATTCACTTGAGGGGAGGTGTTGAAAATACAAGTGAATAGGGTGTGTGTGGGAACAAGCTCTTGGATAGAGGCTGTAAAAGAGAAGATGTAATTGTGAAAGAACCTGTGAAAAGGTGAGAAGAATCTACTGGGAGAGAATAAAGGGTAGCATGAGAGAATTTAGGAGTGTGGAGTTATTTTGGGAGATATTCAGGGAAAAGAGAAGAGGTGGAGAGAATCAGGCAAAAGGTGGAGATATTCTGGGAGTGAATCATGGAGAAATCAATGGGATTAGATGCTTGATGTAAACTCTTTAAATTGAGGCATAGCCCTAATGAGAATTTGCTGGTTTTTGAGTATCCATGCCTACATTAATCTATTTGTTAATTATTCACTAATTACATCTTAATCATTTGCTAATCACTTTGTTAATGATGTTGATTCTAGTGTTTGATCCACCATAGCTCATCATTATGCTCAAATTTCAACAGATAATACTTTGCATCTCATTAGAGAAAGTCCTCCAGGATCCATCTTTTCCCCCTTTACTTCTCAATATACTAATAGCCTTTTCAATGCAAGAAATTAACAATTCATCCTCGAGCAAAAGATTGTTCACTCTCAATTTCCTTGTGTAGAAATGTCTAAGCTTATCTCCCCCCTGTTCAACAACATGCCATCCCCATTTCAATGTCTAAGCTTATCTCCTCCCTGTTCAACAACATGCCATCCCCATTTCAATGGTATATGATCAGATAAAACTAAACAAGGATCAACTTCAACAAACAAGGTAGGAGGAACCCATGTGGCCTGTTGACTAAAAAAACTTGAGGATGATCCAAAATACTGGAGACTAAAATAAGTATGACCAAGTTCAGATCCCCAAGCCCCCACCTTTAGCCAATCCCAACTTGCCTCTTAGGTTTTCCCACTTCCTTCTCTCTTGAACCATCAAAATATTTCTCCCTCCACACCTATCTACATATCTCTCTACCATATTAGATTCCCCAAAAATGATGTAGGGGCATTAGATGTCTAATTTAGAAATCCATTCCCACATCTCTCCTCTCACCTTATAATTGTGAGCTCCGTATATATTAATTACCCGCACCCTCTCCTCTTCTATTTGAATCTCTACTACCAAGATCCTACCATTAGGGTGATTAGCTATAGTACTAGGTTTTAAGTTCTTTTTAATAATAGTGAAAACACCACTATAGCCTGAGTTCACCCCTCCATACAGAACCACCCAATCCAAAAACCTATCTTTCCTCCAGCATTTCATACCAAACAGATTATGTTCTTGAATCACCATCACTACATCCCCCATTCCTTAAGGCTGAGTTCTTCTTCTTCTTCCTTAGCCCCTTCACATTTGAGATACACCCTTTCACCTTGCATTTCCTATTCATTCAAAAGTAATCACCGGTACCATATCCACTTCCTCCTGCCCTTCAACCACTAGAGCATCCTCATGCCCCCCCTCACTTTGGATATCCCTCCATGTTGTCTCCACCTACCAATTAAATCTTCCCATTGAGGATGTTTCACTGTCGTCTACTCCTAATGGGATGAAGGGATTAGACTACAGAGATGGACCCGAGCTATTTAGGGATTTGCTACCCTCTACTCCTTTCCCCAAAGGTTTGCTTTGATTTCTTCTAGCTTCCTCCTTGATTTGCCTAAAACTACCGCTTCCCTTAGCACTATCCCTAACTTTGGTCCAACCCATTTCTGTCTGGTACCAATGTCTCATTCTCCTTCACCTCTTTCCCATTTTTATCATCATGCATATCACTGATTCCAGCTTTGCTTCCCTTGCTGGGTTCATCTTCCTTCCTCACCTCCCCACCCGACTCCGTGTTCTTCACTGTGCCACATTTTGGCAATGTGACCAAAACTGTCACATCTAAAATAGGCCCCAAGGAAGATGCCAAACTTGAGTTTCAATTCCATCTCCCTTAGCTCCACTTCCAAAATTTTAGGTGTCTCCAACGAGGTGTTCTAGGTAACATAGACTTTGTTCGATTATCATCCACCACTATCTTCATCCCTTGGGACAAATAGAACTGGGCCTGATGCTCTAGCTAGATCCCCCAACGCTGGTCTTAACCACAGCCCTATAATCTCCACCCTTTCTAGGCATGCCTCTCGGAGGCTTCTATTTACGTCAAAAGTCTGGGTCGAAGGACAGTGCATGCACAAGCTTTTGCTCCAGGAAGAGCGGAGCCCTCACAAATAAGTCAAACACAATTTTCCCTTTTGCGAACAAAACATTAAAGAAGTTTTTCCCAAGATAAAAGACCTATGAAACCACCTTCCCAAGATAAAACATTAAAGAAGTTTTTCCCAAGATAAAAGACCTGTGAAACCACATTCTCATGAAAGATATCATCTTGCAACCACTTTCCGAGTTTCTATTATGGGAATATATTTTAAGCCCTCTTAAAACCACCTTCTTCTTGAAAAGTGGTTTTCCCAAATTCATAACCTCTCTATGATCTACCCGTATGGATTGAATCAACTACTAAAGGAGGTTTGAGCTATATCTTCAAATTGCTAAACCAGTGTAAGCTGAGCAAATCCACAATGGAGGTTTATGTTTATCCACAAACCATTATTGTGAAAATCGTTGAAAAATGCAACCTGGAGGGAAATTGCAATGTCCACTCTAGCTACACAACAGCTACACAACGTAAAACATCTATTTCTAGATATAAACATCTTTTCAGGATGTGATTCTTTTAAGCAAGAGGGTAACTCTAATCTTGATTATTCGGATGAAGGTAAGTTTTCGATTCATGCTTTATTGAGAATTCAAGGGAAAATAAAAGGAAAATCAATTTCTATATTACATGATGATGGTAGCTCTCATGATTTCATTTTTGAAAAAGCATTGAAATCACTCAACCTAGATGCATCGTACTCTAGTTACAAAGTAGAAGCTGCATTTCAAGAGGTTAAGGGTTTAGAATTAGAAATGGGTTCACTAAAAGAAAAGAGAACATTCCTAGTGGCTCCTTTGCAAGGTGTGGATGTCATCTTAGGTATGCCATGGAGACATGAGCATAATCCCCAGATTGACTATGAAACTCATACCATGTGGTTAATAAAAGATGAGAAAGAAGTTTATCTCCAATATGAGACCAAGGGTGACTTAGGTCCATTTTTTACTCATACCCAAGCAAAAAGAATTGTACGAAAAAGGAGAAGACATTTTTTATTTTTGTTAACCAACTTACTACTCAGGATGACTCCAAATCAAATGTGTCTCATGACCCTTTTATCTCAAGTTCTTTAACTGCTTCATGAATGACTTACCTCCTGGCTTACCCAAGCCTCGTCCAAAAGACCATAAAATTGAAACAATTCTCGGTAGCTCACCGCCATGTAAAGCTCCTTATCGAGTCAACATGCTTGAGCAAAAAGAGATCTAAAGGCAAGTTGAAGAACTATCAGAGAAAGAATTGATTAGACCCATACGTTCTCCATTTGGTGCTCGAGTTCTTCTTGACGATAAAAAGAAGAATGGAACATATCAATTGTGTATCGATTATCGTGCACTAAACAAAATTAGTCTCAAGAATCGATAGATAAGCTTAAAGGAGCCCAAGTCTTTAACAAGACTGACCTAAAGTTTGATTATTATCATATTCGAATGGACAACGGGGATATCTTCAAGACTGCCTTTAGAACCCAAACTAGTCACTATGAATTTTTAGTTATGCCATTCGGTTTGACTAATGCTCCGGCTACTTTCAACAGAATGATGAACAAAATATTCTTGAAATATTAAAATTTTGTTGTAGTGTTTTTTTATGACACCTTAGTTTTCATTAAGAATCGTCAAGAACACGAACATCATTTAGAAAAAGTGTTCTCACTTCTTCAAGAGAATCAGCTAGACTATGTCAATTCTGAAAAGAGCAAATTCTTTCAAGATGAAATTGAATATCTAGGACACATTGTCTCTATTGATGGTATTCGACTAGATCCCAAAAAGATCGAAAGCATTGCTAGTTGGCCTAGACCACATGATATTCACGAACTCTGATCTTTCCTTGGATTATGTAGTTACTATAGGAAGTTTGTTAGAAATTTTTCATACATTGCACATCCTTTAACCGAACTTCTTAAGAACGCTAGATATTTTGATTGGACTAGTAGACAAGATAATTCCTTCTCTGAAAGGCTTTGGTGTTGTTCTTATGTAAGATGGACATCCCATTGCTTATGAAAGTCATAAGTTCAAACCATCAAAAAGAAATTGTAGTACATATGATAAAGAATTAGCTATTGTTTTTCATGCGTTAAGACTTTAGAAACATTATTTAATGGGATCTGAATTCTTAATCAAGATAGACCAACAAAGAATTCATCCTTTATTGACCCACCCATTGATCTCTAATCGACATATCAAATGGGATACGTTCTAGTGTTCACAACATTTATGTTATTCAAAGTAAACCATTGAGTCCTATGAGAGAATCCTATGATAAGGACCCAAATTTTGCTGACATTTGGATTAAACTGAGAGACAATAATTGGAACCCTATTGGTGATTATTCATGCCATGATAGTTATCTTTTCTTCCAAAGGAGATTGTGTATTACATAACCTTTCAGACAATTCATATTGGAGGAAATGCATCCACCACCATATATGGGTCATCAAGGTGTTTTAACTACTCTACAATTAGTCTCTAGAGAATTCTTTTGGCCTTTTCTTAAATAAGATGTAGTAAAATTTTTGGCAGAATGTTCTGTCAAAAAATTAAAAGCTAGCTACTACAAAGATAAGACCCAAGGACTTCTTACTCTCTACCAATCCGTAATGATACTTGGGAACAAATATCTATGGACTTCATTATAGGTGCCTACTACATCGAGTCATAATTAAAAGATTTGGACTATAGTTGATCATTTAAGTAAGCAAGCATATTACTTACCTTACAAGAAAACTTTGACCGTTAAAGTAAGCAAGCATATTTCTTACCTTGTAGGAAAACTTTAACTTTTAAAGCAAGTTGCGATTATATTTATCAAACAAATCTTTGTACATCACGGATTGTGAAAAGTCATTGTTTCTGAACAGAGACTCGAGATTTTGTAGTAACTTTTGGATCACTCTTTTCTCTAACTTAGGCACTAAGGTAGATTTTTCCACACCTTTCCATATAGATACGAATGGACAAACTTAGGTTACGAATAGTACTATCTTGGACCTACTCAAAGCCTATGTTGCCCAACAACCTAATTCATGGGATAAGTACATTCATCTTCTCCAATTTGCTTACAATAATACTCCTCATTTGGCTATTGGTCGAGCACCCTCGAAATTGTGTCTGGAAAACCTTTGCCTATTTTGGCAACTATACTTTCCCACAAAATCGAAGCTATTGATCAATTCACTATCGATTTTAGTAGCATTTTGAATGATGTAAAACATTCTATTGCTTAGGCTCATATTCAAACAAAGGGAAGATTATTGTAGATGAACCTTCACCACCATCACCTAAACAAGTTTGGATCCCTAAGAGAAACCCTAACTTAAGAGGCAAGGTGATCAATGGGGAAGCTTCTACTTCACAATATGTCACAAAATCCTTGTTTGTTATCTAAACCCAAGCCCCGTTCATTTCCCTAGAACAACCAACTACGTAAATAGAAATTGTGTTACCACAAGTGTCATCTCTAATGCTCATCTATAAGGAAGAACCCATAAGCTCCATCCAATATTATGAAAGCCCCTTACCACCCTTAAAGTTAGAGATCGATATAACGCAACAAGCAACAAAGGGCTCTCCTAACCAACAAACACTGAGGGAGCAAAGTTAGAAAGGGCTCTCCTAACAACAAACACTGAGGGAGCAAAGTTAGAAAGGATGGTTACATAAAACCTATAATACCTTCCATGAAGTCAAGGTATGATAGGAAGTAGGAAGGGGAAATTTATGCTAAGATCATCACTTTTACCCCCACATTTTGCTTCCTAACAAATTCATGTCCATATCAGAAGGGAGCTTGTTGGGAAAAGCAAGCCCCATGACAATATAGCTTACACCAACATGTACAACAATATAGAACATATGCACACAATAAAAATATAAGTAACAATAAAAATTTTAAAAAATGATAAGAAAGAGTACATACCGAAAAGAGAGAATGAATGCATGTCTTTGTTGTTACTACATGCCTTGAGCATGGACTTTTCATGGATTGATATACGAGTGACTAGTACTATCAAGGGGAGGTAAGTATTCCTCCTTTCCAAACCCACCATATGGGGTACTATGTATGGAATAAGTTGTGGAACTTCTTAATCATCGAGTTCATTGTGTCCAAGCGCTCTTGTAGGCAAGACATTCTCCTTTCCAAACCCACCATATGGGGTACTATGTATGGGAGTGGGAGAAGTTGTGGAACTTCATAATAATCGAGTTCATTGTATCCAAGCACTCTTGTAAGCAAGAAATTCTTTGTCCAGACTCTGTTCAAATCACCATCAAAACTCCTTATCCAGAGCACACGAGTGAGCAAACGCCATCAATTCGTAATCAAGATTCTACAAGCAGTAATATTGTTTACTCTCCACTTCTTTTTGTAATACAGCGCTTTGTATTATGGTTATCTAGCTTTCACTATTGTGTATTCTTTCAATGTATACATACATACATATGTATACATATATACATATGCATATGTATATACATACCATATACATACATACATACATACATATATATATAGATATGTATAGATATATATATATATATATATATATAAACATATATCTATATGTTTATATGTATATGTATATAGATACTTACATATACATACATACACATATACAATATGTATATATGTATGTATGTATTTACATATTATATTGTATATACATACTACGTATATACATATGCATATGTATACATTCATACATACATATGTATATATATATATATATATATATATATATATATATATATATATATGTATGTATGTATGTATGTATATGTATGCATTTATATATACATATACATATATATACATACATACATACACATACATACATACATACATACATATATATATGTATGTATGTATGTATGTATGTATATGTATGTATACATATATACATACACATATACATATAAATATATGCATATACATATATCTATATTTTTATATGTATATGTATATGTATATAGATACATACATACATATACATACACATACACATACACATACTTCTTCATGAAAACATTTCCTTGGAGAGGTATGTATATACAGAGGCGTGACAACCTCGGTATCATATTATTGTAAAATCAAGCGGAGTATTTTGCTGACTATTTCGAGTGTCCTCCCCTTTTCCAGAATTGGGGTTTAGATAGAAATCAAAAAGTAAACTAAATAATTCCCTATCGGGAATTTCTCTTAGTACAATTCCCTCTGGTTTAGACACAGTTTAATCTGCTACATTTGAATGAAAGTCACGAACATAATTGAGATTCGGTTAACATACACATACAAACATATATATGTATGTATGTATACATATATACATACATAGATATATACAAGTATATGTACATACATACATACATACATGCATATATATATATATACATGCACATATATATATATATATATATATATATATATATATATATATATATATATATATATACATGCACACACATATAAATGTACATGTATATATGTATGTGTATATACATATACATATATATATGTGTGCATGAATGTGTATATATATATATATATATACATATATACGTATGTATCTATATACATATATGTGTGTGTAATATCTCGATATTTGTGGAGAAAGAACGAATGAAGCAGGCTTAAGAGCTTGTGACAAAGATGCAGACTGAACTAGCCATAATTTGTCTCTCTCTTCTCTCTCTGTCCAATGCCACAGCCATAACCATGTTTCTATTTAAACCTCCATAGCTCCATTTTGTCCTAACCATTCAATTGGTATCATAGCATCTCCAATCACCTACTGCTAGCAGTTCATCATGATAACAACAACATTATTACTAATAGCAACATGAGCATCATCAGGGGAAGAAAAACAAAAGTCAAACGGTGCATACAATCACACCAAGAAAGGTATTAAAAAATCAATTTGGGGCTTTCTCATTTTTTCTATAGACCTTGCTTAATTAGAGCATCAAACCTTGATTTCTCAATATTTTTCAAAATTTAGGGTGCATTACAAGCATTAGAGTGTTGCTATAGCTCCCTTTATTATCATTTCCCAAAAAAACCTAATTTTTGAGAAACATTTATTTTCTGGGAAACCTAATTTTCCCCAATGGGTGATGAAAAATCTACTTTATGTAATGATTTAACCTATGAACCACCAAATGAGTAGGTCAAGTTGGTATCAAGGGGTGGTGATGATAAATGTGCTGCTGTAGAGCACAAATGTGTGTTTCCCAATGTGTGTCAAAGTTCTTTGTGTCTTTTCTAAGTCAAGATATGTGTATGTTTTGTGTGTTAGAATAAGTTATGTTTTGTGTTCTAGATCAAGTGTTTATGATGGTTGTGTAACCACCTCTGGTCATCTTATGATGTAGGTCGTGGATTGTGTGCGATTTGGTTGGTCCTTCTTTTTGGTTGTTAGTTCTACCTAAGGTGGACCACTACAAGCATGTGAAACAAGATAACGGATCCTGATTTATCCTTGCGCAGGAGAGGTAGCCCTTGAGGGGGGGTTATTGGAGGCCTTATCTCTATGGTTGTTATGGTTAGTGTGTACTTAATCTAAGTGTGTGTGTGTGTGTATATGTGTACTTGGTCAACATTATGTGTTGTTTTCAATTATGTTTGTGATCCGGTGTCTACTCTACCCTTGGGATCCCATAACTTTTAATATGATCTCAAAGGTTGATTGCATGGAGCAAATTATTTCTCCCAAATTAGTATAAGGATGGGATAGAATTAAATTTGTATAAGGGGAAGAGGATGTTCCCAAGATAGATTTTAGGATAAGCTATGAACACCATGAGCTCATGCTTTTCTTATTATACTCACAAATATGCCAACTACTTTCCAATAGATGATGGGCATCCCATATTTGGGAAAGTTTATTTTGTCAGCTTGGATGACATACTTGCCTATATCAAGACTCTTGATGAGGAGCATGCTAAGTTCTTGAGAATTTCCCATGCTTGATGCAAAATTAAAGAAATGTGGCTTCTTTAAGCAGGAATTGCTTTAGCTTGGGTATTATTTTATTGTACATGGTACACAGGTTATCCTATGTGATATTTGAGTGGTTATTGAATAAACTATTTTGAGAACTCACAAAGTGAATGTCTTTTTTTTGGCTTGTATAATTCTTCCATACAGTGGGTGCATGAGATGAGGAGAAATGTATATGTTAGCCTAGGCACATTGATGTGCATACACTTATGCCTTCTCTAACTCTATACTTTGATTATGTATATAATAGCAACTTCATGATGGGAACCTTTCATGTCAAGATTTGAAGTTGTTGCCCTACATACTAGACCTGACTATGTCTTGGACTTATGCCAAGTTGGTGGAATGGAATTTGAATCACTCAATGGGGTCTACTAGGTCCCCTCCACGCCCCCCCCCCCCCCCCCCCCCGAATTAAGATCCAGTATAAATGTAGCCACTTTCCAATTTGGATCCCTAGGGGGGATTGAGAGAATCATTTTTTCCATGTCCATAGGTGGTAGATGCCTTTGGGGAGCACCAGCTCTAGGACTCAAATCCAAGCCCTCCCACTTCTGAGTGAGTACACCTACCTGCTAGGCTACACTTTTTTCAGTAGATTGAATAGTTTAATGGAAGCTTACCTATATGGAAATAGAGCCCACGTTTGAGTGGTGAGTAGAGGTGCATGATCTTAGGAGAAAATATTGCAAACCATTGGCCGCCGCACCACATAAACCCAAAAAATGTAGCAATAAATGAAAACTTTTAGAGGCTTGAAGCTCTAAAGGCTAAAACAAAAGTTGGTTGCACTTAGAGTTCTACACAACTGCCAAATGGATTTACATAACACTGTACAACTTGAGAAGTCTTTTAGAGAAGTGGACACTATCTTGATGATAGCGAAGGTGTAGAAGTAAACAACTTTGAACATAAAAGTTCACATTCACTTAAAGAAAAAAAGCATACATACTCATGTCATTAGCATCCTAATGGATTGCAATATAGTTGTGTCCACATCTTTATTACTTGCATCTTAACAATAAAAACATCAAGCAATGTCATAGCTAGAGGAGGTATAGAGTTCCTTGGACATGCTACTTTTGAGTGAGTTGGCATTTTGGTGACTAGATCAAAGCTTGAGTTGCATTGATTCTTCTTTATTATTACCCTAATTTTTTATGATGTTCCAACCTAAGCTCAAAATTTTGGAGGGCCATTCCAAATGACCAGATGTTGAGGATGAAGATTATCATTACTGCACATGTGCTAGGGTACACCAGCCAACATTAGAAAAGGCCATGCTACCAAGTGAGAGTGGAGGAGTGGAGCATTGACATGGCACGTGTGATTGCATGCATTTGTACGGAGGTGGGTGGCCGACGTGCCTCTCACACATGCAAGTGGGCAGGTGATGATGCCCGAAAGATGGCAAGCATTTGGGAACAATTTGATGAGGTTGGCGATGGAGGTTGGGGGGATTGGGAGCCATACAAAGAGATGAAGAGGAACCGAGAGGAAGAAGAAGGGGAGAGAGAAGCAAAAAAGTTACAATCGGATTGGATCTCGATGTGATGAGACTGAATACGCAGGCTCATAAAAGAAACATTGGCCAACGAAAGGTATATACAAGTATCTCCCCTGAGCTGGTGAGGAGACAGATTAGATTGTTTTCTATGTGCACCGCTATTCTGTTTTGTCTGGGGAGACCGTTGAGAAAGGTGAAATTGTCACAGATCTAATTTCTAAGAAAATAGAGTTGAAAGAAACTTGCAAGAATTTGATTAAATCAAATCGAATACCACATGTTCAACATATTTAATATTTGAGTGAAAAACAAATAAATACTTAGCTCACAAAGCACGACTCCACCACATGTTCAACATATTTAATATTTGAGTGAAAAACAAATAAATACTTAGCTCACAAAGCACGACTCCAGGATTGGGTGCAATTATCCCCCCTCATGTGTGTGGCCTCTCCCCACACATGAGTATTTACGAGATACTTTATTCCAAATTAGACCATAGTCTCCAAAAATACAAAAAAGGTGATTTTCTTACACAATACTCTCTTATGCTCAAAATAGAGTGCCCATAAATTGAGGCTAGGGTTTAAAGCATTTCACGCTTTACAAAATATTACAACTCAAGTCTATGCTTGATAAACTAAGGCTTTCCAAATAAATAAAAATGTGCACAAGCTAGCACATGTATATATACAAATCTTGTTTACAAAAATGGTGTGCCAAGTAATAATTATGTGCGAAGTCTCCTCAATCTTCAGAATCCTCTTCACCTATAAAATAACCAATAATAAATTGGTAAACATATATTCCATAAGTATACAAACCATAACCACACACGTGTTTGCCAGGCATAAGTAACCCAGGAAACACCCTTCTATACAAACCAACTGAAACAAACATTGGAGGCCCCAAACATACGTCAATATCCACCAAACGTATTAATATTTATAATGGCATCACCCATGATATTAACATAATTTGGCTTGACGCGCAAAGATAATCCAAGCCTCCCCAATTTATTTAAAAGGGTAGAATAATATTTTTTGGAGGGCTTAAAATATATTCCCATAACATTCCCTCTTGCTTGAGTTTGGAATTGCCCTCAATTATGGGTTTGTTGAAAAGAACGAAGGATCTCATGGAAGGCACATAAATATTTCTCAGACACCCATCTTGCATCTTTAAGAATGATTTTGGAAAGTCACTAAATATTTGTTATATTGATTTTCAGTACGAGTTGATGTAATCTGATGATCAATGATAGTATTTGGAAGCAAAACTTCTTCCTCACCCTCAATAAGAGGTGGTTCCTCATACACACAGTATGAGCGGGAAGTGATCCCTTGAAAGGTTTTAATAAAATCACATAAAATGAGTTATGAATCTACCAAATGAGAAGGTAATTCAAGTTTATATGTAACATCATTAATTTTGAGAATCACCTTAAAAGGTCCATAAAATATTAGGACAAGCTTAACAACGAGAAATTTTTCAACACTCTTAAGTTGACGCTTTTCAATTCTCAAAAGTACATAATCTCCAGTTTCAAAAGATATTGCTTTATATTTACGGTTTGCTTTCTTAACATATTGTTCTTGAGCATTACAACAATAGTCTTCCCTTTGTTTGAATTTGAGCCTATGAAGCTTTTTTCCACCACCACTGAGGAGACTTGGGAATTGGCAAGCGATAGCAATGGGTATGCATTTTTTGTATTGGGATCTAAATACAATGGTTACCCTCATAGTAGCCTTAAGCTTCCAATAATAAGCATTTAGGTATCCATTTTGGGGTAACCTATAGTTTGGACTTTCTGCGCTGATTATTTCGTTGAGGCCTCCTTTGCTTGGTTGGTTGGTTGTTGAGATGGTATGTACGGAGAGATCTTGGAAACCCATTTCAAGGTAGATTTGGGTTGCCACTTTTTAGCCCATTGTATCGGTTAGTCCTTTTGACATGGAGGTGGAAGTAAAAGAATCAAGAGTCCTTTGAATAGTAGACGATGAGGTAGAGGGGGTTTCTTTAGATTTGGTTAATGTTGAAGCTTCCTCCTCGTCGTTATACATCTAGTGGGGGTTATGAGTAGAATGTTCAACCACCCCCACCGTGGGGGTTATGAGTAGAATGTTTAGCCACCGCCACCGTGGGGGTTATGAGTAGAATGTTTAGCCACCGCCACCGTGGGGGTTATGAGTAGAATGTGGGGGTTAAGGCTTCACCCACAAAGACATGCCCCATTAACCAATCAATCATATATATCCTATAGCCTTTATCCATGTGCGACAAAGTATTATTGGTTCATGTAATATTCTTACAATAGGCATAACGAGGAAGTCTCCCACCAGGTTCTTATTATCACAATATGTTACAATTTTTAGTAGGCCAAGAACCTTGGTGTTCCTACTACTTATACCTTTGACCTTCAAAGAGGTGTCTACGAGTTGAGGTTTTCCCAATTGGTTCCATACATTAAAGGAAATTAAATTGTGACTAGTCCTCGTGTCAAGCAATGTATTCTAGAGAACTTTACCATAAGGACTCGAAAATTAAATGGATGTTTGCTATGTACTCATCTATGTCTCCCTTAACTTCTCCAACAAAGGCTTATGTGGATCCAAGGATAGCTTCTTGTTGCTGCGAGACGCCAGCCAACTATGAGGTAGTAGTGCATAGTTACCAGTGGATTATAAGTCATGGGTGGCTTGAAGTATATAACACTCACCAGCATCCACCTTATATCATCCTTTTGGCATTCTAAAACTCTACTCTAATACCTACAAGCACTTAGAAGCCATGCGTACAATACAATTTTGATGCTACCACATTGAATATCCTGCTATCAATTCTAAAGAAATTCCGGACTTACAAGAATTTATAAAGTCTCACAAGCCTATCAACCCACCCCCTAGCACAGGTCAGGGTCAAGAAGAAACCTCTTCCTCATCTTCAAAATCAACTTACCCTGTCTATTCTAATGTCGCTAGTAGTAAGCTACTTAACCTCTATCCTAACATGCCACCTACTAACACATCTCAAGCTGACTGCATTTTCTCAACCTTTAATCCTCCAGAAATAGATTTTCCCACTAACCCTCTTGCCCCCGAGAGGAGATACTGGCACCTCACCTGTCTCCACAATGGCTCTTTTAAAGCCAAAATTAATGTTCAAGGTCCTCATGCAGATCATTCCATTTGAGCCAACTAGACGAATCATGCCAGAAGCTTACTCTGAGATCACCCCAACAAAACAGCACAATGTACCATACCCTCTCCGAGCTCCACCCCCTAACTTAGAAGAATTAATTCCTTTGGCTAGAGAGGACACATTATGGGGGAATGTGGCCAAGCACACAAAGTTGGCAAACCCCCAGTTAGCTGATCTACTGGAAATAAGGATTGTTACATTCATGATGATGAGCTACTGCTTCCATTGCAGCAGGTGGAGAAAGGCACACCATGTACACACAAGAGGCGGCTATGCCACAATAGTCACCGATGAGGGCAACCAAAATTGAAAGATTTTGGCATACAACCAGATTGGCAGAAGGAGTACCTGACAATTTCGAAATACAGCCAGGTCTATATGGGTGCGCCACCAACACAACGGGTTGATCCTTTATACATGCCAGTTAAGATAAGATGGGCACCGTTGGAATTTCAGAAAGCCATAAGGCATGACTCACATGTTTGCTACAACTTCCCAATTTTCATACCAGCAACATTTGCAAACATACAGGAGCAAAGATGGCAAATGCTTACATGGATATGGGCATGGCACAGAATTTCAGACCTTGCAATTGTGGCTAGCGTCAGATTTTTAGAATTGCTGGTGGTGCTAATAGATCAACCCAAGAAGCCCTATGATGGCTATGAAGCAGAACAATTGAAGTTCGACATGAACCAAGGGCCATCCGACAGGGGCATCATGCTCTACTACCACCGACTGAGATGTCTTCCGGGCTACATGCATGTAACATTCGAAGACACGGTGGATACAGGATTTTGGCGATCTCACTCAGCATTCCGATGCACACTCAGAAAGCTCCAGTCCAGGAGAAATTTCTATCAACATGAGTTCGGTGACCAGGTCTTTAGACCTTGGTAACAGGTTCTTCTTCGGACAGAACCTACATTAAGAAGGGGGGGATGTTAATCCCATTTTGGATTAACAAACATGATCCTCCAATTGAGGACATTAATAAGTGTCATGAAACAGTATTATAAAAGTTGTACATTATGAGATATTGGCCACCAAAGCCTAGTTAGGTAAGTTTTGGGAGCCCAAGTGTGAATAAGGACCAAATGTATAGAACTCATAATGAAAAAACACAATCCCCTTTGTGCTATAGAGAACTCTTCCTTGTGTCTTGAGAGAGATTGAGAGAGAGAGAGCATTCTAGCATTGTTCCTCTTCTATGCTTGTGTGATTCATGCTTGTTTGGATGAGAGACAGAGTGATTGTGCCTTATGCGACGGTGCAAGCGACTATACGGTGATAGCGTGGAGGTGGAGCTTGGAGGTTAGAGCTTAACAAGCGAGCTTGGAGGCCTCAAGGGACTCAAGTTCGAAGCATTGGTAAGTACCCTATGACAGTTGTGATCTATTGCTCATCCTTTAGGTGAATGCATTGAGTTCCCTCTTGGAGGTGTGGTAGTCCATAACATGAGGTGGAAGTTGTGTTGAAGCATTTGCCTAAAGGAAAAAGTCCAAGATGGAATGGACTCCTTAATGAACTTTTCACGAAGTATGTTGATGAGTTGAAGGTCCCTTTCGCTTCTATTTTTCAAGAGGTGTGGAATACAGATAGCATGCCTGCGTGTTATAAGATTGGGCTTATACGTTTACTGCCTAAAGTTCCATCCCTAGTTAATATACATTAATGGAGACCACACAGGTCTTATAAAAGGGCTACTATTGTGACAAGTCTCTTCCTTGCGGTCAGCCCATTTGGTGGAGAATAATACCATAGCTATATATTGGATGAGGGTACTCCGAGCTACACCTATTGTTCAAAGTAATTAGTGAAAGAAAGCTAATACATCACATGGCAGCCATGTGGGTATTTGTAAAGTAATTTTGGTAATATATCTTCTATTACGAAAAAAAAAAGGATTGCTAGTGTTGGAAGAGACAGAGAGAAGTTCAAAAGAAAGAGAGCTAATTCTCTTCAAATTCTAGGAAAGAGGTTTTCAAAAGAATAAGAGAATTGGTGTGGTATGGAATGGATCTATGCTTATTCAACATGCACATGCCAATAAATTCTAGTGATTGATCCACTTGTTAACCTAATGATGCACAATAGATTATGCTTTTGTGTGCATTTACAATATGTCAAATTTGGTGTACTCAATGTGTGCGTCTATAATTAAAATTTGTAGTTTAACCGTCAAAAACAGACAAAGGGAATTTATTTCTCTCCTGTTCAACTCACTAAGATTTTTGTTTTACAAAGACAAAAGCATAATGCAAGGGAATATTTCACCAAGGCAAGAAAGAAATACCCCATCTGGACTTAAAAGTGGTAGCCAAAATCTTCAAGAGGGCATCCGAGCCCCAAGAACCATACCTCCATTGACTACCCCCCCCACCCCGTCTATGCACATTAAAAGCTTTACTTGTTTTGATTTATGCAATCTAATCTACATCACACTATGCTGCATGGGTCTCGCATCCTTTAATTTGCCTTATATATATACATATATATATATATACATATATATATCATGACTCATGGTCATTGTAGACCCACTGGTTTGAAGTATGAATCGCACGTGTTCTGCGAATTGTATCATGCACCTCTCCTCTGAAGCATGCATTGATGGATCATAATTCATGTGTACAGTACCATTCTTGGAAATTCATATCTTATCTATATACTGTACTAAGAACAGGTTTGCCAAACCTAACAGCAAAGCAATTGAAGCAAGGCTTGGTGAGGCCACCTAGGCTTGGGATGATGGTTAACACATGATGGGCTGGTAAGTACAGATCCATCACTCAATCATCTCTCATTCACTTACACGTTTCAAGTCTAAAACCCTGGAAGCCTCTTGTCTTGACAGACTACTGAGACCTTGGACCTTGGATGTTTTCAATGGTGAAGGGCGAAGTCTGAAAGCTAAGGAGAGAGAGAGAGAGCGAGAGAGAGAGAGAGAGAGAGAGAAATGTGTGCACATACACAATTTGAGAAATAAGAACAATGCAAGTCAGAATCAACAGATCATGGCAATGATGTAGCGCATGACGATAGTGGTGATGATAATTGCCTACACTATCAAGCTTGCGTGCATGTGTGTGCTGGTGAAAAGACAGGATTCATCAGGTTAAATTTAAAAGCATTGTCAAAAAACCTTCATGGTGTGCTGTGCCTCTTGGCAATAAACTCGTGAAACATATGAGAACAATTATTTAGTAACATATAGGCACGTGTAAGACAAACATCAATTCACATAAACGATACAAGTCACTCTTACCCAAAAAAAAAAAAAACTCCTGTTTGTGGCAAAGGAACTCTACCCCTTGCAGTTAGTAGTGTAAATCCCAGTGTAATCAAGGTGGAGTAGACTCCTTACTTGCTTCTTCCACCTACTAAGAACGAAAAGGGATGACTGCTTACAACCTCCTGAATATAGTTTGATGCAACAGGGGCATCCAAAAATGTTGTTCTATATAAATATCGCATCAGCAGACAGAAAGGTCTGCAGCATCCGTGCGTGTCTTAAACTACCGCTTCTTATCACAGTAACCCACATCTGCGCATGGGAAAAAGCAGATTTCATAACTCAACGCTTGAAGGGATCAAAATGCACTGTTGAAGAGCTATAAGGTTAACGCCACAAGCCTGCCCATCAACCATCAAAACCACCTCTTGCTCCAGGTCTGAAATGCCAATAAACGTTGCATTCTAGACCAGATCCCGAACAGACATTGTCGCTGGATTGACCTTTATCTTTGTTTGAAGGACACCAACAGGAGAAATATTGGTGCTTTGAAGAGACATCATTTATGCTATTTTCAACTGTAGACGAACTGCTGCATGAAACCTCTGAGATATAATCTTCTCCAGAGGAGCCATTGTGGCTAGAAGAAACTGTCCAAAGAGAGGGAGAGTAAGTGCATTTCAAGCTTGAAACCCCTGCAAATCCTCCAGCAAAGCCACCAAGAGCACGCCTTGGAATTTGTTGGTGACAAAGCTGAGAATCTGTGGAACAAAGCAAACATGCCAATATTAGAAATGTTGAAGTGTCTTTGGCAGTGCACTTGGTCCCATTAAAAAAAAAGTCTGCTCATGTTTATGAAATGTCAAGCTTCCTCCGCAGCTGACTACGTTATTTGCTCCTCCAAATGCATAGATCTATATGTAAATCTCTCTCTGGGTGCATGCGTGCGTGCGTGCCTGTGTGTGTGTGTGTGTGTGTGTGTGTGTGTGTGTGTTCATGCACACATACATGTATAGATATAAATTTACTTTTTCAACTTTATTTAATTATAAAACTATCAGAGCATCAATACAATGTTCAGGCACACATATATAAATTTACCTATTCAACTTTATATAATATAAAACTATCAGACATCAATACTAACCTCCAGACATCTTGTTTTGCGGAAATGATCTGAGAAAACAAACTCGAGATTGCTGATCTAGAATGTAAGCTAAAGCAACCCCCAAGGAGTGACCCATGCTGAAATACAATATAGCTGGTACAGCCTTATCAACTCTGACCTCCATCGCAAGGGTCCCAAAAATCTGGAGTCCAAAACCCAACAGCCTTGTCTTCAAATGTAGACTGCAAAACAGAAGAAATCCTTGAGCAAACATATCACAACCAAGCCATGAGTGTATTGGAACAAGATTGCCAGGAATAATGTGAACAAAAATATACCAAAAAGGAACCCGATGTAGCACACTCATAAAAATGCACTGTGCCAGTATGAGTGCTAGGTCAAGTGTTGATTTCTGCCGTGAAGAGAACACACCATCATACTGATTCACAACTGCATTATAGAACCTCCAACATCCAAACTGCATTACATTGAGGGTAATTACAGAACAGTCCCCACCCAAGGACAGGCAGGGAGTTGGACAGGCAAGATTGCCCAGCCATCCTTCCTGGTTGGGGTGGCCAAGATTGCCCCTGCTAACAAGAGGGGGGGACTGTTTTGTAACCAGCCTGAGACACGACAAAGACAAATTACCGGACAAGATGCAAGGACTGTGATCCCTTCACCAATCCATAAAGAAGAGGAGGCCACCAACAGGATGGTGCCACGATTGCCTTGATACCTAAAACACATGGATCAAAGCTAGTTAAGTAAAAGCTAGTTAGTTCATCTGATCTTAAACAACATAAAGTGGTTGTGTGCAGAACTTCATACACACAAATCCATGCCTTCTTGGTCAGGCAAAATTGCCCACCTCAGCTTTACAGGAGGGTGGCAGTCATGATAGGTCCCCCCCAATGGGCATGCCCCTTTACGTATAACCACCTCCTACATTAAGCCACTCTGGATCATCGGTCCCCTGTATAGAGTACATGACGTCTAGTGTTGAGAAGGTCCACTTACCAACTTGGATACCTGAAGTGGACAACCAGCATTGCAGCACATATGGCAGTAATCCATAGATATGAAGCAAGCCTTGTCAAGAAATTAGACAGATGCAGGAATGCAACATCCTCCTGCCAATAATAATCAACACATTACCAGGATGGCATAGCTAACCCCTTTGCTGAAATGACCCTCTACAAGCCATGGTCAAAGGAGGAGTTGAAAGGGGAGCAAACCTTGACTGCTGATATTCTTTGACTTCCGTGTGTTTGGAAAAGCAGGCATATAAGAGTGACGCGTAAAAAAAACTGGAAAGCAAAAGCAATGACATCTTTCTTGTCAGAGTTTGTACTTGATTTCTGCCAGTATGCCCTCTCTAGCCCTGTATTGTTGAAAGTTAAGGAAAGAGGGCAGATGCGAATGGTACTATTCGGAACTGCTGTAGCTGCTGCCATTGCAGCCTTCAGCTGAGCATCACCTTGCCTTTGAGCTTCTCTTGTGGCCTCTCTGGCTCGTTCATACAATTCCACGTACTCCTTGTGGGCTCTGCTTGCATCTTGACTCTGTGGTGTAAAGTTCCACTCTGCTTCCATTATTTCTGGAGAAAGGGAAAGCCACAAGGTCTTTCTGGTTTCTTATCAGGCCAACTGGTCTGTCTTTAGGAGAGTAAATGATGCGATTTAGTCTGCCAAAATACCACCACAACCTACCACCCCTTTCAAAATCTGCCTACAAGACCCACAAGACAGCCGTGGGTGACAGGATCTACAGGTCATATGTCTTTGTGTTGGAGTGAAGCTCCTGCATTGCAAAAACTACATGATTTTAGAAACATGTACCACCAAACAAAAATAAAGGCTTGATGGACAGAAAAAACCCTCCCATCGGTCAAGATATTCAACAATTTAAGCTCTATGGTTAGAATTGTGAACTCTATGTGCAATGCAGCTTAATTTCTGTCCAATTTTTTTTTTCCAAGCAAGGCAAAACAAGCTAAGCTACAGAATTGGGGCTACCACAACCACATATAGCTAGAGGTTTTAATGAAAACAAGAAGCTTAGAAGGTATAGTTTTAAACCATATTTATATGCTTTGTGTAGAGAGAAAAAGCAACGCAGAAAGGTATACATGAATCTTCAAGGAGGTCTCTGTTGCCATGAGCGAAGGGAACAGGGATACTGAAAGGGATAAGGATCGCTTACACAGAAAGCTCAAGCAATGCAGGGAAACAGACATGGAGTTTACTTATGTACATAATTTGAGCAGAATAGCTAGGAAGCAGGCATAAAGTGAAGGCGTCTTTGGGGTGTTACTAAAGCAGAAAGGCAAGGCAATATATGTAAAAAGAGATGGGGAATAAAGCTTAACAGGCATGCATGATTATGTGTAAATTAAGATTAAGCAGAAATACAAAGGAAACAGAAAGGAAGCTTGATAGGCATGATAAAGGAGAAATGCGTAGCCAAGTTATATGTGCAACTTGAGCACGGATAAAAGGCAATGCAGAGAAGAAGCAGGCTGAGGCTGCTTAGGTGTGGTGTGGTGTGGTGTGTGTGTGTGTGTGTGTGTGTAGGGTTACCTGGGCAATCTCCGAATATGAAGAGCTGCAAGCAGAGGCCCTTCTCTTCTTTGAAGAGAACACTGTACGACAGCCTTTGTCTAGGCAACATTGTACTGCAGTCTTGTCCGGTGCGGGGGGGCGGCATCATACACACATTCTGAAGGCAGCCCACATTCTCGTACTTCACCCTTTGCATCAAAGATGAGGCAACCAGGTTTTTTTTGAAAAAAAAACTTCACAGAAACCCCAAGTACCCTAATATGCTGAAGCAGTAGAAAACACAGGGACAGAGGGGACGGCCTTCTTTGGTAAAAGGGCACCTGTCCTTGGCCCTGCGACGACACGGTGGAAGGACCCAAGTGCAAAAGAAGGCTGTTGGGTGGAAAATGCGAAGAACCCAAGTCACGAAATGGCCGCCCAATACTCGCTGTGCTCCCGTTTCTTGCATGCGATACTACTCTTAACTGGGTCTCTCGCCATCGCTTGCCCTCCTGGTAGGCTCTCTATCCCTAACACAAGCCACAAACTGCACTGTCAACTACCAGAGAGATCACACTCCGCACGAAATGGGTAAATATAGGCGAGACGAAAGGACGGAGATGAAGGCGCAGCCCAAATTATACAAAAGAAAAAAGAGCCTGCACACTGCAAAGCCAAAACAGGGCCATGATTTGGTACGCTGACGTGGTAACCTCCTCCACGTTGGCAAATATTGCTTTCACACTACCGCCCGGGCAATGATAGTACCAGGAGTCGTTTTTTTGCTTAGCTTTATTTAGAGTGTTTATGGCGTTAAATATTCAAATTGAAGTCATGTGTGATATGGGATTCTTGCTACAAGGAAGGGCCTACAACCTAGCTTTTGAAGGAATGCATGAGGAGTGAAAAGCAAGAACTTCCTCAAATCTCTCAACAAGTAGTTAAACCATGAAAGTGCTTATTGGAATCATCCACGCCCCCATGGATATTTTGTAAAGATTCTTTGTTGATTAGTTGTGACTACAACACATACACACACACCCCCGCTCTCTTTTCCCAACAAAAAAACTCCCTTCTTTCTCCTCCTATTTACGTAATATGTCTAGGTAGCTAAAGAAGGATTCTCAAATGGAACATACACAAAGCAAGAGACATGGGTCAAGACCCTACCATCTTCTTATACCACATGCCGAAGCACTATGTGTTGCACCCAATAGTTACTCCGAAGCACTCCGAAGCCATTGAATATTGGCTCGTATGCTTGCCCTCTTATGCCAAGTTCCTTTAACCACGTAACGAATGTATAGACTTCAAACGTTCAACATGGTGGCATTTTTAAAGATTTTAACCATATGAACAATAACTTTTATTTTAAGGGTGTTATTTGAGGCATCCTCCTTCTATCACCATTGAAAATTGTATTGCAATGATCATTTCCTTAATATGTTGCAAATCGGTAAATGGTTAGCATAATCTATAAGCCATGAAAGAAAAAGATAATTGTGTTGTTATGGCACACGAGTTGATTGCCTCCCACCTACTTGCTCATCAATTATATTATGTACTAACATAGACATGTCTAGAATTAGGGTGAAAATGCCTCCCACGTGCTTGCTCATCAATTATATTATGTACTAACATAGACAGGTCTAGCATCAATTTTATTATGTACTGACATAGACATGTCTAGCATTAGGGATTAAAATGGGTAGATGTGTGTTTTTTTAGTAACATAGATTCAATGTGAGAAAAAAAAATATATCGAACTAGTAAAACATGTAGCACCAATATTTTCCTTCTTGATTAAATCATTTCCAATTTGTTTCTTGTGGATCGTTCATGTTGTGTATTTTGAAACCTCTATAGGTTGGTTTTGTTAATCCTTTTCTATTAAGGTTCATGAATTCGAGGTCCTTTGTAGCTTATGATAGTAGATAGTTCATATTGGAGCTCCAGCTCACGACCCACAATCCAATTTAAAGTAATGATGTGCATGCATGTGATGTAAAAATTGTGCTTCAATTAGCACTCAATTTATATATCATAAAAACTTATTAAAAATTAAAAATGTCTTTTAGAAAAGCATGTAGAAACTTCCAAAGGGTTACTTTACAAAATTAAGAGCACCTTCACGTCATTATTCACCCATGAATATTGAAGAGTGTCATGTATGCATTGCTACACCAATCAAAGCCATTACTAGAAAGGATGTTCTCTTTATTGTCTTTTTAGGTGCAATGTTACAATAATTTCATTGTCTCTTCATTTCTAAATTCCCTCGATAAGACAAACTTCATAAAATTTAGGTGGCATATATATCTATATTACAACATCAAACCTCCATCATAGTTCATATTCACAAGTGATGTCAACAAGTGTTTCTCCTATTTAGCAAATTTATGTTGGAGTTTCTTCTTAACTTCCTTTTGTAAGAATAGTACACGTGGCTTGCTTAGGTGTAGTGCCTTGCACGCTGGAAAGTCATGGCTTGGTCGTCTACATACCACGTGTATAGTGCTAGGGATAATGAGATTGTACATAAATAATACAAGACTAGGGGGCATTATCATCCCTCCTCCACCAATTTTCATGGCTTGGAAGGGAATAGAGTGGTGGAGGTTAAGCATGTAGTGGTGGAGGTTAAGCATGTAGTGGCGTGAACACTACTGGGATGGTGACCTCTCGGCACAAGTGGCCCCTAATTTCCAACATGGTATCAGAGCTAGGGAGGGCAAGTTGGGATGTTATTAGAGCGGAGCTGGTCGACTTGTCGATTCCTCTGGGGGGTGGAGTTGAATGAAGGCCGAATGCGTGTACGACTAAGAAGGCTACATCATGCTGGTATGCCCGGAGTAATCACTAGCAAGTGGGCATATGCTGGAATAGCCATGTGACATCTCTATGCGGAGGCAGACCTCTAAGCCAAGTGTCATTAGAGCCTTTGGGTACCCTGCCTCCTAGCCACCATCGAGGGAGGGTGTTAAAAGGTCATGGCCTATCTACATACCACATGCATAGTGCCAGGGTTAATGAGATCATACATACCACATGCATAGTGCTAGGGTTAATGAGATCATACATAAATAATAGAAGACTAGGGCCATTATCATCCCTCCACCAATTTTTGTGGCTTGGAAGGGAATAGAGTGGTGGAGGTTAAGTACGTCGTGGCATGACCACTACTGGGATGGGTGACCTCTCGAGAAGTGGCCCCCAATTTCCAACATTGCCATCCAATTTGTGAAGAGCTGTCATAATTGGACCATCACAGCTTGCTCAACCCAATGCTTTAGGTTATGTGGCACCATGTGTAAACTTGCATGTGAAGACCGCATCAAGACTTCCTTAAACTAGTCAAACCATACCTCATTAGTAATTGTAACATTTATAATATTTAAAAGAATTCAAATTGTTTATGCATGTTAGCAAGTTCAACTTCACCAAAAGTTTATTATTCAACTTTAACAAAATTGCAAAAGTATATATAGCTCAGTGGCTCACTCAATATTCTCATAATTGATGATCTTTACAATTATACACCTGTACACAAATTTCTATCTTGCCTAGAATGTTCAAATGTAGGCAATAGTAGATATAGCTTAGTGGCTCACTCAATATTATCATAATTGATGATCTTATACACCTATACACAAATTTATATCTTGCCTAGAATGTTCAAAATGTAGGCAATATTTGAAACCCTTTATATGTGTTGCTTAGAATGTTCAAAATGTAGGTGATATTTGAAACCCTTTGTATGTGTTGCCTAGAATTTTCAAAATGTCAGCAGTATTTAAAACCCTTTGTATGTGTTTGGCAAGCTAAGTTTTCCCTTGTGCACCGTACTTACCTTAAGACAAAGATGAACTCTTATAATGCTATGTCTTGGAATCATCTTAATTGCAATTAGCATGAGTTTACTCTCCCTAGATCTCGCCCATCATTGCCTAAGGGTATTGTTGCCTACATATGGTAGTTTTATTACACCTTTAAATGTTGGTATATCATGCCTACTCTTCTCACATTTGAGGAGTTCATCTCATTACTTTAAGATGACGAGAAACGAACATAGCTAACACAAAGAACAAGTGTGAAGATTCTAACTCTTTAAAAGATTAGATTCTTTTACTATAACAAGAAAGGGCACATAGCCAAAGAATGCGGGAAAAGGCACACAACAGGTGCCAGCAATGGCACTCTTAAAACCAAGGAAAATTCCACTCATGCTCTAGAAATAGAGCTATTTGCTACCATCAATAATGAGACAACTCATTCGCTTGTTCACCGAGTGGGGCTTCTAGGCACATGGCCAGTTACAAGGATTAGTATTCCTCTCTAAAGCCTTTGGTAGAGGACATCATGGTGGAATTGGGCGCAACGATGCAAGGATTGGTATTCCTCCCTAAAGTATGTGGGAGACGACATCATGACCAATGGGAAATGATGCAAAAGCCTAATCAAAGGTTCAAGTACTATTTCACTTATGTCTCAAGAAGGTTGTACAAAAAGTCTTTCAAATGTTCTTTTATTCTTTCTTGACCCACCATCACATACTATGACTTGTGGGCTCACTTTGATAAGAATGGTGCAATCATTCTCGTGGAATGGAGATGATAAGGTCATTGCAAGGGGCATCTGGAGGAGCACTCATTCGTGTGAATGTAGTCATTGCAAAGGGCATTTAGAGGAACAACTTGTATTAGCTTTCAGCATTTGTAGTCTAGGCCAATTCAAATAGAAGCAAACTTTGGCATGAGAGATATGGGTATCTCGATATGTAGACTCTTTCATAGATGCAAAAAGGAAGCTAGTTGACCAATTTCTATCAGTTTGGATGTATGTGAAACTTGCATGATGGTTAAGGAACCCTTTACACGATCTTTGTGGAAAGCACTTGTATGTGAAACTTGCATGATGGTTAAGGAACCCTTTACACGATCTTTGTGGAAAGCACTTGGAGCTTCTTCATATTTTTTCACATTGATAGATGAGTACAGTATGAAGATTTGGGTGAGTTTTCTTAAGGAAAAGTCTTTGGCTTTTGGGAAGATTATAAAAGCATTTAAAATTTTATTCTTTTATAAAGAGTTAGAATCAGTATTACCATTATTCTACTTGTGGCATTAGTAAAGAAAGTCTGGTTCACCTCTACACTTACATCTAACAGAGAGTTGAACTCCTTAAAAGCAAGAAGAGTTGGCTCAATACTAAAGTCCAAACACGACAAATTACCATATTTGACTAGTATACACACTCATATTGATTATGTCCATTTTGGATTTGAAGGCCTTTGATTTGAGTAAGGAATGCCTCCATTGCTTCCCCTTCATTCACAACTTCTCCAATTGAAGTTGATTTTGAAGATTCTAAATTCGTGATGGATTCATGGTCTCCTATCAACTTTGCAATGATGGCTTAAGATTCTGCTATAGCTATGGAGACATGTTGAACCATGGTCACAATATGCTTACTTTTCCTCTAATAATGATGGTGTAGATAATATTTGCATTCCTTCATTTCTAGACCAAGACAAGGTTTGTAGTAAGTGGTGCTAGATTTACTTATGCACCCCGTGTTGTGGAGGATAGACATGAATGAAAATGAGAGTATCCTAACACTAATATTATGATAGGATAGCCTTCAACTTAAACTTAGCTTGACCTTGGCAATTAGTGCCATTAAGCTTTCCACGTGGTAGGCGATGCCTTTAAGAAGAAACCACTTCTCTTGATGTTCTGCAAGCAAACTAGTAGAAAAGATAAATACCAAAGTTCTTATCCCATGTAAGAGGGGGTACAACATGCAAGAAGGGATGTATGCAAGTAGCAACACTCACACAACAAGTAGGATTGTATGTAGGCAACATTCACAACAAGTAGGATCCTTCACATCACAAAACTAAAACTCATGTAAGAAAGTACAACATGTAGGGGCTGAATGCAAGTAGTAACACTAACACAATAAGTAGGATCCTTCACGGCACAAAACTAAAACTGAAATTGGACAATAACATAGATGGAGAACTATATTATACATAACATAGGTGGAGAACTATATTATATAAAATAGATGGCTAAGCTCCACATGGAGGGAGCTTCGTTGGCAAGTCCTTTAGAGGTAACACACAACAAGTAGGAGCCTTCACATCACAAAACTTAATCTCAAATTGGAAAATAGCATATATGGATAACTATATTACATAGGTGGCTAAGCTCGACATGGAGGGAGCTTTGTTGGTAGATTGTATGCATGTTACACACAACAAGTAGGATGCTTCACCTCACAAAACTTCATCTCAAATTGGATAATAACATAGATGGATAACTATATTATATAGTTATCCATCTATGTAGGTAGCTTTTAATCTCAAATTGGATAATAACATAGATGGATAATTATATCATATGGTTTTCCATCTATGTTATTATCTCAAATTGGATAATAACATAAATGGATAACTACATTATATAGGTGGCTGAGCCCCACATGGAGGGACCTTTTTGTGTGGTTGATATGAAACTATTGAGGTTGGAAGTTGTATCCTAATAGAACATTAGGTGTAACCAATAGTAGTAAGAAAGATAACTTATAAATGATGGATTGGAGTGTGACTATTTTAATAGCATGTATAAAGAAAGATAACTAGTGAATGATGGATTGGAGTATGAATATCGTGTGTGAGAGCCACATTCCACACGACCCTCAGTGTCATCGTGTGGTAGGTGCAAGTTGGGTCAACATGACTGTTCCATGTCGATTGGCCAATAATTCTAGTAATTACAATCTTGCTTGCAACAAACTTTTGAACCCATGCAAAACAATATAGTTGCTTGTTTGCGCCCTATAACCTTCGGTAGAGCAAACTCTACAAACCTTATATGTGGGATGTCATGGAGGTAACAATCCACAAGTAGTGTGCTAAATCTATCTAAGTTGTATCTATACCATATAGCCTCGCAGGCTACTATTCTATGTTGACATGGGGATGCCGGGTGTTCGCAAGGGGGGCTGTACATACTTGACCTAGCCGGTGATTGGACATCACAATACTGATATCCAACTATATATAGACATGCACATGCACATGCAGAGAGAGAGAGAGAGAGAGAGAGAGAGAGAGAGAGAGAGAGAGAGAGAGAGAGAGAGAGAGAGAGAGAGAGAGAGAGAGAGAGGCTTAAATAACTTTTTAGGTTTGTGCAAAGCTCACCAAATTGGTGAATCATGTTTTAAAGATGATGGTCATCATGGTGGTGGCATGCTTGGGCAATCACCTTGAATGGAAACTAGATGGAGGAGATCATAGGTTGCTAAACGGACTCAATTGGCTACAAAATTATGGGAAAGACTCGTAGAAATTTTGACATTTTTTCAATTAGGAGCTCTCATTGCATCTGAACTATGTCGATCCACAAAAATTGGCCATTTTCGATGAGGTAGGAGCACGGCGGTAGGTACTCTATGAATATAAATAAATGCGAAATGTGGAGATGCGTGAATGCACTCCAAATCTCAGTACTATGTAGGGTATGGCTAATTTTGATGAGGTATGAGAACGGCCTTATTGGGGGAGGGTTCACATTTGAGGAAGTGGAAAACTGTGGACTTGGAGATATGCATGTGAACGGGCTTCAAGTGTGAGTACTATGTAATTTGTACACGAGAGTAATGAGTATACTAAAGAGAACAAAGTAGGTGTTAGGCCATCAAGTCCGGAAGTGATGGGAGGGACGGTCAAGATTTTGAGACTACCGTTACTGCTGGCTGGACACAAACGGCTGTAGGAAAACTGCACACTTGGTAGAGGAAATCTACATACTTGCTTGTGAGTGACGAAGGGGAGCATGATTTCATCCACAAGGAGTGGTCAGCAGGGCCCCCACACTGATGGCCGGCCGGCAGCGAGGGCCGGGCGGCCGCCCCACGCCTACTGGCTGCCGTCCTCTCCCGGGCTTTGAGTGGCCAACAACGCAGTCAGGCAGGCATATGGGGCGGTTGAAGGCTGTGGGAAATTGCCCCCCAAAATAAATATTAAAAAAATGAAAATCGCGCCGCTTCTGGGAATCCGCGCCATCTTTGAATTGTGCGTGAGGCGTTTTTTGGAACTTGGAACCAGATTCTCTCTCCTCTCTCCTCTCTCCTCTCTCTTCTCTCACGCACACACGCACACACGCAGAGTCTACACCCCCCTTTGGCGTGATGGGGAGTAATGAGTAGGCCATCACTGAGCTTCCCCTTGTTTCACACTGCACACCCTTGGCACGCCCCCCGTCCTCCTCCCTCGCCAGACGTTCGGCGTTGCCCAGACCGCGTGCTTCCCTCCTGACACGCTTGGCGCATCAAATATTTTAATCCCCACCAGATGTGCAATAAACCATAGTTTATTCCTCCCTTCGAATATTCAATATAATGGTGGAGATTCGAGAAGTTTATTCTCATTCCCCGTGGTACCCTTGGGCAGGCCCAAAGCAGTAGTAGCTCCTCTCTATATTCCTCAAAACCCACAACAATGTCATGGTAAATACAAACTCTTTTCTATCTCACACCATGGCCTTTGGGGCCATCCAAATAATAGAAGAATCTATTCAACCATTCCTACCTTCCTTCAAGGCATTCCCACACTTCCTTCACCTTCCTTCAAGGCATACCACAAGTTTTTTTTTTTTAAACATGAGAAAGATTTGCACCTCAATGACACACATTATGATGGGGGGAGGGCAGGGGAGGGGGTTTGAGTCGGCACTCAGCTCTACTCCTATGGATGTGGTATTTTTTGGGGAACTTTTTTTATTGGACCGTACATGACATAGAATGAAGAGGTTTGGAGCAAGCATTTTTTTTCCCCATACTTTCATTAGAACATAACTACTATTTACAAAATTTGAGAGTTTTTTTTAATCCTCCTTCCGCCATTTTGGGAAGGAGTTTCCAAAATTTGAACCAATTTTAGGTTACAAAAAACGTAATCTTTCCCAAACCTTGCAAGAATGGGAATAATATTGCTGATTGATCATGAAGAGCCACCACTCAATGTGTTAGCATTCACTTCCCAAAGATGAACAAATACCACCGTTCGTAATTCTTCATTTGCACTTTTTTAAAACGACAAAAGAGTTGCTTTATGTTAACGGGGCCAAAGTTTGTGAAGGTGAGACCTCGATAAGATTGAGAGCAAAGAAGTTAATAAAATTTCCTAGAGTTGGCTCACTACTACTATTACTATAAAACATTCTCTTGGGATATCAAGCACTAATGCAGCTTACTAAGAAAGACCAAAAATTTACAAAAGTGACTTCTAATCTTTTCTATTATGCTATCACATGTAAAGTCCCAATTTCTTCAACCATGTCACTTTCTTTGTGCGATTATGGATGATCATTGATAAGGGAGACATCCCCTTGGTTCCATGCCACTTGTTATTGCTATCAAATACCCTAAATGTGGTCCAAGGCTTACACCCTTACAACCCCATACAATGTAAACATTAGTAGAAATGCATGGCTTGATGCTTTGCAATCCTCTATCTAGGTGTCTTGCCCTTTAAGTATGGCATGTCTCTGCCAATTGTAATATCTCATCATGTAGCTATTGAAAGAACTAGCCACTTATTGTTGGCTATTGCAAGCAACCCTAAATGTGGTCCCAGGTTTACACCCTTACAACCTCGTACCGTGTAACTATTAGTAGAAATGGTTGGCTTGATGCTTTGGAGTCCTCTATCTAGGTGTCTCACCCTCTAACTTTGGAAATGCCTCTGCTAATCGCAAACACCTCGTCCTGTAGCTCTATTTCTTGGCCTTTGCCAACTCTTATATCAAGATCTTGATTTTAGCTACATCATTTAGAATAGATACTAGTGCCTATGCATGTATACATAAAAAATCTAAATACATTTGAATTGCTTGGTCTTGAGTTTTTAGAAATAGCAAGCATGAAGTGAGTATATACCTCGTTATGATTGCATCTTCACAAGAAATAGGGGTGTGCAAATAAAACTCAAGTATACACAGCCCTTAGAGTTTATGTACAAGCAAGAACCAACGAAATTAAAGCAAGAGCAAAATATCTATAAAATACCTCAAAACTGTGAAATTATAGTGTGATGTGCCTGACATCTATGTATTGGGTGTGACCACCTATATTTTGTATCACTTAGATAGAGGATTACAAAGCTTCAAGCTAAGCACTTTTACTAATAGTTACGTGGCATAGGGTTGCAAGGGTGTAACCATGCATACCCCTCTTTTGAGGACCTGTATCGAAGATTATGGATTGGCCTTCAATTATACACATGTGCACTTCTTCAGGACTAGTCATGTGCATGTGTATGTGGGTGTGTGTGTGTGTGTGTGTGTGTGTGTGAGAGAGAGAGAGAGAGAGAGAGAGAGAGAGAGAGAGAGAGAGAGAGAGAGAAGACTAGAGATAGAGAATGTTTGTGTTTTGAAAGAGTGCATGCAGGGGGGGCGAGAGTGTGCATTTGCATTAGTGCATGTGGGGGGGGGAGTATGCATTAGTGTGTGTGTGTGTGTGTGTGTGTGAGAGAGAGAGAGAGAGAGAGAGAGAGAGAGAGAGAGAGAAAGTAGATTTCAATAAAATAGAGAGTCAAAAAAGTAGATTTTAATAAAATATAAATATAAATATAAATAAGTATTAAATTAATATAAATAAGATAAAATAATATATATGTATATGTGTGTATACATATACATATAAATATAAATAAGATAAAATAATATATATGTATATGTGTGTATAAATATAAATAAGTATTAAATTAATATAAATAAGATAAAATAATATATATGTATATGTGTGTATACATGTGTGTGTGTGTGCATATTTTTATTTATAAATATACATATATATGTTATATATATGTATGTATGTATGTATATGTACATATATGTGTGTATATATGTGTATGTGTATGTGTATAATTTATCTATCTATACTATCTATTATGTGCAAGTTTTTGGGAAGGCAGGGGGGGATACATGGGCAGTTGGAAGAGAGCCAAGTGTTGGGGTAGGGGAAAGAGAGAAGGGGTTGTGATGGGGGAGCAGAGAAGCCACGTGTTGGAGTATATATATATATATATATATATATATATATATATATATAGAGATAGAGAGAGAGAGAGAGAGAGAGAGAGAGAGAGAGAGAGAGAGAGAGAGGTGTTAACCACACTAGTTAACATTATTTTAAAGCATGGTTACGCTTCATGAACTCATTTTTATGTAAACCTCAAGTGTGAGGCAAGCGGAGAAAGAAATTATTTTTACCATTCTCGCTTGGAAAGTGCAAGGTATGCACAATTTATGAAACCAAGCAAATCAACGCATCAAGCGTGAAATCCGATCCTAAATTTTTTTGATAAACTCATGTGCATGGAAGTCGTCTATTGTATTGTAATGGAGTTAGACACCGCCCTTGTGTTGGTAAACAAGTGGTAAGACCTCTCCTAAATTAATGTTCACATTGGTGTATGTATTTTTACATCATGATGAAGTGGAAGGCGGAAGCAAGAAGCACATGCATAAGCTATTAAGGCTACCTACCTTGTCATCTATCCTATGGTTGAGAGGGGGTCATTTTGTTCTTATATGTCCAATGCTCATCTTGCTCCATGTTTGGCATTGTTCCATGGTGGCATTGAGAGGGTGTGTTGAAATATATAATGTACAAGTGATAAAGGGTGAGAGAAAGAGGTCAGCACTTCATGTAAAGGATATATGGGATGACTAAGCTTACGACGTGTAATTTGCCGCCATGAGCATAAGCCTAGGTGTACATAGAGCTAGAAGAACCAATTTTGAACTCCTAGTTGTTAAATGGGGTGGTTGACCATTGTAAAAAGAGAGCTCATGTATGTAAGTGACTTATGAAATATGGAAAGGGACAATCCCATTATTACAATTCTCTCTCTCTCTCTCTCTCTCTCTCTCTCTCTCTCTCTCTCTCTCTCTCTCTCTCTCTCTCTCGTGTCTATGGTGGTAAGCTTGTGTGTATGCATGCTTGGTTGCTTGGTTGTGTGTGTGTGCATGCATGCTTTCCTTGCTTGCCTCTTCTTCTTCTTCTTGCTCTCTCTCTCTCTCTCTCTCTCTCTCTCTCTCTCTCTCTTTTACTCTTACACACCTGAAAGCATTGAGTAGGAGTTGAGTTCTCCATAGCTCCTTCTATCATTGCTCCCTACCTAGCTTGATTAAGGCTCCACTTGGGTGACATAAGTGGTGGTGGAGTGAGACCCTAGCAGCTTCACATCGAGGAGTTAACCCTCATTAGGGTTGGCTAAGTGCTTGATCCTGAACCAACCCTTGCATTGTCTCTTTTCTCTTATGTTCTCCCTCTCTCACGTAAGGAAGGATGCTCATTTTGATGAACATCTTTAGTGTCGTTTCCCGGGGAATACATTTGGCTTAGGGTCCTCCACATTCTATTCCTTAGCTAGAGTCTTGATTTGCCCGAATGGAATGCAAATCCACTAGTTGGAGTAGGTTATGAGATGCATGTTGAAAATATGGCAAACACCTCATTAGAAATGTTATATGGGGCACATACCTTGTACATGCACTATTCACCTGAAACCACACAAATGTCATAGATATATGGGCAACATCATTAGGTATATGATTAGATCAGTCAGCTTGAATCTAGGAAGGCAAGTCACTTTTAGGCCCATGAATAAAGGAGGGAAGGTGGAGATGATTTAGATCAAGGATTAACACCTAATTACAACTTAATATCATGAACTCCAACCTATATAAGAGGCTCACATCTAATTGAATCAATAAGCGCCTACAATCATGCTGTCATTATGAGCATCATTAAGTTAATCATTTTTATTAGTATTTTTTCTGCGTAGCATCATTTCTATTCAATAAGCGCCTCCAATCATGCTGTCATTATGAGCATCATTAAGTTAATCATTTTTTATTAGTGTTTAATATTTATGCTTAGCATCATTTCTATTCAATGATGTGTTTAATCACCTTTGATCCTCCATAGCAAATTTTAACTTGGTATCAGAGCAAGGTTCTAGGCCTATTCTTCTTTATTCCATTATTAGCATGCTTTATTAAATTCTTAATCACCATCATAAGCTTAATCTACCTCACCTACCTCTCCTACAAAATAGGATCTGAGACCCCTTGTCAGTGGAGGATCTCCAGCATGAGATCTAGTGCATCATTAGCCAAAATAATTCGTGGGGAGCTTGGTAAGGTCGTGGCGCTTAGTCCAGAGCCATCAATTGTGCAGATATGTAGACGGACTGTCCTACATTCTGTTTTCCCCCAAATAGGTAGCGTTTTTTGCAGGAATCAGGTCATACAGCTCATCCGAGCTTCA
Organism: Cibotium barometz; assembly: GCF_041138505.1. NCBI lineage: Eukaryota > Viridiplantae > Streptophyta > Polypodiopsida > Cyatheales > Cibotiaceae > Cibotium > Cibotium barometz. The sequence goes on from NC_141048.1 coordinate 20,502,224, forward strand.
CGCGACGAATCTGGTTAATTGCTGCAAGCTAGAGGTAGCCCATGGGGTCTCCTAGCTGCTCTTACAAAGGGTTGTCCAATGCTTCTCTCTACTGGCCACACAGAGAGAAAAACCAGGGGGTGTCAAGATAGCCAAAAGCTCAACCATTTTTGGGTAAAGCAATGTAACCCTAATCACTTGGGTTAATTATTAATTTATTGATCTCAAATCTTGTGAGGAAAGATCTCTTTCTTTTATTTGAGCTTGCATATGTGTTTGGTTGCTATTTGGAAGCCTCTTCATCACTCAATCAAGAGCTTAGTATCCTTATCTTCAAGCCTCACTCATCACTAGTAGTGGGAATATTATACTTCAAGCTACTCTATCTCTCTTGTAAAAGGGAATATTATACTTCAAGCTACTCTATCTCTCTTGTAAAAGGGTAGGCACGGCCTCAAACACCTTCATCCTAAATCCAAATGGAATAAGACCCCCTTCATCCTAAATCCAAATGGCCACAAAAGATTCACCGTCTATGCGCTTCAAAGGTCATGGGTTTCACACATGGCAAACCCGCATCAAGCTAATACTCATGAAGAAGGGGCTCTTCAACATTGTCAACGGGAAGGAGAAGAAACCAAGGAATGCTGCTGAAGCACCTGCATGGGAAGTTCGAGACGACAAAGCTCATGCCGTCATCACAATGGAGCTTGATGATACATATATTCATCATGTGGATGGATGTGAAACTTCCAAGGAACTCATAACTCTATTTGGTGCTCACTCTAAAAGTTCAAAGTTTGGCTTGCTCATTGAATTTTTTAAGCTAGACATGAAGCCTGGCACATCTCTAGCCTCATACTTGAACTACATGAAAGGTCTCCTAACAAAACTTGCAGGGATAGATCTCAAGATGAATGAAGACATCTCCATTGGTGTATTACTCAAGTCTTTACCTGAAGAATATGATCATGTAGTCACAACCTTGACTAACATGCCTACATCAAAGCTTGTGGACATTGAAGCTTCTCTTCTTAAGGAAGAGAGAAAATTACAGACCAAGTAAATGGAGTCATCATCATCATCTTGAACCCTAACCCAATCACTACTGTGCTTACTACTAAAGGTCGAGAAATCATGAAACGTCTAACAGCTACCACCACAGAGCTACCCAAGCAAGAGCTCTACCACAGGCCTTGCCACCCAACCCAAGACAACCATTGGCCTTGCCAGCCCCAGCACAACGCAATGCACCTCAACTTGGCCATGAAGTGGCCTTGCATGGGATCCGTAGGGTACCCAAAGTACCCTTAACACCCCCATTTCCTCCACCACAACCACCATTACCGCAAGTGACCCCTATTACCAATTGACCCTGACGTAAATATTTGAAGAAGATGAGAAGGAGAAGCTATAAACAACACCATCTTCAAACCCAGCGAGTCAGTTAACCCTCCCCCGTAAATCCTAAGTCACTACGTGATGAAGGGTGAGCACATGTAACCCGTGTACTTGCAACCGTGATGCCACAGGGACGAGACTTGAATAACATGTCTAAACGACCGCCTATGTAGAGCTATCACTGTGTTGGACCTCACTGAATAGTTGAGTGTTCAATCAAGAAGGGGATCGCTACTAGTATTGTACTCCCACCTTAACTCCCTTATACACAGGTTGTGGGATAGACCATATGTACAAGGATTGTCCATTAAGAAACGGGTACAATGGGGAAGGGAAATGAAGCTAAACCTAGTACCAACATTAACTTGTTGAATATGAGATGGCTTTATTCACATAGTGCATATGAATGTAGTCACTTGAATGCTAAGTAGAAGGAGAGCTGCAACTCACACTGCCACCAAAGCTTCTACTTCGCAAAAGCAAGAAACCCCAAGATATACAAGGGTTTTATCTTCTAAAGAGGTTCCTAAACAAGTACAACAACTAGGTGCTCTCGGAAGAAAAAGGTCATAAAAATTGGCAAAGGGGATAGCTGTGTGGTTATAAAAAGTGGGTCTGATGAGGGGAAACCACCAATGTGTCATCTTCCTCACCTAATGAGGAAAATATACTACCATCCACCCCTCAATCAAGAGAGAAATATAGACCCCGATCGGCTATCCCAAAATATAGCTGAATATCCAAACCTAATCAAGGAGAAGGGAATGCTAAAGGCCGCTCAGGAGTTTGTCATGGAGTGCCAAGCTTAATTGGAGGAGAAACCTCAAGCAATACATGTTGCAGGAAGTTCCTCTATACCAAACTTACAACCAACTGAGGAAACCCAAGGGCTTGATAGAAGTCCCGACAACCAAGCACTCCCTAAGAATCTCCCTCAAAAGATAGACCCAAAAGCCACGCTAGTCTCGCACCAGGTAGACCCTGTATTGCTGCACATCTCAAGAATCTAAGGGACAATCATCGAAGAAGAACTGCATATCCCAATACCCTACACCCTAAAAGGCCTAAGCACGAATAGGGATAATCAGATTCATGAACCCGCACACATTCCGAGAGATATTGTAGGTCTTTCCTCTTTCTTGTCTTCACAAGTTTAGATTCCCATTGGCACACTTCAAGGCAACCTGAGTCTATAGAAGGACTTTAAGGATTGGATGGAAGGAAGTCTTAGAGAAGTAATGGAAGAATAGGTGGAACTAGGAAGTTCTGAACGATACTGGGAGGACAGATTCATAGAACCAGATGGACTTACAAGCATTCCCATGGTTAGCTGAGTGAACAAGCTAGGACAGTATTTTGAAGGAGACGAACTTAACATGCAGCACTGCCCTTAACTTTGGATGACCTTAAAGTAACCACCATCCTAGATGGTGGGGATGGAGTAAGCATTGCTACTAAACAATGCTGGGAAAAATGGGAAAAACCTCCTATGGATGACACTGCACTAATCATGAAACTAGCTGACGGAACCACCACAGTGCCCATAGGTCTGCTATGGGATTTGTGGATTAAGATTCTTGGAACCAATTCTCAACACACCTTTGTGGGGTGACGAACTTTGGCCATCAACCTTTTTCTTATGATTGCATCTTAAGATGTCCCTTCATGAGAGAAACCAAGATGATCCATGACTGGGATACGAATCACATTTACATCCGAAAAAATGAACAAATGCTAAAGGTTAGCCTATGTACCTGGAAGATCCATCCTATGAGTGAGGGACCCTTAGCGGAGAGGATTCGGTGACTACTGCAAGGTCCACAATAGTGCGCTTATGCCAAACATGCCATAAAACGTTGGATGATGAACGGGATAGCATAGAATTTTCACCTCTCCTAGAGCTGAAAGGCTCTGAGAATCAGATGCACATCTTGGCTACCATGGACATACTTCCAAAATGTATGGGTACCAGATTTGCTATGACTGACCGGGCAGGAGACCACATCCCTCTACATGCTTAACACTACGTGTATGCCTGATGCTACAAGCCTTGAATTTGTGAGTAATAGAGAGGAAAGAAGGTTACAAGAAAAACACTCCCACAAAACCCATAAAACGAATGGCTTCATAGGATGGGGGGCTTACATCTTCCCAATAGAATTAGAAGAACATTGGAAAAGGTATATGGAAGTTGTTAATGCACATTCCTACTTTTGCCAAGTTTGGAAACACACGAAACAAAAAACTGGTGCTAGCCAAGCGAGAAGCCAAAAAACTAATGGAGGAGAAAAGTGCTAAAGCTGAGGAGACTAAACAAGTCCCTAAACTCTTTAGGACTTACAAGGTAGGAGACTAAACAAGTCCCTGAACTCTTTAGGACTTACAAGGTAGGAGACCATTTTATACAATACAAAAAGGACCAAAGAGCCCATGATGGGAAGCTAGGAACATCTTATGATTATCCAGCCAAGGCCAAGGAAATCAACCTAGCATGCCCAGGGGAAGATCCGAACCCCATATATATAGGGAAAGACCTCTTTGCTAAAGAAGAGAAAGACCTTATTGCTTTCCTCACAGAATTCCATGATTGCTTTGCCTAGAAGTATTCCACAATTGCTTTGCCTAGAAGTATACAAAAATGAAGGGTGTACCTCCTGAAGTGGTCAAACACACCATCCCCATGGTCAAGGGAGCAAAGCCAGTAAAGCAGAGAGCATACCCTATGAACCCCAAACACTCCAACATGGTTTGGGAAGAAATCGATTGACTTATAGATGCTAGATTCATCTGAGAGATAGAGCACACTGAATGGGTCTCACCCATAGTAATCGTGCCCAAAAATAATGGAAAAGTGAGAGTGTGTGTGAACCTCAAAAAGGTCAATGCCACCACAATATGAGACCACTATCCATTGCCCACAATATGAGACCACTATCCATTGCCCTACATAGAACATGTGCTCAAGTGGGTCACAGGAAAGGAAGCCTACAACTTTCTTGACGGATTTGTTGGCTACAACCAAGTGCTGATCGACCCAAAAGATCAACATAAAATGGCTATTGTCATTGAATGGGGCACGTATGCATGTCGATTCATGCCATTTTGGTTTGACCAATACTCGAGGCCACCTAATGTGCACAGCCTACAAAGAGTATCTATGGAAATTCCTTGAAGTCTTTATGGATAACCTTTGTGTCATCTCTACATGGAAATCACATTTGTGGTGTCTGTGAAAGGTGCTAGAGAGATGCCGGCTCTATCGGATCTCTCTTAACACTTTGAAATATCAATTATGGGTCTGGCATGGAGTAATTCTAGGACACATTGTCTCAAAACACGGTATCTTCATAGATGATAGAGCAAGGTGCGATTCATTCTTGAGCTGCCACCCCCAAGCAACTTCAAGGGAGTCTAGCAATTCATGGGGTATGTTGGTTACTAACAGCATTTCGTCTTTATGTATGCCAACATAGCTCGTCGTCCCCTTTACAGACTCCTAGTGATTTTTGAATGGACAGAGAGTGCCAATGAGCGTATGATACCCTAAAAAAGGCATTGGCCAAGTGCTTCCATTTTGAGATCCCCTAATTGGGAAATCATATTCTGTGTTCACATAGACACCTTTGTCTTCGCAATTGGTTGTGTGCTGGCTCAACCTTGAGAATACAATAGGGACTTCCCTCTTAGCTTTGCTGGACCAATTAAACAAAGCACAACGAAATTATACCACCAAGGAAAGAGAAGGGTTGGACATGGTCTATACTGTAAAAAGTTTCGTTCATTACCTTTTGGTGACAAAATTCATTTTCTTTGTAGAACATTAGGCTCTTCTTTATGTGGTGATGAATAAACCTTGCATCATGGGTAGGATCACCAGATGGCTTCTATTTTTACTTGAATTTGACTTCACCGTCTCACGGTGCACAAAGGCTCCCAACATGTATTGGCCGATCATATGTGGCACATCCCTAATGGAGAGCCAACGGTGGGTGTTGATAATGACCTACCGAATGCTCCCCTGTTCCACCGAATGTTTGATTCCTGAATGGGGAGAGGAAGTTGCACACTTTCTAGCTAATAGCCTACCCACCGAAGCACCAATCAAGGAAGTTGCACACTTTCTAACTAATAGCTTATCAACCAAAGCACCAATCAAGGATTGGGTATGTCTCATCAAAAAAGCTAATCAATTGATTGGCATGGCAACTCTACAAACAAGGAAAGGATGGAATCATGAGATGTGTCTGTGAGCATGAGTATGTCTCTATTTTGGAACAATCTCACTCTGGAGTCGCAAGAGCGGACCCTTCACACAGTAGATACCACTACTCAAAAGATCCTTATGGCAGGCCTATGGTGGCTAACTTTGTTTGGAAACGCTGCCAATACATCAAACAATGTGATGAGTGCCAACGGACAACGATTCCACATAATAAGGATTAAATGCCTCTCTACCTTGTCATGTCCTTACAACCATTATGGGGCATCAATTTTGTGGGACCCATTAGTCCAGTTGCCCGACACACCCAATCTCGGTACATCATAGCGGCCACAGACTACTGCACAAAACGGGTCAAAGCTAAGGCCACAAGAAAAGCTGATGCCAGGTCCACGGCTAAATCCCTTTATGAGTGTGTGATCACTTGCGTGGGTGCCCTCTGAAGCTTGTTAGTGACAATGGCACCCACTTCATTAATGAGGTAATACAATTCTTGCTACAGGAATTCATGGTCACGCATTGAAAATCTTCACCCTATTACCCCCAAGCCAATGGCCAAGTAGAAAGCACGAATGCACTATCTTAAAGTGGCCATTAACACGACACCCTTTAGCTTAACATACAGAACTTAAGCAGTGCCAAGATTAAGGGTCTCCGTACACAAAAGGCTCACTGACAAGGCCTGGAGCGATCAGCTCTTTGAGCTTGAGAAGCTCGATAAAACACGTCTAAGGGCTGTGTATGGAATGACTGTCGAAAAACTAAGGTGCAAGCAATGGTTTGATAGCCAACTCAAGGACAAGGAGATGAACGAGGGAGATTTGGTCCTCCTCTATAGCACTAAAAATCACAAGAAAAAACTTAAATACAAAGGCCTAGGACCTTTCTTAGTGACCAAAATAACCCCACAAGGCGTAGTATGCATTGAAACTCTCAACGGTGTCAAGATGGCCGGTTATTTCAATGTTAGCAAACTGTGACGCTACTACGATCCACTCACGTTGAACACCTTAAAGGACATTCACCTCAAAAAAGAGGAGAAACATATACACAATGAGATGAAAAAAATAGCACAATGCGAAGCCAAGGAATGACAAGAGAAACTTAGAGGCCAACAAATCGTTTATAAACATGGCCCAGGTAGTCGATCTTGAGGAAGAGGACTGAGAAGTGAAACCCGTGCCCACTTATGGTTAGGAATGACCACTCCGACAAGTTCCACACAAAAGCTAGTACTTGTTGATACAAGTGATAACCACAATTTAATGTCCTATGACACATGGTATTCTCTCGGGAGGCCAACCTTACTCCTCACCCCAACCACCATCACTACTGTTGCTTCGCATTTTGTTAAGTGCTTAGGTTTTCTTATAATTCTATTTCACTTCGAAAATAAGGAAAGTTCTATGTCATGCCTACATGAACAATAAAAGAAGAGATCCTTCTAGGATGCAGATGGATGTGACACAACCGGTGTCATGTTGATTGGGATGCAAAGACAGATACACTACAACTAGCCTTAGGGCAAGTTACTGTCCTTATGACAGACAAAGAGCCGGAGCCACCAATCTCACCTCCACCAAATGAACAATCCTCTTCACCAACCACAACCCCCCTTCTTACCAAAACGAACATAGAAACGTGCCACCCAAAAAGAGGCCTCTCCTTCACCAAGATATCCCGTCCACTCAAGGAGCCTCATCCGCCGCACCTAGCTCCGCACAGGTAGAGCAAGTCAAACTTGGCAAACAAAGCCTACTAACACCTGGTACCTGTGATAACACTGAGCCTACCAAGGAGACAAGGAGTGGACCAAGGGAGTCATATAATAACAACCAACAAAGCCTACTAACATAACTAACACTTATCATATGAATCCGCACCTAGCCTATCATATGATTCCCTTGGTCCACCACCCTTAATCAAGCTCTTACCTCTCCAACCCCTCATTGTCAAACAGCTCCATCCCAGGTGGCAGTAATGATTCAAGAAGAGATGTCGACCTTGCCAACACCGAATTTGACCCGACTACTCACCATCGCCAATTGGGCAAGGAGTCAATACAAAACCTGCAATGGGCTGCTAAACCACCTAGTCCTAGGGTATAAAACCTGTTTACAAGGTGTGACATGGAAAAATCAAGAAAATGGACCTTCTTTAAAGATTAAGCCAAAAGAACCTAATTATTTATGGGGTGGTAAATAAGAGAAAACAAAATTTTGATAAGTAAACACACCACTCCTAAAAACCTAATAATGGGATGGTCAACAAGGGAAAATAAAAGTTTGATCAGTAAACACACCACTCCTAAAAACACACCATTTAAAAACCTAATAATGGGATGGTCAACAAGGGAAATCAAAATTTTGATTAAGAAATGCACCACTCCTAAAAATACACCACTTAAAAACAAACTTTTGATCGATAAACACACCAATCCTAAAAACACACGACTTGAAAACCTAATAATGGGATGGTCAACAAGGGAAAATAAAAGTTTGATTAATACACCACTCCGTAAAACAAAGAAAGCATTATCACCTAGACCTATAATGTTCCCTTCACCTCTTAACAAGTAGACACACAAGAACCTTCATTCTATTAAGGTATTCTATTAGGGTGAGAAACCATAATAACTTTCTTTTCCCAAGGGAGGGATCAACATCACCCACATCATTGAAATTAAGCCTAACATCACCATCAATCTTATATTCCATATCTATGATGACATTGTTACATATGCCACATGGAGAGATTCCTCTAAACTACTACTCTGCTCAAGGGTGAATGGCAAGGGATTCCTCTAAACTACTACTCTGCTCAAGGGTGAATGGCAAGAGATTCCTCTAAACTACTACTCTGCTCAAGGGTGAATGGCAAGGGATTGATACTCCATGACACCAAAGACAAAGATCCTCATGTTATCTAGAAGTAACTACATCATCAAGAATATGTTCTTTACATAGAGTAAACATAACATCAAAGAGAGTAAATTTATAGCTCAAAAAGGCAAGGACATCGAAACCTCCCATCTAATAATCTTCTTTATCACATGGAGAAATTCATCTAACTACTTCTCTGCTCAAGGGTGAACGACAAGAGATTGATCCTCCATGACACCAAAGATAAAGATCCTCATGTTACCTAGAAGCAACTACATCATCAAGAATATGTTGTTTACATAGAGTAAAACTAACATCAAAGAGAGTAATTTTATAGCTAAAAAAGGCAAGGACATCAGAACCTCTCATCCAATAATCTTCTTTATTAAATCTTAAGTTATCGTATCACCTCTAATCTTTTGCAGGTTAGCAGGTATCTATCCTCATAATCTTCTTTATCACATCTTAAGTTCTCATATCATGTCTTAAGCTTTTAGCCACTTTGTAGGCTAATAGGTATTAAGTATTAAGTTGTTAAGTGTTGATACCTAACCATCTTAAGCTATTAACCACTTTGTAGGTCAACTTGTGAAGCTAACCACTTTGTAGCTTTTGTAGGTTAATAATTATTCATCCTCATAATCTTCTTTTATCACATCTTAAGTTATGGTATAACCTCTTAAGTTGTTAAACCACTTTGCAAGTTTACATCCAATCTATTATGAGCCTAAATAAAGGCGCTTTTCCATATCTTACTTATTATGAAGGCACTTTGCCATCTTACCTTATGTAATAGAAGCCCATATTATCCCACATAGTGTGAAAGCTAATAATTTGTATATAAATCACTTCGTCCCACTCAGTGTGAAAGCTAGTCATTTGTGAGCTTAACTCCAAATAGGAAAACCAAATTTGTGTACATACTTGCCTATTAAGATTAGAACTAGTGGTCCATGACTATTTTTAAGTTTTATCTTACCTAGTGTGAAATTTAGTCATTTATATATAAGTCAATTTTTCCCACCTAGTGTGGAAGCTAGTCATTTGTATATAAGACAATTTCGACATTAAGTAATACACACTCATTTCCCTTGTAGTAAAGAAATAGAATACTTGTAATCTCTTCCTCTTCTCAACTCTTTCTTGCTTGTGTTTTATTGGATTCTTCCATGTTGTTTTCATAGATGTGAGTGTAGGATTCTCCCTCTCATGTAGCTTCTTCTCCACACATATTTTGTGAGAGAGAAACATTGTAAAGGATATTTTCTTCTTGCCTCCATCTAGGTAAAAGGAGCTCTTCCTTCAGTTTAATGCACTACCTAATGCAATTAATGTACAACCTAATGCCCTACCTTGATAAAACTACAAAACCACTAATTGATATCATACTACCTAATGTAACTAATGCACAACCTAATGCCCTACCTTGATAAAACTCAAGCACACACGATTAATTTATGAAATATAATTAAGAAAAAATCATGCCACAAAAAATTTAATAAAAAATCCTTTCTAATCCTCTTTTCAATCAAACCAAACCTTGCACTAGATCTTTCATCAAATGAAATAGCACATGTAACCAACACTAGATCTTTCACCGAATGGCAAAACAAGAAAATCAAGCTTTACATAAGAGTCTAAAATGCTAAGGCAAAGCAACCATGCTTCTCGACAGTGGCACCAATGGAAATCCCAAACACACCACACTCACTAGCACAAGACTAACCAAGTGGAGGGCACTTACCTTTCTCTTGTTGTGGAAAACTTGGATGCTCACCTATTATCTTGGAGAAGAGGCAACCATGTTGATACTAGATAGCACTTAATAAGACCCACCTCCTATTGTCACCATGAGAGTTGTCTATGTTGGGAGCTATTGAATTTGCAGCAATGTGATGAGCTATGGTGGATCAAATGCTAGAATCAACATCATTAACAAAGAGATTAGATGATGATTAAGATGAGATTAGTGAGCAATTAATTGATAGCTTAATGTAGGCATGGATAATAAAAAACCAGCAAATTCTCATTAGGCCAATGCCTTAATTTATAGAGTTTACATCCAAGCATCTAATCCCACTGATCTCTCCTTGATTCACTCCACCGCTTTTGCTTCTCATATGCTACCCTTTATTCTCTCCCAGTAGATACTTCTCACCTTTTCACAGCTTCTCTCTCATTTACAGATTCTCTTTTACAGCCTCTTACTAAGGGTGTAAGGTTCCTCCTTCTAAAATAGGAGAAACACTTAAGATAGTCCACTAAGTCTTAACTTGGAGAAAATTTCCTATTTATCGACACCTTGACCATGTAGAGATTCAAGGATACGATTTATAGGTAACACCTAGTCCTATCCCACCGGGGAAGCGTGATCTTCTAAAAGTCAAATCACCCATAGGGTAATTTATCATAAATTGGGCAACCACTAGACTTGATTTCTAGAGGCAGCGCTTTTTTCCTTATCCATGCAAGGCACAGCCGCTGACCTAGTCTTCTAGAATAGAGTTGCCCAAGAACCTAATTATCTAGCGTAGGGCTTTCACTTAATCTGTTGGAAAGCTACCCGACTAATCGGGTCCACCCGTCCGTAGGATGGTGCCATCGGGGCATTCCATCCTCCCACTTTCCACCCTACTCACGCTTCAATTTGTTTTCTAATTAATCCTACCACACTGTTTGACATAAATAAACATGTTCCTTAATTACGGTCCTTTTCACAAGGTTTGTTAAAATAGTCTTTTTACACAATACAATCATGCCAAAGACAACATATATATATAAAAAGTTGATACATGAATCAATTCCATACAAGTCTTTTTACACAATCATGTCAAAGACAAGATATATATATAAAAAGTTGATACATAAATCAATTCCATACAAGCCAAACCGGCTCTCTTATTCTTTCCCTTTATTCTGCCGATGATCTAGAATTCGGCCTTCTAGCCACTACGACAAAACCCTACGGGACCATACACCTCGTCGTCGGGGCGACCGGCCGGTCGCTGGTGAGGACTCAAGCCGGCCTAACCAATCTAACCTGGCCACCATCTCCTTGAGGAGCTTGAAGAGGGAGGGTTGGAGCCGCATTGGGAGCATCTTCCCTAATTTCATTGTTGCGTGCTCCTCTCGGGGCAATATTCTGACGTTTCCGGGATGGGGCCATCTTGCACGTCGACTTGTAGGGCTCGCTGCTGTTGCGATCGAAACGCTTCAGTCGGATCTCAATTCTGAGATCGTTTGCTCACCGTATGAGCAAAAAACTATAGCGTATGAACTCTATCTAAAGGCAAAAATCCCTTATTAAAGTCTACGCAAATGGGGGGGATTGTGAGATGTCCTTAAGACCGAAAACGTGGAGGAGAGCTGAGAGGGCTGCTATAAGTCTATTCACAGGGGGGGAGAAGAGTTAAGGACACTGCCTTCTAGCAAGAGGGGGATGGAGGAAAATTAGCATATCTGAAAAGAGGCAAATGAGGGGGTGTGAGAGGGGTGGCTGTAAAAGGGGCAGCTGTACTATAGCAAGTACGCTACACAGGGACTGACGGCGGTACGAACGGCGGTACAACAGGGCATACGCAGCACAGAGATGCGTGTCATCTATGGAGCTCCCCGGGTGTTTATATAGCTGAGGGGTGAGGGTACGGGTGCTGTGCAAAGCAAGGACGAAAGGACGATGTACCGTCAAAGGCTATGGATCAGTGGCCTCCATGGGTCTAGGGGAAAGGTACGTGGTTTTAATAAACTTACATGAAATACATTGTGGATTTTGATATGGACTGGGAGCTGGAGTTTATAGGCACTTTTACCTAGACACTTGATAACTGTATAGAGACCACAATACTAAGTTTCTTATATTTCCCAAGTGATAGGGAACTTCGTTTGGGTTGCACTCGTAGAAGAACTCTGTCTTCTTCCTTGAAGATCCTTTCAGACCTCTTGGTGTCAGCATAATGCTTTTGTCGATCTTGGGCAGCTTTAATATCCTTTTGGATTGCCTTGGTTTGTTCCTCCATCTCTTCGAGCATTTTCTTGGATGCCTCAACTCTTATGGTCGGATCAGAGAAATTTAGAGGAGACAAGCATTCTTGCCCATAGAGTGCTTTAAACGGTGACATTTCTATGCTTTGATGATAAGATGCATTGTAGGCAAATTCTACCAGAGGAAGGTATTGAATCCACCTTCTTGGTTCCCGTCCACAGTATGCTCTGAGAATGTCTTCAATTACTTGATTGACTCTCTCAATCTGGCCATCGGTCTCTGGATGATAAGCTGTGCTAAAGCAAAGTTGAGTTCCCAGGGCTTGAAATAAAGACTGCCAGAACTTTGAAGTGAAGTCAGAATCCCGATCACTTACTATCCTTTTTGGGAGACCATGAAGTTTGAGGACTTCCTTGATGAATATTTGAGCAACATCAGAAGCTTTGAAGGTCTTCTTTGCTGGTATAAGGTGAGCCACTTTGGTAAGTAAGTCCACTACTACCAGAATGGAGTCATATCCTCCTTGAACAGTGGAGAGACTTGTGACAAAATCCATACTAATGCACTCCCACTTCATTTGGGGAATATCTAAGGATTGAAGTTTTCCAGGCATCTTGACCCTTTCAGCTTTGATCCTTTGGCATGAGAGACATTGCTTTAAGTACCGAAGCACATCATTTTTCAAGCCTGCCCAATGAAAGCTCCTTCTTACGGCATTTAATGTTTTTGCATAGCCTGGGTGTCCTGCAGTAGCAGAGCAGGACTATCATGAGCTTTATGGAGGATTAGTTTCTTTAAAGCAGGATCCTTAGGGATACATAGCCTGTGATTGAAGTAGAGGCTTCCTTCACGAGTGGAGTATTCCTTGATTATATTCTTCTCTTTCTCTGAATTTTCTCCTTCTTCTACTAACTTCATCATCCTCTGATAATCTGGGTCATGAGATGAGGCTTCTTCCACCTTGACCAGTATGGGATTATTTGGCATTGAAATTGCACTCAAGAAAGATTTGCGGCTAAGTGCATCTGCTACCACATTATCTTTCCCAGGGCGAAATTTGATGTCGAAGTCATATTCTTGTAGGATTTCAATCCATCTCCTTTGTCGCATGAAGAGGTTCGGCTGGGTGAAGATCCACTTTAGACTTTTGTGGTCAGTTATTACAAGCTGGAATTTGCCCCTAAGAGATAATGTCTCCATAATTTGAGGCAATGAACAACTGCTAAGAGCTCCAAATCATGGGTAGCATAATTTGCTTCATATTGCTTCAGCTTGCGGGAAGTATAAGCAACTGGTCTTCCTTCTTGGCCTAAGTCACCACCAAGTGCTAGACTACTAGCATCAGTAACCAGTTCAAATTCCTTGTGGCGAAATCAGGAAGTTTCAGGACTGGGACAGAAGTGATAATGACCTTGAGCTGATCAAAACTGTTTTGATGGATTGGTAGCCACACTATTTTGCAATCCTTCTTAAGAAGATTCGTCAAAGGTGCAGCTACCAAGGCATAATCTTTGATAAAAATCCTATACCATCCCGTGATTCCCAAAACCCACGAACTTCACGAACTGATTTAGGGGGTGGCCACTCTAGAATATCCTTGACTTTGGCGAGGTCTACTGAAATGCCATCTTTGGAAACGATGAATCCAAGATACTCAATTTGATGAGTAAAGAAGATACATTTGCTCTTCTTGGCATAGAGTTTGTGTTTGCGCAACACTTGTAGAACTCTACGCACATGCTCCTCATGCTCTTCCATTGATTTGCAATAGATTAAGATGTCATCAAAGAAAACAAGCACAAATTCATCCAAGTAAGGACGGAATATATCTTGCATTAGGCGGTTGAAGGTTGCAGGAGCATTGGTTAACCCGAATGACATTACAGTAAACTCATAGTGGCCATAACGGGTATTGAAGGCTGTCTTGGGTATATCTGTTTCCTTGACTTTGATCTGATAGTAACCAGACCTCAAATCTATTTTTGAGAAGATTTTGGCCCCATGAAGCCTGTCAAGAAGTTCGTCGATGCGAGGGATAGGATACTTATTCTTGACAGTGACTTGATTTAGCCCTCGATAATCTATGCAGATGCGGAGAGTTCCGTCCTTCTTTTTTTGGAAAAGAACAGGTGCCTCCCAAGGACAGCTACTGGGACGTACAAATCCGTGCTCAATGAGTTGGGAAAGTTGCTCTTTAAGTTCAATGGCTTCAGGAAGGGACATTTTATAGGGCGTTTTTGAGACGGGTTGAGCTCTAGGGATCACCTCGATTTCATGATCGACTTCTCGAGGAGGCGGTAGCCCTGTAAGCTCGTCAGGGAAGATGTCAGAGAATTCTTGGAGCCAAGAAGGTTCTGTCTCCATACTGGGTTCAATGGCTTTGTTGAGCTTGACTAAGAAAACTTGCTGAACTTTATGTGTTTCCTTGAGAAGATGTTTTGCCTTAACTACCCTAGGTTTAGGTTTTCCTGTTATCTCCTAAATAGATATTACTTGGCCATGCTTATTTTCAAAAGTGATACTCCCCTGGTTGCAATGAATGCTAGCTTTGTTTGAAATTAACCAATCCATCCCAAGGATTCCATCATAAATCCCTAATGGCAAGACTCTAAAGTGGCCATGAGTTTGCTCATTACCCAGCTCAAAATCAAGGTTCCCTAGAGAGTGGCGAGATACTACTTCTTTCCCACTGGCTAACTCTACAATCATTCTTCTAGCTGTTTTTTAACTCAAGTTTAATTTTTGCAAGCACCTAGGAGAAAGGAATGAATGGGTACTACCACAATCAATCAAAAGCTGAAATGGCTTACCGTGATGAGTGGCTGGGGTTTGGATTACACCAAATTGTTTATTCGGACCTTGGTGTTCTACTGCCGCATGGATGGTGGCACGCTCTTCTTCAGCCATTTCCAAGGTCGGTTCTTCACTTATAATACAGGCGATCTTAGCAACTGCTCCTCCGCGGCCTTTACCACGCCCACCGCCTCTTGCACCTTGGTTGATAGGGGTTCCACGGCCTTGATTTCCTCTGCTACCTTGGGAAAATGATGTTGCCATCTTGGGACAGTTGGCTCTAAAGTGTCCCAGCTCATTGCATTCAAAACACAGAGGGCCTTCTCTGGAAGAAGCAGCATACGAGCGGGGGACAAAAGAGTTGCCTTGTCGCCCTCTATTGTAGTAGGGGAAATTCTGTTGGGGTTTCTTGTAGGGTTGATCTTTAGGATTTGCCTCAGGGTAAGATCTCTTTTGATGCTTAGGTTTGTCAGTCTTCATTTCTTTCACAAGGGGCTTTGCTCGTATGAGAGCATCCTGTAATGTGCTTGGCCTCATTGCTTCAAGGCGGGAATCTAAGGGTTCATTTAGCCCTTGGCATAAACGAGCCACTTGCTGGGAAGTAGTCATAGCTGGGGCATACTTTCGAAGAGTGATAAATTTGGAATAGTAGTCTTCAAGAGTTAAGTTGCACTGCCTAAGACTAAAAAACTCATTCATCTTTATGGATTCATGGGATGGAGGAAGATATCTTTCCTTCACTGCCTGCTTGATGTCTTCCCATGTTTGAGAATGCTCGGTGACTTCCTTGTCACGGCACCACTGTTTCCACCAGAGTTTAGCATCTCCGATGAGGCGAAATCGTGCAAGCATAGACTGATTTGCTACTCCAGTATCGGCAGCAGAGAAATAATCGTCCATCGCCTCAATCCAGACTTCAGCATCCTTCTTAACCTTTGAACCTTCTCCTTTAAAGGAGGGAGGTTGCATTTGCTTGAGCAGGAGCTTCTTCTCCTGGGTATCAGTGTAAAGTGCATTGGGAAGTGGAGGGTGATCGTCCTGGCTATCATTGTAAAAACAATTTTAAGATTACAAGATTCATATTTGCACAATGCTTATTTTTGGAGAGTAAAACATTGAAATTATTTTATTTCTAAATATTTACAAGGACAAGTTTTATTACAAAGATCTGAGACTAATACAATTAGTCTTATTTGCTATCAAGGAAAATTCTTAGGCTTGACTATGACATAAGGGTAGAGCGGTCCACGTAGGTAAAATATGGGGGTTTCGCTGTAGTTTCTAAGACTCTAAAAACTGATGGTAAGGGAGGTAGACTCTGGATTGGGATAGATCCCAACACAGCTACTCTATCAGCAGGTAAGATCTGCATCACTTTGTCATACACCCAGCGATCCTGAGGTATGCGAATCCCATCTATAGTCACGGAAGTGTCGGCCCTGGGGGTACCGACGAACCAAAATAAACGGACCATCTTCAACTTTTCAATCCAACGAATCGCTTTAGGTCGGTGGTGAGGTTCCCAAGTCGATCTGCGCTCGGATGAAGAAATATCTCGGCCCACGACTCCAGAAATCTCTACCCCATCCTCTTTCAATACGAGAGAAATGAGGGAGGGACATCTTCTCTAGTATCTGCACCATGGTGTCGTGGAACTCGAAATTCGAGGAGTGACGCAGTCTCGAAGATGCATTGGAAAACTAAAAACTTGGAGTAGGCATCTTCCTTTTCCTACAATCATTCAAACATCAATTCAACTTATTTGTTTTAGTAGGATGTTTTTACTATTTAGCATTATGTTAGGTAAAACATTCATTGTTGCAAAACAATCCTTAAATGGCAATTCCTAGGAGCTAAGATCGGCTCTGATACCAATTGTAAGGTTCCTCCTTCTAAAATAGGAGAAACACTTAAGATAGTCCACTAAGTCTTAACTTGGAGAAAATTTCCTATTTATCGACACCTTGACCATGTAGAGATTCAAGGATACGATTTATAAGTAAGACCTAGTCCTATCCCACAGGGGAAGCGTGATCTTCTAAAAGTCAAATCACCCATAGGGTAATTTATCATAAATTGGGCAACCACTAGACTTGATTTCTAGAGGCAACACTTTTTTCCTTATCCTTGCAAGGCACAGTCGGCTGACCTAGTCTTCTAGAATAGAGTTGCCAAGAACCTATATATCTAGCATAGGGCTTTCACTTAATCTGTTGGAAAGCTACCCGACTAATCGGGTCCACCCGTCCGTAGGATGGTGCCATCGGGGCATTCCATCCTCCCACTTTCCACCCTACTCACGCTTCAATTTGTTTTCTAATTAATCCTACCACACTGTTTGACATAAATAAACATGTTCCTTAATTACGATCCTTTTCACAAGGTTTGTTAAAACAGCCTTTTTACACAATACAATCATGCCAAAGACAAGATATATATATAAAAAGTTGATACATGAATCAATTCCATACAAGCCAAACCGGCTCTCTTATTCTTTCCCTTTATTCTGCCGATGATCTAGAATTCGGCCTTCCAGCCACTACATGCTGGGCAAAACCCTACGGGACCATACACCTCGTCTCGTCGGCTGCTGGCGAGGACTCAAGCCGGCCTGTCGCCCTCTCAGGCTCCATCGCTCGATCCTCCCGCCCCTCAAAGGGATGTCTGCACACTAGGGTGGGCTTATTTACCGCACTAGCCTGGGCCCTCAGAACTAGGCAGCATCATAACCTCTCACCTCAATCGGTAAACCTTATTCTTTCCATGGTACGAGGGATACCTTGGGCCATTCTTGGGCTTTGTTACGACGTTGCCCGGCTACACAAGCACGGAACGGAGTTAGCGTTGAAGCCAGGAAAACTTGCACTCTTTAAAGACACCAATTTCAATGCAATTTATTAAATACAGCATCACACAATTGGTAACTTCATATAATTTTTTGTCATTATTTCAAAAAGGAAAAGATACACATCGATTAGAAATATTTATAACAAAAACTTTTCTTTAAAATATAACCAATCTAACCTGGCCACCATCTCCTTGAGGAGCTTGAAGAGGGAGGGTTGGAGAGCCGCATTGGGAGCATCTTTCCTAATTTCGTTGTTGCGTGCTCCTCTCGGGGCAATATTCTGACGTTTTTGGGATGGGGCCATCTTGCACGTCGACTTGTAGGGCTCGCTGCTGCGGTCGAAACGCTTCAGTCGGATATCAATTCTGAGATTGTTTGCTCACCGTATGAGCAAAAGACTATAGCGTATGAACTCTATCTAAAGGCAACAATCCCTTATTAAAGTCTACGCAAATGATGGGGGGGGGATTGTGAGATGTCCTTAAGACCAAAAACGTGGAGGAGAGCTGAGAGGGCTGTTGTAAGTCTATTCACACGGGGGGAAGAGTTAAGGACACTGCCTCCTAGCAAGAGGGGGATGGAGGAAAATTAGCATATCTGAAAAGAGGCAAATGAGGGGGTGTGAGAGGGGTGGCTGCAAGGGGCGGCTGTACTACAGCAAGTATGCTACACAGGGACTGACAGCGGTACGAACGACGGTACAACAGAGCATACGCAGCACAGAGATGTGTGTCGTCTGTGGAGATCCCCGGGTGTTTATATAGCTGAGGGGTGAGGGTACGGGTGCTGCGCAAAGCGAGGACGAAAGGAAGGTGTACCATCAAAGGCTATGGATCAGTGGCCTGCATGGGTCTAGGGGAAAGGTACGATGTCGGTTATCCAGGAAAGGAGTGGTACGCATGTACCTTATCTGGTCTGGGGCAGCATGGGTGTCCACGTAGGGGTACGTGTGGACCGTACAGTGGGCGGCCGTCCTTTGGTTCTTGGCCGGCCATCGTACGAGCACCCTATTAAGTGTGTACGGCCCAAATTTTGGGGCAGGGCACCCAAATTTGGGACGCCCGCCTCGATGTGCGTGTCGGATCGCCCCGGGGGGCGAGTTTTTTTTTTTGTCCGAGAGGTTCTCCTGGTCGTTTGGGTTCAGACCGTTCGTCAATCTGACGCCTAGTCGTGCATTTATTAAGGTTTAAAGGTCGTCGCTTTTTAACTAAAATGACTGAAATTTGCATATAAGCTTGATCCGGTGTCCGTTTTGGATGCTGTAAAATCCTATATTAGGGTAAAATCACGTGCAGATTTCAAATTTGGGCTCAAAATTTGAAGATTCTAAGTAGAAATGACTCAAATAATAAAATCATTGATTTTTATACCATAAAAACTCATAAATTTATCTATTACGTGAACATTTCTTTATTAGTGAAGATGGGTATGTTACAAAGGGCTTGTTCCCGCACACACCCTATTCACTTGTATATTTCAACACCTCCCCTCAAGTGAATTATCCTAGTACACCTGGACCCTATACCAAGTTTCCCTCTTACTTGGTAGTCCGCAACCAGTGCCTCAAGTCCCTAAACTCATAGTCCTTGACACACTCTCTCTCTATGTGTCCAAGGCTACTATAAGTGCTCGTGACCTTGACTAAAGTGCTCACACATACATCTACCACATGGCCTACATCATCGGTGGCTCAGAGGTAGTTTTACTCTGTTTGGGCAGGTTACATTGGGGTTGTGGGGTTTCTCTCTCTCTCTCTCTCTCTCTCTCTCTCTCTCTCTCAAAAAAGATGATCTGACTCCACTTCCTTAGGAGCATCCATGAAGTTTGCCGATGTCGTTCCTTCTCCACTAGGTTTTGAAAAGATACAGGGGAGAAGAGAGCTTGAGCTCTTGCAAGCACACACACACTCACAAAACCCTAAAAAAGAGAACACACAAGGTGAGAGACTGAAAATCTTCTTCTCCTTCACTCAACACTCATCAACACACCATATACAAAGATAAGAGTACACACTATATGAAAAGGTACTCAACCAAATACATACTAGGGTTCTCTATAGTGTGAACCCAACTAGGGTTCTCTATAGTGTGAACCCAACTAGATGAGCTGGCGCTATACTATGGCAGTCTCTAGAATGGCTGTCACACAACCTGTCATCCCACTGGTCGTATATCACCCATGATCTCACCAACCATGCCAGTGGTGTAAGTGTGGGGCCTATTCCCCAGGCGGGTCATCAGTGTCCACCGCCTCACTAGATGAGCTCGATATCTCAACACTCCCCCTCGAGCTCAACTCCATCTCATGTACACCAAGTGAAGCCTTGAATCTACGGAGCTTCTCTGTACCCAATGCTTTGGTGAAGATGTCAGCGACCTGATCTTGTGTGTGCTGACATAAACAAGGTCAACGTCTCCTGCCAAGACCTTCTCTCTGACAAAATGGTAGTGGACCTCTATATGCTTCGTACGAGCATGAAAAATTGGGTTCTTGGCCAACTGTAAACTGCTAATGTTGTCACACAAAATGACAACTTGTCTATCCACTGATAGACTCAAATCTGCAAGTAGCTTTCTCAACCAAGCTACCTCACATGCTGCCATAGCAGCTCCTCTTTTGTACTCGGCCTCTGTACTGGATAGAGCAACCGTAGGCGATATGACTGCCTTTGCTTTTGAGCATATCCTCTCCTCCGCCCCCCCCCCAGGACTCGATCGAGCATGGCGAGTCTTGCTAATCATTTCTAGGAGCTGTATTTTTCGGACCCAGTGGAGAGATGATAGCATATGTGGTTCTCAGGGCAATATATCCACGCCTGTTGCAATCAGCAAGATAGAGGTTGAGACATAACATCTCTTTAGCTATAAGTTTTGATGAGACTAGGGGTGGTTCTTGGTGTTATACTTTATCACCCCACATCTTGAGATTTTAGGGTCACTTGCCATATTTTCAAGCTTCTCAATCATCGAGGAGTAGGATTGTAGCACCAATGGCAGTGAGGGCACCTGTGTATCGCTGCATGTCCACATCATAGTATCGCCACTTCATGCGTATGCAATTGAGGCATTGACTTTTTGGATCCATGTTGCTCTATGTATATATTATAAACCTTATGTAAATAAGAATGTCTTGCAAA
This sequence comes from Cibotium barometz, assembly GCF_041138505.1. Lineage (NCBI taxonomy): Eukaryota > Viridiplantae > Streptophyta > Polypodiopsida > Cyatheales > Cibotiaceae > Cibotium > Cibotium barometz. Next base: position 20,523,464 of record NC_141048.1, read on the forward strand.
AATTCCAGTTGTCTAAATGATTGTGAGCACCAGATATTGAGTTTGAAGGAATAAGTTATGTTTTCTTAGGACATATGTCATGGATCTATTGTAGAAAGATTACCTTGTTTGAAGGAATTAATTTTGAACTTCTTAAGTCTTAGAATCTCGGAACCAAGTTGAATAGAAAATTTAACAATGTATTGTTTTGGCAGAATCATGAGACGTGTGAATTGTGAGGGTAGACAGCCAGATCTTCACACAGATGAGGATGAACTTGACCCTGATGTTCGTAAAGCTCTACACAGATCTCAGCCAGGTCCCTTCAAGGGCGAAGGGGAACACTTAGGTGAGGCCGTAGAAAAGTGGATCGAAGCTATGGAGGAGTACTTCAATGAAATAGGTTACGACAAAAAAAGTAAGGTGGCTCTTTACCAGGCTGAAGATCATAGTAGAGTAGCGTGGAGGAACCACTGCGAGACAAACCGCTTGGATTGTGTAAGATTCCTCCCTCCAGATTTTGAGATGTAAAGGTGTAAGAACCGCCCCTTCAGTCTCTGGGGGATTTTTTTTTGCGAGCTTTTTTTGCCGAGCTTTTTGGAGCAATGAACAAGTAGTCCGAGCTTTGCAAAGGACCGAGAACTTACTATGAGCTTTGTAAAGGACCAAGAACTTACTTACATATAAATAACAAGCTTTGAAAGATCATCAACAATATAAATTTCAGTCTTTTGATCCACATCATACTTATTGATATAATTACATATATACATATAACTATCTAAATTCATGCACCTCATACACATATACACATACAAAATATACATATACATGCATACATGCAAGAGCTACCTACATACTAACATATATACATACATACTTTCTTACCTACATACTAACATATATACATACATACTTTCTTACTTAAATATAAAAACAATCCTTTAAAGATAAAAAATGTATATACCGATCTTTAAAGTTCCAAACCATGGAAATGTCGATTAGAAAGTCTTTTGATCCACATCATACTTATTGATATAATTATATATATACATATATCTACCTAAATTCATACACCTCGTACATATACATATACATACATACATATAAGAGCTACCTATGCACTAACATATATACATACATACATACTTTCCTACTTACTTAAATATAAAACACAATCTTTTAAAGATCAAAAATGTATATATCGATCTTTAAAGTTCCAAACCATGACAATCTCGATTACAAAGTCTTTTGATCCACAAATTATAGCATTCTTCTACGTGTCATCTCGACCTATGCTCTGATGAGAAATCTCCCAGACATGCTTTGGCTACCTCCATGTCATTCTCTATCCCCATATAGTGCCTTTTTAACTCTTGGCATGCACGTCCCAAGCCTTTACATCCCGCAAAAATGTCCAAGACACCATCTCCTTCATTTGAGAAGGTCTCCACTAGCCACCTACAATGAAATGCAATCATAAACGTGCATCTAAGTATTTTGAAAAAGTAGCTATGAAAATGAACAGAATGAAAATTGTCTCACCTAAAGAACATAGGAGATCTTTCTGCACCACCTCGAATGTAGCACTCCAAGACCATGGTGCATTGGAATGGATGCTTCTTATTCTTCTCAAAAATGAAATTTCGTTGAGCGTTGAATAACTTCTTTGAAACATTTTGCCCAGCCTCGCGATCAATAATAGGGACATGGCAATTTACTCGATAGAACATACTAAGCGCCAATGTATCCACCTACCATAACGAGAAAACATTATGTTTGGATATGCATACCACATAACATGTATACATAAAGGGAAGTATTTGAGAGATTATGACTTACCCGTTCTCCATTCTCATACAAATAACTTGAATCCACATGAACAGACATTGTTCGATGCATGACCAATCCAACTTTCTTTCCCATGGAATATATTTTAGGAAGTTGATTCATTAGACTCAAACACACAAACCAACCCTCATCAGCCACAAACAAACCAACAAAACTGAGTGTGGCATGTATCAATGATGAAGAAACTTTGGGTTATGGGGAAATGTAAATTACGTTTGTCCTTGTTTCTATAGGTACCCATGACCTAGATTGAGGAATTGTTTTGCCATGGTTGGGACTAAACAAATAGCAAGGAATACTAGTGATGGAATCAAGATAGCATCTGTGGCAGCTTCAAAATAGAAAAAGGTTCTAAGGAACGCTCCAAGGAAGAGCTAGCTTGAACACTTGTACAAAAGAAGATTAAGGAGAGTATCTCAGAATGTGAAAGTGCTAAGAGAAAAAAGAAAAGCACAAAAGGCCACAAACTTGTGTATCTTCAAGACTCCCTTCAAGAGGGTAGTTAGAGCTTTAAGTGAGTCATGTAGTAGTCTCAGGCTTAGATGGTACAACATAGGTTCTGATTTCTTATTAAAGAGTGTTGCAGTTTTATTATTATTATTATTATTATTATTATAAAGAGTGCTTTATTGATGCCATGATGATAGCTGCCAATGCACATAGGGTAAACCTTATGGGGAGAGAGATACAATGACCCCTGGTATCCTTCAAAAAATCAAGAACAAAATTATTACTCACATGCTATTTATTTTGTTAAATGAAAAAATGAGAGACATCCTTCTAGTACCTTTGGCAAAGAAGGCCAAATATCAAATCAAAATCACAGAAGTTCTTGAGATAGACATCCATGGGAGGGTTACGAGGGAAAATGTTGTAAAAAAAAGATATGTGAGGAGCAATAGAATTTAAAAAGGAAAAAGAAAGATGAGAACAAAGAGTTAAAAGAAGGGCTAAGGAAATTTCAACTTGAAGAAGTTCACAGAAGGCAAACAACACAATCAATAATGCCCTCTTGAAGCTTGAATATATTTGCAAAAGAGAAATTCAAGAGGAAAAAAGTTCTACCACAAAGATATCATGAAGATAACCTAAGAGATTTTCTCCATTTTGAAAAAGATGTTAATGCTAATATTATTTTTTGTGCCTTACTAACACTAGTTTGGTAGCTCAACATGACATAAAATTGTTCTTTTGATGTTTTGGGAAAAGTCTTAGCATGTAGGTAGTTTCTTAAGACATCCATTTTAGAGCTTAATCTTTTTTTTTAAATACTCACAAAAGTGAGTGGTATTGTTAAATTGATTTCTCAAAGAATAGACATTGGGACTTAAGCACCACTTGTGCCTTAAGGGGGCTAATCTTCCAAAAAGGAACTCCTTGCTTGCAAAACTTGGGGTTCAAGTATACACAAAAATCGGCTGCGGGAGAAATGGAACAACAAAACCTTATCTAGAGATACAACCGTCGAGTACCTTCTTGGGAAATCTAGCCTATCCTCTATTTCATGTATTGGAGCATGTCTTTGACAGCAGGAAGAGTTGGCCTGAGGTATACCTTCAGCTGAGCAGCTTCCACCTTTGAAGAGCCACTCTTATCACACTTGCACGTCGTAGTATGGTTTCAATGTGTGGCTTGCCCATTCGAGCCAAGCATAGAAATTGCCTGTGTACTGTTCTGTACGATGTCGTTGAACTGGGCCACCACCGGTAACAAAATTTGACCAACTGTACAATTGTTGCCATAGTAGTATTTGGAGAATAGATGCTCCCTAGGATCAGGTCCATTACTTTAAGGGGAAGCCTCCATGTTCTCTTTATCCACTTACATATTTTGCCAGCTAGACCCCTCGTTGCACGACAATTCCAGAACAGATGGAGTGAATCCTCTATTGCTATTCTACAACCTGTACAGATGTCTGAACCTAACCCTCTAGCTTTCACTTTGACCCCAGTTGGGATTCCCCCCCAAAGCACCTTCCAGATAAAAACTTTCATGTAGCTTGGTGCTTTACAGCTCCAAAGGATTTCAGAACACCAAGCCCATTTTCTCTCTGAGTAGTTAACCCCATTTTAGAGCTTAATCTTAAAAAAATATGAAAGACCTCAAAGGCATTTAATCTAAGTGCAAGGTGGCCAAAAAAATTTGATACCATAGGTTTTGGCATCTCAAAAATTGCATTTTGAATTTCCATATACTATGCTAAAAACTAAAAATTATTTCAATGAGATGAATTTTTTAAGATACTATGTTTAACATTTAAAAAAATCTAACAACATAAAAAATGGACATAAATTTGATACTATGAGATGAATTTTTTAAGATACTATGTTTAACATTTAAAAAAATCTAACAACATAAAAAATGGACATAAATTTGATACTATGAGATGAATTTTTAAGATACTATGTTTAACATTTAAAAAAATCTAACAACATAAAAAATGGACATAAATTTGATATTGATGTGATTTATTTATCAAAAATAAGGATAGTGGTCACCCAGTTATATGAAATTTTATTAAAAATATCACTTACTTGGTTGTATGCTTGCATATAACACCCTTTGAATGCTATATTTAGATAGCACTAACATTATTTTACAAAGAAAAATTATCACATCACCAAAAAATGAGAAAAATTCAAAGAGAATAAGTGCTATACTACCCAAAAAGAGAAAGAATAGCAACATTAGATTTCAAAATATTAGAAAGACTCGTCAAAAATTGCTTACTATGCTAAAAACTAAAAATTATTTCAATGAGATGAATTTTTTAAGATACTATGTTTAACATTTAAAAAAATCTAACAACATAAAAAATGGACATAAATTTGATACTATGAGATGAATTTTTTAAGATACTATGTTTAACATTTAAAAAAATCTAACAACATAAAAAATGGACATAAATTTGATACTATGAGATGAATTTTTTAAGATACTATGTTTAACATTTAAAAAAATCTAACAACATAAAAAATGGACATAAATTTGATATTGATGTGATTTATTTTTCAAAAATAAGGATAGTGGTCACCCAGTTATATGAAATTTTATTAAAAATATCACTTACTTGGTTGTATGCTTGCATATAACACCCTTTGAATGCTATATTTAGATAGCACTAACATTATTTTACAAAGAAAAATTATCACATCACCAAAGAATGAGAAAAATTCAAAGAGAATAAGTGCTATACTACCCAAAAAGAGAAAGAATAGCAACATTAGATTTCAAAATATTAGAAAGACTCGTAAAAAATTGCTTACTATAGGTGTATTTATTTTTGTACCTTATGAGTCTGAACTAACACTCGTAGTCCTTGTATTTCTAAATGAGCACAAATTCTAGCATAACTCGAGAACTTTCTTTAATATAAATTTGGTGTTACTCCCAAAATCTTCTTATTAATATATAACAATAGATAGAACATATATTAAAATTTTGGCTTGGTTTAGATCTTATCTTGTATGTTGAAAATATTGAAAAGTTATCAAATTTATGATCTTTATCTTCATTTTTCAAGATGTACCCCATATCTCATATTTTAAGTGATTTTAACATTGGCTTAATTAGAGAAAAATAAGCATTAGTAACTTTATGGCAATAATAAGACAATAAGAATTTGAGCGCGTGCGCGCATGCACACACACACACACACACATATAGGAATAAGAGCTTTTAAAAAGGAGTAAGAGGGGAGGGGGGAAAAGTGCTAGAATGCACTTTTTCAATTTGCACAAAGAGAAGGTTTGCATGGCTTTGGAAAAGGTCAATGGCTAGGATATCAATTCTTCAAGTCTTAAGGTAGTCTCTCTCCAGGGATTTTTTGAAGGATACTAGGGTCATTGTATCTCTCTCCATAAGAATTCCCCTATGTGCATTGGCAGCTATCATCATGGCATCAATAAAGCACTCTTTATAATAATAATAATAATAATAATAATAAAACTTCAACACTTTTTAATAAGAAATCAGAACCTATGTTGTACCATCTAAGCCTGAGACTACATGACTCACTTAAAGCTCTAACTACCCTCTTGAAGGGAGTCTTGAAGATACACAAGTTTGTGGCCTTTTGTGCTTTTCTTATCTCTCTTAGCACTTTCACATTCTGAGATACTCTCCTTAATCTTCTTTTGTACAAGTGTTCAAGCTAGCTCTTCCTTGGAGCGTTCCTTAGAACCTTTTTCTATTTTGAAGCTGCCACAGATGCTATCTTGATTCCATCACTAGTATTGCTTGCTATTTGTTTAGTCCTAACCATGGTAAAACAATTCCTCAAACTAGGTCATGGGTACCTATAGAAACAAGGACAAACCTAATTTACATTCCTCAATCTAAGGTCGGCGATTGAAGACGTTGGGTGGTGGAGGAAGGCAGTCTGAGAGGACAGCTGATGAAACAGGAAGGTTGTGCAGAGGCGTTGCTGGCGTAATAGGAGGCAACCAGCCATTAGAACAGACAGCCAGGCATAGCCATAGCCACCCCTCTCCGGCCAGTGTCCAGGCACCCGACAGAGCCGGAGGATGGTCTGCGCTAGCGCAGACCATCCCCCCGCAGACCATCCCCCGGCTCTGTCTGGTGCCTGTTGCCCCGGCCAGTCCCAGGCATCCGGCAGAGCCGAGGGATGGTCTGCGCTAGCGCAGACCATCCCCTGGCTCTGCCGGGTGCCTGGACTGGCCGGAGCAATGGGGGGCAAGGGGGAGATCGTTGCTCCGGCCAGTCCAGGCACCCGGCACATTTGGACCTCCACAAAGGTTTTGAAGAATTTTGATTTCTCCCTTTATCTTTTTTTTCTTGACCGGCTTCAGTATTTTGCTAATACAACGCTCATTGTTGACCACATTGACACCTTCAAAGACTTCACTGTATTTTCCACGTCCAACTTTACGGACAACTTCATGGTCATCTTGGTCCCCCCACTGGACATTGCTGGATTAGTAGTCCCAGTATTCTTTGGGGCGGACGACATTGACGTCGTAATAGACGGGCGCCTTGGAGAGGGAGCCTTGGAGAGGGAGGCAGAGGCGGAGGTGACCGGAAGACTAACAGCCAGTCCAGCCACCCGGCAGAGCCAGGGGATGGTCTGCGCTAGCGCAGACCATCCCCCGGCTCTGCCGGGTGGCTGGACTGGCAGGACCATCCCCCATCGACGCCTCTCAACGAAAAGCCAAGCTCCGCCAGTATCAAGCTATCCAAGCGCTGCACGACCCTCTTTTTCATTGTGCAAGCCTCAGAAAAGCCAAGCTCCGCCAGTATCAAGCTATCCAAGCACCTCTTGGGCTGCTATCTGTGCCTGTTGCGAAATCCCATGGCCTGCCAAGTGCTAAAGAACGCCGGCCTCCGGGAGCTACTCAGGAGTTACATGCTCCTCTTCGGTGGGGAAGATGGCGCCACAGCCACCACTGAGATCATTGTGCGGCTCCTTGATCGTATGCCTGCATGATAACGCACTCAAATTTTGTTTTGTTTGTTTTTTTCCCTAAAGGCTTCCGTCTTGCGCTTGGATGGTAGCGAGGAAGAGTCTACTTTGGTCGATGTAGTGGCAGTAGAAGAGACGGAAGGGGAAGAGCATATCGTGGCAAGTGACGTACTTCTCGTCGGGGTCTTGCTTGATGGTTTCAACGTTAAGAATGGTGTGGGTGGTGCCCGCGGGAACGTTAACGGCAGTGGATGCAGGAAGCTGGAAGGCATCGAGGACCTTGATGCGTTGAGATTGAGAGCTGGTTGCCATGACGGAGACGGCAAAGACCGCGAGCGCCTCGACGGAGGAGAGGCATGCCTTGATCTCCCCTTGCACACCCGCGTTTTCATGGCAATCCGCCACTTGGTCTTCCAAGCTTGCAAGTGCCGACTTGGGTATTCCCAACATGCTTACTAGTCTTGGGAGTGCCCTGTTGTAACTAGTTAATGCATCTTGAATACTGCCACTCATTGTTATTATTGTAATTTCTTTCAGATTTATCAAATTTTCTTAAATTTTTAAAAATTTATCAAATCTTGTTTAATTTGAAAATCTTTCCAACTCTATCTCTCCCACATTTTCTAACTCTATCTTTCTCACATTTTTCACCTAATATTGTGCTTTGAGCTGTCTAAGCTTTTGTGTTTTCAATGGATTGCTCTCTACTATATCGGTATTCTTTTGTGCCTTCAACAATGACCACATGATATATTTTGCACTTCCTAAGAGGAGCCTTAACCATCTTGCCTATTCTGAAATGTCGTAGAATGAGATATTGCACGTGCCACAAGCGACGATCTCAGCCTCTAAAACACAGCGTCGAAGCGGTGAGGAAGAGATGACGGAAACCGAAAAAAAACTGTAATTTGATGGAAACAAGCTTGTTGAGATTAATAGAATAACGTTTAGATTAAAGTTCGAACTTAATAAAATAATGTTTTACACGATGTCTCTTGCTTGGTTAATTAATGAATACGATTTTTTTCATCGTTATTTGTCCCTATTGATAGAAAAATAGCCCATTACTATCCTTACCCGTATGCCACACACCCCATTGTGCGAGCATGATTAAATAGAAGAGCATACTCATTACTATCCATTGTTGCATACCTAATCCCATGAGCTTGTAAAATTTTAAGGATGATATAGTTCTATGCTATATTATCTCGTTAAATATTTAAAATTTGATGCTTAGCCATAACACATGTCTTCAGTCTTCGGATGGCCATGATCCCCTTGAAGCATCCCCCTTTTTTTACATGCAAAGGGTACTACTGACTAGGATAATATAGAGGACCTACGGCGGGTCAACTTGCCGATCTTGTGAGCCATGGAGGAGGAAGCGAAAGTGGAGACCGAGGCGAAGGCGGAGGCGACCGGAAGACTAACGGTGTAGAAAACCGCCACAGAATGCCTATTGTAAGTGTGGGCAAGGTCGGTGATTAAAGACGTTGGGTGGCGGAGAAGGGCAGTTTGAGAGGACAGCTGATGAAACAAGAAGGTTGTGTAGAGGCATTCCTGGCGTAATAGGAGGCAACCAGCCATCAGAACAGGCGGCCAGACATAGCCATAGCCACCCCTCTCCGGCCAGTCCACGCACCCGGTAGAGCCGGGGGATGGTCTGCGCTGGGTGCCCGGACTGGCCGGAGCAACGGAGGGCAAGGGGGAGATCACACCTGCCTGGACCACCTCCATCTCCACCTCCACCTCCATCCCCCGGCTCTGCCGGGTGCCTGGACTGGCCGGAGCAACAGGGGGGCAAGGGAGAGATCACACCGGCCTCCTGGACCACCTCCATCTCCACCTCCACCACCGCTGAGTTGAGAGTCTCCATTTGGATGATTAATACTGTTGGTTAGATGTAGATACATATAGGAGATAAATATAGGAACTCGAACTATAAACCTTGATGTCAATAATAATAATTGTCTACTATTTAAAGTATTTTTCCACTCCTTCCACGTCCTTTAGGGTGTGTTCAGACGATATCTGGGGTTGCTGGAGTGCTTACCTTCTTGGCCCAAGCTCGAAACTGGAGGAGAAGATCTAGATTATGTCTTCCTTTTCTCTCTCTGGTCTTGGTCTCTCTCTCTTTTTCTCTCTTATTCAAACTCAATGAATAAATAGGGCCTATAGACAGTTACATATTATTTTCATTTTAAAGGTTACTTACATATAAAAAACTAATATAAAAAGATACATATAATACTTAGAACCAATAAATGTATAATTTAAAACATACATATAATAAATTAATATAAAAAGATACATATTTAACTTAGAATTTTTATATATATTTGTATATTTTTTATAAAAAAATTTATCCATGACCTTTCTCAATCGTGATTGCTCCACCTTGTTTTATCATTTCAGCACACTGTGTGCAAGTGTGTAGATGTGTTATGTATTACGTAATGCCTCGTGACATAACTATTACAAGAATGATGCTCCACGCTGGGTTGCATGAACATCCAATTCAGCCAAGAACTTCAAGGTCAATGTTGGACCGCGTGAAAATGTTTGTTTCTCAAGTGTTGAAAGCCCAGATAAGTGCAGGTCCTCGAAAAATATAGATGAATATTGTGAAGGATATGCTGTTTTCCTCCATGATGAATCAAAATGATGAGCTACCTACAAGTATTGGGGATCATGCGCTCTGCAATTTTTTGGAGGAGTTGAGTCCTCCAATTTTTTGGAGGAGTTGAGTCCTCTTGTGGAAAACCAGAGGTGAGTATTCATTCTGTAACTTAATTATATTTGGATGTATTTTTCTACATTCGGTCCTCTCTTTATTGTGAAATTATGTTTTTTAGGTTTAGACGCATTATATCCCAGGAGAAAAGAAAATTGATGCTAGTAGGAGAGGGCTTTGATAGCATCCTTCTTATACAGAGAAGATCTCGCTATTTATTTATACAAGGTAGCCGTTTCCCAGGACAAGGTGGCCTTGATGATAAATGTTATGTCTTTAAGATGTCTTTGCGAGGACCAGCATCAGGCATGGACTTGGTGAATCGCATGCGGTGTGAAGCAGAAAAGAGGATTGGTAGTGCGAAGGCTATGACAGCGATAGTCCTTAATGAGAGTGCAATGCAGCCGTCCTTAATGAGAGTGCAATGCAGCCGTCCTTAATGAGAGTGCAATGCAGCCGTCCTTATGAGAGTGCAATGCAGCCATCCCCCTACTCTATTTTTCATTTGGCATGTGAGAGTGGAGAGGACTATTTTATACACATCAAGGTACAACCTTGGTGTACATGTCCTGATTTCATGCAAAGAGAATCTAGAGGAAAGTCTTACGTTGCATGTAAGCATATCTATTTTGTCTTCTTGTGAGTTTTGGGATTACATAAGAATGAGGATATGGTAATGCATCAACCAACACTATCACCAGAGCATGTGGACATTATATTATTACGTCCTCGAAGCAAGGATGTTTGTGCCTATACTTAAGCTTTAATCAAGCCTCTCATGTTTGTGCCTACTTAAGCTTGAGGAAATGTGAAGTCAATCTTTTTGTAAGAAAATTTGAACCCAATATTTTTGTCTTGCTTTGGGATGGAGTATACTGTCACGTACTCTAAAGTCTTATTGTAGATAGCTTGCAATGCGATGGTAAAGGAGTTGTACCAACCATATATGTTCTTGTAAAGGAAATGTGAACTCAATCTTTTTGTAAGAAAATATGAACTGGGTATACTTGTTTTTACTTGTGATGAAATAAATATTGGTCTTTGAGTATGTATGAAAAGTTGAAGTATCCTTGTCTCATAAATTGTATGTATTAGAAGAAAGGTACATAGATAGGTATATTTGTGCCTATATTTAAGTTTCTTTGACATAAAATGTGTGTATATATGTAGGAAGGTAGGTAGGTAGGTATGTAGGTATGTATGTATGCATGCATGTATATGTTTGGGAGTATGCATGCATGTATGTATGTATGTATTGTACACATGTGTGTATATATATATGTATGTATATATGTAGGAAGGTAGGTAGGTAGGTAGGTAGGTATATATGTAGGAAGGTAGGTAGGTATATATGTAGGAAGGTAGGTAGGTAGGTAGGTATATAGGTATATATGTAGGAAGGTAGGTAGGTAGGTAGGTAGGTAGGTATGTTTGAGAATATGCATGTATGTATGTATGTATGTATGTGAATGTATTTATTTCTCTTTCATAAATACTTACTATATAAAAGCTCACCAAAATGTATCATTTTTCTTATAAGCTCGCATAAAACTATCTTATCTCCAAAAAGCTCGCCAAATAAAGCTCGCAAAAAAATCAAACTCTCAGTCTCTTGTAATCATCCCCTCCTCAGAAATGGAAAAAGATCTTGTTTTACCCTATTTTGGCCTTGAGAGACATAATTCTAAATTGAGATATCTTTGGATACAAACATTCCCCTATAATTTCCTTGAAACAGAAGTTTAAAATTAATTTTCCAATGTGCATTAGGAATTAATTAAATATGTGTATAAGAGACCTTAGCCTAAGGGTCCACATTTTTAGAAATTTTTGGATTAAAGTCCAAATAAGGTTCCAAAGGGCCAGTAGGATTAATCCAAGTGTTGGGATGAGAAAAATGCAAAGAATAAAAGAAAATACCCTAAAAATGAGTAACTGCTCACATAAGATGAAGAGTTGACTGAGTACAGGGTTTATTAGTTAAAAATTAAGGTTTATTAGTAAAAAATGGGATATTTTAGTAAAATGATGAATTTTTGACACCTCAGTAAAGGAGGGAAAGCCCCAACAAGTAGGAACCTTTTTTATCATCATTTCTTGACATTTTTAATTCAAAAAAATCAAGATATTTCATCTCTCCTCTCTCTTGGTGCAAACTGGATCAAAAGGGAGCCAAATTGATCCAAAAAATTGGGTCAAACTGAAGTTGGAAGCCTCTAGAACCCAATTGGACTTGGTTAGTGGCCTCTCTCACCTATAAATAGACCCTCATTCCTTTGTATTTTCATCTTTGAGTAATGACATGCCAATATTATCTTCATTTTTAGTGTAATTTCTATTATCCCTCTAAATTGCCTCTTCTTTTGAGAGCTTTGGAGGTTCTCTATTCTCCATCCTCTCTTTGAGATTACCCTTCCCCTCTTCGTGGCCAAGGACTTGCTTGAGGGCTTCACTTCTATCCAAAGAATCAAGCCAAAATCAAGGGTAAGCTCTAATTTAATGGTTTGTTTTCTATTCCTTTCAATGATTTTCTTCTTCTCAACCCCTCTAAATCTTGAGAAACTTTCAATGGAATGGTTTTCTCTTGAAATCAAGTTTTCCAATTATTCATAATGTTTAATTCGATTAATGCTAGTCTTTATGCTTAATTATAATGTTTTCTTTAAGAAAATCTCTCTTTTGGAAAGATTAATCATCTTTATGATTATATCCTTGTTAGAAGGATGATTCTCAATGATAATCTCTTTATTTTAATCAAAACTCTAGGCTTGATAAGCTAGAGAAAGAGATTAGATATTTTCATAATTTTTAATCTAGTAAAAATGATGGTTAGTTTTTTTTAGCTTGATTATGAGTAAGAAAAATCATACTAACTCATTCTAAATTGAAAGAGGGTTATGCTAATATTTTTAGAAAAGAGGAATGGTTATTTTAGAATAATCAAGAAATTTATTCATAATTATGCTTATAATTATGATTTTAATTATGTTATGTATGCTAATTTAATTTTAGTCTAAAAGAAGAGTTCATATCATATTTCTATTACAAGTATTCATTTTAAAATAGAAAATTGAACATTCTCAGTAATTGTAGCGAAGCTATGGTAAAATTTTCCAAAAAAAAGATAAATCTTATTTTCATGCATAATTTTAATAAAGCAAAAAGAGGAATTCCTATCATATTCTAGGCACATATATTTTTATGCTAAAAGAGGAGCTTTGAGCATTATTCTTCAATAGTCAGAAAAATAAAGAAGGTTATGCACAAATTTTATAGAATCATTCAATTTATGAAAACTATGGAAATGATTCATTTAGATAAATGGATTAGTGTTTATACTAAAAGAAAAAATATGGGTATAATTGATTTTGTAAATCCCATGAATCTTTTATTCAAAAAGAAGAATATTGAGCGTATTTTATTTTGAGAAATTTGAGAAAGAATGCAAAAATATTGAATGGATGTGAATGGATATAGGAACGATGTGAATGAATGTAGGAATGATAAGGATGGATGTGAATGAATGTAGGAATGATGAGAATAGATGTGAATGAATGTAAGAATGAGGAGAATGGATGTGAATGGATATAGGAACGATATGAATGAATGTAGGAATGATGAGAATGGATGTGAACGGATGTGAACGGATGTAGGAATGATGAGAATGGATGTGAATGAATGTAAGAATGAGGAGAATGGATGTGAATGAATGTAGGAATGATGAGAATGGATGTGAACGGATGTGAATGAATGTAGGAATGATGAGAATGGATGTGAATGAATGTAGGAATGAGGAGAATGGTTATGAATGCATGTAGGAAAGATGAGAATGGATGTGAATGAATGTAAGAATGATGAGAGTGGATGTGAATGGATATAGGAACGATGTGAATGAATGTAGGAATGATAAGAATGATTGTGAATGCATGTAGGAAAGATGAGAATGGATGTGAATGAATGTAAGAATGATGAGAGTGGATGTGAATAGATATAGGAACGATGTGAATGAATGTAGGAATGATAAGAATGGATGTGAACAGATGCGAATGAATGTAGGAATGATGAGAATAGATGTGAATGAATGTAGGGAATGAGGAGAATGGATGTAAATGAATGTAGGAATGATGAGAATGGATGTGAACAAATGTGAATGTATGTAGGAATGATGAGAATGGATGTGAATGAATGTAGGAATGAGGAGAATGGATGTGAATGAATATAGGAATGATAAAATAGATGTGAACGAATGTGAATGAATGTAGGAAGGATGAGAATGGATGTGAATGAATGTAGGAATGATGAGAATGGATGTGAACAGATGTGAATAAATGTAGGAATGATGAGCATGGATGTGAATAAATGTAGGAATGAGGAGAATGGATGTGAATGAATGTAGGAATGAGGAGAATGGATGTGAATGAATGTAGGAATGATGAGAATGGATGTGAATAAATGTAGGAATGATGAGAATAGATGTAAGAATGATGTGAATGGATGAGAGTGAATTTTGTTTCGAACTATATTTGTAGATGAAACCTGTTTTTTAAAGATTGTTTTATGTCAAGAACACTAGGGAAGCATTTTGACCATCTTGTGAATGAGGTCATGATGGGGACCTAAGTGAAAAAGTTGCAACAGAGTTGACGGAGAGTCAATGAAGGACGTCTTGTGTAAGATTCCTCCCCAGCCTCTCAAGATGTCCAGCATCTTCCCCTGTAATCAAATCCCTCTTCAGAAATATAAAAGATCTTGTTTCTACCAGTTTTGGCCTAGAGAGAGAAATTATTCTAGAGAGAGAATATTCAGATTTTAAATATTTTTGAATGGAAAAAATTCTCATCTTATTAAAATAAGTTCCCCTGAAACAGAAGTTCAAAAAGATTTTCAGAGGTGCATTAGAAATTAAGTATAATCTGTTCAAGAGGCATTATCTTGGGGGTGAAGATTTTTTCGAAATTTTAAATTAAGGTTCCTATGGACCAATAAGATTCATCCAAATGTAGGGAGGAGATAAATAGAAAAATAAAAATCTCCCAAAAATGAGTAAATACTCACATAAGATGAAGAGTTGACTAAGGACAAGGTTAATAGTTAAAAAAGAGAGATATTTAGGTGAAATGATGCATTTTTGACACCTCTGCATGGGGGAATTTTCCTCATGAAGGAGGCACCTATTTCACATGCTTGAATGAGTTTTAAACTCCCAAATAATGGGATATTTTTATCTCTCCTCTCTCCTATTTCAACTAGATGCAAAAAGTGAGCAAAACTGACCTAAAAATGGTCAAAAATTGACCAAACTGATCTGGAAAATTCTAGAATCAGTTGGCTTGGTTAGAAGCTCACTTTTTCCTATAAATAGAAGCCCTCCCCTTTGTTAAAACTTAATAGTGTTTTGCATTGTTACCCTGTCTCTCCCAAGTGCCAAAAACAGTGAATTGTATTTATAATTCATTAGTTTTTGACCTTCCTTCTTCCAAAAGATTGGTGACCACTCTTGTCTCAAACAAGAGTTGAACCCTCAAACCATCAAGCCAAAGGAAAGCTCTCAAAATTCATTAGTAAGTTGGTGATTCTTCTCTTTTCCATTTATTTTTATGGTTTTTATGGTTTTTGTGGTTTTCTATGCTTTTTGTCGTCTCTAAAATTGCAAGTGATGTTATGCCTCATTGCAAAAGGCATTCCCCTCTCTTCTCTAGTAAATCCAACCATTCTCTATCCTAAGTGAATGATTAATGATTAAAGTCAAGTTTTTTATAATGTTTGTGTTAAATAAGTAGAAAAATGTTTACTTTAGAATAATTTCAATACTCTTGGTGCACTTTTAATTAATCTTAGAGACTTAAAAATTGAAAAATGGTCAGCCATACAAAGGAGGTTATGGCAAAATTTTTGGAAATTAGTGAAATAAATTTCATCTTTTATTATTTTAAAAGAGTAATCCTTATGGTTTCTATATTCTAAAGTATTATTTTCATGCATAGAAGATGCATTTTGATTATTTGTATAAAAGAAAATTAGTATTATTATAAAAGTATTACTTTCATTATATTTGATTTTTATGCATAAAAGTATGCATAAAAGATTATTTTTTTATTATTAAAGTGTTACTTTTATCATATTTGATTTTTATGCATAAAAGTATGCATAAAAGATTATTTTTATTATAAAAGTGTTACTTCTATCATATTTGATTTTCATGCATAGAAGTATGCATAAAAGATTATTTTTTATTATAAAAGTGTTACTTCTATCATATTTGATTTTTATGCATAAAAGATTATTTTTTATTATAAAAGTGTTACTTCTAACATATTTGATTTTCATGCATAGAAGTATGCATAAAAGATTATTTTTTTATTATAAAAGTGTTACTTCTATCATATTTGATTTTCATGCATAGAAGTATGCATAAAAGATTATTTTTATTATTATAAAAGTGTTACTTTTATCATATTTGATTTTCATGCATAGAAGTATGCATAAAAGATTATTTTTTAATTATGAAAGTGTTACTTTTATCATATTTGATTTTCATGCATAGAAGTATGCATAAAAGATTATTTTTTAATTATGAAAGTGTTACTTTTATCATATTTGATTTTCATGCATAGAAGTATGCATAAAAGATTATTTTTCTATTATAAAAGTGTTACTTTTATCCTATTTGATTTTTATGCATAAAAGTATGCATAAAAGATTATTTTTGTATTATAAAAGTATTACTTTCATCATAAATGGTTTTTATGCATAAATGGGTGCATAAAAGATATTTTTTATATTAAAAGTGTGATTTTTATCATAAATGGGTGCATAAAAGATATTTTTTATATTAAAAGTGTGATTTTCATCATAAATGGTTTTTATGCATAAATGGGTGCATAAAAGATATTTTTATATTAAAAGTGTGATTTTCATCATAAATGGTTTTTATGCATAAATGGGTACATAAAAGATATTTTTTTAAAAGAGTGATTTTCACCATAAATGATTTTCTTGATGATAAAAGTGTGAATTTCATCAGAATCGGATTGTATGAATAATTAGATGCATATAGAATCTTTATAATTAAATAAGGGTTCTCCTTAATCCTCTATTTAATTTTCGTAAAAATTAGAAAAATGAATAAGTAGATAATCTGTGAGAAGAAATGCTACCGTTTCATATTCACTAAGATGGTAATGAGAAAATTCATTTAAACTATCGAAGTCGGAGATTGAGATAAATGATTATTTTATTCCTCATAAGAAATTCATGTTTTAGAAATCTGTAAGCAAATATTCGTCGAACGAAATTTAGAAAAAGAGAAATTGAAATAGTACCTTTCGAGATAGATAGTTTAGGAAGAACCTTTCCAGACCCAAACTCTGATTCTGACTATTGACCAAGACCTAATTCTCTCGTCAATGAGACGATGTGCTCAATTCAAGAAAAATGCACTCAAAACACCCACCACCAAATCTGAAACTAAGTTAAGACTTTTGATTTTGATCTGAGGATCAAGTTGACAGAATTCGAGGAATTCTGTTGTTTGGAATTCAGACATGGATCTAGAAGTATTGAGATACGGATTTAAGATTATTCATGGTTTTCAAACAAAAATCAAAACTGAAAACTTGGATAGAAACCCTGTTTTCTTAAAGGACTGTCTTACACCAGAATGCTGGAGGGAGCATTTAGTATATATGTTTATCTAAGGGAAGTTTGGTTGCAACAGCTGGCGGGGAGTGTTTGAGGGACAGCTCACGCAGCAAAGCCTGTCGAGGTCTTGACCAGCCTCGGTATGGTTAAAATGGTACGCTTCCGGTACGATACGATGGGCGAGGGCCGACGAAGCGGTCTGAGTGAAGTGCCAAGACACCTAAGGTGGATCCTGGAGGGTTCTGACCAGGCGATGCATGGGCTCGCGGTGTCAAGGACACCCATGCATATGTCGAGGAAGATATTGTATGACAGACCAATGTTATTGTAATCTATCACTAGATCTGGTTGTTGACTCGCTGGTCTCAACGGAGAGTCCAGAGTGATACTGTTTTGTGAGAAACAAAGATTCAATGGAAATTTTGAAGTATGCCATGTGTAACCAATAAATTGTTTGTCAATGGATTGTTTCTTTTTTATTAAAGTTTTAAAGAGGAGTGTGTGCGTATCTGTTTTCTAAAGCTAAAGTTAAGAAAGGCATTTCAATTATGGGTGGGTGAGTACTTGTTTGGTTCCGCCGATTCCAGTGGTAGGGTGGTGGCTAACCCATGGGCCGGATAGGCTGGAATCATGGAGTTTTAATAATCAAACTGAAAAATCTTAGGATTACGCTAGGCTTCTCGATTTCTCGATTGAGTGGATCAACGGTTGTGCCTAATCTTGATTAGGAAAAAAGCGTTGAATTGCTCAGATGATCAAATTATATCAGTAATAGTTTCCTTCTATTATCTGGTTTATTCAAGTGAAGGATAGTTTAGATTTTGATCTCGTTAGAAAACTCGTTAAGAAAAATTCAAAAAGGTGGAATCGTCCCCACTTTCCGGGCATGGGAAATTTTCCCGATTTCAGTTTTCGAAGTGACCACCAACCTAGTCTCGTGCCCGGATATTCGTGGGCGAGGCCTCAAGTGAGAAACCCTGCCCCACGCATGAGGGGGCTGCTTCCGCTATCAGCTATCGAGAATCCGACGTGCGGAGGGGGCAGAGGGATCTCACATTTCGTGTGGCAAGGTTGGCCGAGGTCTTCACCAGTCTTGGTTCGATTAAAATGGTGAGCTTCCAGTACGGTGGATGAGGGACCAAGAAAGTGGCCTATGAATCACCTGTGCTAAGTAACCTAGAGGGTGCTGACCATATGGTGCTCAGGCGCTCTGGGTCGCCTAGGATACCCACGCATGCGTCTAGGATGAAAAATGAGTTGGAGCTGTTTTTTGAACACGGGCATGGATCTGGTTTATTGGCATTGCTGGTCTTCAAAACGGATGAGTTCATGGCTCTTTTACATGGATCTTGTTGGTTGATCTTACTGATCCCCAACTGAGAGTCCATATGGTTTTTATGTGATTATATTCCTAGGTACTATGGGCTAGGGACTATTGAAAAGGCCCTTGAGTGAGCAGGTGGTGAGCGTGCTAGTTCCGATGATGCCATAGGTACGGTGAGGAAGGAATGACTGAAATTGGATTTTATGGTTGGAAAGTGGGAAAGTTGGAAATTGGATCTGGATATTTTGGAGGATTATGATTCGAAATACTATGGTTTCATTTCAAGTCTGCTTTAAAGATAGCTCAATCTGTAAAAGGCAATTTCATATTGGCGTAAGTGGTGTGTCTAAATTGTATTTTGCATGAGTTCCGACTAGGGGGCATGGGAACTCTTTTCCTTGGTATCTTGGACAAAACATAACCAAATTTTCATAATGGATCCTATCAATACAGTGGTTGGGCGATTGGCTAGGCTGGATTGATGGATCCCTATAATTCAATTCTATTTAAGTTACGATAGTTGAAGTAAATCACGGATAATCCTTGATCTATGGAGAAGAATCAACGGTTGTTCCTCTTTGACGAGGAAAAAAGCGTTGGGTCTCTATGATCCAAGTGCAAGTTCCTCCCTTGATCCGGCCATGTGATCCGCGGGTTTGGTCGGAATGAAAAAGTGAAGTTAAGGCCCTTGACTACGTTAGAATAGTTCTCGTGGAGGAATCGCCTATGCTTCTGGGCAAGGGAAGTTTTTTCTGGGTTCGGTTTTGGATGAACCGAGGGATTAGTCTCTTGTCCGGACATTCGTGGGTGAGGCTCTAAGTGGGAAACTTTGCCCTGTGTGCATAAGGTTGCTACTTCCACTACTAGCTCCCAGATTCTGGTGCGCGGAGGTGGCAAGGGTCTCACAGATTGGAACACCTAGACGTGGCATGATTTCAAAGCATACCTCAAAAAGAGATTTTGTCCTCCAGTCTTGTTGGAAACAAAGATGAATGAGTTCTTGGAGCTAACCTAGGGAAGCCTAACTACAGAGGAATATCACTAGGCATTCGCTCTCCTCCTCAAATACTCGCCACCTCTGGATGAAGAATAGCTGATTGCCAGGTTCATTCGGGGAATGAACGAACCTTTGGATACATTGGTGAAGAATGCTAAGTGAGTTTCTAGGCCGAAGCAGTGCGGATGGCAAAGGATTTTGCTAAGGCCTTTGTTGTCAAGGTCCCGCCAAAGCGAGCACCCTCATCTTTCAAAAGATTCTAGAACCCAGGAAATACTTGCAACTTTTTGCCTCTTAAGAGACAGGAAGGTCCTAATAAAATCTAGGATACGGGAAGTTTCAGAATGGAAGGAAAGCCTTTTCCTCGGAACACATTTTCTGGAAGTCAAACTCTTTCCAGGATGCAGAAGGAAGAGCTTAGAAGTGAAAACAGACGTTTTGGCTGTCAAGGTTTTGGGCACCATCTTAAGGACTACCCAACTCCTTCTATGTCAATGGGCCAGGGAAGCCAAGGTCCCAGAGTGCCGAGACCAACCCCTTTGTATCAATCTAATCAAGGTCCCTCTCTCACCAAAATCAGGGCAACCCTAGAAGAATGCCAGCTCAGCCTGCAGCCTCAATGCAGAGTAGTTTTAGATCCCCCTCCCAGAATTGGGGAAGCTAGAGAGAGAGAGAGTTCCACCCCAGACAGCAGTAGCTAGAGCCACCACAATAGCTGATATAGTGGAGGAAGAAAGAGGATAGATTTATGCCACCATTGAACATCAAGGGAAGAATTGTCAGTTCTCGGTCATTCATACTCCATCAGAGTACAAGGGTAAGCACTTTAAGCTTTTGATTGAGGAGCTTGATACACTATGGCAAGGTATCAAATTAAATGATGTTTCAAGGCCAATAAATAGGAGTGAGGTAGAGGTGAAAGGAGTTTTGCTTTGGACGATGCATGACTATCTCGGGTTCTCAGAGTGCTCAGGTACATACTTGAATCGGATAACTTTAAGCTTTAACCTTTAAACTTTAAGTTTATATCTCTATCTCTCAATCATCTTAATTTTAAAATAGGTTTGGCGACTTTCGGACATCATGCATGTCCGATTTGTGGACCATCACTTGTTTCTGTAAGACTCTCTACACTTAAGAAGGTGGTGTATGACAAACATCATCGATTTCTCCCTCCTTTACATCCCAAGTATGTGCCACATGATGTCTCACCACTTGTGATGAGAGGTTGAGATTGGTTTGAGGCATGGAGAAGCACCCCCAATCCACCAACCGATGGGATATCTAGACACTCCATCTTCTTTCTACTTCCATATTGGTGTGACATGAAGATCAATCATCTCTTGGATCCCATGCATATCTTCAAGAATGTGGCAACAAATATCTGGGACCATTTAATTGGTAAAAGAGATAGAAAGGGTGCAAGGGATGACTTACAAAACATTGGATGCCTTCAAAGTGCATGGCCAATTGAAAGTGAGAGTGGTAACATGGTCCTACCAAAGGCACCATGGGTATTAACCAAGAAGGAGAAAAATAAGATGAAAACTATGATTTCCTCTTTTCGTATACCAATGTAATCAATTCATTGAAGGGTGCCTTCAAAGAACAAAAACAAAGGAGAGGTACAATTATATGGCCTCAAGACACAAGATTGGCATAAGATATAACAGGTATATAAATATTCATTTATTCATTTTCTCTTTATGGTACATAATTTGTAGGCTCATATACTAACTTCTAATTTTTTCTATGCATAGTTCATTCTTCCAATTGTTATAGTTAGTTGTGGTGGAGATAAGAAGATGAGAGAGGCTATTTACAAAATGGAAAGCTTGGTGAGGTATGAATCTTCTCTTCAATTCACTAGCTAAGTTATATTGCATAATTGGTATTCTCATGCGCTATTGGTAAATAGTACACATGATTGCTATGTATGTAGGTACATATCCTTAAAGGAGATAGATCCTACATCCACTGAGATGGCTCAGCTCAATGCTATTGATGCAATGTTTATGATCAAGGACAACTTTCCTAGAACAATTCTCACTAGCCAGTTGCATCTTGTGGTGCATTTGGTTGATGAAGTGGTGCTTTGTGGATTTGTTCATGTTCGATGGATATTTTCCTTTGAAAGGTTCATGAAAACCTTAAAGGAATTTGTAAGACAAAGAGTAAGGCCAGACGCAAGCATGGAAGAGGGATGGTTGATGTAAGAATCTCTTATGTATATCTCAAAACATTTATCTCGCATAGATCCTTCCATGCCACGATTGTGGGGCAATGAGGAGGATGACCGACTAGTCACTCATGTGTCACAAGGGAAAGGAAGGCATCCTTCCATGCCACGATTGTGGAGCAATGAGGAGGATGACCGACTAGTCACTCATGTGTCACAAGGGAAAGGAAGGCAAAGAAGATTGGATGAAGCATTATGACACAAGGTGAATACATTGTGCATTCTAAATAGTCTCATTTGTAGCATTATATGATGGTAGTGATGTGTGTGAACACACATCACTACCATCATGGTGAAGCATTATGACACAAGGTGAATACATTGTGCATTCTAAATAGTCTCACTTGTAGCATTATATGATGGTAGTGATGTGTGTGAACACACTTAGGACCGTCGGGGCACTTTTTTCCTCACTAGGAGGTTTTTTTCCCCGTGCGTGTCATACACATTTGTTCATTCTAATCTAGTGAGTTTGTGTGCTCTCAAGCTTCTCTATCTTGTGTGTGTGCATTGTTGCAACCCTAACCCTAATTCTAATAATTGGTATCAGAGCTAGCTTCCTTGACACGATCTAGTAGTCTGCCTCCCTCCTCATGACCTTGTTTTTTCTATCTTTGATTGAGATAACCTCTTAGATATGATGTAGTGTGCTGTATACAAAGTATACTTAATTTTCAGGGTCCGTGCCATGATTCGGGCACGTTTTGGGCACCGCAGGGTTTCTGGAGACATTCCAAAGAGAGGCATCATTTTGGATTGGTTCTGCTCGATTTTCGGTGTTTGGGTTGTGTTGTGGGTGGTAAAGATTTGGTGTGTAGCAGCATCTACAGTGTCTTCAAGAACATCGACCATCATACTTCTGCCAATAACACTCTATTCTCTACTGTGTGTTATTTTCATACACTTTGTAGGTGATTCAGTCCATTGGCAGCCATCCGGGGTTGCATTTAGTGAATACTAAGTACTTGCAGTGTGTTGAAAGATTGTGCATTTGGTAGACAGTCATGGGGCTAGCAGTAGTAGTGATGTATTTAGCATGTTGTCTACTGAGGATAAATTTGATGGGACTAACTACCCATTGTGGTCCTATATGATGAGGCATGTACTGGTTGCTAAAGGCCTTTGGAATGTGGTCAGTGGTAGTGAAACTCATCCTATTTCACAACTACCAGTGCAACTAGGTGCTGCAGGTACATCTGAAGTAGAATCTAATATAGATGTGGCTCCTCCACATGCACCGCCAGCACCTCCCATTGCTCCTTAAACGAGATGGGATGGAAGAGATTCACATACATTGCTTGCACTTTCTATGAAGCAAAGCATTATTTCTCATATTCGGTCATGGAAGACTTCAAAATAGGCATGGGATGCACTTGTTGCATTATACCAGGTGCGCAATAAAGCACATGTTGCATATATGTGCAAACAGTTGGAACTTGAGCACATGAATGAGGGAGGCTAAATAGATACCTTCTTGACCAAGATCAAAGATTTTAAGGAGCAGCTTGCGATATATCCTGTTAGTACATTGGTGCCCACAATTCTCAATGCATTGCCATATTCTTATCAGAGTTTTGCCTCTACCCTTAGACTCTTGATGAAGGGAAATCCAATGGCCCTTACATTTGATGAGATGGTTTCAATAATCTTGGAAGAGCACTCTAGGCAAAACAGATCTGTGATGTGAGTTGGTGACCAAGCTTTTGTTGCCAGTCAGAAAGGCAAAGGTCTTTAAGCTTCTTCGCATGGTGGGTATAAGCCAAAATCATAATCCTTTGGTGAGGATGCAGAGAAAGAAGGTGATAAGCCTAAAAATAAGGACAAGTGCCACTATTGTAGGAAACGAGGGCACTACATAAATGAGTGAAAAAAAAGGCTAGAGAAGGAGAAAAAGAAAGAATCAGGCATGGTGTGGCTGATGCATTTGCACCAAGTGTAGAGAAGAAGGAATCTATATGTTTTGCTTAAGATGATTGGGCATGGAATGTACATTGCAGTTATGACCCTTCTGTTCATGATGTATGCATGTGAGTGGCAGAATTGGATGCTTGGTACTTTGACAATGGTGCTAGTAAGAACATTGCTTCACGAAAACAATTTCTCTCATCTATGGAATCTGTCCCAAGTGCATGAACCGTCACATGTGCAAATGGTTCCTCATATCCTGTCAAAGGCATGGAATATACATTGCGGTTATGACCCTTCTGTTCATGATGTATGCATGTGAGTGGCAGAATTGGATGCATGGTACTTTGACAATGGTGCTAGTAAGAACATTACTTCACAAAAATAATTTCTCTCATCTATGGAATCTGTCTCAAGTGCATGAACCGTCACATGTGCAAATGGTTCCTCATATCCTGTCAAAGGAGTTGGTAGAGTTGTTCTCACTATTCGAATGGGGGTGCATTTACTCTTTCTAAAGTCTTATATGTGCCAGGCATTAAGAAGAACTTGCTGTTAGTTTCAGCCTTAGTCTTGTCAGGCTTAGCCTTAGCCTTGTCAGGCTTAGCCTTAGCCTGACAGCCTTAGCCTTGTCAGCCTTAGCCTTGTCAGGCATTAAGAAGAACTTGCTGTCAGTTTCAGCCTTAGCCTTGTCAGGCTTGATGGTGAAATTTGTGGATGACAGATGTATAGTTCAGCATAGAAATGATGGTTATTCTATCTTTGTCTCAGGTAACTTGTTTCATGGCCTATACAGGATGGATGTATTTGAGAAGAATTTTGATTTTATGTATAGAAAGATGCGTAAAGAATTTTATTTTTAATTCAAAAGAGTTATTTTCATCAATTTTTATTTTATGCATAGAAAGATGCATAAAGAATTTTATTTTTATTCCAAAAGAGTTATTCTTATCAATTTTGATTTTATGCATAGAAAGATGCATAAAGAATTTTAATTTTAATTCAAAAGAGTTATTTTCATCAATTTTGATTTTATGCATAGAAAGATGCATAAAGAATTTTATTTTTAATTCAAAAGAGTTATTCTTATCAATAGTGATTTTATCCACCATAGAAAGATGCATAAAAGATTTATTTTTATTTCGAAAATATTATTTTCATTGAAATTAAATTTATGCATAGTTAGATGCATAAAAGATTTATTTTTATTTTGAAAGTGTTATTCTCATTAAAATGGAATTTATGCATAGTAAAATGCATAAAAGATTCATTTTTATTTTGAAGTGTTATTCTCATTAAAATGGAATTTATGCATAGTAAAATGCATAAAAGGTTTATTTTTAATTCGAAAGTGTTATTTTCCTTAAAATTGAACTTATGCCTAAATAGATGCATAAAAGGATTTTTATAAAAGTGTTATTCCTACTAAAGTTGTCTTTATGCCTAATTAGATGCGTAAAGAATCTTTATATTAAAAAATTAGAATTCTCCTACATTCTATAAATAGATGTGATAAGATGTGATAGGAATCAGATAGATGTAAATGGATGTATGGATATAGATGTGATAGGAATCAGATAGATGTAAATGGATGTGAAAATGGATGTATGGATATAGATGTGGATGTATGGATGTATGTATGTGGATGTGGATGTATGATTGAGGATGTGAAAATGGATGTATGAATGTGGATGTGAAAATGGATGTATGGATGTAGATGTGGATGTGGATGTGGATGTGGATGTGGATGTATGAATGTGGGATGTGGATATGGATGTATGAATGTGGATGTGGATGTGGATGTGGATGTATGTATGTGAATGTGGATGTGGATGTATGTATGTATGTGAATGTGGATGTAGATGCGGATGTGGATGTATGTATGTGGATGTGGATGTATGAATGTGGATGTGAAAATGGATGTATGGATATAGATGTGGATGCGGATGCGGATGTGGATGTATGGATGTAGATGTGGATGTGGCTGTATGTATGTGGATGTGGATGTATGAATGTGGATGTGAAAATGGATGTATGGATGTAGATGCGGATGTGGATGTATGTATGTGGATGTGGATGTATGAATGTGGATGTGAAAATGGATGTATGGATATAGATGTGGATGCAGTTGTGGATGTGGATGTATGGATGTATGTATGTGGATGTGGATGTATGAATGAGGATGTGAAAATGGATGTATGGATATAGATGTGGATGCGGATATGGATGTGGATGTATGGATGTGGATATGGATGTGTATGTATGAATGCGGATGTGGAATTAGATGTATGGTGTGGATGTACGAATGTGGATGTGTATGTAGAATAATGAATGCAAATGTGTATGTGAAATGATGTGTCGTCGATATGAGTGAATGGATGAGGTGTGATGACATGTGAATTGGGATGTGAATATATGATATGTGATGTGAATGAATCTGAGGTGATGAGATGGGAAATGATGTGATTGGATGAGAATGAGTACATATATGAATGGAATGTGGAATAAGTAATGTGGACTGATGAGGGATAATGTGGAAAGACGAGAGTTCAATATAAAAACTGTATTTGTGACGTGTTTGTAAATGACTATTTTATGTCAAGAATGCTGGGGAAGCATTTTGACCGTCTTGTGATTAAGGACGTGGAGACCTAACTGATAAAGTTGCAACTGCTGTGACGACGGAGAGTCAATGGAGGACATCTCGTGTAGCAAGGTCGGCCGAGGTCTTGACCAGCCTCGATTCGATTTAAATGGTGAGCTTCTGGTACGGTGGATGAGGGATCAAGGAAGCGGCCTATGAGTGAAGCGCTAGGTGACCTAGAAAGGATCCTAGAGGGTGCTGACCATACGGTGCTCGGGCTTTGGGTCACCGAAGATACCCACACGTGCGTCGTGGAAGATATTGGAACAAGGAGAAAAAGTTGTTTTTTGAAATCGAGTATGGATCTGGTTGATTGACCTTGCTGGTCCTCAACTGATGAGTTCATAGCTCTCTTATATGGATCTGTTGGTTGATCTTGCTAATCTTCAACGAGGATTCCATCTTGATTTTTATAAGTGATTATCTGCTGGGTACTATGAGCTAGGAACTATCGAAAAGGCCCCGAGTGAACAGGGTGTGAGCGTTCTGGTTGCTAATGATGTCATAGATACTCCGATGAAGGAATGATTGGAAATTAAGATTCAATCGGATACTTGGAAGTTTATGATTAGTAACACTATGTTTTCATTAAATGACTGAATTAAATACATTTGAATCTAGGAAAAAGGCAATTTCATATTGGGTGTGTAAGTGGTGTGACTGGAGTTAAATTTGCTTGAAAATCTGGCTAGGGGGCCTGGGAACTCTTTTCCCTTATACCCAGGAGAAAACCTAACCAAATTCCTAATTGGATCCCATCACTATAGTGGTTGGGCGGTTGGCTAACCCATGGGACTGGATGGGGTTAGGCTGGACTGATGGATCCGCAAATTGAGACTCAATTTCTGTTTAGTTCGATAGATGAAGTAAATTTCGGACAAAAATTGCTCTATGGAAAAGAATCAACGGCTGTGCCTCTCAATGAGAAAAAAAGCGTTGGTCTCTATGATCCAAGTACAGTCTTTTTCCCTGATCTGACTACTATGGGACTTATTACGGGTTCGGTCAGATGAGCTTAGTTAGTTAAGGCTTTTGACTACATTAGGGAAACGTTATCCTGGTGGAATCGCCCGTGCTTTCTGGGCAAAGGAAGTTTTTCCGGGTTTGGTTTTGGAAAAACCGATGGATTAGGGGAGAGCATCTAGAAGAAATTCGGATCTCATCTTGTGTGTAGTCTCACGAATTACTACATTGTAGTTTCAAAAGAAAACAAACATTAGGGCTCAAAACAAAACATTAGGGCTCAAAACAAAACATACTCATGCAACATATATGAGGACTCTATGCAACATACATTAAACTCTTAGAGCTATCTATGTATGTATAGAGGTTAGAGCTTTATCTATGTATGTATAGAGCTCTATGTATACATAGAGATCTATACATACAAAGAGAATTTCAATGTATACATAGAGCTCTATGTAATAGTATTATGCATAGAGTCTTATGTATATAGACAATGTATAGACTCTTATACTCTTATGCATAAGATTATGTATAGACTGCATATAGACTCTTATGTATAGACTGCATATATACTCTTATGCACAAGACTATGTATAGACTGCACATAGACTCTTATGTATAAACCTCTTAGGCATATGACTCTTATACATAAGACTACCGATAGTATCATCCATAGAGTCTTATGTATAAGACTATGTATAAACTCATGCATATTAATACTATCGCAGTCTCTTATGCATAAGACTATGCGATAGTATTATGCATAGACTACACAATAGTCTCTTATGCATAAGGCTATTCATATACTCTTATGCATTAGGGCTTTATGCCTAAGGCTTAAGCCTTATGAATGAGGGCTTAATGCATGAAGCCTTATATAATAGTATTATGCAGAGAGTCTTATACATAGAGTCTTATATGCATATACTATGCAATAGGATCCATGCATAAGACTATGCATAGAGTCTACGCAATATAGAGTCTAGAACCAATAGTGCATAAAACAAATAAAACAAATTCTCCCATAGCACCCGAGGGTGCATCATTTAAAATATGGTGTGTTTAGAGCTTACTTGCTTATGGAGAGCTTTCTTGCTTCTACACTTCACCAAAGACAACCTAGCTAAAATAAACAAGAAAACACTAGCTTATGCATACCAAAACAAAAGAAGCTAGCTCTACGAGAGTATGCATGCTCATGCATGTTGGAACTAAAAACCTAGCTATGAGAGTATGCACGCTCCTAATCCTAAAATAATAAACTCCCAACACCTACATAGCCATGACAAGAAAAGATGATGCAGTAGATGGTCTCTTACCCGTGGTGGATAGCTAGGTTGCTCAAATGCTTGCAATGTAGTGCCAAACCTAAGTAGAAAAACCTATTAAACCTTTAAAATCCAAAACTAAAAATCTATAAAACTTAAAAAAAACCCTAACCCTCACACATAGGATACTCTAACCTACTTGCATGAGGGCCGGCTCTCCCAAATCCATAACCGCCACCGCCAAAGTCTCTCTCTGACCACCTTGGCCCGGGGAGGTCAATATGCCACTCATGTGCCTGAAATCTGATCACCCTCATCCTCTATAAGGTGCAGCCACTCAAATCATGGAGAGAGGGCTCTGATCATTCTAATTTGCCATGGGGTCGAATATAAAAAGTGAGCAAATCATAACTCTCATCCACGTCATGGACTACCAAGAGAATACCAGGCCTAGTAAACACGGCTAGCAATTGTGCAGGGGGGTCAGGTTTGGGATAGGGGTCATCCACTCCTAGGAATAGCAGAGTCAATGTCAAGGCTAAGTCTGTCTCTACCCCCGGATCCCAGTCAAGAGAGAGAATAAAGCAAAGAATGAAGATTTGGGGTTGAGAGGACCTACGTAAGAGAAGAGGGAAAAGAGGACCTTGCAAAACAAAACGAAAAGGGAAAAGAGGACCTTGCAAAACAAAGAATGAAGATTTGGGGTTGAGAGGACCTACGTAAGAGAAGAGGGAAAAGAGGACCTACGTAAGAGAAGAGGGAAAAGAGGACCTTGCAAAACAAAACGAAAAAAACAAAACTAAAAAATCTTGCACATCTTAACAAAAACCCGAACCCTAACACATAGGAAACCTTACATACTTGAAATGATAGATCTCAAACCTAAACCCAAGAGTGAGAGTTTAGGGTTGAGAGGACCCTCACAAGAGAAGAGTGAGAAGAGGAGCTTATAAAACAAAACCAAAAAAACCAAAACTCAAAATAATAATAAAAAATCTTGCAAATCCTAATAAAAACCCTAAT
This sequence comes from Cibotium barometz, assembly GCF_041138505.1. Classification (NCBI taxonomy): domain Eukaryota; kingdom Viridiplantae; phylum Streptophyta; class Polypodiopsida; order Cyatheales; family Cibotiaceae; genus Cibotium; species Cibotium barometz. The sequence continues at coordinate 20,553,457 of NC_141048.1, forward strand.
CCTAACACATAGGACACCCTTACCTACTTCAAATGGCAAATCTACAATGGAGAGGATAGGAAGATGTGAGGGAGGGATGGGCAAGAGGTGAGAGAGGCTTAGCAAGAGTTAAGAGAGAGAGAGAGAGAGAGAGAGAGAGAGAGAGAGAGAGAGAGAGAGAGAGAGAGAGAGAGATGAAATGAAATGAAATTTTATTATTGTCTTCGAAGGACCATAACGGGTACATGAGACACATGTCGAGCATACATGAATACATAAATGAAATGAAATGAAATTTTATTATTGTCTTCAAAGGACCATAACAGGTACATGAGACACATGTCTAAGACACATGTCGAACATACATGAATACATAAGTTGATGCACTCGGGAGCCTCATCGGAAAGCATAATGAAGCTGAAATGTGTGAAACTAGATCTGAAACTAAAATGAAAATCAAAAAGCTATGCAGCATGCTATAAGTGTGCATCATGAGAAGCATGTCATGCCATATAGGTACTCATGAGGGCTAGGCCCCCTTGTCAGGTGCACCATAATAGTAGAAGAAGTCATGCACCTCCACCTCTCCTCCCTGGATCAAGTGGATAATCTGGTCCTTCGAGAGGTCACGATCTGTAGGCGACAATGGAGGGTCCCCTCGACGAGGTGTCTCTGTCTGAATGCCCGTAATGTCCTCTGGCATCGTGAGACCAGTCTCCTATAGTGGCCTCTATGTAGGTGCTCTATGAATCTCTACTCAATCATCTCATATGTGCATCCTCGTGGGTACAATAGTGGTCTTTGCAGCCATGTCGGGTCCAGAATTTGTCGATCCTCCGTGTGAGTCTCAGTGTGGTTTGGTGGGCTATCTGGCTCTTGGGTCTCTCACACATCGTGAGTATGGTGGCCCTGCATCTGTCTAAGTCTCTTGTCTCTAAAAGTGAAAGCCTCTCTGACGAATAGAGCTAGGAATCTCTGATCCTCATAGTCAATGACCCTGGAAATAGGGCCAAAGCCATCTCTAAAGAGACAGTGAAACCTCCCTCGGATCTCATAGTACGTTGGGCATCTCCATACAAAGTGCTCCTCTGTCTCAACCTCGCCCATGTCACATATGGAGTATGTCCGGTCCTATCTGTTGACTCTTCATCCTGCCTGCCTCAATCTCCAATCTGTGGGATGAAACTCTAAGTTGTCCCAAGCGAGATCCTGAGTGCATGCGAGAGATGTATCCCCATGTACCCTAGAGGCTCAATGAAACCCTCATCTGAGATCCTGAGAAAATGACTGCAGAATGCACTCATCTTCACAGGCAAACATGTGGGGAGGATCCATGTACAGAATGTGTAGAGCTGGAGTAGGTCCACAGCATGAATGACCTGACTGATCTGGTGTCGTGATAAGTATAAGTGAGGAGCGTCAAGACTGTATCTGAATGGTGGAAGCCTGTCTAGGTCTAGGCCAAGCGAGTGAAACCAGTAAGCCATGGAAGCCGAGTGCAACCCTCTACTATGTCTCCAAATCTGAGGATCCGTTGGAGGTATATGATAGTCTGGAAGGCTACATCAAGGACCAATGGTGAGGCTCCAAACTCTGCTAGTAAAATGTGGTGGGGTACCCAAGGCTTGGCTCTGATGAGCTTGGAAAATAGTAGAACCTGTACCCTGTCAATCGCTCTCCAACTGTCCAATCCGAGGTCGCAGGCCCAGAAAGGACTCCCATACATGGTGGCAAGTCGCACTAATGTGTCGAACAAGAGGGACTTCATGTCTGGGTGCTCGAAATGAGACTGATGACACTATCGCTCGAGATGCGCCAGTGAAGCATATCCTCTCCACATCCTATGTGAGATCCCACTGCCCCCTCCACGCATCGGATTTTTGATTGTTTGCTAGCACAGAGCAGAAGAAGCTCCCTCTTGTGCAGGGTAGGGTTTCCCACTCGAGGCCTCGCCCTCCAATGTCCAGGCACACGAGACTAAGCAAGTGGTCATTCTGAAAACCAAAACCGAGAAGATTTTCCATGCTCGAAAAATGGGGACGATTCCACCATTTTTATTTTCTTAACAAATTTTTCTAATGAAGTCAAGATACTGAACTAACCTTCATTTGAATAAACCAGATAGAAGAGAAACTACTACAGACTTAGCTTGAAGGGATCAACGCTTTTTTCCTAATTGAATCAGGCATAGCCGTTGATCTATTCATTAGAGAAGTCTTTAGGCTTTTATTTAACTACTCGAGTTCTAAACGTATTCCTATTGATCAATTTTATTAAACCTCTACTGATTCTAGCCTATCCGGCCTATGGGTTAGCCACCGCCCAACCACTAGAATTGGTTGAACCAGACAAGTACTCACCCACCCATAATTGAATGCCTTTCATAACTTTTTGCTTTAGAATATAGATACACACACACACACTCCCCTTTAAACTTTAACTTATAAAACAATCCATTGAGACAAACAATTATTGGTTACAGATGTCATAACTCAAAATTTCCATTCAATCCTTGTTTCTCATAAAAAAAACAGTATCACTCTGGACTCTCCGTTGAGACGAGCTTGTCAACAACGAGATCCAATAACAGATTACAATAAACATTAGTCCATCATATAATATATATTTTCCACGACATACGCATGGGTGTCCTAAGCACCGCGAGCCCGTGCATCGCTGGTCAGAACCCTCCAAGATCCTCCTTAGGTGTCCTGGCACTTCACTAAGGGACCGCTTCGTCGGCCCTCGCCCATCGTATTGGAAGCACACCATTTTTCACCATACCAAGGCTAGTCAAGACTATTGAGATATTGAGCTCGTCTAGTGAGGCGGTGGACACTGATGACCCACCTGGGGGATAGGCCTCACACTTACACCACTGGCATGGTTGGTGAGATCATGGGTGATATGCGGCCAGTGGGATGACAGGCTGTGTGACAGCCATTCTAGAGACTGGCATAGTTATAGCGCCAGCTCATTTAGTTGGGTTCACACTATAGAGAACCCTTGTATGTATTGGTTGAGTACCTTTCATATTATGTGTACTCTTATCTTGTATATGGTGTGTTGAGTGTTGTCACCTTGTGTGTTCTCTATTAGGGTTTTGTGAGTGTGGTGTGCTTGCAAGAGCTCAAGCTCTCTTCCCCCCTGTATCTTTTCATGGTATCAGATCCTGGTTCGTGCTAAGGGCTGAGCTGCAAGCAAGAGAACCACAGGAAGCGGTACGAGGGTAAGAGTTTCAACTACTCTTCTCTATTTGTGTTGGTGACTACACCCTTGTCGGGAGCTCTATGGGAGGCACCGGCAAACAATCTCTGATTAAGGAGCTTTCTTCGTGGGGATAAAGCTATAGGGCAACTATATAATCTTATCAGATAGAATTTTTTGGGCCGAAAATGCATTTCGGGCGCGTCTGGACCTCCGTTTTTCAGAAAGCAGGCAATTTCGAGCATTGCGGGTAAGTCATCGATTCTCTACAGAACTTTGTTTTAAGAACTGCAAGAATATAGATTGGCTGTGCAGACACTGTGGGTGCTGCAAAGAGGTCAACAGTTGCCATTGGGTGTATGTATGCATATTGAAGTCACTGGTTGTGACATTTGAGAGTACTACAGTACTGCTACAGAAAATACAGCAGTTTGTGCAGGACAAACTAGAGTGCTGTTTCTGGTAAAATTGTGTGTTTGGCAGGATGTCAAATGATGGCATAACTCAGATTGTGGCTGAGAAGCTTGATAAGAACAACTTCTATGCTTGGAGGTTCAGGTTGACAAATTTCCTGATGGGAAAGAGCTATTGGGACTACATAGAAGGTGAGCATGAAGAGGCACCGGAGATACTGGACATAAATCCGACTGCTCTGCAGATGTGAAAGAGTTTAAAGACTAGAATCAAGGAGCCAGGAAAGTTATGTATTGGCTCTCCATTTATATATAGGACACCATGATTGGGCACATTCAAGATGCCAAGTCCCCCAAGGAGGCGTGGGACACCTTGGTAAAACTCTATGAAACAAATACCAAGGCACGTAAGATACAGTTGAAGAATGAACTTCATACTATGGAGAAAAAGAGCATGTCTATGAATGACTATGCATTGAAGATAAAGGGTATTGTGGAATCCCTTGCATCTATTGGTGTGTCAGTAGATGATGATGATAAGGTGGAAGTCTGTCTACGTGGTCTCGGGCCACAATACAAGGCATTCAAGACATCTATTCAGACTCGGGAAAATATTCCCAACTTTACAGATTTGGTGTCTATGCTGATTATAGAAGAGAAGAGCTTGGGTGAAGACCAACAGTCTTCACAAAACAAAAACAGTTCAGAGCAACAGGCCTTCTACACAAGTTCAGGTAGAGGACAAGGTAGAGGAGGCCGTGGACGCGGTCAAGGAGGTGGCCGAACAGGTAATCAGAATTATGGCCAGCAGCAGCAGCAGCAACAGTCCCAGAATACACAACAACAACATCAACAACACACAGGTGGAAGAGGCAAATTCAGAGGCAGGGGGAGTCAAAGAGGACGTGGAAATTGGCAAAGGCAATATAATGATGCACGTGAATGCTTTTATTGTGGTAAGCCTGGACATGTGCAGGCAGAATGTTATAAGAAGCAGGCTGACATGCAAAATGGGAAAGTGCAGCAAAACAACTATGCATCCTTAAGCAGAAACAATGAGGAAAATGAAAGGTTGTTTGTTATGCAGCATGTCGTGAATGCCATGTCTGAAAATATTGAAGCAGCACAAAAAGATGATGTATGGTATGTGGATTCAGGTGCTTCGAACCACATGACAAGTCATGGTGGGGAGTGGTTCAAGGAGATGAAAAACCTTGAAAGACCAGGTTTTGTGGAAACAGGGGATGACACTGCTCATCCGATTGCCCATGTTGGAGATGTGCCATTGTCTATGCAGGATGGCAAAGTGAAGTACCTTGCAGATGTACTTCATGTTCCAAACAGAACAAAGAATCTGGTTTCAGTTGGCCAGATGATTGAGCAGGGTTTGCAGGTTCGGTTTAACCCTGATGGTTGTTATGTTGAAGACTTTAAAGACAAGTGCAGGTTGGTTGCAAAAGGTAACAGAGTGGGTAGAATGTTTACATTGAATGTAGACATGCCTGAAATGAGTGCTGCGATGTTTGCAAATGGTTCAGGAATTGTTGCAGACACAGACATTTGGCATAAAAGAATTGGACATGTGATTGTGCAGAGAATGAAGTCTATGCAGACTAAAGGAATTGTGATAGGGCTGCCAAAGTTTAAAGTGGAAGGTATGCAGAGAATATGTGAAGCATGCCAATTTGGAAAGCAAACAAAGCATGTATTTCCACGTAACAGATATGTGAGCAAAAATGCACTAGATGTTGTGCATTCAGATGTATGGGGTCCTACGAAGACCATGTCTATGGGAGGCTGTAGGTATTAATGTGACATTCATTGATGACTACACAAGGAAAGTGTGGGTTTATTTCATGAAGGAGAAGAGTGAGGTGTTCACTCACTTTCAGAATTTCAGAGTTTTGGTTAAAAAGCAAACAGGGAAATATGTAAAGTGCCTAAGGTCAGATGGAGGGGGAGAGTACTTCTCCAATGAGTTCTCTGAATTTTTGAAGAAGAATGGTATTCGGAGACATTTTACATGCAGATACACTCCGCAACAAAATGGAGTTGCTGAGCGAAAAAATAGGCACATTACTGAGATTGCACGAGCATTGATGGAAGAGAAGAATATGCCGCATAGATATTGGGCTGAGGCTGTTTCTACAGTAGTTTACATCATGAACAGGACTCCAACTACAGCCATACATGATGTAACTCCAGAGGAGAGGTTTACTGGCAGAAAACCTGATTTGTCTCATCTGAAAGTCTTTGGATGCATTGCATATGTGCATGTGCCAGATGAGCTGAGAACTAAGCTGGATCCAAAAGCTGAAAAATGTGTGTTTATTGGATATTCCCTTGAGCGAAAGGGATACAGGTGTTATAACCCTGCTACACGTGAGTTGAGGGGTAAGCAGGGATGTTGTCTTTGATGAGATGAGCAGCTGGTATGCTACTGAAAAAGAAGCTGTTGGGGCTGATGTGAGTGGAAGTGTGGTTGCACAGAATGCAGGTCAGCAATCACAGTCTTTGAGTGGACAAGGAGAGTCCTCATCTAGTGGGTCTGTTGATAGACCATGGAGTGGCAGGCTGCGTCATAATACCAGTCCTGTAAATGTGATTAGTACATCACGTAAAGGAAAAGAGAAAGTGGTTGAGCCCCTTGGTATGCCTGACATTTTTGCAGGGTGTAAAGAAGGTGCGAAGATCTGGGAGAGTGAAAAACCCTGTGCTTGCAGAGGTTTACCTATGATGGTTATGTGGCACATCACTATGCATATATGGCAAAGGTTGTGCAGGTTGTAGAGCCCACATGCATTGATGAGGCTGTTGGAAATGTGTGTTGGGAGAAAGCTATGGATGAGGAGATGGATGCACTATATGGAAATGAAACTTGGGATTTAGTGCAATTGCCTGAAGGCAAGAAAGCCATTGGATGCAAGTGGGTGTACAAAGTAAAACATAACAGTGATGGAAGCATAAACAGGTGTAAGGCTAGATTGGTAGCCAAAGGATATGCGCAGACATATGGCATTGATTATGAGGAAACTTTCAGCCCAGTTTCCAAGATGGCAATAGTGAGAGTTGTGATAGCAGTGGCTGCGTCAAAGCAATGGTCTTTACATCAGATGGATGTAAAGAATGCATTCTTGGATGGGGATTTGCAAGAAGAGGTGTATATTTTGTAGCCACGTGGTTATGAGGATGTGAGTCACCCCGAGCATGTTTGCAGGTTGAAGAAAGCCTTGTATGGCTTAAAACAAGCACCAAGAGCATGGTCTGACAAGATTTCTGAATATCTTGTCACTATTGGCTTTCATGTAGCCAATGCAGATTTCTCGTTGTGTGTGAGACATGGTGATAGAGGGGTTATGCTTGTTGTCATCTATGTAGATGACTTGATCATTACGGGGGACCATGATGCAGAGATCTTTGATGTAAAGATCTTGCTTAGACAGAAGTTCGAGATGAAGGATCTGGGGGAGCTCAGATATTTCTTGGGCATTGAGGTGATTAGGTCACCACATGGTATTGGATTACTGCAGAGACAATATGGCTTGGACATGTTGTCCAAGTATGGTATGACAGGCTGTAAGCCTATTTCCATGCCATTGGATCAGAATGGCAAGTTGAGTGCAGATTCAGGAGAGATCTTGGAGGATCCTACTATGTATAGGTGCATAGTAGGAAGCTTGATCTACATGATGATCACCAGACCAGATTTGAGCTATGCTGTTGGGTTGGTGAGTCAGTTTATGCAAGTTCCACGAAAACTGCATTTGGATGCATTGAGACGCATACTGAGGTATGTGAGGTCTACTTTGCATTATGGACTATTTTATGAGACTGGGACAGAGATATGTGTACATGGGTACACAGATGCTGATTGGGCTGGTAGTATCTCAGATAGAAGATCTACCAGTGGCTTCATGTTTTCTTTGGGGAGTGCTGCTGTGACTTGGAGCAGCCAGAAGCAGCCTACGGTTGCTCTATCCAGTACAGAGGCCGAGTATACAGAGGAGCTGCTATGGTAGCATGTGAGGTAGCTTGGTTGAGAAAGCTACTTTGCAGATTTGGGTCTATCAGTGGATAGACAAGTTGTCATTTTCTGTGACAACATTAGTAGTATACAGTTGGCCAGGAACCCAGTTTTTCATGCTCGCACAAAGCATATAGAGGTCCACTTCTATCATTTTGTCAGAGAGAAGGTCTTGGCAGGAGACCCTGACCTTGTTTATGTCAGCACACAGGATCAGGTACCTGACATCTTCACCAAAGCATTGGGTACAGAGAAGCTCCGCAAATTTAGGGCTTCGCTTGGTGTACATGAGATGGAGTTGAGCTCGAGCGGGAGTGTTGAGATATCGAGCTCGTCTAGTGAGGCGGTGGACACTGATGACCCGCCTCCCTGGGGGATAGGCCCCACACTTACACCACTGGCATGGTTGGTGAGATCATGGGTGATATGCGGCTAGTGGGATGACAGGCTGTGTGACAGCCATTCTAGAGACTGGCATAGTTATAGCGCCAGCTCATTTAGTTGGGTTCACACTATAGAGAACCCTTGTATGTATTGGTTGAGTACCTTTCATATTATGTGTACTCTTATCTTGTATATGGTGTGTTGAGTGTTGAGTGAAGAAGAAGAAGATTTTCAGCCTCTCACCTTGTGTGTTCTCTATTAGGGTTTTGTGAGTGTGTGTGTGCTTGCAAGAGCTCAAGCTCTCTTCCCCCCTGCATCTTTTCAAAGACCTGGGCAGGTTTTTGCCGTGTGAGCTGTCCTTTGAACACTCCCCGCTAGCTGTTGCAACCGACTTCCCTTAGAAAAACACATATACCAAATGCTCCCTCCAGCATTCTGGTGTAAGATAGTCCTTTAAGAAAACAGGGTTTCTATGCAAGTTTTCAGTTTTGATTTTCTTTTTAATTACAATGAGTATATCTTAAATCTGTATCCCAATACTTCTAGATTGCAAGTCTGAATTCCAATAGAATTTCATGAATTCTGTAACCTTTATCCTCAGATCCGAATCAAAGGGTCTTCTTGATTTCAGATTCGGTGGGTGATTTGAGTGAATTTTTTCTGAACTGGTCACATCGTCTTTTCTTGAAACTGATGAAGGAGTTATGTCTTGGTCATAGACTAATTCAGGGGTTGAGTCTGGAAAGGTTCTCCCTAAACTATCTTTCTCGAAGGGTAATATTTCAATTACTATTTCACTGAATTTCATTCATTGAGTATTTGCTTAACTGAATTCAAAAACTAATCACAAATTCCTATGAGGAATAAATTAATCATTTATCTAAAATTTCGACTTCGATAGTTTTTTTGAGTTTTCTCATTACCATCCTAGAGAATATGAAACGGTAGAATTTTCTCTCACAAAGTATTTACTTATTTATTTACCAATATTCATGGGATTTAAACATAGGATTAAAGAGAACTCTTATTTTGATATAAAAAATTTGTATGCATCTATTTATTCATAAAATCCAACTTCTATGGAAATAACACTTTTATATAAAAGAAAATCCTTTTATGCATCTATTTATGCATAAAAATTAATTTTGATGAAAGTAACACTTTTATAATAAAAAAAATCTTTTATGCATAAAAATCAATTTTGATGAAAGTAACACTTTTATAATAAAAAAAAGTCTTTTATGCATCTATTTATGCATAAAAATCAATTTTGATGAAAGTAACACTTTTATAATAAAAAAATTCTTTTATGCATCTATTTATGCATAAAAATCAATTTTGATGAAAGTAACACTTTTAGAATTAAAAAAAATTCTCCAATATGCATCTTTCTATGCATAGAAATTAATTCTAATGGAAATAACACTTTTATAATAAAAAAATTCTCCAATATGCATCTTTCTATGCATAGAAATTAATTCTAATGGAAATAACACTTTTATAATTAAAATATTTCTAATATGCATTTTTCTATGCATAGAATGAAAATAACATAGTAGAATACACAAATGGTGGGGATTACTCTTTTTGAATAATAAAAGATAAAACTTATTTCATAAAATTTAAGAAAATTTTGCCATAACCTCCTTTGTATGGCTTACCATTTTTCAAATTTTTTCATTCTCAAGTTACTTAGAAATTATCCCAAATGGTTCAAAGCATTCTAAACTAATCAAATTCCACTTTTTAAAGAGAAACAATATGAAAAGTTTATTTCTAACAATTTGATTACGTATCTAGGATAAAGAAAGGCTGAATTCAAGAGTGAAGAGAGGGGGAAAGCCTTTCCAACAAGGCATAACATCATTTTTCATTTTAAAGAAAACAAAAATTAGAAAACCATTAAATGGAATAAAGAAAAAGTAGGATTTCTAGCTTACATGAATTTTTGTGAGCTTTCCTTTGGCTTGATGGTTTGAGGGATCTACTCTTGTTTGCAACAAGAGTGGCCACCAATTCTTTTGAAGAGGAAATTGTCAAAAACTAATGAATTATCAATAAATTCACTGTTTTTGGCTCTAGGGGAGGAGTAGAGTAACAGTGCATAAAACACTATTAAGCTTCTACAAAGGGGGAGGCTTCTATTTATAGGAAAAAGTGAGCTTCTAACCAACCAAACTGATTCTAGAATTTTCCAGATCAGTTTGGTCAATTTTTGACCATTTTCGAGTCAATTTAGTTCACTTTTTGGATCCAGATTTGAATTAGGAGAGAGGAGAGATGAAATATCTAATTTTATTGATTTAAAATTCAAAAGGAATGATGGGAAAAAGGCACCTACTTCATGAGGAGGAATCCCCACTCTCAGGTGTCAAAATTTCATTTTTTTAGTATTTCCTTTGGTCCTTAGTCCACTCTTCATCTTATGTGAGTATTTACTCATTTTTTGGGGGATTTTCTTTATTTCTTCAATTTACCTCCTCCTTACATTTGGATTAATCTTATTGGTCCATAGGAACCTTAATTTAAAATTTTCAAAAAATTTGAACCCTTGGGATAAGGCCTTTTGAATAGATTATAATTTATTTCTAATACACCTTCTGAAATTCTTTTTTAACTTCTCTTTCAGGGGAATTTATTTTAATAAGATGAGATATTTTTCCATCCAAAAATATTCTAAAACTGAATCACCTCTCTCTAGAAGATTTTCTCTCTCTAGGCCAAGTAGAAACGAGATCTTTTATATTTCTGAAGAAGGATTTGATTTTAGGGGAAGATACTGGACTTCTTGAGAGGATGGGAAGGAATCTTACATCCTGCCTTGAGCTGCTGGTATCATAGTGAAGGAAGGCCCTGTGAAGACCACCCCCAGGTATGTGTAACATCTGACTAGCTCCACCTGCTCTCCTCCAAACATGAATCCCTCATGTCTCTGGAATGCTGAATAAGAGGTGTTGAAGATCATTACCTTGGTCTTCCCAAGGTTCACAATCAACTCCCTCTCCTGGCAGAACCTATGAAGAGCATCTAGGTGCATCTGAAGTCCCTGTGTAGTGGAGACCACGTCATCGGCATAAAGAAGAATCGGAATAAGAGCTCCTACCAACAATGATCCCTCCCCCCCCAAGGTCTACATGAAAGTCTCTAGCTCATCAATGTATTACCCTAATAGTGTCGGTGAAAGAGGACAGCCCTGTTTCACCCCTATCATGCTATGGATCTCATCGGAGAGCCCTGGTCCTGGTACTGACTCTGCTTGTGACATGCTCATATAGTGCTACTATAGCCCACTGAAAATGCATGCTGTATCCCAACTGGTGGATCCGGTGCAAGAGACGGTGTCTGGGAACAGTATCAAATGCTCTCTTGAAGTCTACGAAGCATCAATAGAGACATTGGCTCCGTAATCTCGCCTCCTCCACCATGGCCCTGAGAGAAAAAATGTGATCGAGTGTGCAGTAGTCCTTGCGGAATCCTACCTGTCCCCATGCTCTAAGTCCTATCTCTTCTGCCGGGCCAGAGAGAGAGAGAGAGAGAGAGAGAGAGAGAGAGAGAGAGAGAGAGAGAGAGAGAGAGAGAGAGAGAGAGAGAGAGAGAGAGAGAGAGAGAGAGAGAGAGAGAGAGAGAGAGAGAAGAGTTCAACCAAAAAGTAAAGAGAAATCAGTCTTGGGTTTTCATTTTTGCATCTCGTAGTAATTTTTTTCAGCATTGATATATATGTTGATCATCACTGACACATATATCAACACTTACACCGATGGCTATATTGATGTAATAATTAATTTTCTTCATGTTTTGAATTTCATTTAAAAAAATCAACCCTTTTTGACATGTAATTCATACTCCTACTCAAAGAGACCCATATTTTCATATCCCCATAACATTTCTCTTTATCTCTATTATAAACTCTCTTGATCTACATAACATTTCTCTTTATCTCTATTATAAACTCTCTTACTCTCTCTTGATCCCCATAACATTTCTCTTTATCTCTATTATAAACTCTCTTGATCTCCCTTGATCCCCATAAAATTTCTCTTAATCTACACGTGATGGACAAGACATGATGTCCAAGGAAGGACATCTTCAAACTCTTGGTTTAACAACATTGTTTGATGGAGAAAAAATGTCAAACTTACAAGCTTTCTTGGCATTACTCAATCTACAATCACTCTATGGTTGGTCAAATATGAGTGTCTCATAATTATTAAAGTAATATTCTCTAAATCCTCTTCCAATTCCTCTTTCTCTTTCTTAATCTCATCCTCTTTAAAAATAAACTAGCTAACATCACATTGTCGAGTCATAATTTTAAGGTTATCAAAATATACAATATTATCATTGAGAAACTATATGCTTGAGTCATGAGATGATGTAAAGAAGATTCTAATATCCACCAGAATGGACTACAATTATATACATGCATGCTCGAATGATTGCTCCTCTTATGTGGGGATCTTCATGAACTCTCCACATGTTCAAAATGTGATACTCAAGGTATAGATAAGATTTATAAGGTAGAACCATTCCTTGCAAAATTCCATTAGGAGAAATATGGACTCTTTATTTTTCCCCTTAAGGAGTGAATAAAAAAAGAATTCCCTAACCAATGAGAGAGCTGGGATTCTAGATTCATGTAACATGAATCTTTTGGCCATATCTTTGCCCAAATCTCTTAGTAACATTAAAAATAGAGTCCATAACTTAAAAAAATAGAGAAATATCAGCTCACGTTGTGGGTTTCACCATTAACTATTCTTTCATGATGTCAGATTGACAACATGGAAGTTTAAAACTCGAATTTCATTTTTTCATTTTTTTACTGTTTAACTTTTTGCTCTTCCTCCTTTTGCAGCTCTCAAACTTTCATCCCCCCCCTTTTTTACAAAATTAATTTTTTTCACATCATCTTCATCTCTTCATATTTATGTACATAAATTCACAGAGAGCTTGCTCTCCTCCATAGCTTCCGCCTCCTCAAATTTCACCTCATTTAAACAAAAACTCACTAAGTTATGTTCATTTTCTTTCACCATAGCTTTCTGATCATATCTTCTACATCTCCTTATCTTTCCAAAACCCTACCGAGTTATATCCATTTTCTTGTTTGCACACCATAGCTTGCCTTATTTAAACCCTTGATGAGTAACAATCAATTAAAATTTCATACCCAGCATGTAGCTTGTTTGAAGAAGGTCAGTGTGAGTAATCTTCTATTTGACATGATTTCATAAGTTTAGCGTTTTTATTATGATTTTATGCACGTGCTTATTATGAGTTTTATGGTACTAATATTGTTATTTTATAGGCTACATGCAAGAGGATGGTTGATATAGAATAAGTTTAGCAAGGTAATATATCTTGTTATTAATGTTGTGTGTGGTAAAATACATGTTTAATCTTAGATGATGTTGCTCTAATAACGATTTTGGTAGATGCCTACTAGCTACAAGAAGGAAAATAATTGGTCAAATTCACTTAGTGGAGGTATTCAACAAAAGAGATGAGGAGGGTAATTAGATCCCTATTCATTATAGTAAGGACACCTGGGTCCTGATGTGACCTAGTACACATCGGAGATTAAAAGTAAATCTTAGAGATGTAGTGGATCCTACCAAGAAATGGAAAGGTGGAATCAAAGATTTTAGAAGATGCACAGTTAGTACAACAACTGTGACAAAGGTTTTAATTCAGCATGTCTATATGCACAAAGAAATTTGAGTGCATATAATGACAATTTGGGTGGCAAACATAAGCCTAATAGCAAGTACAAATCTATGTGTTTTTTTTGAATTGTATGTTTATTTTTTAGTTCTCTTGGGATAGACTCTTAGTGTCAACTTTGTCTTTATTAAGCAATACATCCATCTACATTGCATGAATGGAAAAATGTAGAGTGCTTGAGCGGAGAGCTGATAGTCTACCATGTCGAGACATGTAGTCTTTTATTTGACAATAAGACCATAAGTGAGTTGGTAGCCCAAAGTATTTTTTTCTATGACTCTCTATATGTATTAGATGGGACAATAATATTGGTAGTTTGGAATACATTCCACTACTGCCATTTTCAAGCTATGAATGGTATAATCATGGCTCCTCAGACATGTTAGAGGCATGCAAGGTTAAGATTAAAACAAATATTCATGGTTCCATGAAACCCTTGATGGGCTCTAGAGATGTGCATCTTAGTTGGTTCATCCCATTTAATTTGTTTGCGCACTTCTTTGGGCCTTATGAAGTAGTTTAAAAAAATATATAAATTATCAATGTAAGTGCCCATTTGAGGATTGGATGGATAAGCTTTTGGGTGACTCTTGGGCTCTAAATAAAACTCAAACTAATGAAGTCATTGAGTGTCGTGTCACTACATTAGACATAACATTTCGGTAAGACTAAAGTATAGTTACTATATGAAAGTATTAATCGATGATGACTAACTGTTAATGCATATTTTTCATTTTAATGATAGGTACTTCATTGCTCGATAGACATTGTGACATTGCTTTAGATATAGAAAGTGGCGACTACTCCGTGTTGGGCAATGGCTCAGCTTGGAACAAGATTTGTGAGATAGCATTCACTCGCGCCACTCGTTGATGTGCTTATTAGTTGGGAGGGTCATGAACCTCTCAATGTTAATGTAGAGAGTGATTGGTCCCTTTATTTTCTTAGGCAAGAAATCCAAGTTATGAGCAATCATCCCCCATGTAGTTTTTATTTCAAGTTGAACTTAAGTATAGTTGCTATGAAAGTATTAATCGCGATGATGACTAACAATTAATGCATATTTTTCATTTTAATGATAGGAACTTCATTTCTTGATAGACATTGTGACTTTTCTTTAGATATAGAAGGTGGCGACTACTCCTGGGCAATGGCTCAGCTTGGAACAAGATTTGCAAGATGGCATTCACTCCCCACTCGGTTGATGTGCTTATTAGTTGGGAGGGTCATGAACCTCTCAATGTTAATGCAGAGAGTGATTGGTCCCTTTCTTTTCTTAGGCAAGAAATCCAACTGATGAGCAATCATCCCCCATGTAGTTTTTATTTCAAGTTGAACGGTACAAAGGTAGGAAGTCACCAAGCAAGGTATAACTTGCAAGCAATATATCACACCACATACCCTAGAAATTGTGTGTAACTTTTTTCCTCTATAGTAATAGAATTTTCCCCCCCTCTATTATGTTGTTGATATAATGTCAACTTGATGAATTGTCATTTAAGCATGTGTTGTGATGTTTGAGTTTGTAATTTAATAGGCATAACAAACATTTTCTATGCAAGTTATGTGTTTTTTCAAACACTTGGTAACATTGTTTTTTAAAAGCTAAATTTATTTCCATATTTCATGTCATAGGATATTGTTTACATTGATGAGTTTTCAACGAGGCACAATGAAAGATCTGGGGGGCATGGAAGAGTGCAAGACTCCACCCTGAAGGAGTATATTGTATAGATTTTTAAATGACATAATAGTCTTCCCACTTGACCTGGTCTCCAAGGTATGCATATTTTTTAAAGATGAAGGCTCTTACGAAGGGAGCATCATTCGAAACCATTCCAACCACATCAAGTTTAGAAAAAAATGTGTTTCTTTAATGGGTGAAAATTCATGTTCTTGTTTACCACACGTACAGGTGGAGAAAATTGCATTCCATGGTGGCTCATGGAATTATTACTGGGGTTGACAACCCTACTATCATCAGGGGGGTGAGCTGTAAGGACACCACGTCCTTATTCCATCCATCAAGGAAGCTCCTAATTTCTAAGGAACCAAGTTCCAAGAAGCATAGGACTATGTAGATTGTATTGAAGATCCCACACTCCTTTATATGTAATTTTGTTTTGATTCTATGAATACAAATGGGTTTTTAAAAATTTGAGTCGAGGGTTTACATGATTCTTGTTATTGATTTCATTTACATAATTCCATATACATACACAACTCATGTAATGATCAATGAATGTACACAATCGAGAACTTACTTTAACTAATGTAATGTAATGATCGATATAAAACCTAATCTTTAATAGCACAAAGTATTTACACTTAATTTCAAGACCCAAAAATCTCATTAATTAGGATAGGAAGCTTTTGTTCAATACCCTAGAAATATATATATTATATTTATCAAGAAGATCCAAAATTACACTAACATAATCTAACTCTAACTATCATCAGCATCTCTCCACCGTCGCATGCATCTCACAAGCTTCATGTCTTTCTCAATGATGGTCACCCTCTTTGCATGGACAACTGTGTAGACAGTGTCACCAAAGATGTCCACAAGATAGGCCTCTACATCCTCTTAAAGTGCCTCCATGGCTTGTACCATCCACTACATGGTTGTACGAGCCCAAACCTCCTTTGACCCATCTACATATCGTGGAGAATTCCCCGCACAATTTGTTGGAATGCTTCCTTTGGAATGAGCAGGTCTGTGGACTTTTGATAATTTCTTATCTCCCGTAGGGTGACAGTACCAGGCTTCCATCTATGATTTTGATGGCACTGTACAAGTGGAGGGGGAGGGGGGTCCATTTGGTCAAACTTTGGGGGGCCAAACTCTCATAGCGGTCTGCTTTGTGTGAGCCATAGCCTTGGAAGGGGGGAGAGAGAATGATAGATGATTAGAAATGGGGATGTTATTAGTTTCAAGTTAGTTTCCCCTATGGTTATAGTTTCAAAAAGCTAATTTTGGGGGAAAAATAAAGAATATTTCAAATATCCTCAAGTTTAAAAATTATGATAAAAAATTTGTCTAATCAGTATGAGACCAGCTGTATTTGTAAACAACTAGCATCCTTAGCATAAAAAAAGGGGGGTTTCAAAGGATCACATTGAGGACCCTTTTTTAATGCTAAGGATGCTAGTTTTTTGCAAATGCAGTTGGTCTCATGCTGACTAAACAATTTTTTTGTCGCAATTTTTGGAATAATTTTTCCTCGAGTTGTTCGTTGCATAAAACATTTCTTCCACAAAAAATACATAAAAATAATGAAATTATATTAAATTGAGACATGCTTGGATTAAAAAAACACCACATCATATTATGGATCCAATAGCAAAGTACAACCAAATAAAGAGTTGCAAATACAACATGACGAGCATTATCATGGCTCATGAAATAATTCCATCGTCAAGCTTAAATGCATCACTATTATTATGGACCCTATGAACAAGATAGATATCCTTTGACATAAGAATGATGCGCTTGGCATGGATTGCTAAGAGTTGACCATGATGCATGAGATCCACCAACAAGTAGGCCTCAGTCGCCTCTGAAGGGCAAGCATTGCATCTATTGTTGATCGTTCCACTTGAGAGGATTGACCATGGGTGAAAAACCTTGCTCCCCTTTGCCGACCTTGAAGAGTTTCTCGCACCAATTGGGAGAAGGAAAACTTGGGCATTATAAGATCGGGTTTCTTTGGAACTTCTTAATTTGGCGAAGAGTTGCAATGCCCAATATCCATCTTCTCTTCTTGCGCGTAGTTGGCGTCCAGCTTTCTTTGATGTTATACCAGGTGGAGCTTTTTTCGTCAAAGTTGCAAGAGTAGCTTTCTTCTCTGAACCACTTTGACCTTTATTCAATGAAGTGCTAGGAGATGACTTAGTGGGAGGGTGTTTCTCCACTTTCTCATCTTGAGGTGAGTGGGAGTAATTAGCTTCATAATTATTGTCCATCTCGGTGTACTCATCACTTGATACATTGGAGGTAGACAGTGCCAATGTCTTGGTAGGCAACTTCTTGGCACTTGCTTTGAGTGTGCCATACTTCCAGCCTAGAGATGAATAGGGGAGTGGAGAGAATAAAATGAGATGTTCTTATTTATACAAGGAGCTCATTATAATTTACTCACACTTATTATATTTACTAGCCCTAATTGATATTATGGATACATTATCAACACTTAACAAAAACCCAAATGTGAATAATTTTGTTCCAATATTGGATATACTCAGATACATCTTTCTCAATTACAACATAAAGTCAATATTTCTCTATGAACTACATCTACACCATCGGATCTGGAATTCACTATCTTTTTTCATACAACACTATTGCAAACAAAATAGGTAATATTTCCTAAAAACGAGAAACATTTTGCATCTTTCAAAGATTCCAGTAAAAAGGTTCGCTTTTTACCTCTTTTTGAAAAGTGGTCTACACATGCGTACAACACTACCAAAAAATGATAATATTTTGGTTAACACGTTTCTTACATAAATTGACATGAAAAAAAGACTTCTTTTTGCTTACTTTTTGAGATTATAATTGAAAATCTAATAATAAGTTTTCAAAAAACATGCCAAAATAGAGATAATGTTTATTATTGCAATCTTCAATCTAGAAAAAAAATTGATATAACTGTAAAAAGAAGCTATTTTCTAAACATATAGCTTATGGCATAGTTATGGTTCCTTATATTCATTGCTATCTATACCAACACCATAACTAGTTGACGTGCCTTTTCTTGATAAGGTAGACGAGGCATCCTCTTCTTCACTATCCCCACAAATACAATTTTTTCTTCTATGTGTACAGTTGAAGCTTAGACTCCTTGGGTCATCTACCATGTTAGCATGATTGAGGATGTGCTACAGAGTGTAACTAAAAAAAACTATCTATTTATATAATATATTACAGAAGCGTTATCTTGATACTACTATTATCTTAATTATAAAACCCTATTTTGGCTCTCAATAGAGTAGTATTAAAATCCATTTTGAAGCTCTTAAGTATCACAATTTCTTAATTGATAATATATAAATTTTTTTAAAGAGTTCGTTATGTACAGATAGAATTTTAAAATATCATGAATAAGATATTTCAAAGTTGTCTAATTTTGAAAAATAATTACACACATTTTTAAAGAAGATGTGTCCTTGAGTGACAAAAAGTGGTTATATGGTAATTTTAGTTATTAAATGAGTTTAGAAAGCCTAAAAAAGCTTGCTTTAAGAAATAAAAGTTTATACTTCCCAAAATACTTTTAGTAAAATATCAAGTAGGGACTTGGGTTTGAATTCTATTGGTTACTATACATGGTAAGGATCTTTTAGCTGCAACATTTACGGCCAACTTAATGCAAAGTAAAATCTTCTCAACTAAGAGTTGATGTTTTGCATCAATTTGATACAAAACATAAAATTTTATGAAAAATTGATATTTTGCATCAAGTTGATTCAAAACATCAACTTTATATGCAAAACATCAACTTTCTACGCAAAAGATCAACTTTTTACAAAACTTGATGGTTTGCATCAACGTTATGCAAAACATCAACTTTCCCACAAAAGATGATGTTTTGCATCGTTGATGCAAAACATCAAGTTTTATGGAAAAGTTGATGCAAAACATCAAGTTTTATGGAAAAGTTGATGTTTTGCATCACCTTGATGCAAAACATCAACTTTTCCATAAAACTTTATGTTTCACACATCAACTTTAATTGATGCAAAGCATCAACTTTTCCACACAACTTGATGTTATTCATCGAACTTGATGCAAAACATCAACTCTACCACAAAACTTGATGTTTTACATCAAGTTTCAGATGCTCCAAAGAAGAAAGTTGGAGGATCGGAGGTCAATTTTCACAAACGACCTATTTTAGCAATTCCATCCATGCTAGCATCCTCATATAACCTACTCCACAAATTTTGAGTACCAACACAACTATGTTTTGATGTGAAATGTCACAGAGTGATTTGCTGATGTAGCAAATCACTCTGTGACATTTACATATCGCATAGAAACATAGTTGTGTTGGTAGTCAAAATTTATGGAATAGGTTGTCTAAGCATGCCAAAGTGGACGGAATTGCTAAAACAGGCCGTTAGTGAAAATTGACCTTCGATCCTCCAACTTTCTTCTCCGGAGCATCTGAAACTCGATGCAAAATATCAAGTTTTATGGTAGAATTGATGTTTTGCATCAACTTTGATGTAAAACATCAACTATTAACCTATACGTTTATGTTTTGCATCAACTTTGATGTAAAACATCAACTTTTAGGGGGCTATTTTTCTTAACTTTGAATTTTTTGGTATTTTTTTAAAGATTTTTTTAAATTTTTATCACCAACAAATCTGTAAAAACTCATTCCAAATAGTAGATAGTAGCCAATAAAATCTCAAAAAATGTAAAAAATCCTATAAATCATAGAATTAAAGAGAGAATATGCCTAGGATAAGGTGATACAGGTAGAACATAGGTTTAGGGGGCTAAGGACCTGAAAAGCACACATGGTCATAACCTTTAACTACAAATTTGGGAGGAGGTCATTAAAAAAAATGCTTGTCTATGTATCCATGTAACCTTTGTATCATAAATAATATCGCTACATAGTAGATGCCAAAAATTCATGATAGCAGAAGAGCTAGATGAGATAATCCATGATGACATGTAATGCATTGGTTTTGATCCAGATGTGCAAGGCTCCATTGATTTGGAAAATCATGAGTCGATTGTTTCCCCAATCTTGATTTTTTTTCTAGAATTCAATTTTAAAGCTAAATAACTATAAGGAAATGCACGCGGTGGGACCATCTATGTCGGGGAGGGGGGTGCATGTGAGCCTGGACTCTGCCATGCTTATATGCAGTAGTATGCTCTCCAACATAGGGGACCTTGAATCTACCATCATCGTGTGAAATCTCCAAGATCCTCTCTACCACCATTCAAGAAGCCTTAATCCCCTCTCTTTTCTCTTTGTACACAATGACAATGTCATGGTGGGTGAAGATTGCATCTCTAAGCATCCTTTGCATTTCCTCCAAATAATTATAACCAGAGCTCATTCTATACTACCCTTAGACATACCATCTCTCAACATCCTTCACATGTACTCTAAATAACTGTAACTAGAGTTCATTCCTATAATACTCTTAGACATACCATCACCTATGTTCATGATAGTGGCTATGTAGATCAAACATCAACATATGCATACTATGAATTTTTTCCACCACCACATATCTACATGATATAGACTACAATTTCTTCCTGCCACCATCATTCATATGGCATAACAAGAATTTCCTTCATGACAACAAATGCCTACGTGGGTTGAAATTTACACCCATAGGCTATATGGTGTCTGCCGAAAAAATATTTTAATTTTCTACTCTTTAAAATTCTTAGGTTTACTCAAAGTCTCCATAATTATCGTCTCCTACATATATATGAATAGAAGTCTACCTTTGCACACCTATAAGTTGACCTCTTTAAACTCTTAGCATTGATTGTATATTATGCCCACTACTTGCTTATGAATAATACAAAAAATAATTATGTCATGCAAATTGTCAAGGTAAGTATATACTCAAGGCTTTGCTATTTGGATCTAGAAATAGACTCAAGCATATTTGTAGGATTTTTTCATAAATTATGGAGCTTACAATGTTATGTATTCTAATATGTTTTGAGTGCTTGTCAAATAATGTGCATATTTATGCATCGTGATAGGATTTTTCCCAAGAAAGTCCATTAAAACAAGTGTCTTACATTCATGAAATTTATAAAATAAATTTTATTTAAAAAATATTAATATTTCTTTAAGTCATTTTATAAGTCAAGTTTATTTTTATGTCACAAACAATAGCAGTTTATAAATCTACGAAGGTCACGTGTTCTCAATCTTGAAAAAAATATCAAAATTCATGTAATTTTTAAATATATACATGAAATTCTAGATGTGATTTCAAAAACTATGTTTTTAAGCCATTTTTTAGATTTCATGCATTTTGGGAGGGAATCTTTTTAGGTAACCCTCGCGAGTTACCTATTTTGCTTGCAACAGTGTTATACAAAATGAATTACAACACATGATCATTCTCATCATCACTTTGTGCTTGATGTTTCCATTTGCTACTAACTCTCTCTTGGTTTCTCAACAGCTCGACATGAAGTTCTCTAGCCATTGAGTTATCATATCTAGCTTTCCTCACATCACATAGAGCCCTATGAAGTACTTATACATCACTTACAACACATGATTGATGTTTCCATTTACTGCTAACTCTCTCTTGGTTTCTCAACAACTCGACATGAAGTTCTCTAGCCATTGAGTTATCATATCTAGCTTTCCTCACATCACATAGAGCCCTATGAAGTACTTCTACATCACTTACAACACATGATCATTCTCATCACCACTTTGTGCTTGATGTTTCCATTTACTACTAACTCTCTCTTGGTTTCTCAACAACATGAAGTTATCTAGCCATTGAGTTATCATATCTAGCTTTCCTCACATCACATAGAGCCCTATGAAGTACTTCTACATCATTGGATTTTGCATTTGCCTCCTTTTTCTCATACCTTATCTCAATTCTTCTATACCACCATTGTAGTAGTTACCTCATAGGGCTAGAATCATTGGTTCCATCCCCATGTGCTGTTGCTTTTTGGAATCCACATTTGGCTTGCTAATGAGACCACTCCATGCCTTGCACTGCAGCACATTGGGGGCATAGTAGTGTTTACTAGCAACGTTCCAGCAGCGTTTATTTTGTCGGGATGTTGGGAATTCCAGTCACTGCCCCAAAGCAAAAATTGACTGCTATGCAACGCCTATAGCAGCAAACTTTCGTTGCAGGAGGGCAACAAAATTTCATTGCTGAGCAACAATTATAGCAAAGCAAAGTTTTACTGCTATATTGTAATTTCCTTGAATACAGCATCACACAATTCGTAACTTTATACAATTTTATGTCATTATTTCAAAAAGGAAAAGATACACATTTATTAGCACTAATATTAATAAAAACTCTTCTTTAAAATATAACCAAGCTAACCTGGCCACCATTTCCTTGAGGAGCTTGAAGAGGGAGGGTATCGGGAGCATCTTTCCTAATCTCGTTGTTGCGTGCTCCTCTTGAGGCAACATTCTGACGTTTCCGGGATGGGGCCATCTTGGACGTCGACTTGTAGGGCTCGTTGCCACGGTGGAAACGCTTTAGTCGGATCTCAATTTTGAGATCGTTTGCTCACCGTATGAGCAAAAGACTATAGCGCATGAACCCTTTCTTAAGGCAAAAATCCCTTATTAAAGTCTACACAAATGGGGGAGGGATTGTGAGATGTCCTTAAGACAAAAACGTTTTGCAAAAAGGGAGAAGGGCTGAGGGCTACTGCTTTGTAAGTCTATTCACACGGGGGGGAGAAGAGTTAAGGACACTACCTCCTAGCAAGAGGGGGATAGAGGAAAATTGGCTTATCTGAAAAGAGGCAAATGAGGGGGTGTGAGAGGGGCGGCAGCAAGGGGCGGCTGTATTGCAGCAAGTACACTACACAGGGACGGACGATGGTACAACAGGGCATACGCTGCACAGAAATGTGTGTTGCTTGTGGAGCACCCCGCGAGGGTTTATATAGCGGTGGGGTACGGGTACGGGCGCTGCACAAAGCAAGGACGAAAGGACGGTGTACCAACAAAGGCTATGGATCAGTGGCCTGCATGGTTCTAAGGGAAAGGTACGGTGTTAGTTGTCAGGGAAAGAAGTGGTACGCATGTACCTTATCTGGTCTAGGGCAGCATGGGTGTCCACGTAGGGGTACGTGTGGACCACATAGTGGGCAGCCATCCTTTGGTTCTTGTGCAGCCATCGTACGGGCGCCCTAGTAAGAGTGTACGGCCTAAATTTTGAAGCGGGGTCCCCAAATTTGGGACGTCCACCTCGATTTGCATGCCAGACTGCCCCGAGGGGGAATTTTTTTTTGGGGTACGGGAGGTTCTCTTGGTCATTGGGGTTCAGACCGTTCGTCAATCGGACGCCCGGTCATGCATTTATTAAGGTTTAAAGGTCATCGCTTTTTAACTAAAATGACTGAAATTTGCGTATAAGCTTGATCCGGTGTCCGTTTTGGATGCTATAAAATCCTATACTAGGGTAAAATCACACGCATATTGTGAATTTGGGCTTAGAATTTGAAGATTCTAAGTAAAAATGACTCAAATAATGAAATCATTGATTTTTATGTTTGCAAATGACTTGGAATTTCTTTGGCAGCTCTGGTCATGTAAAGGGAGAGCACATGACGGTGTAGGGGTTGTGGTGAAGAGAGCACGAAATCATATGGAACACTTATGGCGTAGGTGCAACAATCAATCTCATATTCATAGTTGGGACTACATTGCCCTTGAACCATTGGTAGATGGAATTGAAGAAGATAGTGTTGACATTGATATTAACATTGCAAACATTGAGGAGGACACCTATGAAGGGCACCATGATACCCTTAGTGATGTCCTTCTTGTAGGAGAAAATTTCACGGTGATAGCTGAAAAAGGAAATCCAGAGAATGCAGACTTCTACATTGTGAAACGCACAAATGAGAAAGAGCTCTGCAAGAGACCTACAAAGGACGGATGGGGGAATGCAATTGCATGAGGTTGTTTTACTGTGAAAGGGTTATTCTATGCATCTAAAGACGAGGAAACCTACAAGCTATGGGATTACAAGTCAGAGGCCTTGATAGTGATGCATCTTGTACGAGAAATCAAATTTCCAATATACCCACACCCACACCCAATTAATAAAAAATTATTTGTCCTATCCCCTGAGGTACATGAAGCTATGTACAATAGCATGCCATTCATTTTTTAGCATACTTGTTAGATACAAAGCTGTGTAAAACGGTATGCCATCCAATTGTGTGCATACTTGACATGTTTCTATCTATACTCATGAAATTTCGTGCTCGAGGACTATGTATTATGTAGCTTCGATGATTCAATTCTCATGAATATTTGATTGGATGCACGTAAACCTTATTAAAATGAAGATTTTGATTATTTGAGGTAGTTATGTATAGAAGCTTTAACGACCCATCTGCCTAAGAATTTCACCCCCGTGGGGGTTTGTTAAGAAAAAATGTCCTTACTAATCGTGCTAGTTCCCTTTTCAACTTGCTATTGTTAAAAAATGTAGAGAACACTTGCTTTGCAAATGAGAAAATTAATCCTAAATTGGGGATTACAATTAATACAACATCGACAAATGGAGACACTCAAGTAGTCAATAAAAGTAGTAGAAATGATGCACAAAGAAGAAGAAGAAGAAGACTTAAAAGAATCTCAATACTTCGAGTCTAATTTATACATACATCCGGTTTTGTTTTATTTATGATTTGTAGGATTCCTCCCCAGCCTCTCAAGATGTCCAGCATCTTCCCCTATAATCAAATCCCTCTTCAGAAATATAAAAGATCTTGTTTCTACTAGTTTTGGCCTAGAGAGAGAAAATCTTCTAGAGAGTGGTAATTCAATTTTTAAATATTTTTGGATGAAAAAATATCTCTTCTTATTAAAATAAGTTCCCCCGAAACAGAAGTTCAAAAAGATTTTCAGAAGGTGCATTAGAAATCAAGTATAATCTGTCTAAGAGGCCTTATCCTAGGGGTCCAGATTTTCGAAAAATTTTAAATTAAGGTTCCTATGGACCAATAAGATTCATCCAAATGTAGGGAGGAGATAAATGGAAGAATAAAAGGAAAATCCCCTAAAAATGAGTAAATACTCACATAAGATGAAGAGTTGACTAAGGACAAGGTTAATAGTTAAAAAAGAGAGATATTTAGAAGAAATGATGCATTTTTAACACCTCAGTATGGGGGAATTCTCCTCATGAAGGAGGCGCCTATTTCACATGTGTGGGAGAGTTTTAAACTCCCAAATAATGAGATATTTTTATCTCTCCTCTCTCCTGTTTCAACTAGATCCAAAAAGTGGACTAAACTGACCCAAAAATGGTCAAAAATTGACCAAGCTGATCTGGAAAATTCTAGAATCAGTTGGCTTGGTTAGAAGCTCACTTTTTCCTATAAATAGAAGCCTTCCCCTTTGTTGAAGCTTAATAGTGTTTTTGCATTGTTACCCTACTTCTCCCAAGAGCCAAAAACTGTGAATTTACTCATAATTCATTAGTTTTTGACCTTCCCGCTTCTAAAGATTGGTGGCCCCTCTTGTTTCAAACGAGAGTAGATCCCTCAAACCATCAAACCAAAGGAAAGCTCTCAAATTCTCCGTGTAAGTTGGAGATTCTTCTCTTTTCTATTCATTTTATGGTTTTTTATGATTTTTGTCTTCTCTAAAATGAATATGATATGCCTCATTGAAAAATGATTTTTATGATGATAAAAGTGTGACTTTCATCAGAATTGGATTTTATGCATAAATAGATGCATATAGAATTTTTATATTTAAATAAGGGTTCTCTTTAATCCTCTGTCTGATTTTTACAAAAATTGGAAAAATGAATAAGTAGATAATATGTGAGAGGAAATTCTACCGTTTCATATTCACTGAGATGGTAATGAGAAAATTCAAAAAAACTATCGAAGTCGGAGATCGAGATAAATGATTATTTTATTCCTCATAAGAATTCATGTTTTGTTTAGAAATCTGTAGCAAAATAGTCAATGAATGAAATTTTAGAAAAAGAGAAATTCAAATATTACCTTTCAAGAAAGATAGTTTAGGAAGAATCTTTCGAGATTCAAACTCTGATTCAGACTATTGACCAAGACCTGATTCCTTTGTTAGTTTCAATCAATGATGATATGAATGCACTCAAATCACCCACCGAATCAGAAACTAAGTTAAGACTTTTGATTTTGATTTGAGGATCAAGTTAACAGAATTTGAGGAATTCTGTTTGTAATTCAAACCTGGATCTAGAAGTATTGGAATATGGATTTAAGATTTATTCATGTATTCAAACAAAATCAAAACTGAAAACTTGCATAGAAACCCTGTTTTCTTAAAGGACTATCTTATGTCAGAATGCTGGAGGGAGCATTTGGCATACGTGTTTCTCTAAGGGAAGTTCGGTTGCAACAGCTGGCGGGGAGTGTTCAAGGGACATCTCATGCGGGCAAAAACCTACCCAGGTCTTGACCAGCCTGGGTATGGTGAAAAATGGTGTGCTTTCGGTACGATGGGCGAGGGTCGACGAAGCGATCCGTGAGTGAAGTGCCACGACACCTAAGGAGGATCTTGGAGGGTTCTGATCAAGCGATGCATGGGCTCGCGGTGCTTAGGACCCCCATGCGTATGTCGTGGTGGAAGATATATATAGATGTATGTTGATGGAATGATTATTGTAATCTGTTTACTGGATCTCGTTTTGCCGACAAGATGGTCCCAAACGGAGAGTCCAGAGTGGTACTGTTTTTGTGAAACAAGGGATTAAATGGAAATTTTGAGTTATGAAATCTGTGACCATATCTGTTTTGTCAATGGATTATTTTTATATTAAAGTTTTAAAGAGGAGTGTGTGCGTACCTGTTTTCTAAAGCTAAAGTTAAGAAAGGCATTTAATTATGGGTGGGTGAGTACTTGTTTGGTTCTACCGATTCTAGTGGTGGGGTGGTGGCTATGGAATCAGTGGAGTTTTAATAATCAAACTGAAAAATCTTAGAGTTACGCTAGGATTCGAGTAATTAGTTAATTCCTTGATATATTTCTTAATTGAGTGGATCAACAGTTGTGCCTGATCTTGATTAGGAAAAAAGCGTTGAAATTGCACAGATGATCAAATTATATTGTTGATAATTTCCTTCTATCTAGTTTATTCAGATGAAGGATAATTGAAAAAAGTGTTGAAATTGCTCAGATGATCAAATTATATCA
This sequence comes from Cibotium barometz, assembly GCF_041138505.1. Lineage (NCBI taxonomy): Eukaryota > Viridiplantae > Streptophyta > Polypodiopsida > Cyatheales > Cibotiaceae > Cibotium > Cibotium barometz. The sequence goes on from NC_141048.1 coordinate 20,581,110, forward strand.
GTGATAATTTCCTTCTATCTGGTTTATTCAGGTGAAAGATAATTTAGATTTGATCTCGTTAAAATTCGTTAAGAAAATTCAAAAAGGTGGAATCGTCCCCGCTTTTCGGGCATGGGAAATTTTCCCGGTTTCAGTTTTCGGAGTGACCACCAGCCTAGTCTCGTGCCCGGACATTTGAGGGCGAGGCCCTGAGTGACCACCAGCCTAGTCTCGTGCCCAGACATTCGAGGGCGAGGCCCTGACATTAGGGGAAGGTTGAGGTCTATAGGGGCCCTTTAAGATGCCATGTGATTAAAAGGTTATTAAGGAAAAGGGCCAATCATGTGATGCCATGTATACAAAAATGTTGGGTGATTAAAGGTGGTCAAAAGATTCTCTAGAAGATGCCTTTTTGTACTTTTCATTCCCAAAAAGTGGGGGGGAAAGTTTTTGAAATTTCAGACATCCATAACTTCTACATATGAGCTCAAAATTTGTCGGAGATTAGAGATCCAGAATCTACTCGCTGAGCTCTTTCCATAGATATGTCACATGATATGGTTTTGCCCACTCAATTTTAAATTCAATTTTGGCGGGAAACTTTGAAATTCAAACTTCTAGCCATTTGAAGAATAAGAAGGTATCTAAAGTCAAAGAAACTTAACATTTTAACAAAAAGTCATTAAAATCATAATATGGCAGCTTAAAGGGCCCCTATAGACCTCAACCTTTCCCTAATGAGTGAGAAACCTTGCCCCGCGCATGAGGGGGCTGCTTCCGCTGTCAGCTACTACCGGGAGTGCGCGGAGGGGGCAGAGGGACCTCACAGCTGGTATCAAAGCGCTGTTGTAAATTTAAGTAACATCAGCAGAAATCGCCTAAATTTTTAATAGAAATCTGAGAAAGAAATGTTTTTCGCTTGTTAATACTATGTGAACGAACTTCAAAATTGAAAGACTCATAAATTGAATTGGAAATTTATAGATGGATACCCCGAATCTATCCGGAATTCTTGGACTCTCTCAGAGTCAAGATATGATAGCTTTTGCATTTGATCACCTCATCAACTCTGCTCTACGACCCAAATGAGCAGAGCAAGACTTGCTCGCCATTTTGAGAGTCTTTACTTTCCTGATCCTCTTGAGCGACGTTGGTATATGTGGTTCTATGGAGGACGATGTATTAATGTCACTACCAGTCAGCGTGAGAGGCTGAGGTAAAATATTTCCTTGGCCATGATTCTGATAAGGCTAGGGCTTTTGTTCAGCATGTTCAATTCTTTGATCATTCACCCAAGAACTTCAGAACTTCAGAACTTCATACTGATTTTTTAGGCTTCTTAGCCGCTTTATCCCTAGAGATAGAATTACAGTACCTCTTTGTGTAATGAATCGTGTGTACCATGGCATGTCTCCTTCGCACTTTTGCTTCTTTATGCGAATACGATTGAGGCAATGATTTTGGGCGCTGTGATGCTCTATGTATATATTAAAAACTTTTGATAATAAATGATATTTTGCGAAAACAATTCCATTTTGTTTTCATGATTGTGAAAATGGTTGATGAAATTATCAGGGTAAATCTTACTGTAAGATGTATGATGAAATAACTATATGTTTAAAGATAAAGTTCAAAAATTAAATAATCATAAAGCTATTGTCAAAGTTAAGCTGACAAAAATCTCGTTTTGTCAGAGTCAAGAGGCGCACAGCCTGTGCTGCAGGGCAACTGGATCCTCTAATTGATGTGACGAGGAGTTAGATTCGGATGTTCAAGCCCTGCACAGATCACAGCCTGGTCCCTTCAAGGGTGAAGGGGAATAGTTAGGTGAAGTTGTAGAAAAGTGGATTGAGGCCATGGAGGAATATTTTGATGTAATTGGCTACAATGAGAGAAGCAAGATGGCTCTTGGCAGGTTAAAGATTGTGGAAACGGCCAGGGTTGCATGGAGGAATCATTGCGAGACAAACCGTCTCGACCAAAATAGCCAAACCTGGACCGATCTCAAGGCTTACCTCAGAAAGAGGTTTTGTCCCCCAGGCTTTCTTGAAGCTAAGATGAATGAGTTCTTGGAACAAAAGTAGGAAAACCGAACAATTGAAGAGTACCATCAGGCTTTTGCCCTTCTCCTTAAATATTCCCCTCAATTGGATGAAGAGCAGCTGATGGTGGCCAGCTTCATTTGGGGAATGAACGAGCCATTGGATACTTTAGTCAAGAATGCCAAACCTATCTCAATGGTCAAAGCAGTAAGAATGGCAAAGGATTTTGCCAAAGCCTTTGTAGTAATAGTCCTGCCGAAGCATGCACCCTCTAACTTTAAAAGATTCTAAACCCAGGGAAGTACTTCAAACTTTCCACCCCCGAAGAGGCAGCAAGGCCCAAATCAGAATCAGGATGCAAGAAGATTCCGAAGTGAAGAAAGACCCTTCCCCCAGAATACTTTCTCAGGAGCCCCACCTCTTTCAAGAAATCAGAGGGATGAGCTCAGAAGCAAAAACCGATGTTTTGGATGCCAAGGTTTTGGTCACCAGTTGAAAGACTGCCCGACTCTTGCCATGTCAAGGGGACAGGGAAGTCAAGGACCCCGAGTTCAGAGACCAACCCCTTCATACTAGTCTAATCAGGGTCTGTCTCGCCCAAGCTAGGGAAACCCCAAAAGAACTCCAGCTCAGCCATCTGCCAGTAACGTCAGAACTCCTTCCCACAACTGGGGCAACCAAAGAGAAAGAGTTCCGCCTCAGACTGCAATAGCCACAGCAGTCACAATTTCAGATGTAGTAGAAGAGGAAAGAGGGAAGATCTATGCTGCAATTGAAAACCAAGGGTCTAACCGTCAGTTCTCAGTCATCCAGACTCTAGCAGAGTATCAGGGTAAGCCTTTTAAGCTTTTGATTGATTCAGGCGGTTCTCTATCTCTTGGAAAATACAAGAAGTTATCCCCCAGATATTGTGGGCCATATCTGATTACAAAGAAAGTAGGTGACTTAGCCTACGAACTTCTTCTGCCTCCTCATCTCAAAGTTCATAATGTATTTCATGTAAGCCTTCTAAAGAAATATGTGCCAAGCCCAAATCATGTGCTTGATGATGAAATCCTAACCTCTTCAACCTAAGGGCAGATGGAACTCCAACCTGAAGAAGTTCTTGATGTTCGAGAAAAGATTCTTAGGAATAGAATTCTCAGATAATTATTGGTAAAATAGAAGTTCTATCCTCTTGAAGATGCCACTTGGGAGAATGAAGCCGATTTGTTACGGGATTACCCCCAGTTTGCGAGATGAGGGCATCTTGCATTTTTCAAGTGGGAGAGAATGTAAGATTCCTCCCCAGCCTCTCAAGATGTCCAGCATCTTCCCCTGTAATCAAATCCCTCTTCAGAAATATAAAAGATCTTGTTTCTACCAGTTTTGGTCTAGAGAGAAAAAATCTTCTAGAGAGTGGTAATTCAATTTTTAAATATTTTTGGATGGAAAAATATCTCTTCTTATTAAAATAAGTTCCCCCCAAACAGAAGTTCAAAAAGATTTTCAGAAGGTGCATTAGAAATCAAGTATAATCTGTCTAAGAGGCCTTATCCTAAGAGTCCAAATTTAAAAAAAAATTTAAATTAAGGTTCCTATGGACTAATAAGATTCATCCAAATATAGGGAGGAGATAAATGGAAGAATAAAAGAAAAATCCCCTAAAAATGACTAAATACTGTTGGAATTAGGGTTGCAAGAAAACACACAAAGCTTGGAGAAGAAGAAGCAAGAATGCACACAACACACAGTGTATTAGATTGTGTCAATGTACAAAGATAAGTTAGCCCTAGAATAATGGGCGTATGCAAGCCGGGGAAAAAAACCTCCTAAAGAGAAAAAAAGTGTCCCGACGGTCCTAAGTGTGTTCACACACATCACTACCTATATATATGGCAACAAATCCCCCCTGGGAGTGATGGTGTGAACGAGAGCTGGCACTCATGTATAGGGAAGTGCCATGCCCAAAGTAGATCAGTCCACAAAGGGGACCAAAGCTTTGCGGAAATCTTCAAACTTCTCATGCACGGAAGCGTCTTTGTGAAAAGATCGGCGAGGTTGTCCTGTGTTGGCACATAGGCCAAGCTGATCTCTCCTGCTGAGAGTCTCTCCCTGACATAGTGATAATGCACCTTAATGTGCTTTGTGCGAGCATGAAAACTGGGTTTCTCGCAACTGCCAATGCGCTCTGACTATCAGTGTAGATGGAGGTGGTAGACTCTTGTCCAACACCCAAGTCATCCCATAAGCCGTCTGAGCCACACACACTCAACCGTAGCTGTGAAAGCTGCCCTGTACTCAGCTTCACAAAACTAGAAGTGGCCATAGTAGGTTGCTTCTTGCTCAACCAAGATATGCATGAGCTACCGAAACAAAAACCACTTGTGGACACTCTTGTGTCATAGCAACCAGCCCAATCTGAGTTCGAAAAAGCATGTAAATCTAGCGGCGGCAATGATCCCCCCTTGGGATAAAACAACCCAAGATGTATGGTGCCACTCAAGTAGTGTGAAAGATGCGTTTAACTGCCTTCCAATGCTGAGACCCTAGGCTATGCATAAACCTGCTCACCTGTGAGACTGCAAACTGAATGTCTGGCCTCGTAATGCATACATAAATGAGGCAGCCAACATTGATAGAGTGTGATCTCCAACATCATGAAGACTCAACTTCAAACCTGTCTCCATTGGAGTAGCAATAGGCTTGTAGTCTTCAAGGCCAAATCTTTGCAACAATGTCTCAATATACTTTGCCTGATAGGCATCATAAACCTGCTCACCTGTGAGACTGCAAACTGAATGTCCGGCCTCGTAATGCATACATAAATGAGGCAGCCAACAGCTGTTTGATAGAGTGTGATCTCCAGCATCATGAAGACTCAACTTCAAACCTATCTCCATTGGAGTAGCAATAGGCTTGCAGTCTTCAAGGCCAAATCTCCGCAATAATGTCTCAATATACTTTGTCTGACACAAAGCAATACCTCCATCACACTGCTTAAATTGTATCCCCAAATAATGATGCAAATGCCCCAAATCTGACATCTCAAAAGAGACATTCAAATCAGCCTTAAAATCAGCAATATGACTCTCATTTGGTCCTGTGAGCAGCATGTCATCGACATAGAGAGCAATGATTAGATGTACATCATCCACACGTTTAACATACAAAGTTTAACATACAAAGTGCTTTATGTTGGACTATTCTGAAAACCATGTGCAGTCAAATATGCATGTATCTTTTCATACCAAGCTCGTGGAGCTTGCTTTAAACCATACAAAGCCTTTTTCAACCTGCACACTTTGTTTTCCTGCCCTCTTTGAACAAAACCACGAGGCTGCGATACATACACCTCCTCTTGCAAATCTCCATTCAAGAACGTAGTCTTTATGTCCAACTGATGTACATTCCAACCATTATGAGCTGCCAATGCACAAATGCTACGAATGGTAGTCATACGACAAGTGGGAGCAAAGGTCTCATCAAAATCAATGCCCTTTTCTTGAGCATAACCCTTTGCAACAAGTCTAGCCTTATAGCAATCAACATTGCCATCTGGCTTTTGTTTCAACTTAAAAACCCACTTACATCCAATGACCTTTTTACCAATAGGCAAATCACACAAAGACCATGTACCATTCTTCATTATAGCATCATATTCACTTTGCATTGCAGCCAGCCAATTTTTTGATTTTTGTGCCTCATCAAATGAAAGAGGTTCTTCCTCTTCACACACACTAGACACAGCCAAAGCATAACAATTTGATGCATAAGAGGCATGCTGAAAACTTGAACGAGTGTGACTAGAAATAGGTGCATCAATTTTACTATCATGCAAGGTTTGCACCAGCCATTTAGGCATACCTCTAGCCTGCTCATTTTCAGCCCTATCCTCATATTACATCCTGTAAATCTGCATCAGAAATAGGCTGATCTATGATGTCATTTAAAATCAGCATAGGCAGAATATTTACCTCATTAGGACTTACATTTGAATTCCCACCTGTAAACAGAGGCAACAACGTATCAAATACATCCCGTGAGCTCACACCTGTCTCTTTGGTACATGATAACAAAGGCTGCACAACATCTTCCACAAAAACATCTCGACTAATCAAGATACGCTTTGACTGCGGATGATACAATCTGTAACCCTTGCTCTCAGCACTGTAACCAACAAAAATGCATTTGACAGCCTTATCATCCAATTTTCTACGTTGTTGCACAGGCACTAAAGCATAGGCCAAGCAACCAAAGACACGCAAGTGACCAATAGAAGGCTTCCTGCCATGCTAAGCTTCGTATGGAGTAACAGACTGCAAGGCCTTAGTGGGACACCTATTGAGTACATATGCAGCACACATGACAGCCTCAAGCCAAAACGCATGTGGCAAAGCTTGGCTCTTGACCATACATCGTGCCATTTCCATAAGTGACCTGTTTTTCCTCTCAGCAGCAACACCATTTTGCTGAGGGGTATACGGCACTGTACATTGGTGTTTTATCCCACGAATAGCCAAAAATGCATCAAACTCTTTAGACATGTACTCCCTCCCTCGATCAGAACGGAGGGTGCCCACAGTACAATTGGATACATTTTCAACCATAAGCAAAAACTGTTTGAAGCACAAAAACACTTCAGACTTTGCCTTCAGTGGATATACCCATGCATGCTTGAAAGTCACAAAGTACAAGTGTTTACCAAATGATGGAGTTTGTATAGGCCCACATACATCACTATGTACAAGTTGCAATTTGTAAGTGGCCCGCACAGAACCATCCTTTGGAAACGCAGAACGCTGCATTTTGCCCAAAATACAGCCTTCACAAACATGTTTTAATGGTGCTCAAGAGGGGGCAATGAAGCAACCATATCAAATTTCTGCAAACGCAGCAAACTAGCAAAGTTCAGATGACCAAAACGAGCATGCCATAGTTTTGCATCTGAAACTGTCTTTTCATCAGAAACTGCATTTGTTGAATCTTCCACACACTTGTCATAAGAATTGAGACTATACAGCCCACGAAACAAGGTGCCAGATGTAATAATCGTATCACCAGAAGTCAAATCATGAACAGTACATCCACAAATTTGACTACAAGTCCAAGTCTAGCAAGCGTAGAGATAGACAATAGATTCTTCTTTATCCCTGGAACATACAAAGCATTAACATACAAAGCATTAACATACAAAGCATTTGGAAGTGTGAAAGCGCTGCCATTTACAGCAGCAGTAAGCATAATTTTACCAACGCCCTTCACTGGGTAAGAATCATTACTTGCACATGTGACAATATTCCCATTAGGGACAGCCTCAAGACAAGTGAACATATCATGATGCGAGGTAATGTGCTTTGTAGCACCACTATTAAAATACCATACATCAAAGTCAACAGAAACTGCCAAACATGCATTATGTACGAATGGGTCAAACTGGCAATACACGCTAAACGCCCATTCTGTATCCTGCACAACATTTGTAGAATCTGCATTTGTAGAAGCATCTGCTATTGTGGCTGCATTTGACTCTTTCTTCTTTGCCTCTTTAGCCTTTAGCTTAGGGCAATTCTTAATGACATGATCAGTTGCCTTACAATAGTTGCACCTGATCTTTTTCTTGCCTTTATCAAGAGCCTTCTCAGACCTATTGTTGCTATGTGTGGAAGGAGAAGAAGTTGCAGACCTACTAATAGGAGAAGAAACAGTGGAAGGGACTGCCTTACCACTTCTTCTCTGCTAGGCAGCAACAAATGCCTGATCAACTGCACGCTGCCTAGCCCTGTTTTTCTTGGACTGTGCTTCTTGCAAGAGCTTGTTCACTAAAGTATCATACTTGACAACACCAGGTGTGTCCTCAGTAACAAGTCTCCACGTGGAAGCAAAAGTCTGATATGACTCAGGTAAAGCATCAAGAACAGTCTACAGCACAAGAGAATGATCAGGAATAACCTCACCTACAGAAATCAACTGTTCCTTGAGATCTTTAATCTCAGCAAGAAAAACATTCATGTCATCATCTTCCTGCATAATCTTCGATTCTAGCTCTTTACGCAGGTAAGAGATTTTTGCCTCGTTATTACGACCTGCATACAAACCAACTAGAATATCCTAAGTCTTTTTTGCTGTTTTAGTTGAACGAATATGTGGAGTGATTTTACGTTTGATAGAAAGTGCAATCAAGGCATGAGCCTGCGCTTCCTTACCATCCCAAACGAGCTTGTTCAGCAGTGGGTAAAATAGCAGCAACAGTAGAGCTCCTAGAACCTGCAATATCCTCAACAGATCCTACATCCACAGAACCTGGATGTACATCCATACCCTGCACAATGTTCCACACTCCTTTTGCAACCAAAACATGCTGCATCATGTATGCCCAAAGTGGGTAGTTGCTGTCTCCATCCAATTTGTCAGCAGAGCAGACAACATGCGAAATACATCATGGCTGTTATCAGCCATGGTGGCCACTGACTGAAACTGATGCAAAAGCTACCTGTAATGGAGCAAAGACTGAACAAAAAACAACTCGTGCTATGTAGCACGGTCGACAATAGAATACGTATGCCAGTTTTGTAGAAAACTGCACTGTCAAAATTTCTACACAAAATGACGAAAACACCTGTGCAGAACTTGTAATGCAAAAACGGAGCCCGAAACGACCTCAGATGCAATTTTTGAGAACTTGCAAGCGCTCGTGAAAGCTCACCTGCTGCAACAATCGAATAGCGTGAGTCAGAGGGTGCTAGCGGTGTAGCCCTAGGAGTCGATGCTTGCTCTGATACCAATTGTTAAAATTAGGGTTGCAGGAAAGCAGACAAAGCTTGGAGCAAGAATGCACACAACACACAGTGTATTAGATTGTGTCAATGTACAAAGATAAGTTAGCCCTAGAATAATGGGCGTATGCAAGCCGGGGAAAAATACCTCCTAAAGAGGAAAAAAGTACCCCGGCAGTCCTAAGTGTGTTCACACACATCACTGCCTATATATATGGCAACAAATACTCACATAAGATGAAGAGTTGACTAAGGACAAGGTTAATAGTTAAAAAAGAGAGATATTTAGAAGAAATGATGCATTTTTGACACCTCAGTATGGGGGAATTTCCCTCATGAAGGAGGCACCTATTTCACATGTGTGGGAGAGTTTTAAACTCCCAAATAATGAGATATTTTCATCTCTCCTCTCTCCTGTTTCAACTAGATCCAAAAAGTGGACTAAACTGACCCAAAAATGGTCAAAAATTGACCAAACTAATCTGGAAAATTCTAGAATCAGTTGGCTTGGTTAGAAGCTCACTTTTTCCTATAAATAGAAGCCTTCCCCTTTGTTGAAGCTTAATAGTGTTTTTGCACTGTTACCCTACTTCTCCCAAGAGCCAAAAACTGTGAATTTACTCATAATTCATTAGTTTTTGACCTTCCCTCTTCTAAAGATTAGTGGCCACTCTTGTTTCAAACAACAGTAGATCCCTCAAACCATCAAACCAAAGGAAAGCTCTCAAATTCTTCGTGTAAGTTGGAGATTCTTCTCTTTTCTATTCATTTTATGGTTTTTTATGATTTTTGTCTTCTCTAAAATAAATATGATGTTATGCCTCATTGAAAAAAGGCACTCCCCTCTCTTCTTTAGTAAATCCAACCACTTTATCCTAGATGAATGATTAATGGATAAAATCAAGTTTTTTATAATGTTTCCCTTTAATAAGTAAAAAATGTTTACATTAGAATGATTTAAATACTCTTGATGAACTTCTAATTAATTTTAGAGAGTTAAAAATTAAAAATGGTCAGCCACACAAAGGAGGTTATGGCAAAATTTTCTAAAATTGTGAAAAATAAGTTTTACTTTTTTGTATTCAAAAAGAGTAATTCCCATTGTATATGTATTCTTAAAGTGTTATTTTTCATCCTAGGTATAGAAAAATGCTTACTAAAAATATTTTATTAAAAAAAGTGTTACTTTCTTTAGAATTAAATTCTATGCATAGAAGTAAGCATATTGAAATTTTTTATTTTGATTTTCATCATAAATGATTTGTATGCATAAATATATGTATAAAAGATAATTTCTTTAATATTAAAAGTGTGATTTTCATCATAAATGATTTTTATGCATAAATGGATGCATAAAAGAAATTCTTTTATATTAAAAGAGTGATTTTCATCACAAATGATTTGTATGCATAAAAGATTTTTTTATATATAATAAAAGTGTGATTTTCATCATAAATGATTTTTTATGCATAAATGGATACATAAAAGAAATTCTTTTATATTAAAAGAGTGATTTTCATCACAAATGATTTGTATGCATAAAAGATATATTTTTTATATTAAAAGTGTGATTTTCATCATAAATGATTTTTATGCATAAAAGAAATTATTTTATATTAGAAGAGTGATTTTCATCACAAATGATTTGTATGCATAAACATATGCATAAAAGATAAAATTTTTATATTAAAAGTGATTTTAATCATAAATAATTTTTATGCATAAATGGATGCATAAAAAAAATTCTATTATATTAGAAGAGTGATTTTCATCACAAATGATTTGTATGCATAAATATATGCATAAAAGATAAATTTTTATATTAAAAGTATGATTTTCATCATAAATGATTTTTATGCATAAATGGATGCATAAAAGAAATTCTTTTATATTAAACGAGTGATTTTCATCACAAATGATTTGTATGCATAAATATATGCATAAAAGATATTTTTTTAATATTAAAAGTGTGATTTTTATCATAAATGATTTTTATGCATAAATGGATGCATAAAAGAAATTCTTTTATATTAAAAGAGTGATTTTCATCACAAATGATTTGTATGCATAAATATATGCATAAAAGATAATTTTTTTAATTAAAAGTGTGATTTTCATCATAAATGATTTTTATGCATTAATGGATGCATAAAAGAAATTCTTTTATATTAAAAGAGTGATTTTCATCACAAATGATTTGTATGCATAAATATATGCATACAAGATAATTTTTTAATATTAAAAGTGCGATTTTCATCATAAATGATTTTTATACATAAATGGATGCATAAAAGAAATTCTTTTATATTAAAAGAGTGATTTTTATCATAAATGATTTTTTGCATAAATGGATGCATAAAAGAAATTCTTTCATATTAAAAGAGTGTTTTTCATCATAAATGATTTTTATGATGATAAAAGTGTGACTTTCATCACAATTGGATTTTATGCATAAATAGATGCATATAGAATTTTTATATTTAAATAAGGGTTCTCTTTAATCCTGTGTTTGATTTTCGCAAAAATTGGAAAAATGAAAAGGTAGATAATCTGTGAGAGGAAATTCTACTGTTTCATATTCACTAAGATGGTAATGAGAAAATTCAAATAAATTATCGAAGTCGGAGATTGAGATAAATGATTATTTTATTCCTCATAGGAATTCATGTTTTGTTTAGAAATCTGTAAGCAAATATTCAATGAACGAAATTTTAGAAAAAGAGAAATTGAAATATTACCTTTCAGGAAAGATAGTTTAGGAAGAACCTTTCTAGATTCAAACTCTGATTCAGACTATTGATCATGACCTAATTCCTGTTGAGATTCAAGCTCGATGTCAGTGTGAGCTAGCTATGCTATGTGCTGGCAGATTAGGTAGGAACATGTGTGAGACATAAATGACCGCGTGTCCAGCTGGTCATAGTGTGTGGACATTAGCTAGGGTTAGTAGAGTGTGGACACAACTCATTGTGTGTTGTGTGGATTATGGATTAGTGCATTATGCTGTGTGTGAGAGTGGACATGGCTTCCCTCTATGGTGAGGGTTTGCAATATACATTAGGGTTTGCTCTCTTGTGTGTGTGTCTCCTCCTCCTTTACCGTTCTTTCAACATGGTATCAGAGCCTTGTGCTGTTTATTAGGGTTTATGAGTGAGTGAGTGAAGAGGGAGAAGAAGCTGTGAAAAGAAGCTGTGAAGCTGGCCATTGGAGCTGTGAAGCTTGGAGCACACCAAATACTATCAGATCTGAGAGCTTGGCCTACCGGGTAAGGTCTTCTAAACATCCTTGAGCGGATTGCAGGTGATACAGGCAAAGGCAAAGCAAAATAGAGCAAATCAAAGCAAATAAAAATTCTGTTTTTTGAAGCTTTCCATTAAAGCTTGGCAACATTGATGTATGGTGGAAATACATGTAAATCTGGCAAAGCAAACATGTATCTGACAATGAGAGATGTAATGGCAACTCT